>NC_074697.1:45955004-46565004 GCF_029448725.1 Salvelinus fontinalis | reverse complement strand
AGACCAAC
This sequence comes from Salvelinus fontinalis, assembly GCF_029448725.1. Lineage (NCBI taxonomy): Eukaryota > Metazoa > Chordata > Actinopteri > Salmoniformes > Salmonidae > Salvelinus > Salvelinus fontinalis. The sequence continues at coordinate 46,564,996 of NC_074697.1, read as the reverse complement.
AACGCGAAGGTTATTACGTCTGGAACGGCCCTCCAGGTCGACCACTTTCACAGAAAGCCTCTGCACAGTACCCTGTAGTGACGAGCACAGCTTCTCTAACTCGTCGATCCTACCAGCGCTGAATTCAGAAGCCCTCTCAAGGTCCACAATACTCTGGCCCTGCGAAGCGACCGCTCGAATGGTGCCCTCGATTTTGGTGTCCAGTTCAGCAATAGTAGCCTTAAGATCCTCAGCTAAAGCAACACGTAGTTCTCCCAAAGCCTGGGTAAGTTCTTTAAGTGTCACGTTGTTGCCTGTGCCTTCCGCCATGTCTGTCTCGTTGTTTGGTGTGGAGTAGGCCTCCGATGTGGATTTATTGTCCTTTGGTCGCTTATTACTCGGCATTTTTACACAGAAAGTTACGATGTTGTATTAGAAAGAAACGTTTGTTGTAAAAAGTATCATAAAGTAGGGTAAGTTAGATTATTTCGCAAAAAAGTTGCAGGAGCCTCTCACACGCAGCCGTTCACTCCAACATGCTAGCTCCGCCCCCTGATCTTGTCTTTTCTGACCATACAAGCCCTCAAACTACCACTCTCAGCCCTAAATTCTAATTTGATGCACAGATGTTATTTTATGTTCCTGTCTGATCTGTTTATTTCCCACTCATACATCAATGAGTAGATATTGGAGTAGACAACCATTATATGTCAAAGGCAGGGCCTAGTAATAACTTTTCAAAAGTAAGAATGTGTCTCTTTCTCACTATGATTAATATGTCATAGATCAGTGAGCACCTTAGCAAGGAATAAAATGATTCTGCACTTGACATTAAACATTAAAAATAAATTATATATATATTAATTCAATCAACAGACTAACTTCAAAATTATTCAATGCACAATTTACTTTGCTTTCATCGCAGTTCAACATTGTTTGTAACAATGTAGCTAACATTGCATGACTTTGTTACAAAACTAAACATTTGGGCTTTATATGGCTTATAGCGCTCCTATGTGGATACAATTAATACTTCTATTATTTGGGCGTGGCACTTTCACGCAAAACCCCGCATTGATTCCTACATTGATGATTGGTTACTAATCATGAAAGGCCACTTCTATCAACATGATTGACGTGCCTAAGTAGGCATCCCAAAGCCTTTCTTTCTGTTACCGCATCTTAGAAATGTGCTACCCATTGGTCAACCTAAATACCCACCCGACATTTTAATGACATGACTGGTTCCCTGGGTTGTGGGCGGATAGAAGGTTCCAGAACTGGGCGTAGCAGGATCTGTGGGTGTTGTCGTTTGAGGTGAACAACACATCCGCCAGACACCCTTCTCTGAGATTACAGCACATGGTCCCTGGATTGATTTAGTCTAAAAACACACAGTTATTTGATAGTAGTTACTTATTTATAGAGATCGTCAAGAAAAGCGCAGAAGGACAGGTAAATATTTGTGAGCGACCAAGCTGGAAGGACTCACGTTCGCTAGCTAACTTTGTTTAGTTTGCTGCGTGCATGCTAGCTACTGTAGCTAGCTAGTTCTCTTTTTCTAAACTGTGAACTTTGTATCTGACTAGCCATGTTGAAAGCCATTTGCAACTGTTGTGTACTATTTAGGTGAGAATGTTAACTAGCTGACTAACTGTATATATTTTATGCAGTGGTCGTTGTGCCTGAAGTTAAACACCGGCGAAACGAAAGCTTGAAAATGGACGGTGGCGTGACAGTGATCACCAATCCCACAGTGTCGGTGCGGCTGACCAGTACCATCAGTTCGTTCGAGGTGAATAAACGATATAACAGGGGAATCACCATCGCCGAATTCAAGGTAAGTTGTTGGTAATTTGTCCTTCGGGCCTCTGAATCTTAATAATGTATCAATTGCCCCTCTGCACTGCAGACACTAACATGCTGACCAGACCGGACACGTCGCGTGCGCGAGCGTCGCAAAATAAATTTAGAAATCCATGTTATTAAATTATTGCACCCACACTGCTCACGAGCGACGCCAAGGCCTAAAATAGAACTCATTCATATTTCTGACGCAGATCGCGCTGCAAGTCCTGCCGCTCCCATCTCCTCATTGGTTATACCCACGTGGGTGATTGACAGACGAACTGTTTTGCTGGTAGTCGTGGTAATACAATGAACGTTTAGATGCAATCACCATATAATTTAAACGATGAAAAAGCCTGGAAGGAGGAGAGATGACTAGAAACGATTCGGTTGGCCATTTTATGTGTGGATTAATTGTCGGATTAGAGGTCCTTGTGTATTTCAGGTAAAATAACAACTCAATGTTTATATCCCAGGACAAATTAGCTAGCAACAGTAAGCTAGTTAAATATAACAAATTAAAGTTTGCTAGCAAGTGCAAGCTAACTAGCTAGATTGCCATACATGTTTAATGCTTTTCGACCTGTCTCCAAATTAATGTCATTGGTTCAGAGTTTGTTTTGATATTTTAACCTGCATGTCGTGATTGCGTTTGGTGTGGGGGGGCAAAATAAATTTATGCACCACGCGCGCAGCCGGTTTGGGTTCGGTGTAAGACCACAGGTACAGCACAGCCTGTGGCCATGTGATGCAGTTTCTCGTGGTCTATTTTTTCCCTCTAGGGTAAATTGGAGATGGTTGTGGGTACCCCGGCCTCCAGCATGGAACTGCAGCTTTTCAGTACTACTGACAAGTTCATGCAGAAACTGGATGACAACGAGGCCCTGCTAGGTTCCTACCCTGTGGATGATGACTGCAAAATTCATGTATGTACTTCTCAAACACTGCTCATGTGGTATGTCCCCTGTTTACCCTTATTCACACTGGAGTCATGCGTAAGATGTTAGATCTGTTGATAGGGTCTCTTAATACACAAGTGATTTCAATGCTCACAAGAATGCTGACCACAGCATGACTTTGCTTGCTTGATTACCAGCCTCTTTCTACATTCGACAAGGTTATATTGTTGCCTTGCAATACTTGTCTTATTGGGCTAAACAGCGACCATTTGGTTAAAAGCAGAAACTGACTGGCACCTGTACGATGACTGAGCCATTCTGTTATTTTTTTTAAATTCAATCTGAGTCAGGATGATGGTGAATTCTGTGTACTTAGGTGATTGACCGGAGTGGAGCCCAGAGCGGAGAGTTCAGTGATCTGTCTAAAGTGGAGAAATTTGAGATTCCAGACGAGGTCTATGAGAAGAGGACAGGTACCGTGAGCTTGCACTATCATCCGTCATTCACAGCTAAAGCGTATGCCTACATTTGAAATTGAATCGGAAGCAGTGGAGAAAAGACTTGTTGAAAGCCATTTGCCACTTTCGAGTGCCACAACAGAGAACTAGTGATACTTGCTCTCATCTACATCCTGTGTTACCTTTCAGTTTGAGGTTACATGGCAAAACCTTTCCTCAGTACATTACGTAATGATTGAGTGGCAAACTATTACCATTGTAATACAGGGATTTCAATGTGGATTGTCCATCTTTCCTCCTCAGATTCTGTAAGGTCATTCATGAAGAAGCAACGCGTTGGTCGCTTCAATGAAGAAGAGACGGCTAAAAAGGAGGCCGAGCTTGTAGCTCGTGAGGCCGAGGAGGAGGCTGCTGCTGCTGCCATTGGCGTCGGAAACCGATGCCAAGTGCAGGTTGTTGGGCTACCCACCAAGATTGGCACCGTTATGTATGTTGGTGAGTGAGGTTGAAGCTTATTTTCCGCAACAGGTTTTAGGCTAGTCTAAACAGACTGTTACCATGGTTACTCCATGGATTATCAGTCTGACTGAAGTTGCCCTAAAAAGACGCAATAGTCTCTACAAGCCAGAGTGTTGAATAATGTACACTGCTCAAAAAAATAAAGGGAACACTTAAACAACACAATGTAACTCCAAGTCAATCTGATTGACAATAAATTTCACATGCTGTTGTGCAAATGGAATAGACAAAAGGTGGAAATTCTAGGCAATTAGCAAGACACCCCCCAAAACAAGAGTGATTCTGCAGGTGGTGACCACAGACCACTTCTCAGTTCTTATGCTTCCTGGCTGATGTTTTGGTCACTTTTGAATGCTGGCGGTGCTCTCACTCTAGTGGTAGCATGAGACGGAGTCTACAACCCACACAAGTGGCTCAGGTAGTGCAGTTCATCCAGGATGGCACATCAATGCGAGCTGTGGCAAAAAGGTTTGCCGTGTCTGTCAGCGTAGTGTCCAGAGCATGGAGGCGCTACCAGGAGACAGGCCAGTACATCAGGAGACGTGGAGGAGGCCGTAGGAGGGCAACAACCCAGCAGCAGGACCGCTACCTCCGCCTTTGTGCAAGGAGGAGCACTACCAGCGCCATGCAAAATGACCGCCAGCAGGCCACAAATGTGCACTCCTTTTCCAACAGAAAACACTGTTATTTTTTGTCTTGCAGGTACAGTAGATTTCAAGCCAGGTCATTGGGTGGGAGTGAAGTATGATGAGCCTCTTGGGAAACATGATGGCAGGTGAGGGCAACTGGCATACTTTTTGTGACATCACATGGTGTCTGAGAATGTTCCCTGTTAAGAGCTACCTTGCATCATGACTTGTATTTCTTGTATTAGACCTATGGAGAGGTGCAGACCGCATGAGTTTCTCTGTCAGAAATGTGCTTGATGTCTCTTCTCTCTCTTCCCTTAGTGTGAAGGAGAAGCGATACTTTGAATGTGAGAACAAGTACGGTGCGTTTGTCAGGCCCCTGACAGTGACCGTGGGGGACTTCCCAGAGGAAGACTACGGTCTGGACGAGATGTAGAACTGTAATGCTGTCACCCAGTCAAAGGGTGTGGGCAGATGGGTTCAACATTGACCTCCAGTCCGACTACGAACCCGCGGTGAGGGACAGTGTCATTGCGATTAACTTTATTTTGTTTTGCGCTGGTCAGGGAGGTATGGGTTGGACTACAGAGAGCTGCAACTGGGTAAGGAGGCAGTATCACCTAGGACCAAATCTAGCATAGGTGTTTGATATCAGAATAGAAATTCAGTGCAGAACGTGAGTAAACCGTCATGGGAGGATCTAACCTAGTCAATGTTTCATGTGAACTCTGTCGGAGGGTATGAAGTGGTCCTCTTATGCATCACCTTCCCTTCAGAAGTACCCACTGCCCCCACTCAATTACACTGCTCAGTGATGAGTTGTTCCAAGATGGAAGATGACTACTAATATTCTTCACTAGCATTCTATATCAGAGCAGACTTTTGGGTTCCAAATAAAATGCAAGTTTTTTTTCAATCTCTACATGTACGATTGTACAGTGCATTCAGAAAGTATTCAGACTCCTTGACTTTTTCATCCTTTACAGCCTTATTCTAAAATGGATTTAATAAAAACATTTTCCTCAACAATCTACACACAATACCCCATAATGATGAGGCAAAAACAGGTCTTTAGAAATGTTTGCAAATTTATTGAACAGAAATACCTTGTTTACATAAGTAATTTCACAGTAGTTTTGAAAGTGGCGCTCCTGAGTCAAAACTGGTCCCTGTTTTTTGTTTACTATCATTAATTTTGTGTGATATGATATGAATTTGGCAATTTGTATGTGTATTTTGAAATTCATGTTACAAATCCAATTTGTGCCATATTTTACGAATTTGTTTAAAATCCAGGACTGCATCTTTAAATGTTTTTTTTTGTTGTGGAATTTACTGTATATTGAATGAGGAGAGTTGTGAAACGCTCTCGAATTAAAGTACAGTCTTTGATGCCTTGTTACAACTACATTGTTGGATGTATTTAATGTAAATGATAACCCGGTGGTCCTACTAGTTCATTTGATCCAGTGGCTGTAGAATGCAAGCATTCCTAAATTGATGTCCTCAGAATTTTGAGTTGAACCTGAATTGTCCATCACATCCTAGATTCTATATTAATAATAGGCAGTTATAAAAAGCGTCACAATGTGAATCAGATGTCAATTATCAGGCGATGGTTTTGTTAAACTTCATTAAATGAATCCCATTCTTTGGACTGCAAGAATTCACACTACAACAAAATATCTAGTTGTACTGACTAGTGACAGTTTATTTGAATATCTGTTAGTTCAACGGTTATTGTACCATCAAGCCCTTTGTGTGTCATGTCCCTGTTCTAGATTCTGGAAAATGTTAAACTGCTTCTAACGCTCCAACACTTCAAATGTCTGAACGCCAGTTATGCACATAGAAAGCATCCAGTTCAGACCTAGAGCTCAGCTGACGACAATTCACTTTTCAGATGGATGACACATCTTATCTGTGTTTCTACTGAACTTCATTGTACTGCTCCTCATCGCCACTTCAGAGTTTGACTCATGAAAGCATGTGCTCTGTCATTTGTTTTGACGCGCATGTGATTGAGCCAGTTTTGGAAGAGAAACTATGAATATAAAAGCAAATGATTCATGCATTCCTTTTTTATTTGAATTGTATTTTTTCCCCTGGATTTTGTCAGCAACTGACAGGCCCTGATTGGTCCATGAATTGCAATCTGTTATGAAATCACAAAGGTGCTGGTGTTATTTTTGATGTGCCAAAGTGAAATGGTATCTTATGCACAATAAAATAAACATACCAGCAGATGTGATGCTCAAGGTGTATTTTACCGATTCTTACTCTGATTCACCATTAGTAGGACAGAAACAAAGTACCTCATGCATGGTGAAAAGAGAGGTAGAAGAGATCTCTAGGCAAGGGTTAGAGATGTCATCATGCTTATCCCGAAACTGTCAGGTTGCAGTGGGACACTGAACAGTGAAGCACTGACGGAAGGAATATGGTCAGTGGTCGTAAAAGTACCCAATTGTCATCCTTGATACCTGTTCATTGACTATAGCTCAGCCTTCAACAGCATAGTACTATCCATGCTCATTATGCTCGGGATCCTGGGTCTGAACCTTGCCCTGTGCAACTGGGTCCTGGACTTCCTGATGGGCCGCCCCAGGTGGTGAAGGTAGGAAACAACACCTTCGCTGACTCTCAACAAAGGGGCCCCACAAGGGTGTGTGCTCAGCCTCCTGTTCACCCATGACTGCGTGGCCACACATGCCTCCCAACTAAATGATCAAGTTTGCAGACAACATAACAGTTGTAGGCCTGATTACGGAAAATGACAGCCTACAGGGAGGAGGTGAGGGCCCTGGCAGAGTGGTGCCAGGAAAATAACCTCTCTCTGATCATGGACTTCAGGAAACAGCAGAGAGAGCACGCCCCTATCCACACTGACGGGACCACAGTGGAGATGGTGAAAAGCTTCAAGTTCCTCTGCATACACATCACAGATGATCTGAAATGATCCACCCACACAGACGGTGTGGTGAAGAAGGCGCTTAGGAAATTTGGCTTGGCCCCTAAGACTCACAAACTTTTACAGATGCACAATTGAGAGCATCCTGTTGGGCCTGCTTGGTACTGCACTGCCCGCAACCGCAGGGCTCTCCAGAGGCATCACCGGTGGCACACTGCCTGCCCTCCAGGACACCTACAGCACACGATGTCACAGGAAGGCCAAAAAGATTATCAAGGACATCATCCACCCAAGCCACGGCCTGTTCACCCCGCTACCATCCAGAAGGCGAGGTCAGTACAGGTGCATCAAAGCTGGGACCGAGAGACTGAAAAACAGCTTCTATCTCAAGGCCATTAGACTGTTAAATAGCCATCACTAGCCGGCTACCACCTGGTTACTCAACCCTACACCTTAGAGGCTGCTGCCCTATATACATAGTCATGGAATCACTAGTCACATAAATAATGGAACACTAGTCACTTTAATAATGTTTACATACTGCTTTACTCATTTTATATGTATATATGTTGGTTAAGGGCTTGTAAGTAAGCATTTCACGGTAAAGTCTACACTTGTTGTATTCGGCGCATGTGACAAATAAAGTTAAATTCTATTCTACTGTATTTAAGTCAATGCCACTTCGACATTGCCCATCATAATATTTATATATTTACTCCATTATTTGACTTTAGATGTGTGTGTATTTTTATGAATTGTTAGATATTACTGCACTATTGGAGCTAGGAACACAAGCATTTCGCTACACCCACAATAACATCTGCTAAATATGTGTATGTGACCAATAAAGTTAGATTTGATTTTAATAGAAAATGACTGAAGTAAAATTGAAAGTCACCCAGTAAAATACTATTTGAGTAAAAGTCTAAAAGTATTTGGTTTTAAATATACTTAAGTATCATAAGTCAATTGAATTGCTCAAATATACTTAAGTATCATAAGTAAAAGTATAAATAATTTCAAATTCCTTATATTAAGTAAACCAGACAGCACAATTTTATTGGTTTGTATTTATTTATGGATAGCCAGGGGCACACTCCAACACTCAGACATAATTTACAAAGGAAGCATATGTGTTAAATGAGTCTGCCGGAACAGAGGCAGTATGGATAACCCGGGATGTTCTCTTGATAAGTGGGTGAATTTTAATTTTTCTGTAAAAACGTAACGAGTACTTTTGGGTGTCAGGGAAATGTAATGGTGTAAAAAGTAATTTTCTTCAGGAATGTACTGAGGTAAAAGTAGGAAAACAAAATACATGGTAAGGTGCAGATACAACAAAAAACTAGTACTTCAAAGTATTCTTTTACAAAGGTACTGGGTTACAACAGGCACAAATACTGTAAGCACAATAGAGAGATAAGGCACTGACGTCTTCATGCCAACATGGGACGACTTGCTTCTTTGTAAAAAAACGTCACGTTGATGATGTACCTATCTGAGCTCACGCGAGGACTGCGATTTCATTGCCAGCAGTGTGCGACAGAGACAGCGAAGATGGCGTCGCAGGAGACCGAAGCTTCTCCGCAAGCCAACGGCGAGGTAAAAATGAATTAAATTGTATGACTGTCTTCCATGTGTGAACGTACCAATATCGGCATATGGCTAACTCGAGTAGTGAGTGGCACTGCAGACATTGTTATTGAAGTGTGATCGTTTCACACGCGAGCTTTTGACGTTGTCAATGCCGGTCGGTTTAAAAACGTCCCCCTGCCTTTCACGGTGCGTTTGTTACAGCATCTTGCAAGTTATTTATTTTCTGATAAGCCAACAGAACTGTCGACAACCATATTTCTGACCAAAATAATGAGGTCGGTACTTGGGGTAACAGATCACGTCATGACAGTGGATGATTGGGTTAGCCCGTTTTAACCTAGTTAGTTAGCTACAAGAGTGGCTAGCTAGACTGGCGATGATATTTCGTCAGCCTATGTAGCTAGCCAACGTTCGTTAGCGGAATCATTTGTCAATCATTACCTTTAATCGCACGGCCTTCTTCAATGGACTAAAGTTATTACTTGATACACTAAGCTAGTCTGCTGCCTATCACTATCAACTGAGTGCAAACGAATCACAGCGCGACGCTGAGAATGATCGAACATCTGTGTTTTATAGATTTTAGTTCGTTAGCTAATTGGTTATGGATGTTGCATTTTATTAGCTAGCAAGCAGATCCGACCCGCATGCTTACAGGTGCACTGGGGTCAGACAGGATTCATGTGTAGATTAAGACACGGTGGAGCTGGCGCAAGATATGGCTCGGGAAACATACCTCAATCCAAGGGATGATACATGTGCTGTATTCCGATTTGTCCCATTATCCAAACTGTTACACCGAGAAGTTTGCTGGAAGGGTTAGCTAAAAGAGTTAGGTAACATGCAAAGTAGTTAAAGTTACTAAAAATGCTTTGGTTGTCTGATGAGATTTGAACTTGTAACCCTTGGGTTGCTAGACATTTGCGTTAAATGCCCAACCAACTACCCTACTTTAATTTGTCTGTTTTATGTAACCGTACCAAATGTAAAAATTTGGGTGTCCTGGATTTACAATTATTATGTTACGTCTAGCCTGAGACCAGGCTGTTTTTCTGGTAAACTGCCCCTTTCATCCTCAAGCCATAGCAGCCATTTTGGAATTGCAGTGTCAGCCAATCTGCTTCTTTGTTGTTCAACGCGACATGCCATTCCATAATGGCTGCTGTGGCTACTGATAACTGTCATTCAATCTTCTCCTGTAACAGTTGGGATAATGGGACAATTCGGAGTACAAAGCATTTATCAACCCTGAATTGGGGTATGTTTTCCAAGTGAGATGCCGGATAATCTAAACAATTTACACGGTGAGCCTGTCTGACCCTAGTGCATCTGTAAGCAAGCGGGTTGGATATTCTGGTTAGTTATTAGCTAACTAACTAGCAAGCTAGTCACTACTCATCAGTTAGCAAGCTAATGTTGACTTCAGTCAAACATCAGTGCACATGCATGCCACGGGACTGTCATCCCCTTCTGAGCAGATCGGATCAATTACTCATTTTTGGTTCGTGTGACATTTGCTTTCCACTGCGAGACTACGCATGTAAAAATAAAGAAAGGGGGGGCCTAATGTCTTGCTGTGTCTCAACAAGCCTCCTGATTTGACAGGTGTGTTCGGTTATTAAATCAACTTGAAACGCATCCACTAGAGGCCCTCTTACCACGCTAACCTTCAGAGTGGTGTTCTTTAAGGTCCCCGGGGCTTGTTTGTGCAGATACTCGTGAATGCAGTGGCTAATCAACTAGAAGTATCTCCCACTCATAGGAACCAGTTTGGTCCTCTTATCACAGATACTGTAACTCATCTAACCAATGAGGAATGCTACAGGAGCCAAGGCAGCAGCTGTCTTCCGATTCCCTCCATGAAAGATTGACAGATAAGGGCTGTGATGCCTCTCATAGCAGTAGGCAAAGCCATTGGTTGTTTTCAATGCTTTTACTCTGTGTCCCATTGGCAGAATTTAGTAGTGGGTAAAATGTTAACCCCAGTTGACAATGTGAGTTATAAGGATTACTTCTTACTGGGAAGATAACACAGTTGGATTTTGGATCCTGTGTCATCTTGGGGTGCCCTCCGGAACAAAACGGAGCATCTGCCACAGATAATGGAATCATTCCAGTCAGTTAACATCATAAGGAAACTGCTGCCTTCACGCAAAAACACTCATGCAGCAGCACTGTTTAGCTTCAGCCTCTTAGGCCATGGGGGTCACTGTGTTGACTGAAACCTTTTTGACTGTCAGTGCAGTTTGTTCTTAGAGGCTTGCTGTCCATCCCTTTTGTGTTGGTGACATGGAGGGGAGATGTGATTTTCAGAGCGTGGGGCCTGTCTTGTGACTTGGCATGTGCTTGTCTTTTGTGTCACTGGGCAAAAATGCACCACTGCTTGGGCTTTCTGACTGCCACGTTCTTGGCTTGGAATGCTTCCTTCATGCTGCACTCACTCCGGACCATACAACTTAATTAGACAGGTTTTGCTTACATGTCAAATCCTATCAAAGTAGCTACGTCATCATGGGTCCTACTAGTAGGCTTTCAGGGGAACATTAATGCAGTGTAAACCATTGAGAAACCTCAGGAAATCACTGTCTTTATAAGTGACTCACATAATTCATTGGTGGCTCTTGAAATGAGTCCCAGACTGGATAACCCCGAAGTGCTACTTTCCGTCAGCCCTGTTTGGGTCTTTTTTTTTCTTCTCTTGCTCGCTTTAGGTAAAATGTAGCGGATGCTGGAAAATCAATGATCTTTTCTTATAGTGTTCATGGAAACTGGAATCTTTTGGGCAAAATGTCCTACAGTCGACAAAACAAAATACACCAGACATGGGTGAATTTTGTTGTCTGTAACCACGTTTCCATCCACAGTTTTTATGCAAGCAAAATCACGACAGCTGTGATGGAAACGTGAAGTTTCAGTACAATTTTATAAATGCCGATAGACTAGGGACGTTAACCATTAAACGGTTAGCTGCTGAAAATACATTTGACCTGTCATGATATAGGTGAATTTGCATAATTTAGTGGAATTAAATTGGCGTGTGTATTTCCGTTAGTCGTCATGCATTTTCACACGCGCACAGCATACCGAGGCTAGTTTGAGGAGCGGAATAGCCGATCATCTGTCAAAAAGCCTGTACTGATGAGAAACGTGCTTTTGTCAGCCTAGTCATTGCGCAACAAATAACATGCGATTGCATCTAGAATTGTTAACTTTGAAGGCCACGATTTTAAAAGGAGCTGATTCTTCTTCTTTTTTAACTCGATCTCAACTCGTAATTAAAGTACGCCTCCCATTCGAGTGCGTAGGCTATAACGTTAGTCAATGGTAAGAAGGCAATCAGCGCGTCACTCACCACTTTGCAATTTGAGTTTGCGGCAGTATATTTGTTTGAAACCTGAACATTTTACATCAAATAATGAGTCATGTCTTACCTTGCTTCATAGAAACGTGGAGGCAATTATTTTAAACTTCCTCATGCCATTAATCAGAATTTCTCTCCTGTTCAAATTAAATTCCCGTGAATTGCGTTTTGGCAAATGTTTAAAAATTGCGTTTTATTAGCTGCTTCATTACAGCAGTTGCATGTTAAATAATAGACCATAGAGCCTTTTGCCTGTATGAAGCTCTGTGGCGACAGAGCCCCACCTGTTTTGAGCCCCACATTTTTAGGTTAGAAATAGTGTAGCAAAGGGTCTGAAACTTCCTGGAAACTTTCCACGGGAAGTTAAGCCTGGGAATTCTGCTTAAATTCCTTCAAAAAGTTATCTTATAACAGTGAATGTTTTTTTTATGGGATACACATATGGCAATTCTAGATTTTGTGGCATATTTTAATTAAACTATCCCCAATTTATTGGAATTGCAACCCTCTGCATGCACAGTGCACTCTTCCATCACATGTACAGCTGATTCTCAAGATCTTGCACACTAATGAGATGCTATTGAGCCCACGCTACTACACTGTCTGAGCCAAGGACTACATGCTTTCTGGTAAGTTTTGATTACAATACTGGGTGGGTTGAATATTTTATGACATACATGATTTTTTGTTAACTAGTAAATAGTAGCCTACAGCAATGTCTGTTTAAATCATTTTTAACTTGTTAACAATTTCTGCTTGTTAGTTTTTGCTACCATGTGGGTTTTAGCTTGCTTGAGCCTGCTAACTGAGGAGTGTTAATTCATCTGTTTCCATACATGTTTAATTTTAAAACATTTATCTTTACAAAGGAGTTGTTTAATCTAACTGCCTAACTATTTATCTGTACATGGAATTTTATTTTAAATTTTTTTTACAAATGTTTTTCTAATCTTTACAGGAAAATGCCACGGGCACTATCTGATGTGTGGAGAAATTTCACTGCATCTAATGTAGAAGGAAAATCGGTGTACATTTGCAAATACCGTGCCAAATCATATGTGAAGAATGCAACAAAGATGCAGAATCATCTGGCCAAGTGCATAAAGTTCCCTCCGCGCTCACAACAAGCAACCTCTGACAAAGTCCCTCTACTTATATTCGAGGTGTAAATTATGAATTGGACACATATATAGCAACAGCTCATGGTCCTCCTGGAATAAGAAGTTTTTTTGACTCAATGGAGGAATGTAGTCAGAGAAATGCTAATGAATGTATTGCTCGAGCTGTGTATGCAACTGGTTCACCTCTGATGCTCACAGGCAATGTGTATTGGAAGAGATTTCTGAATGTTCTTCGCCCATCATACACCCCTCCAACCAGACATGCTTTACCTACTCATTTTCTGGATGCAGAGTCCAACAGAGTTCAAGGGAAGGTCAAGCAAATCATAGAGAAAGCAGACTGTATTGCAATCATCTCTGATGGGTGGTCAAATGTTTGTGGGCAAGGAATAATTAACTACATCTCCACCCCTCAACTAGTATTCTACAAGAGCACAGACACAAGGGACAACAGACACACCGGTCTCTACGTTGCAGGTGAGCTGAAGGTAGTCATCAATGACCTTGGTCCACAGAAGGTATTTGCACTGCGTACATGTTGAACCCCAAGTATGCTGGGAAGAGCAACCTGTCTGGGGTGGGGATGAACAAGGTCTATGGTGTCATCACTACTGTATCTCGCCACCTTGGCCTGGATGAGGGCAAGGTTCTTGGCAGTCTGGCGAAGTACACTTCCAAGCAAGGGCTTTGGGATGGAGATGCAATATGGCAGTCGTGGCAACATATCTCATCAGCCACCTGGTGGAAGGGACTTTGTGGATCTGAGGCTCTTTCCCCTGTTGCCTCCATCATCCTCCAAATCCCACCAACATCAACCACCTCGGAGCGCAACTGGTCCTTGTTTGGGAACACACGCCAAAGCATGCAACAGGCTGACCAATACAAGGGTTGAAAAATTGGTGGCCATCCGGGAATATTTGAGGCTTTTTGAGTCTGACATCCTCAACCAGGTTGGAAAGTGACAGTGAAGATAAGACCTCAGTCTGATGTTCAAGAGGTGAACATTGAGAAGACATGGAATCCTGAGAGGAAGACAACCAAAGCTTTAGTTTCGAGACTATCTTTTTACAGATATACAGTTGAAGTCGGAAGTTAACATATACTTAGTTTGGAATCATTAAAACTCGTTTTTCAACCACTCCACAAATGTCTTGTTAACAAACTATAGTTTTGGCATGTCAGTTAGGACATCTACTTTGTGCATAACACAAGTCATTTTTCCAACAATTGTTTACAGACAGTGAATTATAAGTGAAATGATCTATCACAATTTCAGTAGGTCAAACGTTTGATACACTGAATTCCAGAAAATGATTTCATGGCTTTAAAAGCTTCTTATAGGCTAATTGACATCATTTGAGTCAATTGGAAGTGTACCTGTGGATGTATTTCAATGCCTACCTTCAAACTCAGTGCATCTTGCACTTGCTAGCTAATTTTGCCTTTTTACCTAGCTTGCTGCTGCTAGCTAATTTGTCCTGTGATATAAACATTGAGTTGTTTCTTTTTTACCTGAAATGCTAGCAGTCATCATAATTGAATCAAGTCGACACTCTACTGGCAAATCCTTCTCAATCATTGTCACATGAAGATAAATTCAAGATTAAAATGTCTCTGTGCTCATCAGCCATTGGACATAAAAATTACACACATTGAAATCACAAATTCAACAATGAGTGGTTTGGAAGGAAGCCGTGGCTAACTGCAAGCATCTCAATCAAAGCAATCACTATTTAACTTCCCCTACCTGTAATTCAGTGGAGAGGGTGTGTGTGGTCCAAGTCTCTGGGTTTAAGGATTTATAACATCTGTCTGAAAGGGTTTCAAAACATGAGAATTGTGCATCACATATAGACAACGCTGTTAAACTTGGGTTACTGGGGAAATCAAAAGTTGTGACTCAACTACACACCTCATATAGACGAGCCATCGACCTGCACAACCAACGAACGGAGTAGAATAGGTACGTGCTTGCCACAATTATAGCATGCATTAAATTGTGTGGCAATTGTGAGACAGCGCTCGGGCCATTTAAACCGCACATTGATAACTTGACCAGGAAGTTGAAATTGGATTTTTATTTCAGGAACAAATCTTGCTTTTCAATGTTAGTCAGAAAATATCTTGTTCAAAGACCCTTTTTTTTAATCAGTGCTGGATTATGGTGATATTGTCTATATGCAGGCCTCAGCAAGTACCTTAAACTCTGGACACAGTGTATCATGGTGCTTTAAGATTTATTACAAACGCTAGATCACTCACCCATCACTGTAATCTGGATGCTATTGTGCAATGGACCTCTCTCTCCCAGGAGGCTAAAGCACGGGTACACTTGTGTCCCATCAACGCTTTGTACATCTCCCTTTGTATCTGTTCTTTACTGACCAGATCAGTCACTCAATATAGTCTTCGTTCACAGTCGCTGCTGTCCTTGTCTGTTCCTAAAGGCGAGAACTGAGATGGGGGGGTATTTTTTTCCCATAATGCCCCTTCATCTTGGAACATGCTTTAGGAGATTTTAAAGGTAGGGGAGTTAGTGTCCTTGTCTGTTTTTAAGACTCTGATCGACAACACTGTTTGACAACTGCAGTTGTTTCTAATCTTCAATTTTAACTTGTGACACTGTATTTTGTGTGTACAGTATTCTGTATTTTTCTGTAATGTTTTATGCACACGCTGCTATTAACCTGTTTTGCCTTCTTGCCAGGTCGTCCTCGCAAAATAGGTTTTTAACCTCAATGGGTTTTACCTGGTTAAATAAAAATTACGAGTCTGCTGACTCCTTGAAGCCAGGCGGTTTCCGGTGTATTTTTGAGACCATGGGTGAAGGAGATTACAGGCTACAAAGGCATTATGACAACCAACCAAATGTTAAGGGTACATCTCGCACAATCCAAAACAAATTTTGGGGTTGTATGTATGAAGTGTACAGAGAAGCTATAGCAAAGGAGGTGTCTGACTCCTTTTGCGTCTGTACAGGCAGACGAGACCACTGACGTCTCCTGTAAATCAAAGATGGTAATAGTGCTGCGCTACATGTTCCCGAACAACAGTGTGTGTGAGAGGTTTTTGGAGTTTGTGGAGGTGAAGGACAAAACTGGTGTTGGCCTCTCAAGTCCTAGCACCACTGAATGTCAAGAAGCTGGTTGCACAAACCTACGACGGGGCAGCGGTGATGAGTGGTAATGTACGTGGTGTCCAAACGCTACTGAAGGATACTTACCCAAACCAGCAATTTGTGCACTTTCTGTTGGTTACGTAATTTTACTGTTTGGGGAAAAAAATTGTTGACCGGTTAATGAGGGTCAGTTAGTCGGCTGCAAAATGTACCAACGTTTGCATCCTTAAAACAGACATTTTGTTCGTTAGACATGGTGAGATCTTTTTGTCTGTAAAATTGTTTTATGCAAGAAATGGCAGTGGAAACAACTTTTTTTTTTTAATGCTCACATATTGATATAATACCCATCATATCGAAGTAAACTTGAGTCACGCGATATGTGGTCCTGCCACTATGGCAGTTTGGCTAGATAAATAATGAACTTCAGAGGGTGGTGGTGCAAGGTCATGAGCTTGATGCTCCTTTTCAATAAATATCGAGGGTCTTATTCTAGTGACATGATGGCTGCTGTATGACAAATTAAAAATGAACTTGATCCTTTGTCCATAATCATCTCGTGTAGGACATACACGCACTATGTCTGCGAACTGTTGGCTAGAGCGCACGCGCCAATACCAGAGTGGGCACTTTTGCTATATAACGCAACATTTAAACCATCAGTAGAGTTGAAAATGCGATGGAAACCCATTTTAACTTTAATTTTTTTATACGGTACTTAATTAAGAACTTAAGCACGAAAGTTGTGCACTACGTCATCACGTACGACTAGTCAATTTGATGGAAACACGTCTCTGGTGGGAAAAGACACATTTTGTTAATGCAGAGAATATTCGCATAAATCTTTTGCCTAGCTATTGAAATTGCTTTTTTATTTGCACACTACATTCCACTTTATCAGTGTTGTCTTGAGAACATGCACCAAGACAACTAGATTGGGCAAGTTTGCTATTGATATTAACAGTTTTTGTGACAACCGATGGAATCGCATTGAACTTAAGTTTCCATGAACTGAATAAAAAACTGATGTGGAAAAGGTGTTTTATTTATGTCATCACGCACAGCTTTTCATCTGTAACAAGCCAGTTTGATGGAAACACTCCTGTGCATATCTTTTTGACGATATAGCGGTGAACATATCGGAATCGGGCGATATTAGCTAAAAATGGCAACATCGGTATTGGCCGATGTCTAGTTCAACGCCGCCGATGTTAAAAACCGATGTCAAAGCTACCGTGCATACCTATATAACGTAGGTACTTGACGTAATAACTCCACGTAAAATTTTGAAACGACTGAACAATGGAACAGAATAGCAAGTAAGTGAAAGAAATATGTTTGGATTGTTTTACTGGTAATGGGGACATACGTAAATTTACAATGACGGCCCGGACAAAGCTGGGCCAATTGTGTGTCGCCCTATGGGACGCCCAATCACGGCCGGATGTGATACTGCCTGGATTAGAACCAGGGACTTTAGTGAAGCCTCTTTCACTGAGATGCAGTGCCTATTTAACTGTACTAGAATGCTTAAATCGCCGCACAAATTTTAAATATTGGTTATTTGTATTGTTTTATTTTTGGCAAGGACAATATTGGATATAGGTATCGGCCTAAAATGTCATATTGGTGCATCACTACTGATTTGATGTGTGTGTAGGTGAGCAGCAATGGAGCGGCTGCAGTCGTGGATGGCCAGGCCGTACAGACTGCTGCTGGGGACCCTGCACAGCAACCGCCGGCTCCACCAGCCAACGCATGGTCGGTCATAAAGGGAGTCCTCTTCAGGTGGGTCAGAGATGTGCGCACGGAAAGTATTCAGACCCTTTTACTTTTTCCATATTTTGTTACGCTACAGCCTTATTCTAAAATTGATTTAAATCTTTTATTTTTCGCTCATCAATCTACAAACAATACCCCATACTGAGAAATCAAAAACTGAAATATCACATTTACACAAGTATTCAGACCCCTTTACTCAGTAGTTTGAAGCACCTTTGGCAGCAATTACAGCCTGGAGTCTTCTTGGGTATGACGCTACAAGCTTGGCGTAACTGTATTTGGGGAGTTTCTCCCTTCTCTGTAGATCCTATCAAGCTCTGTCGGGTTGGATGGGGAGCGTTGCTGCACAGCTATTTTCAGGTCACTCCAGAGACGTTTGATCGGGTTCAAGTCCGGGCTCTTGCTGGGCCACTCAAGGACATTCAGAGACTTGTCCCCCCCTAGCCACTCCTGCGTAGTCTGTGTGGTTGGAAAGTGAACCTTTGCCCCAGTCTGAGGTCCTGAGCAGGTTTTCATCAAGGAACTCTCTGTACTTTGCTCCGTTCATCTTACCCTCGATCCTGACTGCTCTCCCAGTCCCTGCTGCTGAAAAACATCCTACTGCATGTTGCTGCCACCACCATGCTTCTCCGTAGGGTTATTGCAAGGTTTCCTCCAGATGTCACGATTGGCATTAAGGCCAAAGAGTTCAATCTTGGTTTCATCAGAAACCAAGATTGATGGACGATGGAGCACGAGGAACCCAAACCGGGTGCGCGCATGCGCCATCGTGCATAAATGTATTTTATCCCCCCACAAACGCGATCACGACACGCCGGTTAAAATATCAGAACAAACTCTGAACCAATTACATTTAATTTGGGAACAGGTTTAAAAGCATTAAAAATGTATGGCAATTTAGCCAGCTAGCTTGCACTTGCTAGCTAATTTGTCCTATTTAGCTAGTTTGCTGTTGCTAGCTAATTTGTCCTGGGATATAAACATTGAGTTGTTATTTTACCTGAAATGCACACGGTCCTCTACTCTGACAATTAATCCACACATAAAACGGTCAATGGTTTCTAGTCATCTCCTCCCAGGCCCTTTCTTCTCTTGACTTTATATTGCGATTGGCAACTTTCATAAATTATGTGCATTACCGCCACCGACCATGTTCGTCTTTCAGTCACCCACGTGGGTATAACCAATGAGGAGATGGGAGATGGGAGCGGCAGGAGTTGCAGCGCGATCTGCGTAACAAAAAGAACTGACTTCTATTTTAGCCCTTGGCAACCCAGATGCTCGTTGGCGCGCGCGCGCAATAATTGATTCATTTAGATTTCAAAATGTATTTTGCAACGCTTGCGCACGCAACGCGAGCGGTCTAGTCAGGGTATAAGTCTAAATATTGCTGTTATATTGCACAACCTTCAATGTTATGTCATAATTATGTACAATTCCGGCAAATTTATTATGGTTTTTGTTAGGAAGAAATGGTCTTCGCACAGTTCGCAACGAGCCAGGCGGCCCAAACTGCTGCATATACCCTGACTGCTTGCACAGAACGCAAGAGAAGTGACACAATTTCCTGAGTTAATATTGACTGCTAACATGCATTTCTTAACTAAGTATGCAGGTTTTAAAAAATCTACTTGTGTATTGATTTTAAGACCGGGATGGATGTTTATGGTTTGGTACATTGGTGCAACGACAGTGCTTTTTTCGCGAATGCGCTTGTTAAATCATCACCAGTTTGGCGAAGTAGGCTGTGATTCGATGATAAATTAACAGGCACCGCATTGATTATTTGCAACGCAGGACTAGCTAGTTAAAATAGTAATATCATCAACCATGTGTAGTTAACTAGTGATTATGTTAAGATTAGTTTTTTTATAAGATAAGTTTAATGCTAGCTAGGCACTTACCGTGGCTCCTTGCTGCACTCACGTAACAGGTGGTCAGCCTGCCACGCAGTCGTGGTGTGCAATGTAATCGGCCATAATCAGCGGCCAAAAATGCAGATTATCGATTGTTATGAAAGCTTGAAATCGACCCTAATTAATCGGCCATGTCGACCTCTAGTACGCACTACCCTCTGTAGTGCCTTACGGTTGGATTCCGAGCAGTTCCCATACCAGGCGATGATGCAACCGGTCAGGATGCACTCGATGGTGCAGCTATAGAACTTTTTGAGGATCTGGGGACCCATGCCAAATCTCCTGTCTCTAAGACAGTCATGAAGAGGGCAAGGGGGGGAAACGCATTGTCGTGCCCTATTCATGACTTTCTTAGTGTGTTTGGACCATGATAGTTTGTTGGTGACGTGGACACCAAGGAACTGTAATCAATCCTCCAACATCTGACGCTAAAGATATATATATATAAAAAACACTTGTCTTTATCTCAACCTTTGTTTCAGTCACACATACTTTACGGTGGATGCTAAGTGGGATCGTTTTTAACCGTTTTAAATTTCAACTTTAAGGGGGTGATGTCATTTGGGTGGTCCCAAATCATAGAAATGTAATTCTATTTCTATGGTTTCAAGCATCCCACTTAGAGAAAAAAAAAAAAAAACTTTTACACATTTTACTAAAAGTTTAATTGGTTTCAATTGGGCTAACCTGACTTTCTTCTTCTCTTTCCTCGTCCTCTACAGGATCTTTGTCATCTGGGCCATCAGTAGCTGGTTCCGCAGAGGGTCCTCTACACCAGACCCCAGTACCCCGGCTGGGGCACCGCATTTACCCAGCCGAAACCTTTTCCCCAAGGAAAGCCTCATGGTACGCCGGCCTTTTCACACCGTTCTGCATAAGCGATTAACCCCAGGTCATGTGACTGTATTGACTTCCTGGTTGACCTTTGGTCTGTGCCTGCCGCTCAGTGGTAGTTCTCTGGGTGAGTTGTGTGCACAACTTGTCTCCGTTGATGAGCTTGATCCTGGCTAGCTTGTTGACTTGCACTCAGTAATTAGTTCACACTGCTGGACAAAGAAGCTGTGCCACAGCAAACAACCACCCAAAGTGGTTGAGAGCAAGTCAATAGAAGAATAGGGAAATGGATAACATGAAGAATAAATGATAAACTGTTTTCTTTTTGCCCTCAGGACCTGTATGTGTACATCTCCCAGGACGAGGTGTTCTCTGACTTCAACGACACACAGTCCCTGTTCTGGTTCCATAGAGACCTGGTCTACGGAGACTGGAACACTGGAGAAGATGGGGATGGCTGCTATGAGCACTCAATAGATCTGGACATCCCAGAGGTGAGGGGGGGACTGGGTAGGAGGGAGAAGTGAAGGTAGGATGTCCATTTTCTAATCTCTCTCTCTTTCGCTGATCCTATGTGCTACAGAAAGTGCAAATGAATGGTTCCCTCTACATCCACGTGTATTTCACGAAGACTGGATTCCACCCAGACCCCAAACGCAAGGGCCAGTATCGTCGGCTAGCGACAGTCCATGCCACGCGTAGTAAGTAACTGACCCACCCCCACACTCTGGTGCATGCATGACCTTTTCAAAGTAGTATGTCAGTGGTTTGACTCACGTTTTACTCTGACTCTTTCAGTGCTGAACAAGTTCAAACGCAGGAAGTTCGTGAAGACTAAGAACCTGCTGACGGGGGAGACCGAGACCGACCCGGAGATGATCAAGGTCAGCTGTGTTTACCATGATGCATAGACCCTATTTTCGGTCAGTAAACCCAGTCCGCACAGTATTGATTGACTGCCGTTCCTCTTTTCTCCCCCCCCCCCCCCCCCCCCCCCCCCAGCGAGCGGAGAGCCACGGCCCAGTGGAGATCATCTCCCACTGGCACGCCAACCTCACCATCAACATGGTGGACGACCATACAGCCTGGGTCAAGGGCTCGGTCCCCCCTCCACTGGACCAACGTAAGCTCTACCCACCTATTCTCGTGCGTCTCAGTGGGTCATACCAGAGCATGTACTAGGAGGGTTGAGCTCTACTGCTTCTTTACAAATATCTAACTAAAGTTGAAATACCTTTTACTTACTGCTCTATTCTGTCTCTCATTTTCTCAACCTGTTCTTTTTACCCTCCCCAACCCTACAGATGTGAAGTTTGACGCGGTGAGCGGCGACTACTATCCTATCGTCTACTTCAACGACTACTGGAACCTGCAGAAAGACTACTACCCCATCAATGAGAGCCTGCAGTCGCTGCCTCTGCGCCTGTCCTACTGCCCGCTGTCCCTGTGGCGCTGGCAGCTCTACGCTGCCCAGAATGCCCGCTCACCATGGAACTTCCTGCCAGAGGACACCTATGAGCAGTCTGACGAGGACCAGGACTCTGTCAAGGTCAGGGGTTAGAGGTCATAGGCCAGGGGAGGGTGTAAATAGAGAAGGAGATATAGATTTTTGTTTTGCTTTTGCTCCTCCAATATAGCACATCTTAGAATCAAACTGGTCCCCGAGTCTGGACTCCATGTTGTTTCCCTGGTAACCGTTGTTAAGGAACTGTGTTGTCTCTGTAGGTGGCCCTGCTGGAAACTAACCCCTACCTCCTGGGCGTGACCATTGTGGTCTCAATCGTTCACAGCATCTTCGAGTTCCTGGCATTCAAGAATGGTGAGCTCACTGTGCTTCTTTTTCCCACAGCTTAACTGCCTATTACATGTATTTTGTGTGGTGGAATGTTCTTTCTATTCTGGTGTGTGTGTGTGTGTCAGACATCCAGTTCTGGAACAGCAGGCAGTCCATGGAGGGTCTCTCTGTGCGCTCCATCATCTTTGGGGTGTTCCAGTCCCTGGTGGTGCTGCTCTACATCCTGGACAATGAGACCAACTTTGTGGTGCAGGTCAGTGGGTTTTTCATTTATATAAATAAAGACTTGTCACCAGACCCTTTATAATGTCATTCATCATGGCAGGCTCTGTACGCATGTCATTCATGACCATTGTACTAGAGCAGAGTGGTCCCTTTTCTAATCCCCATCTCGTGTCCCATTAACATCCAGGTCAGCGTGTTCATCGGCCTGCTCATCGACTTCTGGAAGATCACCAAGGTCATGGATGTCAAGGTGAGATGGAGAACAGGTATTTCTCTTGTTTTTGGTTGCACAAATGAATCCCTGTTTGTTAGCTAATCTGGATGTCGGTTTCCCCTTAGTTGGACAGAGAAAACAAATTGTTCGGGATCCTCCCACGCTTATCAATAAAAGACAAGTCAACGTACGTGCAGTCCTCCACCAAAGTCTTCGACGACGTAAGGAAACGCGTCAACACCATACAATAGCTTTTATTGCCCGCTAGAATGGAAAATCTTCTACTGATGTTTTTTGTCCTGTCCTCTTCCCTCTGCGTAGATGGCTTTCAAGTACCTTTCTTGGCTGCTGTACCCTCTGTTCGGGTGCTATGCCGTCTACAGTGTGTTGTACCAAGAGCACAAAGGCTGGTACTCATTCGTACTGGGCATGCTCTATGGCTTCTTGTTAACCTTTGGTGAGTCACTGGTGGTCATTGTTCAGGAATGTGATTATTTAAAAAAATTAAAGCCTGATTTTTAAGGAATTCCTATTTTTCTGGTCTTTGAAAATCATCCTTTCCTCGTTTTTCTATGCTGTAATGATCAAATCGCTAAATCAGTTGCACAGTCCAGGACAAGTGAGAGTCTATGCAGTCTTAATCCTCATTTACATAGTCTGATCCCTATTGACAGTCTGTCCAAGCAGACAGTCTGGCCTTATTGACCCATAAGTGTATAGTTATTGATAGTCTGTCCTTGTTAACACATTATCTCCTAAATGTGTCTCTATTAATTGACATCCTAAGTGATATTCTACCCTAAGTGACACTGTCGGAGGAGGACTAAGTGCGATGCTCATTGTTTCTTTGATCTGATGCGTTGTTGTCTGCTTTGTGATTTGGCTCAGGTTTCATCACGATGACGCCACAGCTGTTCATCAACTATAAGATGAAGTCTGTGGCCCACCTCCCATGGAGGATGCTCACCTACAAGGCACTGAACACCTTCATCGACGACCTGTTCGCCTTTGTCATCAAGATGCCCATGATGTACAGGATAGGATGTCTCAGAGACGGTGCGTTATCACTCACTGCCCTCCAACACACACATTTCATAGACTTAAGTACAGCCCATTCCGGGTCTTAACAATGACTATCCCATTGTTAATAAATAAAAACTAGTTCCCTTAGTGGTTTAACGGTACACGTATTCGTACCGAACCGTTTGTTTCTGGCTACATCGTGGACCCGAATGAATGCATCCCAAAAATATATGAACAAAGTAATAAGACTAGGCCTACATGTGTACGCTGCATTTTATGCCTTTTTGAGTACATCTGAGCTGAAAAATAACATGTTCAGGCTGTTCCGTTAACGACTACAGCGGTTCCTCATTTGAAATCATACTGCAGTATAGTGAACGGTATGTTGTGATATGTCGGTGAGTCGCAGCCCTTGCAGTTAATACTCATTTAAAACACCAGAGGGCATATTTGAGCACATCTACTCTATCTAGTATTTTTACCCTTCTTTTTAGTAACGAAAACAAAAAGATGTTGATGAACAAATACCGTATACTACTTTCTATTGATTATTAAGTATATACTGTACATCATGACCTAAAGGTTGTTTTGATTATGTGAATTATAATTGTCATTTGTAGGGGGTTGAAGCATTTTCGTCAGGGCAAATCACGTCTGTGATATTGAGTTAGACATTTCAAACTTTAGTCTTGTCAGGTGAACTGTTGTATCTTTTGGTTTGATCATTTCGTTTAAGCGTTACAGTTATAAAAATGAGTAACGAAAGGGAGCCTTGAATAATTAAACAATAAATTAACTGCAACAAGTTGGCTAAAGCAATTGGAATCACGAATGAAAGCGACTCTTTTTAATCCTGGCTGTGCTATTATTGTATTTGTTGTGTTCCAAATCGTCCTAAAAAAATAAAAAATGAATTCCCTTCTCCCAGCTGCCAATTGCCAGGTATCTCAATTCTTATTAGCCAATGCCCATCACGTGATCGGGTCCTTATCACAGGCATCGCAGCTTCGAAGTAGGCTGCAATTGGCGACAAACTGATGCAATGGCGCACGTCCTTATCGAATTCCGAGGCGCATATTAAAGATGTCAGAAGAACAGTCCACATTTTACCTTTCGTCGTCCAACAAGATGAAGTAGGCCTAACGAACGGCAAAAGCACTAGCCTACGTCATTCTACAGTAGAAAAGTTGACCTATTCCATTGGTCAGCGTGTCCTTCTGTGCGACAAAGAAATATTTCAAATATAGTCTGGGACAGTTGATAGATCCCAAATGAACACAACCACTACATTAAAAAAACACTTTTTAAAAAGCAATGAGGCTGATGCAACAGATCACAACGTTTAGCTTAAAATGTTGATGGGCTATTAGGCTGTTTCTTTACATTGTAAGCGCAGCAATGCACACACTACAGTAGGCTATAAGCGCTAATGTTCCAAAATGCAATTAGCGGGGAAGACACCCTTCCTGAAAGTGCACCGCAAATGTGAGCGGTTTCATATGACAGAGATGAAAATATCCTAAAGAAATGTTGGAAGTAGGGAAAGACCCAAAGACGCATCCACAAGCATGGGTTGTTAATATGACTAGGATTGGGTCTTTGGCTGCTGGACAACGAAAGACAGTTGAGAGAAATATAGACTGGTTTCAATTGCATATGAGGAAGTGTTTATAGAAGAATCCCATTAATGTTCCTATGGTCGGAACATTGCAAAAAATACTTGTCTGTAGTTCTAGATGTATTTATGGGTTGATCATCTATGGAAAGAAGTTAGAGGGTGCTCAACCAACGTGAGTCGAGGTGCAACCAACAAACACTTTTTTTCTTCTCTTTGCTTATTTGAGCTTTTATTGCCATATGGACTTTGTCTTTAACTAAAAAGGGGTATCTTCTGTATACCACCCCTACGTTGTCTAAGCTGATTGGCTCAAATGCATTAAGAAGGAAAGAAATTCCCCAAATTAACGTTTAACAAGGCACACCTGTTAATTGAAGTGTTTCCCATATGTCATCAAGGCAAATGGTGGCTACTTTGAAGAATCTCAAATATAAAATATATTTGGATTTGTTTAACACTTTTTTTGGTTACTACATGACTCCATGAAGTTGTGGATTTTTTTTTACAAATTATCTTTGAAAGACAGGGTCCTGAAAAAGGGACGTTTCTTTTTGTTGCTGAGTTTATATATCCAACATATTCAACATGCATTATATAGTGATGGTTGTATATCAATTACACCTACTATAGTTGAAAAAAGCTTGCCCGGTTTTCCAATAGTTATTGGTTCCACTTCTGTATTTCATCACAAGGTGGAGACATTGACCATAGTACCTAAAACCCTGAGTACCGACCCCGTATGGTCTACCTCATTAGCAGCACGAGCTGACGATTTCTCCTTAATTATCTTCTCCATGCCCTAACATGAACTTGTCCCTTCACTTTGTGATTATTCTGAAGGAGGCCATTGAAGGCCGAAACGTCAATCTTTTAAACCCGTTAAGTGAAACTAAAGTTTTAGTGGTGAGCGAGCGTTGCGTCTCTTCCATTCCAATGGGTTCATCATATAGAAATGATAAAAAATATTATTTTAACAACTCCAAAGCAATTGCCTGTCTATGGCTCAGGAACCACTTCCTCTTTCTATAATCAAGATACCTGCCGGTAACTCTTGTTGAATTCTGGGTTAAACTTGGAACATTGCTATCCTAGAAACTGTTTTTTTACATCAGAAGTTGATGGTTATCTGTTGGAGCCAGATGGCTTTGGAATGTGCTGGGTGGATGGGATGAAGTCACAGGATTGCTGTCGGGGATACGGATGGACATCTGTGGATTAGGCAAATGAGGGGTTGAGGTCAGGTCAGATCCCCTGAAGGGAGAAATGATGGTTTATTACCCTAATACTTCCTCTTCCTGTCGAACCATAATAGATGTAAGGATTGGAGAGGAGGAGGAGGAGTGCCTAACTTGGAGTATATATACTTGTGGTGGTAGAAACATGTGTCTAATGCAGCTGTATTGATCCTCTGGGAAGAATAAACTTGAGCTTTCAGAGTGTCAGAGTTTTATTACTCTGAGAATTGGAACACTTAACTATTAGGCTTATGGGGTCTCCTGTAGGCCGTCATTGTAAATAAGAATTAGTTCTAAATAAGAATGAGTTAAATAAGGGTTACATTTTTAATTTTTTTAATCTGTCAACGACTAGTTGGAACTCTTAAAGACTGGAGCGGCTTCATGCATAGCAAGTTACAATATTAAGACTAAACAGGACGTGCTCTTAGGCCTACAGCTCAGTGGTGGTTATACAGAGCTACTACTATAAGAAGCCATAGAATGACATATTATAATGAGGATCATAATTGTAATAACAATAAGGAGATGAAGAAAAAGAAGGGTAGAGAAGCGAGAGCTGCTTGCATATTATGTGTGACAAACAGATGGTGTTGGATTATAATACTTTTTCTGCCTGTTTGGAAACGTGTAAACAACACAAGTAATACCAGAGAATCGGTTCTAACAAACATTTGTAAAGCCTTTTATTAAAGCGTAACAAAAAACAGACTGCTTGCTTTACCCAACATTTATCCAACATTTTGCAGTTGTGATACTTGGTACTCACGGAGTCAGTAGACTATTAAATAAACAGGCAACAGAAGCAGGATCTGTCTCATTCCTGTAGACATACTTTTGGTCATGTGTATGTGGAAACATGCTCGTTGAACATCTCATTCCAACATCATGGGTGTTTTAGTATGGACTTGGTCCCCCCTTTGCTTCTATAACAGCCTCTACACTTCTGGGAAGGCTTTACACTAGATGTTGGAACATTGCTGCGGGCACATGCTGGGCGATTTAAGACTAGCTTGCAGTCAGCTTTCCAATTCATCCCAAAGGTGTTCATTGGGGTTGAGGTCAGGGCTCTGTACAGGCCAGTCAAGTTCTTCCACACCTATCTCGACAAACCATTTCTGTATGCACCTCACTTTGTGCACGGGGGGCATTGTCATGCAGAAACAGTAAAGTGCCTTCCCCAAACTGTTGCCACAAAGTTGGAAGCACATAATCGTCTTGAATGTCATTGTATTCTGTAGCATTAAGATTTCCCTTCACTGGAACTAAGGGGCCTAGCCCGAACCATGAAAAACAGCCACATCCTCCACCAAACTTTACAGTTGGCGCTAAGCATTGGTTCAGGCAGCGTTCTCCTAGCATCCGCCAAACCCAGATTCGTCTGTCATCACTCCAGAGAACGCGTTTCCAGAGTCCAATGGCGGCGAGCTTTACACCATTCCAGCCAACACTTGGTATTGCGCATGGTGATCTTAATCTTGTGTGCGGCTGCTCAGCCATGGAACCGCATTTCATGAAGCTCCCAACAAACAGTTCTTGTGCTGACGTTGCTTCCAGAGGCCGTTTGGAACTCGGTAGTGAGTGTTGCAACCCGAGGACATCATTTTTACGCGCTACAGCACTCGGCGGTCCCATTCTGTGAGCTTGTGTGGCCTACCCCTTTGAGGCTGAACCATTGTTGCTCTTAGATGTTTCCATTTCACAATAACAGCACTTACAGTTGACCGGGGCAGCTCTAGCAGGGCAGAAATTTGACAAACTGACTTGTTGGAAAGGTGGCATCCTATGACGGTGCCACGTTGAAAGTCACTGAGCTCTTCAGTAAGGCCATTCTACTGCCAATTTGTCTACGTAAATTGCATGGCTGTGTGCTCAATTTTATACACCTGTCAGCAACAGTTAATCATGCTGTTGATTTTGACCTGTGGAATGTTGTCCCCCCCTCACGATAACTCTGTGCATTGAAATTGCCCTCGATGTAATTGTTCATGGTCCGTAGCTTATGCCTACCCATACCACAACCCTACCGCCACCATGGGGCACTCTCTTCACAACGTTGACATCAGCAAACCGTTCGCCCACACAACGTCTGCAGTTGAGGCCCGTTGGACGTACTGCCAAATTCTCTAAAACGACGTTGGAGGCGTCTTATGGTAGAGAAATGAACATTTAAATTACTTCGCAACAGCTCTGGTGGACATTCCTGCAATCCATGCCAATTGCACGCTCCCTCAACTTGAGACATCTGTGGCATTGTGTTGTGACAAAAGTTAACATTTTAGTGGCCTTTTATTGTCCCCAGCACAAGCTACGCCTGTGTAATGATCATGCTGTTTAATTAGCTTCTTGATATGCCACACCTGTGAGGTGCATGGATTATCTTGGCAAAGGAGAAATGTTCACAAACAGGGATGTAAACAAATTTGAACAATTTGGAGAGAAAAGCTTTTTGTGCGTATGAAACATTTCTGGTATCTTTTATTGCAGCTCATGCAACATGTGAAGTGTTGGTCCCATGTTTCGTTTTATATTTTTGTTCAGTGTAATTAAGTTGATGTTTCCTCAATTCTGCACAAAGCAACATATAGGGAAAGGTGACAATTCAATGGTCACTGAAGATTGTTTCAGAACCATGGACAGCTCTATTTTTCAGCAAAGGGCCGAGTGACTCACTTATTTGTAGCTTTTGTTCAAAACAAGTTATACTATAAAGCAGGGTTAAAGACATTCTTTCTGATTGTCTTTAGCATATTTATTGCCGCAGATATGCGCCCATTATCGGTTGTTGAGAATATGGGGATTCAGCAGCTCATGAAAGTGCTCGAGCCACTACGATACTGGCCCTCTCGCACCCATTTCAGCACACGGGTAGGACCCACTCTATCTAAGCAAGCTGAAGCCGACGTTGTCAATGAATTGGCCAATGCACCATGTGTTGAGCTTACTACATATTAGTGATGGGCAACTCCAGTCCTCGGGGTCTAGAGTGGTGTCACACTTTTCCCCATCCTTATCAAACACAGCTGATTAAACTAATTGCATTCTAAACTGAAGATTATGATTAGTTGATTGTTGGAGTCAGGTGTGTTAACTGGGGCAAAAGTGACACACCAATCAGGCCCCAGAGGACTGGAGTTGCCCATCCCCGCTACAGATGGATCTCCAGGACTACAGAGAAAATTACACCCCAAAACTATCTTTTGTTATTCATTTTATTATTCCTTTTTGGATATAGTCCCAAAATGTTTTGCATGTCAGCAATCAAGTTAAAGATTTAACTTTCAAAATACAGCTGGTATGATGCGTTTACCAAATAGCATTTTAGTAGCCCTCCTTGTGACAGCTAAGAGAAAAAATATATTTTTATGATGTACGTTTCCTGCAATTCTACACATTTTTGGCATAGGGTGGAGGCAAATGTTTGCAGTTTTAAATATGATCATTTGTGATCAATGTGCCCCACCCCGGTCGGTATTTCGAAACATGCTTACTACAAGTTTAGATAGCTGGCTGCAAGACTAACTAAACAATCAAATATTTATTTGCTGACAACAACTAATTGAGTGAGTGACTGATGCACAACCACATGTTTTAATTGCAGCTTGTGTTTTCTATTATTCTAACTCTCAACAGTAAGTTGAGACCCAGGCTGAGTTGGTCAGCTGGCTACAAAATGTTCTGCGGGTTCATCCCTGGTGTAGATGAAAGGGACAGGTTAAGGATTCTTAAGCCGTGAGACAATTGACACATGGGGTGTCAACTGAATATTAGGAAGGTGTCCGTAATGTACAATGTCTGAGCCATGTTTACATATTGATTTCACACGCATATTGCACTCTATTTTAGTGTTGTTGTTGAGTTATTGTTTTCATTTAAGAAAATGCAAAGTGTTGGTACTCCTGATTTGTGCTCTAATCAGCCATTATATGACTCATGATCATACATGGAATCAGGAATACCAACACTTTGTATTTTCTTAAATGGTCAAAAATGTTGCTACAGTAACTTTTGTCATTTTAATTTTCCCGCTGTACCGAAACCGAACTGTGACCCCAAAACCACAATACGTACTGAACCATGGGTTTTAGTGAACATTACACCCCTGGTTCCCTGTAATAACTCTTATGTTTCCCTCCCACAGACGTAGTATTCTTTGTCTACCTGTACCAGCGCTGGATCTACAGGGTGGATCCCAACCGGATGAACGAATTTGGCACCAGCGGAGCGGAGCCCACTGGAGTGGACCCTAACAAGGACAGCACAGCACAGGGGGAGGTCACAGCCACAGGGGAGGTCGCCGCCATAACAGAGAAAGCAGAGGAGGAGAAGAAGAACGATTAACATGACCAACCTATCCGCCTTTCTCGTCCTCGCTCCTGGGGCGAAGCGGACCTGTGGAAACCAGGCAGAGTGAAATGTCACTTGCCAGGGAAAAGGAGTCATTGTATTCTGTCATGGACACCGCTACATATTTCTGTTTAACTCTCTTCTTTGTGTGGGGGTTCTGCAGCAAATCGTAATTAATGTAGACTCACTTTTTTTCTTTTTCTTTTTTGCAGTTCAAGTGAAGTGAAACAAACGTGATGTACTGTAATCTTTATCTTTTTCAATGGGTAACAGTAATGTTTTGGAAGCAAGGTTGTGAATGTGGGAGGCCCAGTTGAGGGTGGAAGGTCGCAGTACATATCTCCGTATTTTCAGATCTGCGACATTTTTGGATTTCTTGTGATTATTTTTTTATTTAAATTTTTCATTCCATGTGTGAACGCAGTGTGTCATGGTGGGGTAACTGGAAATTGGTGAGTAGTGCTGGAGGAAACTGGAAGTGTCCAGAGCCAAGGGCGACGTGAAGGGAACCAAGATGGACGACCTGTCCAACACTACCCTCGAAAGACAGACTACCCTCCATTTTTAAACAAATGGTCGATGTTCCAAACTTGAACAAAAAAAACAGCCTTGTAGGTATTAATATAAATATTAATAATGACTTGATTTCTGTTTTCAGTCATTAGAATTTATTTAGTATGTTCTGAAACTACAGAATCTCAGCTTGTAATGTTAATACTCATGTCAAAATGTCTAGCAATAGCTGATTTACAAGTGTTTTTGCCTGGACTTCTGATTTTTGAATTGTTTTACTACATTCACACGCCAGGCAGGACCACCTTGACATACACAGTCTACAAAACATTAAGAACACCTAAGACATTAACAACCCGTCCTCAGAATAGCCTCATAGCGCCGGGTCATGGACGCTACAAGGTGTGAAAAGCGTACAACAGGGATGCTGGCCAATGCTGACTCCTATGCTTCCCACAGTTGTCTGGATGTCCTTTGGGTGGTGGACTATTCTCGATACACACGGGAAACTGTTGAGTGTGAGATGGTGTAAAGCAGTGTTTCCCAAACTAGGTCCTGGGGACCCCAAGGGCTGTACTTTTTTAGTTTTTCCCCCTAGCACTTCACATTCAACTAATCAAGTTTAGATTATTTTATTCCGCTGTGTAGCGCTAGGGCAAAAACCAAAACATGCACCCTTTTGGGTCCCCAGGACTGAGTTTGGGAAACGCTGGCATAAAGGCATCTCGCAGTAAAGTCACACACCTACACAAATAATTACTTTTTTCCACTATTTATTTTTCCCATAGGGGATTTTTTAGAAACACTTAAAATAAGGTCTGTTTAGGATTAACAGGGCGCGATGAGTTATTAACCGTGTAAATCTCTCTCGGACAAGGTGATTTATCAATATATTCGGCTCGATTTATTCTCAGCTTTTAAAAATGCTAATTAGCATCAAAGTAGACGACATGCGAGACTACAAATCCTTGCAAGCTCCTCATCTTTAGCTGACGCCTTTGCTAACAGGTATTGTGTACATTTCCACCTTACCCAAGACAGTTCTCAGAATTGTGAATTTAAGGACATTTTGTCAATTTATTCCTTACTAAATTTAGTTTACAGGTGGTTAATCCAGAAATTCTTACTTTTTCCTCGTTTTGGCAGTCTCATCCAGAGCATCATGGGCATGGCTATCAAAACATGACGCCAGGGTAAGACTTCACAAAACACATCCCTTATTTTAAGTGTTTCTAGAATCGGTTTTATGGTTATTATTGCTCATACCGTGGTACTCTTAAGAAAATATTTTCATTAAACTAGCACAATTTAAAGGGGCAAATTGTAGTTCAAGCAACTACTGAAGGTACACCCTGCTACTGTCTTTGGTAAACAGCTGAGGGATGGATGTAACCACTGTTGAAATAAACCCATAAAACAAATTATGTTCTCTAAGAATCAACGGGTGTATGTACAGTTGAAGTCAGAAGTTTACATACACCATAGCCAAATAAATGTAATCTCGGTTTTCACAATTCCTAACATTTACTCCAAGTAAAACATTCCCAGTCTTAGGTCAGTTAGGATCACCACTTTATTTTAAGAATGTGAAATGTCAATAACAGTAGAGAATGATTTATTTCAGCTTTTATTTCTTTCATCACATTCCCAGTGGGTCAGAAGTTTACATACACTCAATTAATATTTGGTAGCATTTCCTTTAAATTGTTTAACTTATCCACAGTAAAACGAGTTCTATAATCGACATAACCTGAAAGGCCGCTCAGCAAGGAAGAAGCCACTGCTCCAAAACCGCCATAAAAAAAGCCAGTCTATGGTTTGCAACTGCACATGGGGACAAAGATCGTACTTTTTTGAGAAATGTCCTCTGGTCTGATGAAACAAAAATAGAACTTTTTGCCATAATGACCATCGTTATGTTTGGAGGAAAAAGGGGGACGCTTGCAAGCCGAAGCAACATCTCAAGACATCAGTCAGGAAGTTAAAGCTTGGTCGCAAATGGGTCTTCCAAATGGACAATGACCCCAAGCATAGTTCCAAAGTTGTGGCAAAATGGCTTAATAACAACAAAGTCAAGGTATTGGAGTGGCCATCACAAACCCCTGACCTCAATCCTATAGAAAATGTGTGGGCAGAACTGAAAATGCATGTGCGAGCAAGGAGGCCTACAAACCTGATTCAGTTACACCAGCTCTGTCAGGAGGAATGGGACAAAATTCACCCATCTTATTGTGGGAAGTTTGTGGAAGGCTACCTGAAACGTTTGACCCAAGTTAAACAATTTAAAGGCAATGCTACCAAATACTAATTGAGTGTATGTAACTTCTGACCGAGGTCGGCTTTAGCTTGCTTAGATAGAGCGGGTCCTACCCGTTTGCTGAAATGAATGCGAGAGGGCCATCTTGGCTCAAGCACTTTCATGAGGTTCTTACTTGTCATGCACGAAGATGTCCTAACCGACTTGCCAAAACTATAGTTTGTTAACAAGAAATTAGTGGAGTAGTTGAAACACTTGTCATTGACGTCAAATGTGTGTGTATATATATATATATAGATATAGATATATATATTAGGGCCTTCGGAAAGTATTTAAACCTCGTGACTTTATCCACATTTTCTTAGATTACAACCTTATTCTAAAATGGATTCAACAAATATTTCCCAGCAATCTACACACAATACCCCATAATGACAAAGCGAAAACAGGTTTTTAGAAATTCTTGCAAAAAATAAATATATACTTATTTAAATACGTATTCAGATCCCTCTGCTGTATGACTCGAAATTGAGCTCTGGTGCATCCTGTTTCCATTTATCATCCTTGAGATGATTCTATAACTTGGTTGGAGGTCACCTGTGGTAAATTCAATTGATTTGGAAAGGCACACCTGTCTATATTAGGTTTTATAGTTGACAGTGCATGTCAGAGCAAAAACCAAGCCGTAAGATCAAAAGGAATTGTCCGTAGAGCTCCGAGACATGATTGTGTCTGCACAGATCTGGGGAATGGTACCAAAATGTCTGACAACGCAGGAGTGGCTCTGGGACAAGTATCTTTGTCCTTAAGTGGCCCGGCCAGAGCCCGTACTTGAACCCGATTAAACATCTCTGGAGAGACCTGAAAATAGCGGTGCAGCGACGCTCCCCATCCAACCTGACAGAGCTTGAGCAGATCTACAGAGAAGAATGGGAGAAACTCCCCAAATACAGGTGTGCCAAGCTTGTAAAGTCATACCTAAGGAGACTCGAGGCTGTAATCGCTGCCAAAGGTGATTCAGCAAAGTACTGAGTAAAGTGTCTGAATACCTATGTAAATGTGATATTTCAAATAAATGTTGTTTTCAAACATTTCTAAAAACCTTTTTTATGCTTTGTCATTATGGGGTATTGTCTGTATATTGATGGGGGGAAAATGTCATCCATTTTAGAATAAGGCTGTAACGTAACAAAACGTGGAAAATGTCAAGGGGTCTGCATACTTTCTGAATGCACTAATGTGTAAGTCCAAAAATGGATGCACCAATTGCGTCTTTAAAGCAACAAAACATATAGTCAGTATTTTGTGATATTACAGAACACCACTACCCAGACTGACACAATATGGCTTATCCTGAGATATGGCTCATTAGAGACTATAAAGATGCTAGTTTTAAGCTTATGATCAGTTAACATACCAGATTTCTCAACAATAGGCTATGGAAATACCCAGAATTCACATTATGTTGAGAGGGTTGGGCTTCTTTCTTCTGGGCGAGATAAAGGTTCAGCACCTGGAAAGGACGGAACGGAGAGGGGAGGAATGATCGCTGAGGTCAGAGATTAATGTTATGGTGTCTGAAAAATGTATTGTTTTCACCCAGATGTAAGTGTTGCCCGGCACCAGTTCAGGGGAGCTGCAGTTTTCGGGTAATGTGACTTAGAGGGGAAGGCAGGGTGCTGACATTGCCATGAGAGGCCAGCAAAGACATGACGTTTACCAGCAAGATGGACCTCTCGTTCATCTTCATAGAGTCACTCTCCACTGTCCCTAGCAGAACTGGACACACACGTCAGATCAGCATGGTGAAGCCACTGTATATCATTTTCAAAACAAAAGTATAATTAACAAAAATATAAACGGAACATGAAGCAATTTCAACGATTTAACTGAGATACAATTCATATAAAGAAATCAATCAATTGAAATCAATTCATTAGGCCCTAATCTACGTAGTTCACACACTGAGCAGGGCTGCAGACATGGGTGAACCTGGGAGGGGAGTAACTGGGGAGCTAGGCCCAGCCAATCAGAATTTGTTTTTCCCCACAAAAGGGCTTTATTACTGACAGAAATACTTCTCAGCACCCTCCCTTAGACAAAAAATCCAGGGCTGGCGTGGTTACATGTGGTCTGTGGTTGTGAGGGCGGTTGCATGTTGCCAAATTCGCTAAACCGATGTTCGAGACAGTTTGGGCAAATAAAATGAGTTGGCGGGTGTTCGCGAATTACAGCTCGCAACGAGAATCTGATGATTAATTTTGAAAAGGATTAATTTGATTAATCTCATTTACCACAATATTACAAATAATTTAACACATACACACACATACATACAACATGAGCAGATTAACCTTGTCGAAACGTTTATTTCTTAAAGACTATCAGAAAGATTGTTTCTGGTACTTATTCAAAGAAACGCCGAAACTTATTTATTTTGATCCAAAGCCCCAAATTATGGCGTCACTCAGTTTAATGCTGACAAGTATGGCTTACTGAGATACAGTTCATATAAAGAAATCAATCAATTGAAATCAATTCATTAGGCCCTAATCTACGTAGTTCACACACTGAGCAGGGCTGCAGACATGGGTGAACCTGGGAGGGGAGTAACTGGGGAGCTAGGCCCAGCCAATCAGAATGAGTTTTTCCCCACAAAGGGCTTTATTACTGACAGAAATACTTCTCAGCACCCTCGCAACGCCCCTTCAGATGAAGCCAGGGCTGTCATGGTTAAATGTGGTCTGTGGTTGTGAGGCCGTTTGGACTAACTGCCAAATTCTCTAAAACGATGTTGGAGGCAGTTTGGGCAAAAAAAAAATATGTAGGCGGGTGTTCCCGAATTACAGCTCCCAACACAAATGTGATTATTAATTATGAAGAGGATTTATTTCATTTGCGTTCTTCATTGTATCTACAATGTCACTAATAATTTAACACATACACACACATTCCTGAGCAGATTAACTTGGTCAAAACGTTTATTTCTTAAAGACTATCAGAAAGAATGTTGGTAATTATTTATTTTGATCCAAAGCCCCAAATGATGGCGTCACTCAGCTTAATGCTGACAAGTATGGCTTTATGCTGCAAAATAGCCTACTACATAGGCCAAGCCTAAATGAATACATTCAATTGCCTAAATAAACTCGTACATCCAACGTATGCACCACACAGAACGCACTGCAACGGCCTTAAAATCTCCGGTTTGGGAACATTTTGGCTTCCTAGTAGATTACAACGACAATGGACAGAAGGAGTGTGTCTCCACTACTCAACGAGAATAACCTATGCAGCTGCCAACACCTCAAACATGTTGACATATTTACGCCGGAGCAAGACAGAAACAAAAAACATCAACACAACTTGGTCTCCCCTCTGCATTCATGCAGCTGATTCTGACCGGGCCAAATAAATAACAAGAGAAAGAGGTATGTTTACAGCCGTGGATATGCGCACATTCTTGGTTGTTGAGAAGATGGGGATTCAGCAGCTCATGAAAGTGCTTGAGCCACTACGAAACTGGCCCTCTCGCACCCATTTCAGCACACGGGTAGGACCCACTCTAAGCAAGCGGAAGCCGACGTTGTCAATGAATTGGCCAATGCACCATATGTTGAGCTTACTACAGATCAGTGATGGGCAACTCCAGTCCTTGGGGTCTAGAGTGGTGTCACACTTTTCCCCATCCTTATCAAACACAGCTGATTTAAACTGGGCTCCCATGTGCCGCTCCGGTCTAAGGCTCTGCATCTCAATGCTAGAGGCGTCACAACAGACCCTGGTTCAATTCCAGGCTGTATCATAACTGGCCGTGATTGGGAGTTCCACAGGGTGGCGCACAATTGGCCGGGGTAGGCCGTCATTGTAAATAAAAATGTGTTCTTAACTGACTTACCTAGTTAAATAAATGTAAAATAAAAAAACGAATTGCATTCTAAACTGAAGATCATGATTAGTTGAATGTTGGAGTCCGGTAAAAGTGTGACACCAATCAGGCCCCAGAGGACTGGAGTTCCCCATCCCTGCTGTAATTGCCCATCCCTGCTGTAATTGCCCATCCCTGCTGTAATTGCCCATCCCTGCTGTAATTGCCCATCCCTGCTGTAATTGCCCATCCCTGCTGTAATTCCCCATCCCTGCTGTAATTCCCCATCCCTGCTGTAATTGCCCATCCCTGCTGTATTGCCCATCCCTGCTGTAATTGCTCATCCCTGCTGTAATTGCCCATCCCTGCTGTAATTCCCCATCCCTGCTGTAATTTCCCATCCCTGCTGTAATTCCCCATCCCTGCTGTAATTCCCCATCCCTGCTGTAATTGCCCATCCCTGCTGTAATGCCCATCCCTGCTGTAATTGCCCATCCCTGCTGTAATTGCCCATCCCTGCTGTAATTCCCCATCCCTGCTGTAATTGCCCATCCCTGCTGTAATGCTCATCCCTGCTGTAATTGCTCATCCCTGCTGTAATTGCCCATCCCTGCTGTAATTGCTCATCCCTGCTGTAATTGCCCATCCCTGCTGTAATTGCCCATCCCTGCTGTAATTGCTCATCCCTGCTGTAATTGCCCATCCCTGCTGGCCGCTAGACTAACTTACCAATCCATTTTTTTTGCTGACATGGGCTAATTTAGTGTGTGACTGATGCACAACCACATTTTTAAATTTCACCTTGTGTTTTCTATTATTCTAACTCTTAACAGTAAGTTGGTCCGCGGGCCAATCCCTGGTGTATATGAAAGGGAGAAGGCAGGTTGGAGAAGGGTTCTCAACCCTTGAGACCATTTGAGACATGGATTGTGTTTGTGTGCCATTCAGAGGGTAAATGGACAAGACAAAAGATTTAAGTGCATTTCAACGTGTTATGGTAGCAAGTGCCAGGCAAATCAGTTTGTGTCAAGAACTGCAACACTGCTGGGGTTTTTACGCTCAACAGTTTTCTGTGTGTATCAAGAATGGTCCACCACCCAAAGGACATCCAGCCGACTTGACACAACTGTGGGAAGCATTGGAGTCAACATGTACCAGCATCCCTGTGGAACGATTGACACCTTGTAGAGTCCATGCCCTGACGAATTGAGGCTGTTCTGAGGGCGAAGGTTGGGGGGATGGGTGCAACTCAACATTAGAAAGATGTCCTTAATGTACAATGTCTGAGCCATGTTTACATATTGATTTCACACGAATATTGCACTTTATTTTAGTGTTATTGAGCAATTGTTTTCATTTAAGAAAATGCTAAAGTGTTGGTACTCCTGATTGGAGAGGTCGCCGCCATAACAGAAAAGCAAAGGAGGAGAAGAAGAACGATTAACATGACTAGCCTATCCGCCTTTCACTCCCTTGCACCTGGCGCGAAGCGGACCTGTGGAAACCAGGCAGAGTGAAATGTCACTTGCCAGGGAAAAGGAGTCATTGTATTCTGTCATGGACACCGCTACATTTTGCTGTTTAACTCTCTTCTTTGTGTGGGGGTTCTGCAGCAAATCGTAACTAATGTAGACTTCCTATTTCTTAATTTTTTTTTGCAGTTCAAGTGAAGTGAAACAAATGTGATGTACTGTAATCTTTATCTTTTTCCATGGGTAACATTAATGTTTTGGAAGCAAGGTTGTGAATGTGGGAGGCCCAGTTGAGGGTGGAAGGTCGCAGTACATGTCTCCGTATTTTCAGATCTGCGACATCTCTGGATTTCTTGTGATTTTTAAAAATTTTCATTCCGTGTGTGAACGCAGTGTGTCATGGTGGGGTATCTGGAAATTGGTGAGTAGTGCTAGAGGAAACTGGAAGTGTCCAGAGCCAAGGGCGACGTGAAGGGAACCAAGATGGACGACCTGTCCAACACTACCCCCGAAAGACAGACTACCCTCCATTTTTAAACAAATGGTCGATGTTCCAAACTTGTACAAAAAAAACCAGCCTTGTAGATATTCATATTAATATTATTAATGACTTGATTTCTATTTTTCAGTCACTTGAAGGACCACCTTGACATACACAGTCTACAAAACATTAAGAACACCTAAGACATTAACAACCCCGTCCTCAGAACAGCCTCATAGCGCCGGGTCATGGACGCTACAAGGTGTGAAAAGCGTACAACAGGGATGCTGGCCAATGCTGACTCCTATGCTTCCCACAGTTGTCTGGATGTCCTTTGGGTGGTGGACTATTCTCGATACACACGGGAAACTGTTGAGTGTGAGATGGTGTAAAGCAGTGTTTCCCAAACTCGGTCCTGGGGACCTCAAGGGCTGCACATTTTTGTTCCCTGGATTATTTGATTCAAATAATCAACTAATCATCAAACTTATATTATTTGAATCTGCTGTGTGGTGCTAGGGCAA
This sequence comes from Salvelinus fontinalis, assembly GCF_029448725.1. NCBI lineage: Eukaryota > Metazoa > Chordata > Actinopteri > Salmoniformes > Salmonidae > Salvelinus > Salvelinus fontinalis. The sequence continues at coordinate 46,524,453 of NC_074697.1, read as the reverse complement.
AAACCAAAACATGCATGCACCCCTTGGGGTGCCCAGGACCGGAGTTTGGGAAACTCTGGCATAAAGGCAACCCGCGGTAAAGTCACACACCTACACAAATACTAGGTTAAAATTAGGCTTTATTTCCTGCCGTTTCAGAACGTGGTGCAATCACTTCATAGGCAGGTTTACGCCGACGACGTTAGTGTCACATTGAACGAAGCGTTAACATTCAGTAAAGAAATTAATTTGGAGGTAATAGCAAGAGCCCCACAGGTTTTATGGGTATTATGACTCCCCCACTAACGGTCAAACAGGGAAATGTTTACGATCGTTTTTCCACCATTTATTTTTCCCATAGGGATTTTTTAGAAACACATAAAATAAAGGCTGTGTTTTGTGTAGGCTTAACTTGGTGACATTTTATTAACCGTGTAAATCTCTCTTGGACAAGCCCTTATTTGACGTGTTTCTAAAATAGGTTTTATGACTCATACTGTGGTACTCTAAGAACATATTTTCATTAGCACCATTAAAGGGGCAAATTGGTTTGAACTACAATCTCCTGCCAACAAATCTGCAGGTACACCCGCCACTGTCTTTGGTAAACAGCTGAGGGATGGGGCTGGATAAATGTAAGCACTGTTGAACTAAACCCATGAGGCAAATGATATTCTCTAAGAATCAATGGGTATACATGTACAGTGCCTTCGGAAAGTTCTGAGCCCTTGATTTTTTTTTCACATTTTTTTTACGTTACTACCTTATTCTAAAATTGTTTAAATAAAACATTTTCCTCAGCAATCTACACACAATACCCCATAATGACAAAGCGAAAAAAGGTTTAGAAATTCTTGCAAATGAATAATTGTTTTACTTATTTACATAAGTATTCAGACCCTTTGCTATACGACTCGAAATTGAGCTGAGGTGCATCCTGTTTCCATAACTTGGTTGGAGTCCACCTGTGGTAAATTCAATTGATTGGACATGATTTGGAAAGGCACACACCTGTCTATATAAGGTCCCACAGGTGACAGTGCATGTCAGAGCAAAAACCAAGCCATGAGGTCAAAAGGAATTGTCCGTAGAGCTCCGAGACATGATTGTGTCGAGGCACAGATCTGTGGAAAGGTACCAAAAAATGTTTGCACCATTGAAGGTCCCCAAGGACACAGTGCCCACCATCATTCTTAAATTTAAGAAGTTTGGAACCACCAAAACTCTTCCTAGAGCCGGCTGCCCAGCCAAACTGAGCAATCGGGGGAGAAGGGCCTTGTCAGGGAGGTGACCAAGAACCCGATGGTCACTCTGACAGAGCTCCTCTGTGGAGATGGGAGAACGTTCTAGAAGGAAAACCATCTCTGCAGCACTCCACCAATCAGGCCTTTATGGTAGAGTGGCGAGACGGAGGCCACTCATCAGTAAAAGGCACATGACAGTCCGCCTGGAGTAAGCCAAAGGCACCTAAAGAGTCTCAGACCATGAGAAACAAGATTCTCTGGTCTAATGAAACCAAGATTGAACTCTTTGGCCTGAATGCCAAACGTCACGTCTGGAGGAAACCGGGCACCGCTCATCACCTGGCCAATACCATCCCTACAGTGAAGCATGGTGGTGGCAGCATCATGCTGTGGGGATGTTTTTCAGCAGCAGGGACTGGGAGACTAGTCAGGATCGAGGGAAAGATGAACGGAGCAAAGTACATCAAAATCCTTGATGAAAACCTGCTCCAGAGCACTCAGGACCTCAAACTGGGGCGAAGGTTCACCTTCCAACGGGACAATGACCCTAAGCACACAGCCAAGACAACGCAGGAGTGGCTTTGGGACAAGTCTCTGAATGTCCTTGAGTGACCCAGCCAGAGCCCGATCAAACATCTCTGGAGAAACCTGAAAATAGCTGTGCAGTGATGCTCCCCATCCAATCTGACAGAGCTTGAAAGGATCTGCAGAGAATGGGAAAAACTCCCCAAATACAGGTGTGCCAAGCTTGTAGCGTCATACCCAAGAAGACTCAAGGCTGTAATCGCTGCCAAAGGAGATTCAACAAAGTACTGCGTAAAGGGTCTGAATACTTATGTAAATGTGTTATTTCATTTTTTTTTTAAAATAAATTTGCCAAAAATGTAAATAAACATGCTTTGTCATTATGGGGTATTGTGTGTAGATTGATGAGGGGGGCATTTTCCCCCCATCCATTTTAGAATAAGGCTGTAATGTAACAAAATGTGGAAAGAAAGTTTCTTACATCTGCAAACGGCTAGTTTGTCTTTCCTTAGCAAGTTGGGCCTAAATCGTGTTAGCTGCTAATGCTAGTTAGCTGGCTAGCTAGTTAATAAATGTACTGAGTCAGAGCAAAAGTAACTAGCTGTACAGCCTGATACTACCAGTGATGATGTAGATCTAAATCAATATCTTGTTTGCGCAACAGTATCTTCTAAAGCAGAGAGGAATACACAAAGCTAAGAAAAAACATTAAATATAGCCAAAGATTATAGGGTCCCCTAGGAAACAGTTACTAACACTTTGGTTCCTACACTGCCACAATAATTATTGCCATTTTCATTCGTTGTCATGTCCAACACTGTTTTCAAAGTGTCCACTATTATATTCTAACTATATAATTAGAATAACAATCATACTTCCATGATTCCAACAGTTCACCCAAGTGTTTTGAGCTAAATTGCTAGTAAAATCTCAATTGCAACATTTGGTCAAAAATAAGGCCTAGATTGTTTGCTCATATCGTGCAGCCCTTACAAGGCAGTGTGGAAATAACCTCAAATGAGTGATGGAAATGCAGAAAGTCATTTTGGGTTGAAGTTGAATTGAACAGTATACTGTAAAACAATCAGCATGGGGAAAGACACACTGAAATCTCGTAGAATGTATGTGTTGTCAGCATAGGGTCACACACTACTCAAAGCAATTTGAGCAATTATTCAAAAACATAAAATACCTTTTCTTCTTATACCGTGACATGATATTTTGGCCATACCACCAAGCCCTAATCAGACATTGTTTTAACGGATCTGTTTGTAAGTGTCAGCAGAGTAGACTACCCTGTCATTTGTCTAATCAATTTTTATTTATTTCAATGTCTCCAGTCATATAAAGTGAAGTAGAATTGCATGAAATGTGTTTATAAAAGGCCAAATTCTTCACGGGCAAAGAAAATATAAGGAACGTATCTGCTATAGCCTAGGCCAACTCTACCCCACTACGTGCTCAGCCAAACATTTAAGGGTCACTTTATGAACAGTGATTGAGTTATATTAGCCTAAATTATGAATATCAAATGCACTGATCACATTAGGAATGGTAGGCTATCTTACATAAGTCTGCAACTCAGCCAAACATTTAAGGGTCATTTTATGAACAGTGATTGAGTTATATTAGCCTAAATTATGAATATCAAATGCACTGATCACATTAGGAATGGTAGGCTATCTTACATAAGTCTGCAAATGTGATGGCACATGTAATGCTTAATTATAAAGGTGCATTTTTATGGTGAACATTAGCTTCCCCAAACTTTAAACTCAAACACCGCCTATGAGTGGACACATCAATTCTGGCCTAATGACAATCGGCAAATATCATTACACTTTTTGGTGTTTATGTAACTGATGTCTCTTTCCATTCACCACTGTTTGGAGGCTTGAAATATGTTGGAAGTGGATGAACGTGCGCTGCTAACCTGGTAAAGGAGCCCTTTGAAGTGACAATCAGATGAAAACATCAAAACTGGTTGTGTTTATGCCACAACAAAAAGGTAATGCATTTAAAAAGTGAAATGACAAATCTTTACAACTATGTCCACAGAGATCCTATTGATTTAATACTAGGGATTATATATGTAATAATATAGCAAGCACATATAGGTCCCGTACCGGGAATAAATGAATTATACTTTTACTCCGAAGTCCAAACCACAGAACAATAAGTAATAATCAATTCCACTGGGGATTATCGTAACTGAAGAGGAGCCCACATTACAATACTGTCTCTGCTGTCTACTGTACACACATCAATACTGTACACACATCAATCTGGCAGAGTAGTAGTCCACATTACAACACTATCTCTGCTGGATACACATACATCTGAGAGGCAGAATAGTAGCCCACACAGCCCTACACCTCTCAACAGCTGGCCCCATTAATTCATACAAACAGATGCAAGAGATGATAGTGCTTTCCACTTACCATGTGCGCTGTAGCAGGGTAGAGTCAGAAGAACTGCACAAATGAAACAAACAAATGTTAAGGAATGGAAGTCCAGAGATTGTACACACAAATTCTAGCAAATGTGCAGAGTTTGATAGTGATGGTCACATACCAAACATCAGTAGTGGAGTTGTCATGGTGTTTCCTTCCATAAAGCATTCGTAGATGAGAAACTAAGATGCACTGAGATAAGTAGTCCAATTCAGCCCCACCTACAAGCACCTAGTGGTGGAGAGTCAACTCCAAAATAATAGATTCCTTGCCCGTCGACTCCCATTTCTGGGTGTCAAGCTTCGATTCTGCAACGAATCGACTCCTTGTTTTTTTGCAACGGCTGAAACTACACTACATCACCAAAAGTATGTGGACACCCCTTCAAATTAGTGGATTCTGCCATTTCAGCCACACTCGTTGCTGTTAGGTGTATAAAATTGAGCACACCGCCATGCAATCTCCATACACAAACATTGGCAGTAGAATGGCAGTACTGAAGAGCTCAGTGACTTTCAAAGTGGCACTGTCATAGGATGCTACCTTTCCTACAAGTCAGTTCGTCAAATTTCTACTCAGCTAGAGCTGCCCCGGTCAACAATTCTCTCAACCAGCTTTACATGGAATGCTTTTCCAACAGTCTTGAATGAGTTCCCAAATATGCTGAGCACTTGTTGGCTGCTTTTCCTTCACTCTGCGGTCCAACTCATCCCAAACCATCTCAATTGGGTTGAGGTCAGGTGATGGTGGATGCCAGGTCATCTGATGCGGCACCCCATCACTCTCCTTCTTGGTCAAATAGCCCTTACACAGCCTGGAGGTGTGTTGGGTCATTGTCATGTTGAAAAACAAATGATAGTCACACTAAGCGCAAACAACCAGATGGGATGGGGTATCGCAGCAGAATGCTGTGGTAGCCATGCTGGTTAAGTGTGCCTTGAATTCTAAATAAATCACTGACAGTGTCACCAGCAAAGCACCCCCACACCATCACACCTCCTCCACCATGCAAGAGCCAGCTCTTGTAGGTGAACGTTCGGAGCCGGCTCGCATATCAGAAGAGCCAAATCTATTTATAAAAAAATTTAAAATAAAGATATGAATAATCAAAATATTTAAATGAATAGAATTAACTCATTCAAAGAACGTTAAAAAAAATATATATAATATAGGCCTAAATGCTCAAGCGCACACACATTCGTTCTGACTGTCTGCTCAGATTAACAGCCTTACCTGTTGTTCCTGTCAATCAGACGCGCAGTTTCAACCAATGAACCAAAGATGCGTGAGTGTCACGTTCCTGACCTATTTATGTTAGTTGTTATGTGTGTTAGTTGGTCAGGACGTGAGGTTGGGTGGGCATTCTATGTTTTCTGTTTCTATGTTGGTTTTGGTTTGCCTGGTATGGCTCTTGATTAGAGGCAGGTGGTTTGCGTTTTCCTCTAATCAAGAGTCATATTTAGGTAGGGCATTCTCACTGTTTGTTTGTGGGTGATTGTCTCCTGTGTCAGTATGTATGTTCGTACCACACTGGACTGTAGCGTTTGTTTGTTTCGTTTCGATGTCGTCTGTTTCCTGTACGTAAGTTTATGTTTAGTTATGTAAGTTTATGTTCAGGTTTCGTCAACGTCGTTTTCTTGTTTTGTAGTTTGAAAGTGTTTTGTTTCGTTTCGTGTGGCCATCGTATTTTTAATAAAGATGGCTTATTTCCCAACTGCTGCGTTTTGGTCTGAAGATCCTTCTCTCCTCACCTCATCCGAGGATGAGGAGAGCACAAGCCGTTACAGAATCACCCACCACGCTAAGACCAAGCGGCTAGGGAAAACTAAATGGAGTAAGGGACAGGAGAAGAAGGAGAGATGGACATGGGACGATGTTTTGGATGGAAAAGGTGTCTACACATGGGAGGAGATCCTAGCTGGTAGAGATCGCCTCCCATGGGAACAGCTGGAGGCACTTAGGAGAGCGGAGGCTACCGGAGAGAGGAACCGGAGCTATGAGGGAACGCGTCTGGCACGGAAGCCAAAAAAGCCCGTAAGTAATTCCCAAAAATTTCTTGGGGGGGGGCTAGGAGGTAGTGGGCCAAGGGCAGGTAGGAGACCTGCGCCCACTTCCCAGGCTTACCGTGGAGAGCGGGAGTACGGGCAGGCGCCGTGTTACGCAGTAGAGCGCACGGTGTCTCCTGTACGAGTGCATAGCCCAGTGCGGGTTATTCCACCTCCCCGCACTGGTAGGGCTAGATTGAGTATTGAGCCAGGTGTCATGAGGCCGGCTCAACGCGTCTGGTCTCCAGTGCGTCTCCTCGGGCCGGCATACATGGCACCTGCCTTACGCATGGTTTCCCCGGTTCGCCTACATAGGCCGGTGCGGGTTATTCCACCTCCCCGCACTGGTCGGGCGACCGGGAGCATTCAACCAGGTAAGGTTGGGTGGGTTCAATGCTCAAGAGTGCCAGTACGCCTCCACGGCGAGGATGAGGAGAGCACAAGCCGTTACAGTGAGGGAGGGCCGAGCCAACTCAATCACAGTCACACACTTAGCAGCCGAGGAGAGAGAGGAAGGACAGCTGAGAAAACAACAGCTGGAAAATGAGTCGGAAGCACAGTAGCATTTGGATGCATTTTAATAATGTAGACAATGTTACAGCACAGTGTAGAATTTGCCAAAACAAAATCTCATATAAAGCCGGTTCTACACACAACCTTAATCCGGCATACGCGAACTGTGCACCCAACTGTGAAGCTAGCTGTAGCGGAGCTTCGAGAAACTAGCGGGCCTGCTAGTGATAGTGGTGGAGCCAAAACCTCCACACATGGAGATGTATCCACTCAGTCAAGTAGGCCTACTCCGCCACCCACAGCAACACAGTCTTCTATGGACCAGTTTATGCCAAAGTCTATGTCTGTAGCAAAACAAGGCCAAATTGATATTGCATTAGCTAATTTATTTATTTAATTTTTATTTCACCTTTATTTAACCAAGTAGGCTAGTTGAGAACAAGTTCTCATTTACAACTGCGACCTGGCCAAGATAAAGCAAAGCGACACAAACAACAACATGGAATAAGCAAACATACAGTCAATAACACAATAGAGAAAAAATCTATATACAGTGTGTGCAAATGAGGTAAGATAAGGGAGATAGGCAATAAATAGGACATAGTGGCGAAATAATTACAATATAGCAATTAAATACTGGAGTGATAAGATGTACAGAAGATGAATGTGCAAGTAGAGATACTGGTGTACAAAGGAGCAAATAAATAAATAACAGTATGGGGATGAGGTAGTTGGATGGGCTATTTACAGATGGGCTATGTACAGGTGCATTGATCTGTGAACTGCTCTGACAGCTGGTGCTTAAAGTTAGTGAGGGAGATATGGGTCTCCGGCTTCAGTGAGTTTTGCAATTCGTTCCAGTCATTGGCAGCAGAGAACTGGAAGGAAAGGCGGCCAAAAGAGGAATTGGCTTAATTGACCAGTGAAATATACCTGCTGGAGCGCGTGCTACGGGTGGGTGCTGCTATGGTGACCAGTGAGCTGAGATAAGTTGGGGCTTTACCTAGCAAAGACTTATAGATGACCTGGAGCCAGTGGGTTTGGCGACGAATATGAAGCGAGGGCCAGCCAACGAGAGCATGGTGGTGGTGGGTAGTATATAGGGCTTTGGTGACAAAATGGATGGCACTGTGATAGACTGCATCCAATTTGCGGAGTAGAGTGTTGGAGGCTATTTTGTAAATTACATCGCCGAAGTCAAGGATCGGCAGGATAGTCAGTTTTACGAGGGTATGTTTGGCAGCATGAGTGAAGGATGCTTTGCTGCGAAATAGGAAGCCGATTCTAGAATTAATTTTGGATTATAGATGCTTAATGTGAGTCTGGAAGGAGAGTTTACAGTCTAACCAGACACCTAGGTATTTGTATTTGTCCATATATTCTAAGTCAGAACCGTCCAGAGTAGTGATGCTGGACGGGCGGGCAGCGATCGGTTGAAGAGCATGCATTTCGTTTTACTTGCATTTAAGAGCAGGCTAAAATGATTGCCACTGATTTCCAGCCATTTTCGATCGTGGAGGACAGAGGTTTAAGAAATTATAGCAATAGTCTAAATCCAATGTACACAATTCCAAGCAGGAAAACCCTTTCAAAATCTATTATTCCACAACTGTACGAGAGCACACATGCTTCAGTGCGGGAAAGAGTCCAAAAAGCTACTGCTGTTTGCCTTACCACTGACTGTTGGACATCAAGGGTAACCACTTCTTACATGTCGGTTACCTGTCACTTCATTGAAGATTTTTCGATGTCTAGCTGTCTTCTGGACTGCTTTGAGTTCAGCAACAGACACACCTCAGAGAACTTGGCAGAGGAACTGTTGAGAGTGGCAAGTAGATGGAAAGTGGTCTGTTGTGTTAGTGACAATGCAGCTAACATAACTAAAGCCATGAACATTTTTAAATGAACCCATCATCCATGTCTTGCCCACACAATCAACCTGATTCTAAGAGATGCTCTGAAGGTGATGAAGCCCACTGTGGACAAAGTGAAAGCAGCTGTGGAATACTTCCACAGGAGCACAGTAGGTGCTGAAAAACTAAAGTCTACACAACGCCAGATGGGGATGCCTGAGCTGAGGCCTAAACAAGACTGCACTACAAGGTGGAATTGAACATTTTATATGGTGAAGCGGTTTCTTGGGTCAAAGGATGCCATCATCTCTACCCCGCCATTGTCAATGCACCTGTTGATGCTCTGACCCAAGAGAAATGGGAGGTGGTGGAGGAGGTGTGCAGAGTCCTGGAACCATTTGAGCAGGTCACTGTGGAGATCAGTGGAGAGAGGTACAGTAAGCAGTTATTACTTCATTATTATTTAATCCAGTATTATATATGTATATGAGCAGTAGATGAGAATGAAGTATCAGTAGACAAAACATGAACCTGAACTAATAAGTTACTGTTCTCTCTTTTCAGCTATGTGACAGCCTCAAAAATGATTCACCTGTGTAAGGGTCTGCAGCGAATCACAGCCAGCCGCCAGAGAGAAGCAAAGGTAACCACAGGACATGTGACAGAGTTGATGGACACCCTATGTTCATCAATGGACAGAAAGTTCCACAGAATGGAATATAATCACGTGCTATCAGAAACCGCTGCACTTGACCCCAGGTTTAAGAAGTTAGCCTTCAGTGATGCCAGAGCGATTGATGAGGCTCTTCAAAGAATAACCTCAGCAGCAGGGAGGGACAGCACCAGCAGTCAGCTGGCTCAGGCACCAGGGCAACAGGAAGAAGAGGGATCAGATGGAGCAGAAGCACCAGCAGTAGTGCCACAAACGTCTGTTGTTTGGATGCTGTTTGACGAGAGAGCAACTGGGGATGCAGCACGAAGGAATCCCAAAGATATGCAGATCCTCTGAGCTGGTGGAAGAACAAGGCCTCTGTCTACCCAGTCATGACAGGGAGACTCTACATAGTAGCCACATCCATTCCCTCTGAGAGGGTCTTCGGGAAAACGGGACAAATAATTACTGAGAGAAGAAACTGCATCAGCCCCTCGAAAGTGAAGCAGCTTGTATATCTGAATGCAAATCTCTCATAAAAGCAAAATATGGTCAGCATTGCTGTGTGCTGCTGGTTATAACATGGCAATAAAGAAGAGAGAGAAAAGAAAAGAGGGACCAGTTTAATGTTTTAAGTGGGATGCTGCATTTTTGCACATTGTTATTTATGTTTCTTTGATATGGTGCAATATTCTATTATGCTGTTCAGATTGTATTCGATTTGAATGGTCAGATTGATATGCACTTTGTTTATATATATTAAAAAGTTATACTTTAATTGCAAATGTTTAATAGCATCCTTTTTCATAACAAACCAATGCATTTTTTTATACATTGTGGTTAAGGTAGAGTATGATTTCATTTTAATATTTTAATTCGAATTGTTTTAACACCAATCATAGTCAAACTATCGCAAACTGTTTGATTTGAAAAAATACAAAATATGTTATTTTTAAAGAGCCGTTTGGGAGCCAAAAGATCCGGCTCTTTTTTGGTGAGCTGGGCCGAACGAGCCGGCTCACTGAAAAGACCCGGAATGCCCATCACTACTCCGGACAGTGCTGGTCGTAAAAAAGCTAGCCAGTTGATGGATGCAAACAATGTTCTCCCTCAAAAACACAGCAAAACGACATAATCTGTTTCAGTAGCTATAGTTCTTTTTTTACGTAGGTATTACACATTGATTATACTCTCACTTGTATTTCATGTCACAACGATTCACCGATACGTATGCTATGAGTCATAGATTTTGTCACTGATGATCCACATTTGCATAAAGGTCGTTTTGACTCCGCCCAATTCTCAGGTACTGATGAAAGACGTTCACTCAGCTTTCTGTTCTTCTGAGGTAAAATTAGCTAGCTAGTTAACAATGGCAGCCCAATTCATCGAAAATTGTAAATCTACCATCTCTGATTGCACCAGGCTGCTGCTCACGGACAGAAGAGATGGACTTCAACCATCAATGCCAGGTAACGTTAACGTTGACTTAATGTTAGCTAGCGTAGGTGTTGAGAAGCAAAAACAAGTAGCTGTTTGTACATCGCGCTGGTCCGTACAATTGACCTTATTTTAGCGCCCCAAAACGTAATACTTCCAGATCAACTGAAATATCAATACCATTGTAAAGCACACTTTCTCCCCTTTCCAACAAAATCAATGACGAGACCGTCACCTCTAAAATGTAAATAAAACACTATAAAGAGTTTATATAATGTGTCATTACCTATTTGAAGGTTTGTGTCGAATTTGAATCGTGTTTTTAGAGCACCGCTAAAGTTATCTTCAGAAGTAAACAGCGGCTTTTGAAAGTCATGATGGCTTGCAGTGATGACGCAAAAAATGACTAGGTATCCCCCTTACCCTGTCCCTTCTTTTTAAACGGTGAGAGAAGCGCTACACCTGGTGGAGAGAGGCTGTAAGACACAATTAGTTGCTTTACACGTGCAGTACGTTACGTCATGAAACGTTACAATTTAACGTACAGCGTTGGAGGGGTCAGTTTTTGCAACTTTTCTCCAATACTATTGAGCTATTACCATGTCAATCAACGCTTGATTAGAAACGTAGTTCACACCCCCGATTTTGATGTCAACACAGACGCTACAGTGCCATTAGTTTTCATTGCAACCTCGTTTGAATGTCGTGGTTACGCAAATTTGTACCGAATGGAGTTAGTCACGGTTAGATAATATAACGCTACTAACGGCGTTAGCTAGCTTGATCTGCCATTGACAGTAAACTGAACTCAAGATAACTAGCTAACGTCAATCGTCCATAATCTAGTTATGGAATCTATAAAACGTTAGCTAGCTAGCGATGTAGTTAAAACTGTATCGCCTGTCAATGCACGGTTGTCATCATATTTCGCAGGCTCTGAGAGTTGGCACAGTTTAGACAAGAGAACAGGTAGGGCTTGTTAGTTACAAAAAAATAAAATGTTACTGGACCAATCGGATCTGCAGTCTATTTTTCAGGCTAGAGCATGTTGCGGAGCCTTCGGTGGGCAGGCGGTCATTTGATTGATGAAGAAGAGTTGACCATATAGTTGCAGAGGAGTTCCTACAAGAGAGAAAGGACATCCAACAACGGGAACTTTACCAAGATGGAAAGTTGTTACATTTGTATAAAAAAAATTGTACAGCATGAGTGACAAAGGCTGAGATTGTATCATTTTACTTGTCCTGTGTTGTCTTCTGTGTCAAGTCTGGGATTGTGTGTGCACCTCTAACGAAGTCAATCAGTAAAAATACAAAAAAGATTTGGTTTGCCTATCTAATGTTCCTAAATTCTATATTGTGCTCTTAGTCTTTTAACCTAAAAAAGGTTTTTAGGAGTGTATGTTGTAATTAATGATCTATTGTATATATTTTTTTAAATTTTAGTAGCCTATCAAGCCCCTTTGGAGGGAAGGCGGTATCACATCACCAAAGAGCATCTTGAGTTCCTCATAGATTTTCATATGACCATCAGACAAATGGCAGATGTTCTCAATGTGTCGCACTCCGTGGTCAAGCGGCGTATGAGCTAAGTTATGGTAATTGAATAAAGCAATCGTAACATGAGAGGGAGCATCTCTACATCCTCTCTAGATTTGATCACGTTCCTGATTAATGTATCTTTTTGTACTTAGTCATTTTCAGGTCCTACTCACTGTTGTCAGACACTCAGCTGGATGAGAGGATCAAAAGAGCTGATAGGGCAGAATGAAGGACTTGGTGCAGAGTCTGAGGGCACGCTTAAGAGGAGAAGGTGTTCGAGTCCAGCGGGAGAGGTTCAGAGTCTGATCCGTGTCAACCCCCAGGGAGCTGCGAGGAGAGCCATGCAGCAGCGGCTACGGACGCACTACAGAGTTGCAGTCCCAAATTCTTTGTGGCACATCGATGACAACCATAAGCCGATTCGGTAAGTGCATTACGAATCTTAATATCGTAAAAAACGAATGATTTCTCTGGTTATATGGTCATGAAAGAATTGTGGTCCTATTCCTCGGTATATAGTCACTAATATTTACACCTTGACTTTTTCCACATTTTGTTTTGGTACAACCTGGATTAAATTGAGACTTTGTCACTGGCACAATACACAATACCCCCATAATGTCAAAGTGGAATAATGTGTTTAGAAATTTTTACGAATTCATTTAAAAAATGAAAAGCTAACATGTCTAGAGTAAACAAGTATTCAACCCCCTTGTTATGGCAAGCCAAAATAAGTTCAGAAGTAAACATTTGTCGCATAAGTGGCATGGACTCACACTGTGTGCAATAAGTGTTTAATAGGATTTTTGAATGACTACCTCATCTCAAGGCACTGTAATAATGTTATCAATAATAAAAACAGAATGGCGTCACTATAAGAGAAAATAAATATATCTTGTTTTTTAGGTGGAGGATTGTTATCCATGGTGCTGTGGATGGTTACAGCAGACTTGTTGTGTTTCTGAAGGCCTCTGACAACAACAGGACCGCCACAGTCATGGAGTCATTCGAAGCAGCTGTCACCAGCTACGGAACACCATCCCAGGTGAGATGTGACCGGGTGGTGAAAACAACCGCATCTGTGCCTTCATGGAGCAGTTCAGGGGTGGTGAGAGGGGAAGTGCCCTCTGAGGAAGGAGCACTCACAACCAGAGGATAGAGCGGCTGTGGGGGGGCATCTGGCATGGAGTCTCCAACGTTTACCATGACCTGTTCACCTTCTTGGAGATGGAGCAGATCATCGACATCAACAATGAGGTGGACCTGTGGGCACTGCACTTTGTGTTCCTGTCACGGGTGAACAGAGATCTTGCTGTGTTTGCCAGTCAGTGGAAGCACCATGGGCTGAGAACTGAACAACGGCAGTCACCTCTGCAGTTGTTCGTATCGGGTTCCCTGGCAATGCAGAAGGCCAATCTGACAGCACCAAGGGATTTGTTCGCCCCAGCTTCAACCACCATCGCCTCTCAAGCCACCACCTCAGTTCCTCCAACCACCACCCACACCAGCACCTCCGCTCCTCTAACCAGCACCACCATCACCTCAGCTCCTATAACCACCACAGCTTCTCCAATCACCACCCACACCAGCACCTCAGCTCCTCTAACCAGCACCTCAGCTCCTCCAATCACCACCCACATCAGCACCTCAGCTCCTCCAACCACCACCACCACCTCAGCTCCTCCAACCACCACCTCAACTCCTCCAACCAGCACCTCAGCTCCTCCAACCACTAGCGCCGCAGTTCTTTATTGGTCAGAATGGGTGATTGTGCCACAAATCCAGTTCACCATCAGCAACACACAGATGTAACTGTTGCGGCCAATAAATCCATTGGAAGGCCCCAGAGGCAGCCTGGGAGTTATATTTTCAGCGCCACTCGTTCCTACTCCAACCTGACTTACTACACCCCTGATACTCCCCTACTGGGACGAGGGATTGGACACTATATCTTCAGCGCCACTCGTTCCTTTGAGTCAGTAAATTTTTATAATACTATTATATATTTTATAATACTAACTAAACTGTTCCAGAGGTAACTTTCCCCCTCTAGGGATTCTGGGTGCCGCAGCGGTCTAAGGCACTGCATCGCAGTGCTAGAGGCGTCACTACAGACCCGGGCTGTATCACAACCGGCCGTGATCGGGAGTCCCATAGGGCGGCGCACAAATTGGCCCAGGGTCGTCCGGGTTAGTGGAGGGTTTGGCTGGGGTAGGCAGTCATTGTAAATAAGAATTTGTTCTGACTCACCTAGATAAATAAAAAAATATACACATTGTATGAGCAGCCCGAGAGAGCAGCCCAAGAGAGTTGAGACCATATTTGAACCTGTTATGGTTTAGAGACAGTATGTATATTTAAAATAAGTGTTAAGGACAATATAGTGATGTGTATTGATTTAGGGGGGTGGACTGATTAAAAATACTTATGTTAGAGGTAATGACAAGTACTTCACAGATTTATGACAGAGTTGACTTACTGCTCTAAGGCCACCTGCATGCTCCCTTGGACAAATTGTTGAGCCACCAATTCAACCACACCATCTCTGTCCTCCATTGTCTTGACAACAAACCTTTTCTTCCCCAGTAGGTTCAGCCAGTCTACCGAATCCTCCAATTTGTTCTTCACTTCTGATAGGTCCTCTGTTTTTTTGATCTTGAATAAAAAATGTATGACAAGCAATCGAGAATTTTAAACACAGCAAAAGAAACCATACATGCCAAAAATTATGATCTATTATTTCCTGTTAGGGAGGACATCAAACTTACCTTTTCCAAATGTGCTCTCAGAGTAGTGTGGCTTACCTCCTCCAGACTGAGTGGAGGAGCAGGCTTCCCACACTGCTGCGAAGAGTCGCTCAGAGAACAAGTGTGGCCCAACCCCTCCATGGACCACACACACACTTTTAATTTGACCAATGGTTCCATACAGGCCCTCATGTGATGCTAAAAAGACCATTTCAAAAGTGTGCCAACTTTATTATCCCTATGATATATCGCCCTGGACAAAGCCTTTTCACTAATTGTTTTGGCTTAAATTCTGTATTTTACATGAATATCACACATTAATACGGGTAAAAAGAAGGTTTACCATGAACATCAATGGACAGCCGTTTCCCTCCTCCCGGACCCTCGAAGATGGCCGAGTCTCTGATGTCCCTCATGAGAAGCCTGTAATACTCCCTGGAGGGACCCCATTGGTCAACTGCGCCCCTCCGCCTTGGACTCAACGTCCACAAAGGCAACGTCCATCTTAGCCCCTGCATTTAAGTTGTTGCGTTGAAACACATACAGGCTACTGTTTAGGACGTTGCCCCTGTGGACATTTATCATGTTGGCGACGGGGCAGTGGTCCTGGTCCACTCGGCTCCAGAGCGTAAGTAAAATGGCACTTATGTCCGTTCTAGAGGTGGAAGGGGGGGAAGCTCATTCAAAATGTATGACAAATCGAATAAGGATTGATCCTAAGGGAAAATACTCTTGACATTAAGGTTTTAAATACTACATTTTGTTTATAAACTGCTCTTTAAAAAACTCACTGGAGCCGATGGGGGAGGTGAAGGCGAGGGAGAAGGAGAAAGTGAGTTAGGAGGTGAGGAGTGAAAAGAAGGAAAGAGTGATGACGTTAAGGGTGAGGGGTGATAAGAAGGAAAGTTTGGTGATGAAGGTGAGAGATGATTTGATAGGATTGCCTGTAAATGGACAGAAAGAACCACACACAAAGGTATCAAGTAGTTCAAATGTAGTTGATTCAAATTTATTATTAAGTATTGTCATGCTAGTCACCTGCACATACTCCACAGACAACCACAACACATACAGTGGTGTGGACTCCCAAATGTCATGGTCCTCCAATGACCCGTTAATCGTGCTCTTCTGGGTTGCGAAGCTTGCTGCTGCCTGGAGGGTAAAAACCTCACTCGAGGCATCATCCTCTCCCACAAAATCAAACAACATCCATATAACAAAAGACCAACATTAACAAATGTAATTCAGCCAGAAATGTAAATTTATAGTACTGAGTTTATCAACAAGTAAATTAATGATTTACCAGAACGGAATCTCCTAATCCGCTCCCTCCCATCAGGGTATTGATTTTAAAGGACACTCCATCAGGCTGCTCTGGATGAGAGACCACCCTCGTGTCTTCTCTCCTCTATTGACTAAAATATGCATTACTGTCAGTGTTAAGTTATAAATATATTTATACCACAGCATTGTTGAATTCTAGAATGGGCATTAAAACCAGTTCAGAAACAAAACAGCATGTAGAAATATGTTTAACCATGTATTAAGCAATGAATAATGTAAGCCTTGGCGATATAGGCTCTGCTCATTCAGGGTAGCTCACTGCCCAAGGAAAGCATCAATATAAAATAGCCTACAGGCAGTGAGTGCGGTAAACTATACCAATGCCCCCGGCAGGAACACAGAACATAACAGGTGGAGGCTGGGGTGGTGGTGGGAGCAGCAGCAGGATTTCTGCTGATAAATGTGTGCTTTCGTATATTTTTGGGGGGTAACTAGAATAAGCAGGATAAACGCCTCCTTTCTGTACATTATCTTGGAAAAATGAACTCCGCAAAGGGACTCGGCTCCGCCTTGCCCGGCTGCGTCATCTATTATTTCCAAGGTAATGTACAGAAAGTCTGCGTTTATCCCTTACATAATATACAGATGATATGAACTTGGTGAAATGCCTTACCTTCCTCCACCTGGTCTCCCACTCCTCAAAACAACGACGTTTCATCTGCTGTGGCAAAAATAAGTATTGAATTAATCCGTTTTGTGTATAAAAAAGTAAGTGTTTCCTGATGGTATGCCGATGATGTGTGATTTTAACAGAGTTACTAAGCTATGTTATATACATACTTTCTCCTGGTCTGCAGCCAGAGAGAGATGGTAGATCTCATCTTGGAGATGCCGTATCTCCCGCATTTCCTCTGGAGACTGAAACCAATACAGGTACAGTAATAAATAAAGCCATTCCGATTGTTAAGTTACAATGAAAGTCTTATAACTAATATTATACTTTATAATTGGTTGCAAAAGTGTAAAAGGTCATTTAACGTTCCAAACCTCTAGTGTCATTGAAGCTTGTGGTGAGGCAACAGGGAGGCCTGTCTCCATATGCGGAGTCTCTGTCTCCGAGGTTCTGTCTTCCCTTACAGTTTCCTTTAACCTGTTTGGGCTGCAGGGGCAGTATTGAGTAGCCAGATAAAAGGTGCCCATTTCAAACGGCCTCGTACTCAATTCTTGCTCGTACAATATGCATATTATTATTACTATTGGATAGAAAACACTCTCTAGTTTCTAAAACCGTTTGAATTATATCTGTGAGTGAAACAGAACTCATTCTGCAGCAAACTTCCTGACAGGAAGTGGAAAGTCTGAAATTGAGGCTGTTCCAGGGGCTGCCTATTAAAGCCCTTGTTATTTATTAGTTTAGATGCACTTCATACGTCTTCCACTAGATGTCGACAAGGAGTGAGAGAAGAAATGGACTGTGTAACTTGATCTGGACTCAAATTACAGCTCATGGAATGACGTGTCCTCCATTTCCTGTTTTCAGGAAGGCACGAAGAGAGACATGGATTTGCCTTCTGTTTAGCTATCGTTATAGGCGACTACTATCTCCGGCTTTGATTTTATTTGATACATGTGACCATATCATCGTAAAGTATGTTTTTTCAATATAGTTTAATCAGATTATTGAAACATTTTTGGGAGTTTTGCCGTGTTCCGTTCTCTGACTTTGTTGACGATGGAGCGATTCGTGCCACTTGGCTAGTGCGCTTGCTAAATCGGGAGGGAAAGTGGCCGTGCTAAATCCAAACAACGACTGTTCTGGACAAAGGACCCCTTGTCCAACATTCTGATGAAAGATCAGCAAAAGTAGGAAACATTTTATGATGCTATTTCATATATCTGTCGTGCATGTGAACTAGTTGTTGGCGCCCAACGTTTGGGTACTCAGCTATACCGAAGCTGGATGTCGTAATTAAGTTATTTTTTAGAATTCTAACACTGCGATTTCATTAAGAACTAATGGATCTATCATTTCCTATACAACATGTATAACCTTTTGCTACTGGGAAATGGCATGTCTTTCTGGCTATTGTGGTAAGCTAATATAACGCTATTTTGTGTTTTCGCTGTAAAACACTTAATAAATCGGAAATATTGTCTGGAATCACAAGATGCCTGTCTTTCATTTGCTGTACACTATGTATCTTTCAGAAATGTTTTATGATGAGCAATTAGGTATTTGACGTTGGTGTCTGTAATTATTATGGCTGCTTTCGGTGCAATTTCTGATTTGTAGCTGCAATGTAAACTATGATTTATACCTTAAATATGCACATTTTTCGAACAAAACATAGATTTATTGAATAACATGTTATAAGACTGTCATCTGATGAAGTTGTTTGTTGGTTGGTTCTTGGTTAGTTAGGTTGGCTTTGTGCATGCTACCTGTGCTGTGAAATGTCTGTGCTTTTTTGTATTTGGTGGTGAGTAAACATATATATACGTGCTGTTTTCGCTGTAAAACATTTTAAAAATCGGACATGTTGGCTGGATTCACAAGATGTGTACCTTTCATTTGCTGTATTGGACTTTAATGTGTGAAAGTTAAATATTTAAAAAAAATATCTTTTGAATTTCGCACCCTGCACTTGAAGTGGCTGTTGTCATAAGTGTACCGGCACCGCCCTGCAGCCATAAAAATACAAGAAATTACTAGTTGCTCAATTACTTTATAACTTTGGGAAATCCAGTTTCTTTTCAAATTAATTCATTACCTCTGGCATTTATTATGTGACATAATAAAGCTTAATCTACCTCGCCCTTCCTAACACATAAACTATCAAATACCTTCAATCTTAAATACAGGGCAGACCTCCCTAACCCAGCTGATTTGATTGCCAGCTGTAGGGGCACGAGCCTACTCCTCCTGTCTGTCTTAAAGGCCTCTACATTTGGATTCATCTGGGGGAATGTTTCCCCCAAACCCTTCAAGAAGCTGCTCTCCTCCTGACCATAGGGCACTTTGATCTACCTAACAGGATACTCTAACGATACTTATTTAAATCTAATAAAAATGATCTTAATATAAAACAGGGAAACGGTCCATGATTTTTAAATCAGTAAAATAACCTTCAATAAGTCTATGTCTAAGTCTATGTCACAAGATAGATTCACACCTAGCCTACTTATAAAGCAAGCACTGTGTGTCCTCATGTACTGCATGGATATAGGGAAAAATGTACCTATCCTGTTCAGCTGCTGGGTGGTAGGCTCAGCGATCAGGCAAACCCTCATAGTTATCAGTCTGCTTCTCCCGGTTTGCCGCTTTTGGACTCCAGCATTATTCAGTCTCCCGAACGATTGAAATCTCACATGTGCAAACGTTATAAAAGTTACAATAATGACACCCAATATAATCGACACCGCCCATACTCGCGCATCCCACGGTAGGTGCTGCTATCGTTAGTTAGCTAGCTAGTCCAGTCCAATGACGCTTCATGTTCAAGCGATATTTGAAGAAAAAGTCAACGAAATTTGTTGGTGATGATGAATGAGATGTTTTTCATATAGCTGCCTTCACATGCTTCTTATTTGTGATTGGCCAGCATTTGCATCTAGTTTACATAGTGTTATTTGACGCATCAAATAATGTTATTTGACGTGTATCTTTTTGACACGCAAAGACCCAAACGGCGATCCATAGTCTTCCTCTCAGGCTTCCATGTCTTCTCCCTGGACCTCCTCAATGTCCACCTCTTAAACATCAGACTCTGAGGCCTCATCTTCATCAGTTTTTCAACCCTTTTATTGGTCAGCCTGTTGCGTGCTTTGGTGTGTGTGTTCCCAAACAAGGACCAGTTGCCATCTGAGGCGGCTGATGTTGGTGGGATTTGGAGGATGATGGAGGCAACAGGGGAAAGAGCCTCAGATCCACAAAGTCCCTTCCACCAGGTGGCTGATGAGATATGTTGCCACGACTGCCATATTGCATCTCCATCCCAAAGCCCTTGCTTGGAAGTGTACTTCACCAGACTGCCAAGAACCTTTCCCTCATCCAGGCCAAGGTGGTGAGACACGGTAGTGATGACATCATAGGCCTTGTTGATCTCTGCACCAGACAGGATGCTCTTGCCAGCATACATGGGGTCCAACATGTACGCTGTGGTGTGTATTTCAGAACTGCAGTTTCCTCTGCTTGGAGCAACAGTGAAGTGGGCAGGGAAGTACGGATTTATTATCTTACATCTGCAAGCAGAGTCTGAACTTCAGACAGGGCAGCATTGTCTCTCTCAATCCGTGCAATGGCTACTGCTATAGGTTTCAGAAGTTTCAGGCAGCTTACCACTCTCTTCCAAAATACATCATCCAGGAGGATCCTCTTGATGGGGCTGTCCATATCGGCAGACTGTGATATGGCCATTTCTTGGAGAGACTCCTTCCCCTCCAGGAGACTGTCAAACATGACAACACCAACCCAACGCGTGTTGCTGGGCAGCTTTAATGTGGTGCTCTTATTCTTCTCACTTTGCTGGTGAGGTAGATTGCTGCTTGAACTTGATGACCCTTCACATACCTAACCATTTCCTTGGCTCTCTTGTAGAGTGTATCCATTGTTTTCAGTGCCATGATGCCCGTGAGGAGCAGATTCAATGCATGAGCAGCACAGCCAATGGGTGTGATGTGAGGGTAGGACTCCTCCACTTTAGACCAAGCAGCCTTCAACTTCGAAGCCATTTCTGTCACCAGTGCAAATACCATCTGTGGTCCAAGGTCCTTGATGACTACCTTCAGCTCATCTGCAATGTAGAGACCAGTGTGTATGTTGTCCCTTGTGTCTGTGTTCTTGTAGAATACTGGTTGAGGGGTGGAGATGATGTAGTTAATTATTCCTTGCCCACGAACATTCGACCACCCATCAGAGATGATTGCAATACAGTCTGCTTTCTCTATGATTTGCTTGACCTTCACTTGAACTCTGTTGGACTCTGCATCCAGCAAATGAGGAGGTAAAGCATGTCTGGTTGGAGGGGTGTATGATGGGCGAAGAATATTCAGAAATCTCTTCCAATACACATTGCCTGTGAGCATCAGAGGTGAACCAGTTGCATACACAGCTCGAGCAAGACATTCATCAGCATTTCTCTGACTACGTTCCTCCATTGAGTCAAAGAAACTTCGGATTCCAGGAGGACCATGAGCTGTTGTTATCGATAAGGTGTCTGATTCATCATTTTTGAAGTAACAGACACATCTCAACATCTACTGCGTGAATCAGGCCTTCATGGTCAAAATGCTGCAAAGAAACCACTACTGAAGGACACCAATAAACACACGATGGACATTAGACCAGTGGAAATCTGTCCTTTGGTCTGATTTTTTTTTTTATTCCAACCGCCGTGTGTTTGTGAGATGCAGAGTAGGTCAACGGATGATCTCCGCATGTGTGGTTCCCACTGTGAAGCATGGAGGAGGAGGTCTGATGGTGTGGGGGTGCTTTGCTGGTGACACTGTCAGTGATTTATATAGAATACAAGGCACACTTAACCAGCATGGCTCCCACAGCATTCTGCAGCGATACGCCATCCCACCTGGTTTGCACTTAATGGGACTATCATTTGATTTTCAACAGGGCAATGACCAAACACACCTCCAGGCTGTGTAAGTGCTATTTGACCCAGAAGGAGAGTGATGGAGTGCTGCATCAGTTGACTTGGCCTCCACAATGACTCGACCTCAACCCAATTGAGATGGTTTGGGATGAGTTGGACCGCAGAGTGAAGGAAAAGCAGCCAACAAGTGCTCAGCATATTTGGGAACTCTTTCAAGACTGTTGGAAAAGCATTTGTTTAACACTTTTTGGTTACTACATGATTCCATATGTGTTATTTCATAGTTTTGAGGTCTTCAATATTATTCTACAATGTAGAAAATAGTACAAATTAAGAGAAAGCCTGGAATGAGGAGTTGGTGTGTCCAAACTTTTGAACGGTATTGTATGTTATCAGTCAAGGTGAGACTGAACATCGACAAGGCGCAGGAGAAACAGAAGGAGAGCTACTAGAGGAGAATCAAGAAGAAAACCAAGTGCTTCGACATCCGGGTGAATGACTTGGTTTGGAAGAAGGACGAAAGGAAGGCGAGACCTGGGTAACCTGGCTGCCCTTTCACTCCTAGCTGGGGTCACCATACATTAAGGTGAATAGAAAAATCTCAGATAATAACTATTTGCATTTGAAGCTAGTTTTAGTTTCCCTAACACTGACATTTTTTTCTTTGTCTTCCTAGGGTTACCTCGTGGAAGCCAACAATCTTCTCCAGTTGAAGAAAGCCCTGACACTCTACATTTTGATGATTCCCATGAGACAAAGTATGTTAAGTGTCACACCCTGATCTGTTTCACCTGTTTTGTGATTGTCTCCACCCCCCTCCAGGTGTCGCCCATCTGCCCCATTATGCCCTGTGTATTTATACCTGTGTTCTCTGTTTGTCTGTTGCCAGTTCGTTTTGTTTGGTCAAGCCTACCAGCGGTTTCCCTCTGTTCCTGTCTCTCGATTGTTCCTGTTTTCTAGTTTTCCCGGTTTTGACCTTTTCTGCCTGCACTGAGCCTGCCTGCCGTCTGTACCTTTGCCCCACCTATCTGAATTACTGACCCCTGCCTGCCCTTGACCTGTCTTTTGCCTGTCCCTGTTGGATAAATAAACTGTTGTTAATTCGACGTTGTCTGCATCTGGGTTTTTACCTGAAACGTGATATTAAACTTTGGGTGACATGAGAAAGCAAGAAATGGTAGTTATGCCGAGCTTCTAAAAAATGTACCTCTTCAATTTACCTCTCCAAATTAATTTAGGACCATCGACTGTCTGAGACACACAGGAGGTATCCCATCCACCAGAGCCAGTGAGTTCTGATCAGTCTGATTATCTGTGCTTTGAGTTGGAGGGGGGACAGCTTGAGGTAGGCTATACATTAAAAAACTGTTGAAAAGTAAATATCTCCCATTTATAACACTGCACTAATCCATCAAATATTCTCACAGGTACCGTGTGTTTGACTACATACACAGATGAACTAAAAACACTAGCACTGCAAACACTCGGAACAAAGAGAGCAGCAGTGCCCGGACTTTGCAGTCTCCCTCTTTGAGTCCCTCTTCAGAGACAGGCAGAACCTCCCACCCACACAGGACCCACCTCCTTTCTATTCCACACACAAGAATTCAGTATTTCAGTCTATGATTGTCATGTGAGTGTACCTGGTTGATTCTGCAACTACGGAACTTCTATGTCCTCAGGGTCAATTTTGGGGATTTTATATATTTTTTAAAATATGTTTTTATTCTTTATATGTTAATGACGTGATGTAAATGACATTTGTCTATGGCTGTCTTAGAACAATGACAACAAATATATAAATTCCTGAATAGTACGATCACTGCCATTATCAGATATTATTTCTAGACAATTATAATACTGGTAAAATGGTGTTTCAATAAAAAAAAGAATTCTGAAAGTGCCCGAAGTTGCAGAATTAACCCCCCAAAAAAATCTAAGGTTGGTTTTCACAGCTGTTGCACAAGGTGTTCATTGTTGTAAATTGTAAGGTGTCCCTTTACGCTATTTGTTAGTTCAACATGATTCATTATTGTATTCTAGGACCTACAATAGATGCATATATCAACCACAAGGGTGTACTAATGAGCTATGCGAGATAGAAAAAAAGTATCATAATAGAGGACTAGAGAGGATAATAGAAAGTAATATTATTTCAGTGTAGATAAGGGAACGACAGGTTCAATTAAAAACATGCCAGCCAGACAAGCCAGTGTATGAATCAAAGGTATTTGCATATGAATGGAGTGGAAATTAGCTGACTTTGTGATCTGTAAGGTAAGTAACATTAATGTGTCAAACAGATCGCACATTTTCTCTGCTATTTCTGCAACGTAGCAACGTTTAAGACATGGATTTCGTGTTCTTGAAATGTTAACAAGGTACCCAAAAGCACTTGGAAGTAATATTTTCATCATATTAGCTAAACAAAACTCGTTTAAAACAGGGATATTGTCGCGGTAATGATGTCCAAAAGTCGATGCATTAGGTTGGTTGATATAGCAACGAACGCTAATAGTTTATCGAATCCCATTGTGATTTTGGCGGGACACTTTTTGTCATGACACCCCCGTTGATTTTGTTAGTCACTCTTACGCAAACATAAATTCACTTATGCCCCCCAAAACGCAGGGCCAGCGCGGTTTGGAGGTGTGGGTATGCAGACCTGCGAGCAACCGCGGTCCCTCATGATGAGTTCGGCTTTTTTTGTGGCCCTCACCACCGTCAGAATTGCTCATCTCTGACATAAAGGATAGATTAACTGGATTAGTTGGCAAATCGCCGGAATCACACCTCGATGCACCACCATGAGAAATTGCATGTTTGTGCACTACCAGTATCCTTCCTTACTCATTCAATTATAAATATCCCACTCTATTTTGCCTTAAACAATGAAATATACTAAACTATTTTCTGAAATATATTTAGTGCAAGTACCTATATTTTAAAGTACAATAATCGACCCCATTGTGCGTAAAAACCGGCCATGAGGAAGGGTCTTTTTTTATATCAGGATATTCACACTCGGGTCATTGCACTTGCGGCTATTGTACTCCAGTAGTTTGCAAAATATAGTTGATGGAATGATCCGTTATCTGAAGTTTCTACAAGGCTACTGCCGGCACAACACTGCCGCTGGGGGTTTCCCAAGCAGTGATGTAAGGGGATTTCCACCCAACCGAACAGCCAGTCAAATCCATCCAACAAGTGCGGAACTAAACGCACACTCGAACAGGGCGCTTGGGAGGCGGATTCATTTTATCCATAACATATGCAAGAGAGGTAGAATGTCTATGCTTTTTTAAAACGAAAGGCCAATTGAACCAAATCGAAGTACGAGAGCGAAGAGAGGACAATATTTGATTGCAGTACCCTATCATGGCTACGAAATGATCGGCCACGGGAAATAGGGCGGATTTGTGTTTGTGTCTGGGTTTAAAAAAAATAGTCGAACAAGGTTTTCAGCTCCAGGACAAACATCGTAACGTGCCATGAGAAACATGAGTGTTCAAAACTGCACTGCAAGTAAGTGTCTTTTATTTTAAATAAACGGAATATGAGTTATGCATCGACGGTGTCTGATGTGTGTTGTCCCACGTCATTCACATTCGCACGAACAGTAGAATAATTGATATAAATAATTTATCTGCTTGTAGTGTTAACGCATTGTCACGGGTCTGTGACAAAAAGTGGACCGACTGCAGGGGCCCAGACAAGAGATCCTATAGTTTAAACGGCACACACTGCCATGTTTTTCAATTGACAGTTTGTGTTGTCATTCTGTCTTCCCCAGCGTGAATGACAGTTGAGTAGAAGGGTCAACACCTACTTCAGAGATGTTAGTCTTAGACACTAGTCTTAGGCTACCTGTTAAACCTATACTATTACATTGTAATACATATACTTACCTGTTATACTTAGACTATTACAATCACTGTCATAAATGTATATAGTCTTGCCTGTCACAAAATAATCATTAATGAGTTAACTCACTTTTTTTCTCCCGCTTTGTACAACAGCAAATGACTTGGGTGAGTAGGCTATTTGTTATTAATGTGTAGTTATTTGTTTTTTTTTAATGGCTAGTAGTCCTATAGTCTACGTACGGGCCTCCTAGGCCCGTGCATCATGCTCAGGGTTTGATGTAGCTGGTACTGTACACATACAGACATGGATCACATTCAGATGGCCAACCCACCAGCTCAATGTTTGCAGCCCCCATCAGCGTGTTTGCAGTCTCCCTCATCCCACTCCGTCTACTTTTTAGACATCATTCAGGAGGTGATCTCTGCAGACCGAGAGTTTCCCTGTCAGGCCCAGTCTCGTTTCTGCCTCCCCAGACCTCCTCATCCCCCTGTAGACCCTGAGATCCAGGCCCAGAACCACAGGGCCATGCCCAGGCATACCCCCTCCTTGACGCCCCCAGTACTGGTGCCAAGGGGCACGACCTCCAGGGTGAGTACCAGGCCTTTCGGGATCTAATCCAAAAATATATTCAGCCACTCTTGGAGGAAAATGAATGTTCAATAAATGATAAATTGCTACAAGGGAGATAGTTTTTGTTAGGCCATTGATTCATAGAGTTCAATAGAAAAATGGAGGGGTTGACTTTTTGGTATTTGACATTTTATTAGGATCCCCATTAGCTGTCGAAAAAGCAGTAGCTACTTTTCCTGGGGTCCACAGATGGCCTACACACCAGCGCAAAACTTGTAGTTGTTGTGTAGTGGTTAGTTAGTGATTTGATTTGTTTCTGCAGCCCACTCAGGTACTCTTTGTGGTCGCATCAGTTCACACTGTCAGGGCTTGGTATCTCAGTTTGTTGTAATAGCTGGGAGATAATGTCAAGAAAACAGCTAAGGTCTAGTCTCATCAGGGACGTGTGCTATCGCTTCCTCATGGGCTAGTGGTGGGAGCCAAGGCAGACAGACACACCTCAGGGATAAGTGAAACTCAACTACTCACAGTTTTCATGGATAAGCGTGGTGACTCAATTCACTGGTGCGTTGACTTCTAAGGCGGCCTTGATTACCTTGTTGTCATGCCTTGGGTTGCTGTTCTCCAATAGTCTGGAACTCACAGTGAGACAATTGTGGTCTGTGTATGTCTGTGAGTCAAAGCGGTGCCTTGAGATAGACTGTGAGCTGAGTTGACACACCCCTGTCTTTATGTTGTGGCCTCTCGTGGGGGTGGTGGCAAAAAAGGAGAGAAAGAGTGTCATCTGATTCCTACTTTCGTTTTGAGTTCCCTTCCTTCCGGGACCCAACCCTTTCAGGGTGGAAGTTCACATTGAGGCTTTTCTGCTTTTCTAATTGGTCGATCTGCTGTAGATTATGTCAACTTCCTGTTTCCTGAACATGCGCCTCCCGGCTCGATTGGCTCGATCCTAGTTGCTTTTGTGTAGAGGCTCTAAGGCATGCCAACACTATTGCTCTTACACACATACACACATATACTCCGCCTGTAGACGCTACTTTGAGGTGGAGCACAATGATCTCACACGCACCTCTTTTTGTTCATACAGCCTTATCAACTTCTGCCGGTGTGTTTAGACAGACTTGAGTTGTAGGGCGGCTTGTAATAACAAAGGGAGAAAGCGATCCCTTAAGTCGGTCAGCTTTTTTTCCTTTGTTCCGGTTTGTTTTTGGTTAATAGTGTTTCCTGTTTGCTGGTCTCTAGGGATTCTTCAAACGGGCTGTTAATTAGAAGGTATGTGGCTGAACTTGGAGAGTGAAGGGCAAAGTGTGTGTGAGAGAGATTGCGTTTGTCTATAATGACCACAGGCCGTTTTTATTTATTTGTATAAGTATACCATTTTGACGTATAAGAGAACCTAGGAGAAATGGGCAGACGGACAGAGCTAGAGAGATGGAGGCATGAAGGATGAAGAACAGTCATGCATCTCAGCAGCCTGAGAGGGTGGAAGGGAGACGGAAGTATAGAGGGGTTAACCAACCAACGGAAGGGGGTGCTCTCTAGTTTAACGGTTGAAAGGGAGGCATGGCAACAGAATGTGTCAAATGAGGACATAGAAAGTGGTGTACTGAGAGAGAATATGTAGATAAACGATAACAATGCAGGTTATCTTTGAAAACGATCTCACCATTTTACTCTTAGTACCATCATGATGATGTTTTGGATGCAAAGATAACTGTTTGTTGTCTGCTGTGTTCTTTACATGGATTTTTAAACATAGCCATTGACTTTAAATGATGTCTCTCTGCAGCCGCCCTGCTTCTTGCCCCAGCACCACTCTAGCACCAGAGATATGGCAGCACCTCACCCCACTCGTGGGGTCTCAAACCGACGAGGACGTGGGTCCTCTAGTTCAGGGACTTCCAGGTGGCCAGATAGTCCTTCTCGACAGGCCCAGACAGACACAGATCTGCTGGAGCAGATCCTGGAGAGGCCCAACCTGGCTGTGGTGGAGCAGCCCAAAGAGAGAGGCATGAGATTCCGTTATGAGTGTGAGGGCCGCTCGGCCGGGAGCATCCTAGGGGCCTCCAGTGGAGACTCCAACAAGACCCTGCCTGCTATAGAGGTACCCAATAGATCCATATTGTATTTTGTCTTTATTTGAAGTTGACTGGAAACACTTTCATTTAAAACAACTTAGCAAAGTCGCAGTTAATGCCCTTACTCTTGTGATAAGGGACATCTTTCATCGTGACCACTCAGTCAGGGCCTTGCTTTAACGTCTCATTAATATACAACCTAGTCCTTACATTGTTTACTGCAAACTGTGCTCCCAATTTCATCCCTAACCTGCACTGGATTTGTATGTTTGTGTGGGAAGTGGAAGGGGGTTAACGGAATGTACCATCTATCCCAGAATAAAGGTGTTTCCCCCTTGTTGGTTTGGCTGCCCTCAACATGTAGAGCCTTGCTAGTGTAAGGAGCAGGGGCAGAGGGGAAGGGGGAGGAATTACATGTGACTGAAATAGAAAGTACCCCACAAATCCACATCTTTGTGTGGTTCAAACTAAGGGGATTACCCCCTCCACCCTTTAAACACTGTTGATTCGCACCCACATTCTACAATTCAGACCGCATCCCTCTAAGATTAACACTACCAGACAAGTGTGAAGTTTGACAGTTGAAAGGGAGATGCACAGTTTTGGTTAATCACTGCACATTTATTCAGTTTTAATCATGCTCTCACTTGCGTTGGAGGAAGAAAGACGGTTTGATTGATGCAAATCTCTCCTCCTTCTCTTTCTTTGTCCCTCTCCCCCGCTTTCTCTCCCCATTTCTTTCTCGTCTTCACACTCTATCCCCTCTCTCCTCCCTCTTTCAGCTCCAGGGTCCCATTCAGAACATAAAAAAAGTGATGGTCACTGTTTCCCTGGTGACCAAAGACTACCCGTACCGCCCACACCCCCACTGCCTAGTGGGTAAAGACTGTGCTGACGGTACCGGAATCTGTGTCATCTGCTTAAACCCTCACAGCAACCGACGTCACAGGTGCCCCTCTCTTTTTCTCCTCTATTCATCGCTCTCTTTTCTTGACAAGTGCATTTTCTCCCTTTGTCCACCAGCGGCCCATATCCCATTTCTTTCTCATTCATTCTTCACCTCTTTGGGAGTGCTTTGCCAGGAAAGTGCACTAGGTTAGTGTAAACTAGGTTAGTGTAAACATGTCTGCTTTTAATGGTTGGTAACCGACCATGTTTTGTGTGCATCTTGCAGTTTCGCTAACCTGGGCATCCAGTGTGTAAGGAGGAAGGAGCTGGATGCCTCACTCGAGAAGAGACGGAATCAGAAGATCGACCCCTTTAAAAGTGAGCAGAGCCCTGACACGCACACAGAACTTACCCAATTACATGAATCCAATATTATTGTACAATAAAGTTGTTAGCAGTAGGGTAATATCCTCTCCTCTGTCCCCCCAGCGGGCCACTCTAAAAGCATCGAGGACATGGACATGAACGTGGTGCGGCTGTGTTTCCAGTGTGAGCTGGAGTGGGAGGATGGAAAGAAGGACTTCCTGAACCCCATAGTGTCCAACCCCGTCTATGACAAGAGTAAGATCACCCCCCTCCCACCCAAACATCCTCCTGACACCTGTGCATGACTGCTTTTACAGTAGTCTTCAAACGTGATACGAACCAGTACCGTAACACCACAGCTATGTAAATGTACTTCCTTCCTGAACCATCCAGCAGGTGCTCAGTGTGTGTGTGTGTGTGTGTGTGTTTACAGAGGCAACCACCACATCTGAGTTGAAGATCAACCGTCTGAACATTATTAAAGGGCCATGCACCGGCAAGACTGAGATCTACATGCTCTGCGACAAAGTCCAGAAAGGTGAGATCGAGCCAGACTCCCAAGTTGTAATGTACAAACACTGTGTTGAGCACGCTGATATCTAGCAAATTAAAGGGTGAAGTCAAAATCCTGTTAAAACAACTAGATGGAAGTGGCACATGATGTGTAATGACACCTCTCTGGAAATACACTGTTGATGTCATACAGCCTGGAGGACTAAACAAGCTGATTGGTGTGTGTGTGTGTGTGTGTGTGTGTGTGTGTGTGTGTGTGTGTGTGTGTGTGTGTGTTTCCCGCTCAGACGACATAGAGATCATCTTCAAGAGGGGGTCTTGGGAGGCCAAGGCGGAGTTTGCCCAGACGGACGTCCACCGGCAGATCGCTATCGTGTTCAAGACCCCGTCCTACCAGGAACAGGACGTGGGGGAGGAAGTGGAAGTAGATGTCCTCCTGCGTCGTCTCTCGGACCACATGGACAGTGACCCCGTCACGTTTACCTACCAGCCCGACAACACAGGTTGATACAACTTATGAATGTTATATATATGATATCATAATGCTGTGTTATAACATGTTATGTATTGTGCAATAATATAACATTATAGAGACAAAAGCTATTCAAAAACAGAGGGATGAAAGCTATTTTTTTCTGTTTTGATGCCGTGTTCAGATCCATATGAAGTGAAGCGGAAGAGGAAGATAAAGTCGGACATCGGCTTCACAGAGAGGTCCTGTGTGGCAGGTGAGGATTGGCCTCGGCTCTTTCTCTTTCCAGCTTACACTTCTGCACCTATTTCAGGACAGAAAGTGAAAAAGAAAATGAAAGAGAACAATAACAGCTGCTTACACCGCACCCTCTCCAAAACAAATGACTGTACATCTGAGTGTCAATAAGGTGTTCTTCTATTCAGTGCGTTCGGAAAGTATTCAGAGCCCTTGACTTTTTCCACATTTTGTTACGTTACAGCCTTCAATTGTTGTTGTTTTTCTCATCAATTTACACACAATACCCCATAATGACAAAGCGAAAACAGGTTTTTAGAAAGTTTAGCAAATGTATTACAAATAAAAAAACAGAAATACCTTATTTACTTACATAAGTATTGAGACCCTTTGCTATGAGACTCGAAATTGAGCCCAGGTGCATCCTGTTTCCATTGATCATCTTTGAGATGTTTCTACAACTTGATTGGAGTTCACCTGTGGTAAATTCAATTGATTGGACATGATTTGGAAAGGCGCACACCTGTCTATATAAGGTCCCACAGTTGACAGTGCATGTCAGAGTAAAAACCAAGCCATGCGGTCGAAGGAATTGTCCGTAGTGTTCCGAGACACGGTCTGGGTGAAGGGTATAAAAATGTCTGCAGCATTGAAAGTCCCCAAGAACAAAGTGGCCTCCATCATTCGTAAATGGAAGAAATATGCAAATATCAAGACTCTTCCTGGAGCTGGCCACACGGCCACTGAGCAATCGGGGGAGAAGGGCCTTGGTCAGGGAGGTGACCAAGAAACCGATGGTCACTCTGACGGAGCTCCAGAGTTCCTCTGTGGAGATGGGAGAACCTTCCAGAAGGACAGCCATCTCTGCAGCACTCCACCAATCAGGCCTGGTAGAGTGGCCAGACGGAAGCCACTCTCAGTAAAAGGCACATGACAGCCCGCTAGGAGTTTGCCAAAAGCCACCTAAAGGACTCTCAGACCATGAGAAACTAAATTCTCTGGTCTGGTGAAACCAAGATCGAACCCTTTGGCCTGAATGCCAAGCGTCACATCTGGAGGAAACCTGGCACCATCCTTGAAGCATGGTGGTGGCAGCATCATGCTATGGGGATGTTTTTCAGCGGAAGGGACTGGGAGACAAGTCAGGCTCGAGGGAAAGATGAGCGGAGCAAAGTATAGAGAGATCCTTGATGAAAACCTGCTCCAGAGCGCTCAGGACCTCAGACTGAGGCGAAGGTTAATCTTCCAAAAGGACAACAACCCTAAGCAAACAGCCAAGACAACACAAGAGTGGCTTCGGGACAATTCTCTGAATGTCCTTGAGTGGACCAGCCAGAGCCTGGACCTGAACCCGATCTAACATCTCTGGAGAGACCTGAAAATAGCTGTGCAGCAACGCTCCCCATTCCACCTGACAGAGCTTGAGAGGATCTGCAGAGAACAATGGGAGAAACTCCCCAAATACAGGTGTGCCAATCTTGTAGCGTCATACCCAAGAAGACTCCAGGCTGTAATCGCTGCCAAAGGTGCTTTAACAAAGTACTGGTTAAAGGGTCTGAATGCTTATGTAAATGTAATATTTCATTATTTTATACATTTGCAAAAATTCCTAAAAACCTTTTTGCTTTGTCATTATGGGGTATTGAATGTAGATTGATGAGAAAAAAATACAATTTCATACATTTTAGAATAGGACTGTAACGTAACAAAATGTGGAAAAAGTCAAGTGGTCGGAATACTTCCCGAATGCACTGAAAGTCCTTTCTATCACCCACAGTTCAAAATATGGCTGCAGCAGAAGCCTCCACCTCTCAGCCATTCGAGCCGTTCACCTTCTCCCCAGCAGAGAGCCAGCTGGTCCCGGAAGAGTTGCACCCTCCTGCCCAGTCTGGGGCCTCCACCATGGGGGAGATCCACTACAATGACCTCCAGGAGGACAACTTCTTCAATGAGGACATGAGCCCAGACGACATCAATATACTGTCTCGGATTCTGTTCAGTGACACTGGCCTCCTTGGCTTTGGCCAGGAGCTCAACTCCAACTTCACCCCAGGCGTCATGGACATGAACTTTAACTTCAACCAGGGTGGGTCTGGGCAGGACTTGGGCTACTATAACGACCTGCAGTTCAACCAGCTGGTCAACGAGAATCAAGCCTCTCCGATGGACCTCCTCCCACTGTTATTCCGCGGCTCCGCCCCTCAGGACCAGGGCCAGTGTGATAACGAGGGGAGTGATTTGGCCCAGGTAAAGACAGAGGGGGACCTATGAGGACAAAACGTAACCCCCTTAAGACTGAATGTGGCACGAATGTAGCCCCTGAACTTTAAGGGTCTTTTGTTGTGTTGCTCCTCAAACCAGAAGTTTAGGGTGTGTAAAGTCCTAACTCTACCCTGTGACAGTCATCTCACCCAAATAAAGTACAGTATGAGAGTTTGAACACACACAGGTAATAACAGTAGCGGAGGCACCTTGTACCCTAACGGTGTGGTTACACCTTGCCCCCAAAGGCCTCGCTGGATGAGGCTATAATCCAGACCCCCCCCCTTCCCACAAGCGACCACTACCAGACCCTAAAAGGATACGTTTCAAAATGTCTGCCCGGACCCAAGTCTCTGAGTGTACTGTGCTGCGTTCACCATGCTGCTAACGTTAGCCTAAGGCTAATAGCCGTGATCAGCACAGCACTCACGGATGACATGTAGCTTTAGCTCCTCCGGGGGACCAGAGTGATGCTGGTGGAGGCGAGTTGCCCTTCCACTAGGCTAACCATGGATGTTAAGAACGATTCCTACCTACCCATTGTCATTACTACCTGTGGTGATTAGGGGACCATGCAGTGCTCTGACCAAATACAAAATGGACACACAAACTCAACCCTTGTCTGCCTTGTCAGTTTTCCTTGTCAGGCTCTGTCCTTCCTGTGTGTATATATTGTGACCGAGGCAGACTTCCACAAGGACCTGCAGGAAATCCCTGATTTGAGGATTCAACTGAAGGAAAGCATAACTAAGGGCTCGATTCAATCCGTATCGCGGATGTTCAGCGCTATAGTGCGATTGAAATTTAAAGGTAATTTCCAATTGAGCCGACACATGCACCATTTACCACGAATGCAGTCTCTGCGAATGCGGCATTATTGCCTTTACTTTTATGGCGCACATCTTCAGCACTACAGATTGAATCGAGCCCTAAGCATTTAATTGTTGGCGCAAGACAACCTGAAAACTAACCCTCTGTGGATAAATTGTTAAATATAAAGGGACCAACTACAAATGCTGTATATTTTTCACTTTCCATATGTGATATATTCTTTGTTGTATAGTCAAAGTTCCTTTCTTTTGACTGGTATCTGTAGTGTTTTGAATGTTGACATTAGTTTTAACCTCTGGCTCGCCTGTTGACTCTGTTTATTGTAATAACCAACCTCCATGTACAGTAGAAACGACCATAGTCTAATGCGCTGTCCATCTGTAGTTCCTAGTGTCAAACACGTTCAGATTACGTTCGGTGTATGTTCAGATTCTTAACAGATTCACAGCTTGTTTGTACACTGTATGTCAGCCTCTACCCTTCACACTGAAGGGTTTTGATTTTTGTCATTAGTGTTTCAAAAATAAAATGATACCAAGTCTGGTCACATCAAGTGGGTTTTGTTGTTGGTCATATAGGTTATTTAATATTAATTACATTATAGCTTTTTTAATTTTTGTAAAAACCTAACTGGCCAATGACAAAGGAGAGAGAAAAAGAGAGCGGGACTGAATGAAAGACAAGAGGGAAAGAGGCAAAGGCTGTGGGAGAACGGGGAGCCAGACGAGTGTCTGTCCTCCTGGGTCCGTCTTTGTGTTCAGGCACTGCTGCTTTTAATGCAATCCTATTTTTAGCTGCCAGCTTTCGTTGCCGGGTCATAGTCCAGCCCACTCACATTCCTAAAGCCTCACTCACATTTACTCCAAAAACCACGTGACTTCCCCTAACCTCACCAACGCAACACAGTCTTGTACATGGGCCATGACTTGACAATAAGTGTAAAAACACAGAAATATATTGTTTGTGTTGTATGTAACTGGTGTTTTATCTAATGTAAAAGCAGAGATGCTCTTATGTTAGCCCATCAGTAACTGGGGAAGAGCTTTGATGAGGCACTTCACTTTGTCCTCCAATGTCATTGGATATGGCTTTTTGCCTGATGAGCTTACACCACCTGTGTCCTTCTATACACCTTGTATGTAGTGCTGTTGAAACTTTATTCGGAAGCATTTCTATTTGGATGTATTTATGAAAACATAATACTTTAATCCCTTGTGTTCAGAGTTTTTGCTGAGTCAGAGGAGCATTATGGGAAGTTATAAGGCCACTGTAAAATCCCACTCAAGGTAGCAGTTGAAGCTTTCACCCAGGATTTGATTATTAGGTACAAACATTAACAATGTTTTCATATGTTCTTACAGGAGAAGTTTAGGTGTTTGCTCCGTTTTTTTGTATGCCTACTGAACGCAACCCAGTGAAAGGCTACTGTGTGGCAGCAAATGTTTCACTAGACAGGCACAAATCACACCACCCTGTTATCTGCTAAACGGCACAAACCTGAATGGATCTCTCGTCGCAGGTCCGTGGCGAACGATACGACGACGTACATTCGTTTAATAAGCTCAATAAGGCCCAGTCGGAGCAGGTGTATCTCACACTGTGCTTTTCACTGTTCACCAACACTGGAAATAGCGTTACATAAAACCACAGGGAAACTCCACGCTGGGCTCGCAACCAAAAGTTGAATTACCGTATGTACACAGTTAGTTACACACTGATGAGTATTACTAGAGGTAGATCTATACACATTTCCTACTTTACTATATAGTGCATTTCATACTTGACTAAAGTATACACACTCATTAATGGTTTTATTTCTATGGGCCTACCTTGTATCCCCACGAGTTTTGGTCTGAATTCACTTTAAAACTAGCTCAGCAGCTTCAGAAGAATTTGCATACTTGCCCAGAAATGAACTTTTGGGATTTTGAAACACGAAAAATTCCCATGAATTCATGCAGAAGAGCTTTTTCCTAATGTACGGATTAGTCATAGGAAAGAAAGCATAGACGTGAGTGTTCCCACAAGTAGGCCGACATACCATTGCACTGAGCTAAGAGTCATACCTCCTCATTCCAGAGATAACCTTTTTATAGTAGAGGTGAGAGCTAAAAGGTTAACATTACACACCCAAACACTTGAGTCTGATTGAGGGAGTTGAAATGTCCTGTGTTGGCCATACAACAATCCTCCATCTCCTCAAACCATCGATAGATCTTACTCACACGTTTGCTGACTTTATGTTCTGCAAATGTGTTTGAACGCAAATGAGAATGTGTGACATAACAAAGTCAACGTCTGACCTCTCCTCGCTCCACCTTCTCTGGTGTTAAAAACAGCCCGTGTGTGTGAGACAAATTTAATCTTTGTGACATATTCGGAACGTATTCAGACCCCTTGACTTTTCCCACATTTTGTTACGTTACAGCCTTATTCTAAAATTGATTAAATTGTCCGTCCCCCCCCCCCTCATCAATCTACACACAATACCCCATAATGACAAAGCAAAAACAGGTTTATTTAAAATGAAGAAAAAAATATCACATTTACACAGCTATTCAGACCCTTCACTCAGTAGCCTACTTTGTTGAAGCACCCTTCGCAGTGTTTACAGCCTCAAGCTTTCCTGGGTATGAGGCTAAAAGCTTGGCACACCTGTATTTGGGGCATTTCTCCCATTCTTCTCTGCAGATCCTCTCAAGCTCTGAGGTTCGATGGGGAGCATCGCTCCACAGCTATTTTTAGGTTTCTCCAGAGATGTTCAATCGGGTTCAAGTCCGGGCTCTGGCTGGGCCACTCAAGGACATTCAGAGACTTGTCCCGAAGCCACTTCTGAGTTGTCTTGGCTGTGTGCTTAAGGTTGTTGTCCTGTTGGAAGGTGAACCTTCGCCCCAGTCTGAGGTGCTGAGGGCTCAGGAGCAGATTTTCATCAAGGATCTCTCTGTACGTTTATCTGTTCATCTGTGCCTTGGTCCTGACTAGTCTCCCAGCCCCTGCCGCTGAAAAACAC
Source organism: Salvelinus fontinalis (assembly GCF_029448725.1). Taxonomy (NCBI): domain Eukaryota; kingdom Metazoa; phylum Chordata; class Actinopteri; order Salmoniformes; family Salmonidae; genus Salvelinus; species Salvelinus fontinalis. The sequence goes on along the minus strand of NC_074697.1, from coordinate 46,487,477 downwards.
TGACAAGGCCCTTCTCCTCCAATTGCTCAGTTTAGCCGGGCGGCCAGCTCTAGGTAGAGTCTTGGTGGTTCCAAACTTCTTCCATTTAAGAATGATGGAGGCCACTGTGTTCTTGGGGACCTTCAAGGCTGCAGACATTTTTTGGTACCCTTCCCCAGATCTGTGTCTCGACACAATCCTGTCTCGTAGCTCTACGGACAATTCCTTCGACCTCGTGGCTTGTTTTTTGCTCTTACATGGACTGTCAACTGTGGAACCTTATATAGACAGGTGTGTGCCTTTCCAAATCATGTCCAATCAATTGAATTTACCACAGGTGGACTCCAATCAAGTTGTAGAAACATCTCAAGGATGATCAATGGAAACAGGATGCACCTGAGCTCAATTTCGAGTGTCATAGCAAAGCGTCTGAATACTTATGTAAACAAGTTTATTTTTATTTTTATACATTTGCAAAAAAAAATCTGTTTTCGCTTCGTCATTATGGACTATTGTGTGTAGATTGCTGAGGATTTGTTTTTATTTAATCAATTATAAATCAAGGCTGTAAGGTAAAAAAATTGGGGAAAAGTCAAGGGGCCTGAATACTTTCCGAAAGCACTTTAGAATGAATTAAAACCAGATTGTCCTAAATCAATCAATTTTCAATCAATTTTATATAGCCCTTCGTACATCAGATAATATCTCGAAGTGCTGTACAGAAACCCAGCCTAAAACCCCAAACAGCTAGAATGCAGGTGTAGAAGCACGGTGGCTAGGAAAAACTCCCTAGAAAGGCCAAAACCTAGGAAGAAACCTAGAGAGGAACCAGGCTATGAGGGGTGGCCAGTCCTCTTCTGGCTGTGCCGGGTGGAGATTATAACAGAACTATGCCAAGATGTTCAAAAATGTTCATAAGTGACAAGCATGGTCAAATAATAATCATGAATAATTTTCAGTTGGCTTTTCATAGCTGATCATTAAGAGTTGAAAAACAACAGGTCTGGGACAGGTGGCGGATCCATAACCGCAGGCAGAACAGCTGAAACTGGAATAGCAGCAAGGCCAGGCGGACTGGGGACAGCAAGGAGTCACCACGGGCGGCAGTCCCGACGCATGGTCCTAGGGCCCAGGTCCTCCGAGAGAAAGAAAGAGAGAAGGAGAAAATTAGAGAGAGCCAAGATTTTCAAAATGTTCATAAATGACAAGCATGGTCAAATAATAATCAGGAATAAATCTCAGTTGGCTTTTCATAGCCGATCATTAAGAGTTGAAAACAGCAGGTCTGGGACAGGTAGGGGTTCCATAACCGCAGGCAGAAGAGTTGAAACTGGAATAGCAGCAAGGCCAGGCGGACTGGGGGCAGCAAGGAGTCACCACGGCCGGTAGTCCCGACGTATGGTCCTAGGGCTCAGGTCCTCCGAGAGAAAGAGAGAAGGAGAAAATTAGAGAGAGCCAAGATTTTCAAAATGTTCATAAATGACAAGCATGGTCAAATAATAATCAGGAATAAATCTCAGTTGGCTTTTCATAGCCGATCATTAAGAGTTGAAAACAGCAGGTCTGGGACAGGTAGGGGTTTCGTAACCGCAGGCAGAAACAGTTGAAACTGGAATAGCAGCAAGGCCGGGCGGACTGGGGACAGCAAGGTGTCAGCATGCCCGGTAGTCCTGACGTATGGTCCTAGGGCTCAGGTTCTCAGAGAGAAAGAGAGAACGAGAGAATTAGAGAGAGCATACTTAAATTCACACAGGACACTGGATAAGACAGGAGAAGTATTCCAGGTATAACCAACTGACCCTAGCCCCCCGACACAAACTACTGCAGCATAAATACTGGAGGCTGAGACAGGAGCGGTCAGGAGACACTGTGGCCCCATCCGAAGAAACCCCCGGACAGGGCCAAATGTGGAATGATTAAATCATTTCAATCATGATAAAGGATAGCACTTCATTACCATATAACAGAAATACAGGAGTGAAGTTTGCTATATAAGGATGAGCCAGGATGAGGCCTGGTAATGGTACAGTATGACTAGGCAGTTTTCCTAGCTCTCTATTTAAGCAGACTCGCTACTGCTTCCTAGTGGTTCCCTAAGGATATTTACGGGAAAAATACATTGACACCTTTCTTTTTTCTCAATGACATTCAATTCAGCATTGGGGAAAAAAGCACAAGTTTGTTCCACCTGAGTAAGTCTGACCACAAGTCAGAGACCACTATGATGACACAATAAATGCATTTGATGGATCTTTTTTTGTCTTCTAATGCCTCTTAAGGGGAAAGTAATCTAAAATGAATAAGATTATGTTACTGAGTTCAGGTAATCAAAAAGTAACGGATTACAATTTTGGACATGTAACTGGAACAGATTATATTTACAAAGTAACCTACCCAGCCCTGGTTTGGGAGCATTGAATGTTGATGGCCCTATACACAGTGGGACTCAGCTGTAATTTATCATGTGCGACATTAACACAAGCAGTCACAAAGCCTGCATCTACACAGGCAGCCCAATTCTGATCTTTTGCCCAATTATTTGCAAAATAACTGATCTGATTGATCAAAAGACCAATTAGTGGAAACATATCAGAATTGGGCTGCTTGTCTAAATGCAGCCTAAGGTGAAAATATGTACCAGTGTGATGTGTACTTTGTGTGCAGAGGATGTTGTGGTTTAGAGATGGCCTTCATAGCTGTTTCTCTGGGGGATTGAAGGGAATCCTGGCCTTGTAGGCTGACTGGCTGATCTTAGTGTGGAAACAATTAGCAAACGAGATGCTATCTGAATTTAGCTGATAGTGTTGTCACCTCCTGAACCACAATGGTTACAATAGGGCAGTGGTTCCCCAAACTTTTTATAGTCCCGTACCCCTTCAAACATTCAACCTCCAGCTGCATACCCCCTCTAGCACCAGGGTCAGCGCACTCTCAAATGTTGTTTTTTGCCATCATTGTAAGCCTGCCACACACACTATACGATACATTTATTAAACATAAGAATGAGTGTGAGTTTTTGTCACAACCCGGCTTGTGGGAAGTGACATAGAACTCTTATAGGACCAGGGCACAAATAATAATAATATAATAATCAATAATGTTGCTCTTTATTTAGCCAGCTTACATATAAAACCTTAGTTGTTCATCGAAATTGTGAATAAATCACCGCAGGTTAATGAGAAGGGTGTGCTTGAAAGGATGCACATAACTCTGCAATGTTGGATTGTGTCGGAGAGAGACTCAGTCTTAAATCATTTTCGACACACAGTCTGTGCCTGTATTTAGTTTTCATGCTAGTGAGGGCCGAGAATCCACTCTCACATAGGTATGTGGTTGCAAAGGGCATCAGTGTCTTAACAGTGCGATTTGCCAAGGCAGGATACTCTGAGCGCAGCCCAATCCAGAAATCTGGCAGTGGCTTCTGATTAAATTAAACTTTCACACAACCGCTTGTTGCAATTTCGATGAGGCTCTCTTGTTCAGATATCGTTAAGTGGACTGGAGGCAGGGCATGATAGGGATAACGAATCCAGTTGTTTGTGTCATCCGTTTGAGGAAAGTACCTCCGTAATTGCGCACCCAACTCACTCAGGTGCTTCGCTATATCACATTTGACATTGTCTGTAAGCTTGATTTCATTTGCACACAAAATAATCATACAATGATGGAAAGACCTGTGTGTTGTCCTTGTTAATGCAGACAGAGAGGGGCTCCAACTTCTTAATCATAGCCTCAATTTTGTCCCGCACATTGAGTATAGTTGCAGAGTCCCTGTAATCCTAGATTCAGATCATTCAGGCAAGAAAAAAACATCACCCAGATAGGCCAGTCGTGTGAGAAACTCGTCATCATGCAAGCGGTCAGACAAGTGAAAATTAAAAAGAAACGTGTCAATACTTTGCCCTTTGATAACCAGCGCACTTCTGTATGTTGTAAAAGTGTTACATGGTCGCTGCCCATATCATTGCATAGTGCAGAAAATACACGAGAGTTCAGGGGCCTCGCTTTAAGAAAGTTAACCATTTTCACTGTAATGTCCAAAACGTATTTCAAGCTGTCAGGCATTCCCTTGGCAGCAAGAGCCTCTCGGTGGATGCTGCAGTGTACCCAAGTGGCGTCGGGAGCAACTGCTTGCACGTGCGTTACCACTCCACTATGTCTCCCTGTCATGACTTTTGCGCCATCAGTACAGATACCAACATGAGCAGCAGCTACGTTTGGCTACCATTAGTGGAATTCCCGCGAGAGAGTAATGGTTAATGCGATTGGATGTTAATTATTTGAGGAGACTACCTGTATTTCACCTTGTGTTGTTATTTCGCTGAACCTTTCACTGAAGGTTTCATTTTATTTTTGGCAGTGAAACGAGGCTACTCAGTTGAGAGAAAAAAACTCACCCAAATGTATAGTCCCGTTGGAATATATAAATTGTTTTTTTGAATCTTTTTTTAATGTGAATCACATTATTATTTGGCGTACCCCCGACGGCATTGCGCGTACCCCTGGGGGAATATATATACCCCAGTTTGGGAATACCTGCAAAAGGGGAAAGTGTGAATACAAAACATTAGGAACACCTTCCTAATATTGAGTTGCCCCCTCCCATAGCGATGCTGGCCCGTGTTCACTCCAATGCTTCCCACAGTTGTCTTAAGTTGGCTGGATATCCTTTGGGTGGTGGACCATTCTTGATACACACAGGAAACTGTTGAACGTGAAAAACCCAGCCGTGTTGCAGTTCTTGACTCAAACCGTGGCACCTACTACCAAAGTCACTTAAATCTTTTGTCTTGCTCATTCACCCTCTGAATGGCATACATACACAATCCATGTCTCAATTGTCTCAAGGCTTAAAAATCATTCTTTAACCTGTCTCCTCCCCTTCATCTACACTGACTGAAGTAGATTTAACAAGTAACATCCATAAGGGATCATCGCTTTCACCTGGTCAGTCTATGTCATGGAAAGAGCAGGTGTCCTTAACGTTTTGTATACCCAGTGTATGTCATCTCCTGATGACTGTTTGATTTCAATCCAGAATAGGTTCACCAAGTAAATAAACCTACCCCGCCGACCCACTTGTCAGTCAATGACATAATGTAAATACATATCCATACAATCACGAGGGGATGGAACAAAGCAATTACCACATCTTGTCAAATTCAAAGTCGTTGAGAAGCTAAGTCTCAAGTCACAATGATCAGATCCTGTCACATGTCCATATTCAAATCTATAGTATACTACACTGTCATTCCATTCACTATCTTTACAATGAAATGAAATAATTGAAGGCACTGATCACACAGCAAATGAGGCATCTTCCCTGAACGATGATCCACACATAGTATATTTCACTGTTTAATGCTTAGTTTGTATACTGTGCAATCGTCATCGAAGACTCTGCCTGTGTAATGGCATAAAGACAGGTTTAAAAAAAAGTTATGGGCCTTTTAGATTTAGAGTGAGGGTAATTCCAGTCTTTGGCATACAACATCAACTATCCTTATAAGGTGAGGATGAACCTTTAGACAGGTAATTGTTGAGAAGTCCTACTCTGTTGCTAGGTTACAACACCCACGGGAGTCCCCGCCTAACCACACACTATTTGGTAATGGAAACAGTTACAGAGGATATGTGCAGGCACACTGAAGGAGTCGAAAGCGAAAGCCACACAAAAAAACTGTTTACTGAATAGCCAAGCAACTTCTTTTTCAATAATATAGTTGTGTACCATATAAGGGAATTCATAGACAAGGGTGTCTGTGGTCTTCATTACATTTAAGTGAGTTAAGGGGTGTGTGGATGAACTCCATCTTGCCTTATAGTCCTTGTCATCTTCCAAGAAGCACAAACAGAGAGTGGGACATTACATAGCTGCGTTATATTCAAAATGTAATGAGAAAACTAAGCTTATTTGTTGAATATTCAATTATTGTAGGCTATTGCCTGTTGTGTTGAGACAAATACCATGATGACGACCTGGGGCCTCATTTATCAACGGCCTGGGGCCTCATTTATCAACGGCCTGGGGCCTCATTTATCAACGGCCTGGGGCCTCATTTATCAACGACCTGGGGCCTCATTTATCAACGGCCTGGGGCCTCATTTATCAACGGCCTGGGGCCTCATTTATCAACGGCCTGGGGCCTCATTTATCAACGGCCTGGGGCCTCATTTATCAACGGCCTGGGGCCTCATTTATCAACGGCCTGGGGCCTCATTTATCAACGGCCTGGGGCCTCATTTATCAACGACCTGGGGCCTCATTTATCAACGGCCTGGGGCCTCATTTATCAACGGCCTGGGGCCTCATTTATCAACGACCTGGGGCCTCATTTATCAACGACCTGGGGCCTCATTTATCAACGACCTGGGGCCTCATTTATCAACGACCTGGGGCCTCATTTATCAACGACCTGGGGCCTCATTTATCAACGACCTGGGGCCTCATTTATCAACGACCTGGGGCCTCATTTATCAACGGCCTGGGGCCTCATTTATCAACGGCCTGGGGCCTCATTTATCAACGGCGTGTACATTTCGTCCAACATTCTGGCGTAGGTGGAGATTCTAGGCTTTGCGTGTGCAACAAATTATTATTGGAATTTATCAAACTGTCGCATGCAACATACAGTGCCTTCAGAAAGTATTCATACCCCTTGACTTATTCCACATTTTGTTGTGTTACAGCCAAAATTCAAAATTGATTAAAACATTTTTTTTTTATCACCCATCTGCAAACAATGATGAAGTTACTTTTTCCCCCCCAATTTATTTGAAATGAAATACATAAATATTCACAACCCTCTGCTATGACACTCCAAATTGAGCTCAGGTGCATTCCTATGATCATCCTTGAGATGTCATTACAACTTGGAGTCCACCTGTGGCCAATTCAATATTTTGGACATAATTTAGAAAGAAACACACCTTTCTATATAAGGTCCCACAGTTGATAGTGGTGCATGTCGGAGCAGAAACTACACCATGAAATCCAAGGAACTCTCCATAGATCTCCGACATTTCTTGAGTATTGAAAGTATCCAAAAGCATAGTGGTCTCCGTCATTGGGAAATGGGAAAAATATGCAACTACCCAGACTCTGCCTAGAGCTGGCCGTCCGACCAAAGTGAGCAACCCGGGCAAGAAGGACCTTGATCGGGGAGGTGACAGAACTACATAGTTCCTTGGCTGAGATGGGAAAACCTGCCAGAAGGACAACAGTCTCTACAGTACTTCACTAATCTGGGGTTTATGGGAGTGGCCAGACCGAAACCACATGACAGCATACCTGGAGTTTGCAAAAAGGCACGTGAAAGACAGAACATAAGGCACAAGATTCTATGATTTGATGAGACAAAAATGTTATTATTCGGCCTGAATGCAAAGCGCGATGTCGGGAGAAAACCAGGCTCAGGTAATCACCCATCTAACACCATCCCTACAGTGAAGCATGGTGGTGGTAACATCATGCTATGGGGATGCTTTTCAGCAGCAGGGACTGAGAGACTGGTAAGGATAGAGGGAACAATGAACGGGGCCAAATACAGGCAAATCCTTGATGTGAACCTACTTCAGTGTGAAGATGACCAGACTGGGGCGACGATTTACATTCCAACAGGACAATGACCACAAGCATACAGCCAAAGCAAAGCTGGAATGGCTTCAGAACAAAAAAGTGACAGTCCTTGAGTGGCCCAGCCAAAGCCCAGACTTGAATCCCATTGAAAATCTGGAGAAAGACTTGAAAATTTCGGCTCACCTCTGCTCCCCATCTACTTTAACAGCGCTTGAGAAAATATGGAAGAAAATCCCCAAATCCAGATGTGCAAAGCTGAAACGGACCCAAGACGACTAAAAGGTGCTTCTACAAAGTTTTGACTCCGGTTTGAGTACTTATGAACCTTTCTGGGATCTTTTATTTCAGCTCATGAAAGATTGGACCAACACTTTACATGTTTATATTTTTGTTCAGTATATATTTGTGTGCTCGTGAACCAGCATTACAACACTGTCTGGAAAACGCCATCCATTCACCTTTTATGGTAACAAAAACACCCTCATTTGCTGGAGATTTTGGAACTGGTCCCTGACAGTCTCTAAAAGAAAGCACAAGGGCCACTTTTATCACATTTCTGGAAAGGTGTGGGCAGAATGTTAATGTTCTGAAGTTACTTTTTCAAACCAAATGCATGCCGCCTATAGCGAGTGCCAAACACTGTCCGCATATTCTGCAACATTGATTGTCTATTCAAACAATTTAAAAAGTAAATGCCGCAGCCCACACTTCTATGCAAAATATAATGAACCAAAATATAAATGCAAAATGCAACAATTAACGATTTTACTGAGTTACAGGTCATATAAGAAAATCAGTCAATTTAAATAAATATATTATGCCGTAATCAATGGATTCCACATGACTGGGCAGGGGCACAGCCATGGGTGGGCCTGGTAGGGCATAGGCCCACCCACTTGGGAGCCAGGTCCACCCACTGGGGAGCCCAGCCAATCAGAATGAGTTTTTCCCCACAAAAGGGCTTTATTAGACAGAAATACTTGGTCTTGGTGGCTGGTCTCAGACAATCCCGCAGGTGAAGAAGGCGGATGTGGAGGTCCTGGGCTGGCGTGGTTACTCTTGGTCTGCAGTTGTGAGGACAGTTGGGCGTACTGCCAAATTCTTTAAAATGACGTTGGAGGCGGCTTATGGTAGAGAAATTAACAAAATTATCTGGCAACAGCTCTGGTGGACATTCCTGCAGTCAGAATGCCAATTGAAAGCTCCCTCGATTAGACACATCTGTGGCATTGTGTTGTGTGACAAAACAGCACATTTTTATTGCCCCCAGCACAAGGTGCACCTGTGTAATGATCATACCGTTTAATAATCTTCTTGATATGTCACACCTGTTAGGTGGATGGACTTTCTTGGCAAAGGAGAAATGCTCACTAACAGGGATGGAAATAAATGCGAGTACAAATAAGCTTCTTGGGCGTATGGAACATTTCTGGGATCTTTTATTTGAGCTCATAAAACATGGGACAACACTTTACACGTTGCGTTATATTTTTGTTCATTATATGAATTGTTAGTTTATCAACACATGATTGTGTTTCTATCTCCTGCCTTGGTATAGGCTCTGAGATTATATAGGCTATGATGTTGCGCTCCTATCACACAGCAACACCATCAAATATATTAAATAGGGCTACCGATCTATTTACTTCAGAGCATGCTTGGCTATTGAATGAGCGATGGATAAATGGTAGCCTAATATTTGGGTCGTTCTACCAATTCAGTGCTTTTTGAGAAGTGTGACTTAGTTAAAAACCAACTTGATTTTTTTTGTTGAAAACTCTTTCTTAATTTTTACACACACAAGACAAAGCAATATAAATAATATACTCAACTAGAAAAAAATACAAAAAATACATTTTTAAAAAATTGCTTAAAAAGATACCATACTTTAGACAAGTTAAACACACCAGGCAGAGGGGTACAAAGGTTAAAGGGCAATCTATAGTACAGGGACAGATCAAACACCTCACCATTGTTCCTGTAAACAGTCAAGGGATAGGGGTGGAGAAATGCAACCACTCACAGACAGTCAAGGCCACAGACCGACCATCCACTGGACCAAAAATAAAAAGTTTACAATGCTTTAAAATAAAAAATGAATAATAATCATTTTATGTAGGCGTGAACAAAATTTAAAAATACAAGGGAAAAACAAGCTCACACCTTAGTCTCTGCCCGGGCAAGATGAACAAGGCATCCGCAGGTCACAATCAATAAGGACATCAACCTTAATGCCCCCCCCCCCAGAAAAAACACAAAGAAATGTATTTGAGCTCATTTTAACATTGTCTTAAAGAGAATATGTTCAACTTCAAGTGGTTATATATAAAAATAACGATAGTAAGTGCCAAATAAAGTAACAGGGTTGACGATTTCTTCTTAAATCAGCCATAAATTCCCTTGTGACAGAGGGAATGGAAGCTTGTATGCAACAGGGAGTGGCAATTGAATGCAAGCTTCACAAAAATGTTGGATGCTCACCCCGCTCAGTTTTCCAGCACAAAATGGCCAAAAAGAGTAGAACCAGCTCACCTGCTTTTACACTATGATTTAACTATTAATAAATACTTTAAAAGGAATTGTTTCATCATATTAAAAAAAGTGTTCAGTTAACACTTGACCTTAAAATGAGGGAGAGACGTAAAAGAGTCACTGAATGATAATCTTCAGAAAATAATGTCAAAGAAACAAAATAAGTAACGCTTTTACAATGATGGAGAAACTTGGGAGACTTTTCGGGATTGGCATGTCAAAATGCTGAATTTTGTCACTTTAGCAATTATTTTCATATAAAAATCTGATTTATTGACTTCTCCATGTGGTCTTTACTAAAAGGGCATTACTTTTATAAAATTAAATATTGGTGCACCATTTCCACTTAAAATATCAAAGGGACGCACGCAAAAGGCACTGTTTTCGTGGAACAACCTATTTGTTGTATAGCAGGAATAAACCAGTCATGACAGAAAAGGAGAGACATGTCCTGCAATATGATTTAGGCCTAGGCTATATAATAAAAGCAAAATAAATATTAGGATTCCTGCTGCTATCTGATCTCCTTATTCATCAATTTTATCATTAGGCCTACATTAATGTTTTTATTAGCCTACCATTACTATAATACCCATGCATCAAACACCCTCAAAATAACAATATTTGCTTGCAATACAATTGTTCAACCACTAGATGTTGTGCATACGCATGGGGAAATGGGATACCTAGCCAGTTGCACAACTGAATGCATTCAAACGAAATGAGTCTTTCCGGTCTGAGCTCTATGTGCGATACGCACACTTTCCCATAAACTTCAAAATTGATAAATACCAACCTTTGTGGAAAAACTGGTACACGCAAGGTTTAGAGTATTTTTTGTGTGCACGCACCTTTGATAAATGAGGCCCATGGCTGTCTTCTATCATTCTTAAATGATGATACTGAAAAAGTGGTAACCACTCCCATCTAGAGGATAAACATGAGTATGACAGTCTAGACGAGGCATCAAGAGCCCAGTACTGTACAACTAACCACAACACTAACTTTAAGAATTTGAATGAATATTTTAGTCCTTAGACAAATGATATAGCACTGAATGGGGAATATTTACAAGGTAACAACCCAGATGGATCAGCCCAAATCAGCTGCTGAAAAATAGAACCTGAATAAATAAGTGTCTTTCAATGGGACCAAGTGACCACCAGGTGTCACCATCAACAGGAAGTGACCTCAGTGCTCCTAGAAGAAATGGCCCTTACTTTTTCTCCACCAGCTGTGGTTCAGAGAGTTTCTGGATGGCCAGCTCCTTCACCAGGTTCTCCACACAGCTCTTTAAACAAAGGCTCCGGCTCCTGGGACACAAAACAATAGAGTCCAGTTAGAGAGAGTATGGGACAGAGCAGATACAATCTAAAAATCTGTCAATATCACCCGTGCATTTTTACCCTGGCAGGGTGATTACTGAGGGACACCATATGTTCCATGTGACTGAAACGATGAGGTTACCTTGTGCTCCAGTTGTCTCTGTTCCTCCACGGCCTCATCCACACTCAGCCTCCTCTGCAGGGATCTCAAACGGCTGCTGGGGGCAAGGGAAGAGGGGCGAGGACAGAATGAGAGGGAGAGAGATGAGGGAGACCTCATTACATCATCTATAAACTTTGTGCGGCACTTTCACTGACTTTATGAACGGTTGTTGCATCATCTCCTATAGCAACTTGGTGAAAGCTCAAGACAAAAGTGTGTTGGAATTTCAAACCGTCATGGTCCAAAACATAACGAACCCACCTTGTACTTGGTGTAGATCCTGTCCCTCTTGACAGGGTCCTCTGGGTAGAGCTGGGTGTCTTTAAAGGCCAGCCTCAGGACCATTCAGGTCCTCCTTTGGTGTCTGGAGGAGAATCAATCAAGTCATTGGATGGTGAAACCCACGCTGTGCTATCTTCTCAAAACACGGCACGTTGGACAATTTACATATATCCACACACTACAGCTAAAGATGACAACATGCAGACTCCTCTCTCACCCTTAGGATGTAATAGTCAAAGCCGTAGGCGGCATCAATGAGGTCTAGGGTGCGAGCCGTGACGGTGATGGTGAGCTTGTGATTGAGGATCTCACTGTACAGCTCTCTGGTGAACAGCTGTGGCTTCCAGACTCTTTCCAGACTGGTGGAGAGCTGAGGAGATAGACAATGTTAGGATACATGCTCAGATATAGAATAAAGTGTGTCTGAATATAGGGAACAAAACAAATGCTCATGATATTCATTAATGCCCTTCAAAGTACTCGCTTTGTCATTGTTGGCATATCTGAAACCTGATATCCATCCTTCACCTCCCCATAGGACGTCCTGGGACTCAGGGGGGTAGTAGATGGGGATGGGGACGTCTTGGACCAGCTCCTCGTGTCCTGTTTTGGGGTTGGCCCTGTATTTGACTCCCAGGGCCTTCCAGTGGACCAGGTGGCCTGCGTGGTCTCCTCCAGAGAGCAGAGGTAGTGTTTGGGGAGGTGGGCGTAGATCCCCTGCTTCAGTTTAAGGGCTTCCCAGATATTTGGGGGGTACTTGTGGAGAGGCATGGTCACTGGGTTGGTATTGACACATGCCTAGCTGGGAAAACCAAAATATAATTGGGCCAAGAATAGTCTTATTTACAATTCCTTTACTCCTTTGTTAAATTAAATCTCTTTACATTTAATTGTGCTTTTGTTAAACTCATTGTTAGACAACAGCAAGGTAAGGTGAAATAGCTTTTTAAATATGAATATGGAAGAGTCGGTGTAGCTCACTAACGTGAGCTAGATGTTGCTGCTGAGTTGTCTGGAGGTTGTGTTGTCTGGAAGTCAACAGCGAGCAATGCCGCACGTTCGGTTTCACTAAACTAGCTACAGTAGCTGGATAGGACAGCTATGAAGCTATTTATAATATAATTTCAAAATTGTTGCCAAATACTAGTCTCTACTCAGTTCAAACAGCAACTTACCTTTGAATTGGATAAACGACAAATTACACCCTCAGATGCAGTTTATATCTCTCCACCTTACAAAAAAGAACATAAAACATTTCCGTCAAAGATGGTGCCGCCTACTCCAACAAGGACATTTCTTGGTTAGGAAAAAAGACAGCGCAGCGATGATTGGTTTATCGGATTTGGCAGTCATTATGTGCTTCCGGTCTGGTTCGTTGAAGGATGCATATAAATTGCGCCTCGCTGCACCAAATTTTTTTTACAGTTTTGAGTGACGCTATAATAATTTTAGCAGACGCTGTAATCCAGAGCGATTTACAGAAGCAATTAGCCTTAAATGCCTTGTTCAAGGGCACATTGTCATATTTTTCACCTTGGCGGAGATTCGAACCACCGGGCCTTCGGTAACTGACACAACGCTCTAACCGCTAAACTACTTCTCATCATCAATACCCAAATCTACCAGAAAGCGTGACTCTGTTTAAATAAAACAACATGTTTTTTTTTATCTCCAAGAACACAGACAGATAGTTTTTTTGTTGCGTAGTATATAAATCTGCGAATTTGTCTTAGCATTGTTGGGGATCAAAGTCCATATATTTCGTAATTTACAAACAACGCCCGAAAGGTGGAATTGAACCACTCTGCCGCTAAGCAGCTACAGGTTTGAAGCCTGCACCCCGGACCACCGAGGCTCATCCGGGCGTTAGGATGGGAGTTCGCAGTGCCTATATATACCTGACGGTGTACATAAGTGTTTCAGTGTCGGTGACAAAATGTTGCGGTTAAAGCAACCCATTTATTTAGTATAAGTAATGTACGTTTTCCTACAATGACAATCGCAAGCATTTTAGTGACTGTATAATGAAAGAAACACAGAAGTTAAACGAAGTATTTTGTTAAGGGAGGGCTTTTCGAAATAATGCAAAATAGCTAAGATTTCATTGGCTGGTTGATAACAAAAGGGGTGGAGTTTTTATATTGTGTATCCAGGGGTCACCATCAAATAATGGCTGGTCCCTGGCTTTGACCCCATTCTACGAGTGTGTCTAAGGCACAGGAGGCTGCTGAGGGGAGTACAGCTCATAATAATGCATGGAACGGAGTAAATGGAATGTTATCAAATACATGGAAACCAAATACATGGAAACCACTCCTCCTGTGGTCTCAGGGGGAGTGGGATATGCAAATATGTCATTTCCAATTCACACATGCACTTTTACATGTGTAAAATAGGACAAATGTAAGCACCGACCTAATTATCTTATCTTATTATCTCTGTAGTGAGGTATCTGAGGCAAAAGAGTGTACTTTTAGACCTATTTACTATATATGGTTGGCAGGACATTGAAGGTAGAATTGCCCATTATAAAGAGAAATGATGACAAAATGCATTACAGGCGGCTATGAAATCAGCGTCTCTATGGTAGGAAGAGCAGGACTCTTATTTGTGGGTTCATTCATTTCAATCATGTTTTGCGCACCAAGGAAGCAGAATATCTCTGGTTAAATTATTTTATTCCAGCACTTTTGTTGAAGATAGACACACGACTGTAAAAAAGCAATCCATATGACATTTCAGAATCATGTCTACATATTCATTTATACTAAGGCAGAGGTTCCCAAACTTTTTTGGCCCACGACACCATTCAGATATTTAAAAATGATTGGTCACCCAAGCATGTGAAAGAAAAAGATACAGCCTAATTAACAGCCACTGTTGACTTTTTTATTTGGGGCTATGGCAGTCAATTGAAAAACATTCTAACAGTATTTCTGATTGTCTTCTCAACTCACCATCACATACTTTTAATGTGGGACTATGACAGTCAATTGAAAAACATTCTAACAGTATTTCTGATTGTCTTCTCAACTCACCATCACATACTTTTAATGTGGGACTATGACAGTCAATTGCAATTTAGTCTGACCTAATGTCTCTTATCTCACCAACACTAATGAGATGGGTGTGCTTGATGCATGTAGCGTTGGGGCATCTTATGCCGCGTTCAAAACAACTGGGAACTGGGAAATCTCCAACTTCCGACTTCAGTGTGTTCAAAATAACTGGGAGCTCGGACAAAAATGAGCATTCTGACTGGGAAAAATCGTTTTGAATGTCGTCCAACACGGAATTCCAACTCGGGAAGTCGGGCTTCTTTCTACAGCTCCGACTTTCCGACATGAAGATCACTGACGTCATGATTCCACCTCGTTCCCAGTTGTTTTGAATCCTGCATTAAAGTCAGGGGGCGTGGTCGACATCGCACACCTCATCTCTGCTGTCACATCCAACCTGGATCGATATTTGGTTTTAATGCAGATGAGAGTACTGAATCCAGCTTCACACAGATATGAGCTTGTGAAGAGTACCATGAGTTGTCCTTGTGAATCCTCCGACATGTGTAGCGTGTATCTGCATAGCATGTATGTGCACTTCGGCCCTCAGAGCTAACGTCTATTTGGAGAGCATAAGCCTGGTAGATTGCTAGCAATAGCATACATTCTTTGTTTAACAGTGTTATCTGACAAAGGTATTTATATGACTTTCTCATAGCCATGGGAAGTAGTGTGGGTGTAAAAAAGGCTGTCCTGCTCCTCTCCTCTCTACCTAACTTCCCCTCACAGTCCCTTCAGCTTCCCTTAAGTCCTGCTAGTTTTGCTGCTCAGCCTACCTAAGTTATCCCCCACCCATTATAGCCCTGCCATTACCGACCAATCAGAGCTGTTGGAAATGTGAATCTGGACACTGCACCCGCCCACTCAGTTCAGAGTGTTATTGCCGTCCAAAGGGAGAAGTCACGTGTTTCTGAGGACCTTGAATTGTCGACAGTAACCCGAATGTCTGAATGTGGTGCGTGTATCTAAGTCACCACAACAATAAGATTCCAAGTAATTCGGATGACCAAAATAATATAAACATCTTCAAAGGAAACGGTGTGGTGGTGACTATCAAGAGCACAGTAATGGGCCTCAACATCATGTTCTAACCAGACAGCTCTGTGGAGGACAGAACCAAACCAATCAGTTATAAGTATACAGCGGACGTCAAGTACAGCCCAGACGCTCAGGCCTCTCCAGTCACAGCCTGGTGCGACCTGCCGGTCCCAAGCCTGGAGCCCCACCTGCAAGAACCGGGCTATTTCCGGTCCGAGGGTCCTGCAACCTCCAGACCCTGTCTCAGGGGACCTTCCAGAAGTCACCCCTGATGTGTCCCCTGACCTAGTTGTCCATTTCCCTTCCTTCCTGGTAGGGTCAGAGCTCCCTTCCTTCCTGGTAGGATTTAAAAGCTCTGTTCTTTGTATCTATAGAGACAGTCATTTCCTATAGTCGTTTAGAATGCCTAGTACTATATTCACAAGTATGTGATAACATTTCACAACTCTTAGTACAAAACTCAAAACAGATCATCAGAAAGGCTGTTTTTTCCCAAAAATGTCATCACAATCTCAAGTACAACACACAAAATCACACAGTAACTTTTTCACCAAACCTAATCAGTTTCACCTAGAAATACCTTTCATAGAAAGTAATTGCCTTTCACAGTGCAATGCTCACAATACTTTTCATGTGATTTTCTTCTCATTTGCTTAAAATACATTTGACCATCATTTAATCCAACTGCGCTTAACGGATTTTGAGAACTACTGAAATAAAATGTGTTTCAAATATAAACATCTAAATGACATGTATCATACATGATAACCATGCATAATGACTACTTGTTATTGCTAATTGATTTCAATACGGAGCAGGATAGACAGCAAGGGAGAGGAAGAAATCAAAGAGCTTGTGGACAAGGGGTCCGTCAGAGAGGTCAAAGAGGTGGGCATGGGCCCCGTCAAAGAGGTGGGCATGGGCCCTGTCAAAGAGGTCAAAGAGGTGGGCATAGGCCCCATCAAAGAGGTCAAAGAGGTGGGCGTGGGCCCTGTCAAAGAGGTCAAAGAGGTGGGCATGGGCCCTGTCAAAGATGTGGACATCAGAGAGAGGGAGGCAGACGGCAGGGAACTGTTGTGTCTAATGAAGTCTGGGCCGTTGTTGTTGTTGTTGTTGTTGACCATGTGGTAAACAACGGCCTTACCGTGGCAAAGGCTGCCAGATACATTCACCCCAATCTGAAAAGATCAACTGTCAATTCGATCACAAGAACATTTCGCCAAGAAAACCAGCAAGTCTGCAGGATATGCACTATACTTTTTGTTTCTTGGTATTTTATTAGGATCCCCATTAGCTGTTGCAAAAGCAGCAGCTACTCCTCCTGGGGTCCACACAAAACATGAAACATAATACAGAATGACATAATACAGAACATCAACAGACAAGAAAAAGCTCAAGGACAGAACTATATAAAAATTGTTGAAAGGCACTCGTAGCCTACATATCAATACTTTACTGTTACATTTACAGTAAATGACATTCTAACACATGTAAATTCACAAAACATGTTACAGTATTCTTACACTATGATCTATTGACAGTATACTCTGTTTTACCTGCAGAATTGACAGAAGACCACATGGTGGTGGCCGTGTGCTGACCGACCAGCAGTAGTGGGCAGTGGTGGAAACGGTGAAGCCAGGAATGACATATTGCTGTCGGAAATGACGCTGGCCCATTGAGGAGAACGTTGACACCAACAATCACCCGCCTTTTGAAGAGGCACCAGGTATCTATGAAACACATTTTTCTGGTGCCTTTTGAGAGAAACAACGACCGGGTGGAACAACTGGGGGCCGAGTATGTACAGGTACAGCACTATATAGTGTATCACTGTTACTATTTGATGCACGTGCTATGCTACTTACTTCACAATATCATATTGGAACTGTGCTATAAAAATAACTAACCAAAATATATTTTTAGAGAGTGATGGTGCTTGATGCTGGTTCAACCTGGCCAAAACTCAGCACTGTGGGCAGAAGCTCATCGGCCAACAGGCGACCCTCCAAGTGCCTGGACAACGTGGGGGGATGTGTGCACTTATCTCTTAAAATGTGGTAGAACGTAGGCCATTACTTGGATCCTGCAACAATGCACAATAAAGTTCAGTAGGCCAACTATGTCGGACAATGTTACGTTCCACCATGCAGAGCTGGTTCCGGCCCATCCACAACTTGTGACTCTATATTTGCCTCCAGGAACACAATTTCGTTTATTTTGCTGCGTAGTGTATATACCCGCAAATTCTTAGGAACATTGTTGGGGATCAAAGTCCATATACTAGAACGTTGTTGACTAATTACGCCCGAAAGGTGGAATTGAACCACTCTGCCGCTAAGCAGCTACAGGTTTGAAGCCTGCACCCCGGACCACCGAGGCTCATCCGGGCATTAGAATGTGAGTTCGCAGTGCCTATATATACCTGACGGTGTACATAAGTGTTTCAGTGTCGGTGACAAAATGTTGCGGTTAAAGCAACCCATTTATTTAGTATAAGTAATGTACGTTTTCCTACAATGACAATCGCAAGCATTTTAGTGACTGTATAATGAAAGAAACACAGAAGTTAAACGAAGTATTTTGTTAAGGGAGGGCTTTTCGAAATAATGCAAAATAGCTAAGATTTCATTGGCTGGTTGATAACAAAAGGGGTGGAGTTTTTATATTGTGTATCCAGGGGTCACCATCAAATAATGGCTGGTCCCTGGCTTTGACCCCATTCTACGAGTGTGTCTAAGGCACAGGAGGCTGCTGAGGGGAGTACAGCTCATAATAATGCATGGAACGGAGTAAATGGAATGTTATCAAATACATGGAAACCAAATACATGGAAACCACTCCTCCTGTGGTCTCAGGGGGAGTGGGATATGCAAATATGTCATTTCCAATTCACACATGCACTTTTACATGTGTAAAATAGGACAAATGTAAGCACCGACCTAATTATCTTATCTTATTATCTCTGTAGTGAGGTATCTGAGGCAAAAGAGTGTACTTTTAGACCTATTTACTATATATGGTTGGCAGGACATTGAAGGTAGAATTGCCCATTATAAAGAGAAATGATGACAAAATGCATTACAGGCGGCTATGAAATCAGCGTCTCTATGGTAGGAAGAGCAGGACTCTTATTTGTGGGTTCATTCATTTCAATCATGTTTTGCGCACCAAGGAAGCAGAATATCTCTGGTTAAATTATTTTATTCCAGCACTTTTGTTGAAGATAGACACACGACTGTAAAAAAGCAATCCATATGACATTTCAGAATCATGTCTACATATTCATTTATACTAAGGCAGAGGTTCCCAAACTTTTTTGGCCCACGACACCATTCAGATATTTAAAAATGATTGGTCACCCAAGCATGTGAAAGAAAAAGATACAGCCTAATTAACAGCCACTGTTGACTTTTTTATTTGGGGCTATGGCAGTCAATTGAAAAACATTCTAACAGTATTTCTGATTGTCTTCTCAACTCACCATCACATACTTTTAATGTGGGACTATGACAGTCAATTGAAAAACATTCTAACAGTATTTCTGATTGTCTTCTCAACTCACCATCACATACTTTTAATGTGGGACTATGACAGTCAATTGCAATTTAGTCTGACCTAATGTCTCTTATCTCACCAACACTAATGAGATGGGTGTGCTTGATGCATGTAGCGTTGGGGCATCTTATGCCGCGTTCAAAACAACTGGGAACTGGGAAATCTCCAACTTCTGACTTCAGTGTGTTCAAAATAACTGGGAGCTCGGACAAAAAGGAGCATTCTGACTGGGAAAAATCGTTTTGAATGTCGTCCAACACGGAATTCCAACTCGGGAAGTCGGGCTTCTTTCTACAGCTCCGACTTTCCGACATGAAGATCACTGACGTCATGATTCCACCTCGTTCCCAGTTGTTTTGAATCCTGCATTAAAGTCAGGGGGCGTGGTCGACATCGCACACCTCATCTCTGCTGTCACATCCAACCTGGATCGATATTTGGTTTTAATGCAGATGAGAGTACTGAATCCAGCTTCACACAGATATGAGCTTGTGAAGAGTACCATGAGTTGTCCTTGTGAATCCTCCGACATGTGTAGCGTGTATCTGCATAGCATGTATGTGCACTTCGGCCCTCAGAGCTAACGTCTATTTGGAGAGCATAAGCCTGGTAGATTGCTAGCAATAGCATACATTCTTTGTTTAACAGTGTTATCTGACAAAGGTATTTATATGACTTTCTCATAGCCATGGGAAGTAGTGTGGGTGTAAAAAAGGCTGTCCTGCTCCTCTCCTCTCTACCTAACTTCCCCTCACAGTCCCTTCAGCTTCCCTTAAGTCCTGCTAGTTTTGCTGCTCAGCCTACCTAAGTTATCCCCCACCCATTATAGCCCTGCCATTACCGACCAATCAGAGCTGTTGGAAATGTGCATCTGGACACTGCACCCGCCCACTCAGTTCAGAGTGTTATTGCCGTCCAAAGGGAGAAGTCACGTGTTTCTGAGGACCTTGAATTGTCGACAGTAACCCGAATGTCTGAATGTGGTGCGTGTATCTAAGTCACCACAACAATAAGATTCCAAGTAATTCGGATGACCAAAATAATATAAACATCTTCAAAGGAAACGGTGTGGTGGTGACTATCAAGAGCACAGTAATGGGCCTCAACATCATGTTCTAACCAGACAGCTCTGTGGAGGACAGAACCAAACCAATCAGTTATAAGTATACAGCGGACGTCAAGTACAGCCCAGACGCTCAGGCCTCTCCAGTCACAGCCTGGTGCGACCTGCCGGTCCCAAGCCTGGAGCCCCACCTGCAAGAACCGGGCTATTTCCGGTCCGAGGGTCCTGCAACCTCCAGACCCTGTCTCAGGGGACCTTCCAGAAGTCACCCCTGATGTGTCCCCTGACCTAGTTGTCCATTTCCCTTCCTTCCTGGTAGGGTCAGAGCTCCCTTCCTTCCTGGTAGGATTTAAAAGCTCTGTTCTTTGTATCTATAGAGACAGTCATTTCCTATAGTCGTTTAGAATGCCTAGTACTATATTCACAAGTATGTGATAACATTTCACAACTCTTAGTACAAAACTCAAAACAGATCATCAGAAAGGCTGTTTTTTCCCAAAAATGTCATCACAATCTCAAGTACAACACACAAAATCACACAGTAACTTTTTCACCAAACCTAATCAGTTTCACCTAGAAATACCTTTCATAGAAAGTAATTGCCTTTCACAGTGCAATGCTCACAATACTTTTCATGTGATTTTCTTCTCATTTGCTTAAAATACATTTGACCATCATTTAATCCAACTGCGCTTAACGGATTTTGAGAACTACTGAAATAAAATGTGTTTCAAGTATAAACATCTAAATGACATGTATCATACATGATAACCATGCATAATGACTACTTGTTATTGCTAATTGATTTCAATACGGAGCAGGATAGACAGCAAGGGAGAGGAAGAAATCAAAGAGCTTGTGGACAAGGGGTCCGTCAGAGAGGTCAAAGAGGTGGGCATGGGCCCCGTCAAAGAGGTCAAAGAGGTGGGCATGGGCCCTGTCAAAGAGTCAAAGAGGTGGGCATGGGCCCTGTCAAAGATGTGGACATCAGAGAGAGGGAGGCAGATGGCAGGGAACTGTTGTGTCTAATGAAGTCTGGGCCGTTGTTGTTGTTGTTGTTGTTGACCATGTGGTAAACAACGGCCTTATCGTGGCAGAGGCGGCCAGATACATTCACCCCAATCTGAAAAGATCAACTGTCAATTCGATCACAAGAACATTTCGCCAAGAAAACCAGCAAGTCTGCAGGATATGCACTATACTTTTTGTTTGTTGGTATTTTATTAGGATCCCCATTAGCTGTTGCAAAAGCAGCAGCTACTCCTCCTGGGGTCCACACAAAACATGAAACATAATACAGAATGACATAATACAGAACATCAACAGACAAGAAAAAGCTCAAGGACAGAACTATATAAAAATTGTTGAAAGGCACTCGTAGCCTACATATCAATACTTTACTGTTACATTTACAGTAAATGACATTCTAACACATGTAAATTCACAAAACATGTTACAGTATTCTTACACTATGATCTATTGACAGTATACTCTGTTTTACCTGCAGAATTGACAGAAGACCACATGGTGGTGGCCGTGTGCTGACCGACCAGCAGTAGTGGGCAGTGGTGGAAACGGTGAAGCCAGGAATGACATATTGCTGTCGGAAATGACGCTGGCCCATTGAGGAGAACGTTGATCAAAGAGGTGGGCATGGGCCCTGTCAAAGATGTGGACATCAGAGAGAGGGAGGCAGATGGCAGGGAACTGTTGTGTCTAATGAAGTCTGGGCCGTTGTTGTTGACCATGTGGTAAACAACGGCCTTATCGTGGCAGAGGCGGCCAGATACATTCACCCCAATCTGAAAAGATCAACTGTCAATTCGATCACAAGAACATTTCGCCAAGAAAACCAGCAAGTCTGCAGGATATGCACTATACTTTTTGTTTCTTGGTATTTTATTAGGATCCCCATTAGCTGTTGCAAAAGCAGCAGCTACTCCTCCTGGGGTCCACACAAAACATGAAACATAATACAGAATGACATAATACAGAACATCAACAGACAAGAAAAAGCTCAAGGACAGAACTATATAAAAATTGTTGAAAGGCACTCGTAGCCTACATATCAATACTTTACTGTTACATTTACAGTAAATGACATTCTAACACATGTAAATTCACAAAACATGTTACAGTATTCTTACACTATGATCTATTGACAGTATACTCTGTTTTACCTGCAGAATTGACAGAAGACCACATGGTGGTGGCCGTGTGCTGACCGACCAGCAGTAGTGGGCAGTGGTGGAAACGGTGAAGCCAGGAATGACATATTGCTGTCGGAAATGACGCTGGCCCATTGAGGAGAACGTTGACACCAACAATCACCCGCCTTTTGAAGAGGCACCAGGTATCTATGAAACACATTTTTTCTGGTGCCTTTTGAGAGAAACAACGACCGGGTGGAACAACTGGGGGCCGAGTATGTTCAGGTACAGCACTATATAGTGTATCACTGTTACTGTTTGATGCACGTGCTATGCTACTTACTTCACAGTATCATATTGGAACTGTGCTATAAAAATAACTAACCAAAATATATTTTTAGAGAGTGATGGTGCTTGATGCTGGTTCAACCTGGCCAAAACTCAGCACTGTGGGCAGAAGCTCATCGGCCAACAGGCGACCCTCCAAGTGCCTGGACAACGTGGGGGGATGTGTGCACTTATCTCCTAAAATGTGGCAGAACGTAGGCCATTACTTGGATCCTGCAACAGTGCACAATAAAGTTCAGTAGGCCAACTATGTCGGACAATGTTACGTTCCACCATGCAGAGCTGGTTCCGGCCCATCCACAACTTGTGACTCTAAATTTGCCTCGAGGAACACAATTTCATTTATTTTGCTGCGTAGTATATATACCCGCAAATTCATAGGAACATTGTTGGGGATCAAAGTCCATATATTAGAATGTTGACTAATTACGCCCGAAAGGTGGAATTGAACCACTCTGCCGCTAAGCAGCTACAGGTTTGAAGCCTGCACCCCGGACCACCGAGGCTCATCCGGGCAGTTGAATGAGAGTTGCCAGATCCTATATATACCTGGCGGTGTACATAAGTGTTTCAGCGTCGGTGACAAAATGTTGCGGTTAAAGCAACCCATTTATTTAGTATAAGGAATGTACGTTTTCCTACAATGAAAATCGCAAGCATTTTAGTGACTGTATAATGAGAGTGACACAGAAGTTAAACGAAGTATGTCGTTAAGGGAGGGCTTTTCGAAATAATGCAAAATAGCTAAGATTTCATTGGCTGGTTGACTCCAAAAGGGGTGGAGTTTTTATATTGTGTATCCAGGGGTCACCATCAAATAATGGCTGGTCCCTGGCTCTGACCCCATTCTCCGAGTGTGTCTAAGGCACAGGAGGCTGCTGAGGGGAGTACAGCTCATAATAATGTATGGAACGGAGTAAATGGAATGTTATCAAATAAATGGAAACCATGTGTTTGATTTATTTGATACCATTCCCCTGATTCCGCTTCAGCCGTTACCACGAGCCCGTCCTCCCCAATTAAGGTGCCACCAACCTCCTGTGGTCTCAGGGGGAGTGGGATATGCAAAAATGTAATTTCCAATTCACACATGCACTTTTACATGTGTGAAATGGGACAAATGTAAGCACCGGCCTAATTATCTTATCTTATTATCTCTGTAGTGAGGTATCTGAGGCAAAAGAGTGCACTTTTAGACCTATTTACTGTATATGGTTGGCAGGACACTGAAGGTAGAATTGCCCATTATAAAGAGAAATGATGACAAAATGCATTACAGCAGGCTATGTAATCAGCGTCTCTATGGTAGGAAGAGCAGGACTCTTATTTGTGGGTTCATTCATTTCAATCATGTTTTGCGCACCAAGGAAGCAGAATATCTCTGGTTAAATTATTTTATTCCAGCACTTTTGTTGAAGATAGACACACGACTGTAAAAAAGCAATCCATATGACATTTCAGAATCATGTCTACATATTCATTTATACTAAGGCAGAGGTTCCCAAACTTTTTTGGCCCACGACACCATTCAGATATTTAAAAATGATTGGTCACCCAAGCATGTGAAAGAAAAAGATACAGCCTAATTAACAGCCACTGTTGACTTTTTTATTTGGGGCTATGGCAGTCAATTGAAAAACATTCTAACAGTATTTCTGATTGTCTTCTCAACTCACCATCACATACTTTTAATGTGGGACTATGACAGTCAATTGAAAAACATTCTAACAGTATTTCTGATTGTCTTCTCAACTCAGAATATAATATAATAGATCACCATCTTTGAAATGCAATAGAAAGGTCCCACATCGAGCCATCACTCGGGGTGTAATTTTGATAGTGTCCACAAGATGGTAGCAGTGTATGTGCAAAGTTGAAGTATGCGCCAACAAACATGACATTTAGTGTGAAGTCACCCAGGTACATTTGGGCAAATCGTGAAGCAGACATTCACATTACATTTTTCTGCAAGAATATCGTCAAATCTATATACTTGCACTTTGATGTAGCTTTTCCAGTATTAGTAGCCATATCATAAGTTCAACATTTGCAAAACACCCAGTTTTCATAACTTTATAACTCTCCATATTGTTATGATTTTTGTCCAAAAGGAAAAGGCTTGCTCACACAAGGTTATCAGCTACATTTTGCGACAGATACGGGCGCGTCATCGGCGTGCCATGAAGGCGTCGCTCTCTGACCAAATTTGGTGTCCTATAGGATATATTACACCCCAAATGATATAGTGAAGTCTGGCTACGTTCTATGATCTCTGAGGAATAATTACGAACGTGGTTTGACTGATTGAAACAAGGTTTAGGGTTACATTTTCAGATTCCTTTCTTTGCAAATTGAACGAGTGGAAGTACAAAATCGATCGTGCATGCTATATGAACCTTTTTAGAATATGAAAAAGGATTTTATCTAACAAAACGACACTTTATGTTATCTCTGGGACCCTTTGGATGATTAACCAGAGCAATATTTCAGAATTTAAGTACACATTTCACCTTCAGAGGTGAATTTACCAAACCTATCGCAGTGAAAAAAGTGTTTTGTGCTTCGGAGCTCTCCTCAAACAATAGCATGGCATTATTTCGCAGTGATAGCTACTGTAAATTGGATAGTGCAGTTATATTAACAAGAATTGAAGCTTTCAGCCGAAATCAGACACTTATATGTACCGACATTTGGTGTTTCTAAAATCTGCGATCGTGACGCATGATTTACAACTGTCCCGTTAACAGGACGCCTATCTTAAACAAATGTTCACATCACATTTCCAAAGCGATAAAAAAAAACTGCAACAGTACTTAAAGTTGTGTGTGTGAAAGAGAGAGCGCATGTGTGCTTGTCTGCTGTGCTCAAGTGTTAAACTTCAAGAACATTGATAAGAGGGAGGTGACCGACGTAAACATCGGGAGCATTAATAGCTATGTGTCAGTGACAGTTGTGTTGTTTACGGTGGAAATTATGTTGTAGAACATGTCGTGTTACCGTCCCTTCCAATCAAAGCATAGTATGCCTGTGCCTCAATGCACTGCCTTTTAAATGTAAAAATCTTTATTTTGCAATTAACTCCATTAATTACTGTGATTGTTACATTGAATTTTACACATTCAATGTACACAAAAAAAGTGAATGATTAGACATACAACTTTGTCATTAATGCGCAATAATGGCAGTGAAAATACACTACTGTTCAAAAGTTTGGGGTCACTTAGAAATGTCCTTGTATTTGAAAGAAAATCACATTTTTTGTCCATTAAAATAACATCAAGTTGATCAGAAATACAGTGTAGACATTGTTAATGTTAGTACCCGCAAAACACCTCTCTCAACGTCAACAGTGAAGAGGTGACTCCGGGATGTTGGCCTTCCAGGCAGAGTTCCTCTGTCCACTGTCTGTGTTCTTTTGCACATCTTAATCTTTTCTTTATATTGGCCAGTCTGAGATACGGCTTTTTCTTTGCAACGCTGCCTAGAAGGCCAGCATCCCGAAGTCGCCTCTTCAATGTTGACGTTGTAACTGGTGTTTTGCGGGTACTATTTAATGAAGCTGCCAGTTGAGGGCTTGTGAGGCATCTGTTTCTCAAACTAGACACTCTAATGTACTCGTCCTCTTGCTCAGTTGTGCACCGGGGCCCCCCACTCCTCTTTCTATTCTGGTTAGAGCCAGTTTGTGTTGTTTTGTGAAGGGAGTAATACACAGCATTGTACGAGATCTTTTCTTGGCAATTTCTCGCATGGAATAGCCTTCATTTCTCAGAACAAGAATAGACTGACAAGTTTCAGAAGAAAGTTCTTTGTTTCTGGTCATTTTGAGCCTCTAATTGAGCCCACAAATGCTGATGCTCCAGATACTCAACTAGTCTAAAGGACAGTTTTTAATCAGAACAACAGTTTTCAGCTGTGCTAACATGATTGCAAAAGGATTTTCTAATGATCAATTAGCCTTTTAAAATTATAAACTTGAATTAGCTAACACAACGTGCCATTGGAACACAGGAGTGATGGTTGCTGATAATGGGCATCTGTACGCCTATGTAGAAATTCCATTAAAAATCAGCGGTTCCCAGCTACAATAGTCATTTACAACATTAACAATGTCTACACTGTATTTCTGATCAATTTTATGTTATTTTACTGGACTTTTTTTTGTTGCTTTTCTTTCAATAACAAGGACATTTCTAAGTGACCCCAAACTTTTGAACGGTAGTGTATGTTGAAATAGCATTATTGAACAAACACTTAATTAGGTGAGTGACTTGGCTCACAATCTACTGTATCTTTGGTATGGCACCGTGTTAATACAATTAAATACAATCCCAACATAACGATGTGTACATGCCTACATACATAATACAGTACACATACAGGCCCTTTCTGAGTACCCATAGGAATGCTGTTTATTATCCCACCCCATGCCAAAATACACACACGCATGATGACTACTGGGATTTCTACTCTTCACCTGAGCCTAATTCTTACATTAGACTATCTAGCTCTCTAAAATTACCTCAATGACATGGGGACAGAAGTCTTTAAAAATATTCTGACAATTATAATGTATTCTAGTTAATCCCCAAGCTGCATCTTAATTGCCAAATGTGGTTTTCTCCACTTCAGTCCTCTCACATCAGTTCCATATGAAGGAAAGGATGCAAGGAGCCCACTCTACACTACTGAGATACATCTTAGAGGTCCTTCCCTCAAAGAAAGGTGTTCTCTATGATCAGCATGTGAGGCTCCTCCTCAGTTTCCCCAGCAGGGGGTGCCAGTGGCTCTGTAGACCCTTCCTCCAGAGGAGCACAGCACATCTTCCCAGCACAGCCCTTCCCACAGGCCAGGCTGCAGGCCAGGTGTGAGGGCATCTCCCTATGGATGATGGTGGGGTTGGTGTTGTTGTTATCCAGGTTGCCGTTGGCTGTGGGAGTAGAGAGGAGGAACTCTGGTTGTACGGTGCAGCAGCTCACACCTACACTCTGCAGCACCTTGGTGACCCCCGACAACAGATCACCACACCTGTGGGAATAGATGCACATCGAGTTAACTATATTTACTGTCCATCCCACACCATTTCCCCATCATCAACATGCATTGTATTGTACTATAAAAACAGACACAAACCTGTGTATCTGGAACCCAGCGTGGCAGTGGACATGTACAGACGCCACCAGGCAGCTCTCTGTCAGCTGCCACACGTGGAGGTCGTGCACCGCCTGCACCCCTGGCACACTGGCGATCCGCCGGCCCAGATCAGACACACACACCTGGGGCGGGACGGCCTGGAGCAGCAGCCAACCGTAGCGGCACACCTGGGGCAGAGCGGTGGCCAGCAGCACCACCACAGCCACCATGGAGAAGCCAGGGTCCAGGTAGACGAAGGGACCACAGGCCCCAGAGCCATGCATGCAGTCTGGGCCCAGGAGTAGCAGGGTAAGTCCGTTGGTGAGTGCCAGGATGGAGCCTAGCAGTGCCTGAGTGAGGGCGATGAGGGATGGGAGACAAGTGGGAAGTTGGACCCTGAGGCTTGTAGGGCTTTCTGACTTTAGGGCTGTGGTGGGGTCTGTCTGATTTTCTGAGGAGGAGACAGGACAAAAATAGGGTAAGGCAGGAAGAACTGAACAAAACTGAAATAATGTAATAATTAGTCTGTCTGCCACCCATGAAATGGCTTAACTTGATTAGTATAAACATTGAAAAACACCTCTGGTTCACTTAAAGAGATTCTCCGGTACTTTTGTTTACTTTTTACCCAGTAGTTCTGAAAGTAGTGTTAACGAGCCAAAAGTGGTCCCCGAAAATGTGCAGATAAGTGCACCATGTCATTATTCTCTCTGTCGTGCTAATGTGTGTGTGCATCATGTGCATCTTGCTAGCTGTCACTCATATAGCAAGGGGCTGAAGCTCATTGGTTGAAATCGAATTGCTGGGGGGGCTGGCCCAGATGGGGGGAAATGACGCAGCACAGATTCCAGAAAAACAGTTGCTTCCAAACTAGGGATTTTGTGCCTAATTGAGGTAAGTAAGTAATTTTGATAATAGATTATGGATTTATGAAGTACACATGAACACTTCCAGCCCACTACAAAAAAAAGTAGTTGCCAAAGTTCTGGAGCATGTCTTTAAAGTCAAAAAGTCAGTTCGGAACATGTCTTTGATATCCCAATACCTTGGCATCGGGTCTATGAACTGATATATAAAACAACAATTGACACATCAATCCGCTCATTTCAATTTAAACTATTATGTAAAATACTTGCTATAAAAAGAATGCTCAATATATAGGGCATTGAACAGTCTGACCGGGGCAGCCGTGAGGAAACAGAGTAAATGGGGCATCTTTTCTAGTACTGTCCATCGGTGGCTCACTTCTGTTATGCCATAATATCAGGGTACAGATGGACCTGCAAAATATTGTTGGGGGGATCTGAAAAATCATGATCAGTCAATGGGAAATATCATTATAGTCTTGGGTAAAGTATTTATTTTATAGGGAAATATCGGTAAACATTATTAAAAAAATAGGGAGGTTCAAGACCCTCGTAAGACATCACAGTAAAATGGGGAGATGCTATTTCCTTTTGCAATACAAAATGGTATTATACTGGGGAAGATGGGTTAATCTGTGGACATCGGAGGGTTGGAGTTCAAATCAGAATGAATGGTGGATTGGCTGATGTGAGTGTAAATCCAGCATTTGCAGAAAATGGAAATTAGGGATATACAGGTATGTATAATTATTTAACTACATGTACTGTGCATGAGTGAAACTAGCTGTATGTAGCAGTACAAGTATTGTTGTCTGATAGTTTACTTCAATCAGGGGATGGGGTGTAGCCCCCCCACCCCAAAAAAGAACTGGATAGTCTTTGACCATGTCTCGACTCCCTAGTCCTCCTTTTGATTTGTTGAAATTCCAGACTAGGACAGAAAAAAACACAAAATGCAACACAGTCCACACGCATAGAAATTACTCATCTACCAAATACTAAAATGTACTGCCAAGGCCAAAGACAGGAAGATACCATTTCTCACCTCTGTGTCCCATGCAGGCACTATACTTAGACACTTCAGAATGGGGTTCCTTTGGATGACAGACACTGGCCTCTGGATGTGGGAAGCTGCTCAGTGTCTCTGAAGTTCTGCAGTCTGCAGGGAGTGTGTGCGAGTCTGCAGGGAGTGTGTGTGCTCCATGGCAGTGGTCTGAAAGGGGACCCTGAGGGGCCACGGTATGGAGTGGGGATGTCTGGGTTGGGTGCTGAGAGTCACTGTCAGGGTTCAGGACACTGGAGGTCCCAGGGTTACAGAGGACAAGTGTTCCATCTTGGAAGGCGCCATCTAGAGATGTAGGGAGGTTACTGAGGTCATTCTCTCCCCCCACTGCATTGCTGTCTTTGGTCTGGACCTTGGCCTTGACTGTGGTGTGTTGGAAAGAATGAAAAAACAAACAGACGTCCATTGCTTATATTCTACTGAACCTACTATAATAATGCAGAACTTGTACACAATTCCCTCCCTCCCACACAGACATTAATATTAAAAGAAAAGAATGCACTGCACCTTTTCCATTCACACCAAGGACAGAGCTCTCCTCCCCCTCCCAGGCAGCTCTAGTCTTGGTCTCTGGCCAGCTGCCCCAGCTGAGCCCCAGCACCAGGAGGTTGTAGAGCAGACTGACAGCCCCCATCACCGTGGCCAAAAGAGGGCGCTGTATAGGGTGGGGCTGCAGGGTGTGGCTGAGGATCTCTAGAGAGACAGAGACACACAAGGCAGCCAGCAGAAGAGCGGAGATCAGAGCCCCCAGGGGCTGGACCCTCGCCCCACTGTAGGACAGGCCACAAAGGGAGGCCACAGGGGTGAGGGGTCTGGGGAGCACACAGGAAGTGGCTGGGGAATATGGGGGAGATTTGACAGGTGACTGAGTGGGGGTGGAGGTGTTGGAGAGAGGGGAGGCAGGTGAGGGTTTCGGGGAACCTCTGCCCAGGGTGGGTTGAGGAAGAGCCATGTGCATGAGGATGAAGAGGGTGTGGAAGACATCCACCATGGTGATGAGGGAGTTACAGAGACGGCTGACAACGATCTCACACAGTAGGAGCAGGAAGGTCAGGACCAGCATGCATCTGTGCATATAACTGTCATGGGGGAGCCCCGACGTGCTCGCCATCTCACCTGTCAGAGGATACAGGCACACGAAAAAGTCTAATTTCATGTTCGATATTGATGGAGCAGCCCATGAGATGCAAGTTAATGTAAAAATGACATAAAGGTCTGTAAAAGCCAGGACTTTCTATCAATGACCACTGCTGAAAAGGTTATTTGGTTACCCAAAGTACAATATACACTCTTTAAAAAAGGGTTCCAAAAGGGTTCTTTGGCTGTCCCCATAGGAGATCCCTTTTGTGGTTCCAGGTTGAACCCTTTTGGCCTCCATGTAGAACTCTCTGTGAAAAGGGTTCTACATGGAACCCAAAAGCATTATACCTCGAACCAAACGGGTTCTACCTGGAACCAAAAGGGTTCTCCAATTCTCCTATGGGGACAACCCTTTAAGGTTCTAGATAGCACCTTTTTTTCTAAGAGTGCACTGATAGAAACAAACAAACCAGGCACCTTCTTTAACCTTTAGTATTAGCCTGTCTGCCCAGTGCCATAAATGGACAAATTTGATTTGAAATGTATCAAAGGAGCTTTAGTATGTCTCTTGTTCAGTGGAATGTGTTACCTTGCAATGGTCCCAACCAAACTCACTAACACTCTAGCCTAGCTGATCCTAAAAAGTCACATAGGAATTCATGTTTCACAGCATGAATAACCTGCTTGGCACGCGTGCACACACACTACCATATGAATTTGCCACATGAAATACATGTTTAATCAGTGTCAATATGCTCTAAATTCAGAGCACTTAAATGTAGGCTAGTCTGACGGAAAAATACTCACTGGCAAATGGTTGCCACTATCACTTTTTAATGGTAGGAATTGATATATTATTGTTTTAGAGTTTCTTTACCTTTGATGAACGGTAGATCACACGCGTCAAATAATCACCCGGTAAATGGCGGTGAGATAATACATGCACATTTGCGCGCCGAATTAAACATTTCTTCATATGTTCTGTGCTCCGTTATTCGCTCTCTCGCTCTCTCGCTCTCTCTCTCTCTTTCTCTCTTTCTCTCTTTCTCTCTTTCTCTCTTTCTCTCTTTCTCTCTTTCTCTCTTTCTCTCTTTCTCTCTTTCTCTCTTTCTCTCTTTCTCTCTTTCTCTCTTTCTCTCTTTCTCTCCCACGCCCACCAAACTCCCAGGTTATAATCGCTGTCATGTGAGGTGATTCGCTCTCATCATCCTCCTCATTTATCCGCAGTCCGCTGTCCCATTCCCTTGTGGGGGTCAAGAGGAAAGGCCACCCACCCATTTAATAACCCTTTACTGACCACACCTCAAGAAAAGGTGATGCTGAGTGAAAATAATTTAAACCTGAGCAAAGATTATACTATACTGAACAAAAATATAAACGTAACATGCAAACATTTTAACGATTTTATTCAGTTACAGTTCATATAAGTAAATCAGTAAATTTAAATAAATTGATTAGGGCCTAATCTATGGATTTCCCATGACTGGTCAGGGGCGCAGCCATGTGTGGGCCTGGGAGGACATAGGCACACCCACTTGGGAGCCAGGCCCACAGAAATACTCTTCAGTTTCATCAGCTGTCCAGGTGGCTGGTCTCTGGCTACAGCTCCGGTGGACATTTCTGTAGTCAGCATGCCAATTGCAGCATTTTGTTGTGTGACAAAACTGCACATTTTAGAGTGGCAATTTATTGTTCGCAGCACAAGGTGCTCCTGTGTAATGATCATGATGTTTAATCAGCTTCTTGATATGCCAAACCTGTCAAGTGGATTGATTGTCTTGGCAAAGGAGAAATGCTCACTAACAGGGATGTGAACAATTTGTGCACAAAATTTGAGAGAAATAAGCTTTTTGTGTGCATGGAAAATTTCTGGGCTCTTTTATTTCAGCTCATGAAACATGGGACCAACACTTTACATGTTGCGTTTCATATTTTTGTTCAGTATATACACATAGTATCAATAAGAATAAATAAGGAAAGTAAATTAGGAAAGTTCCTAATAATGTCATATTTATCATGAAAACTCATTGTCATACTTAACCATACTTGAGAGTAATCATGGCACCAATTGCTCAGCGTGTCTTGCTCTTCAAGACATGAGTGGAATTTTGCGGCCACCCAAATGGAATCCCTCCGCTAGGGTTCTAAGTCTTGATGGTTGTGATGACAGAGAACAAACTATAGACACTTGAGTCCATCTCAAGATTTATTGATGACTGGTCAGCAAGAGCAGCGTATGAACAGCATACAACCTTCACAAAACATGTACAGAGCATTCGGAAAGTATTCAGACCCCTTTACTTTTCCCACCTTTTGTTACGTTAAAGCCTTATTCTAAAATGTATTCAATTGTCCTGAAGCCACTCCTGCGTTGTCTTGGCTGTGTGCTTAGAGTCGTTGTCCTGTTGGAAGGTGAACCTTCACCCAAGTCTGAGGTCCGGAGCGCTCTGGAGCATCAAGGATCTCTCTGCACTTTGCTCCGTTCATCTTTCCCTCGATCCTGACTAGTCTCCCTGCCTCTGAAAAACATCCCCACAGCATGATTCTGCTGTTGGGTGGTCCTTTGCATGGGAAGATGTAAGTTTCCTTCAACAATCAGTCTTCCAGATAGTAGAGTGAGTGTCATCTATCTCGGCCTTTATCCTGCGTGACTATCAGCAGGTCCAGACAGTTCTCAGCCTGAGAACTAAAGCAGTACATCTCCATTTACCCAGTACTCTCCCATCATTGCACATTGCAAGCATACAAAGTTTATCACATATATACAGTAATCATGGCACCAATTGCTCAGTTTGGCTGGGCAGACCAACTCTAGGAAGAGTCTTGGTAGTTCCTAACTTCCATTTAAGAATGAGGGAAGCCAGTGTGTTCTTCATTGCGGCAGACATTTTTTTGGTACCCTTCCCTAGATCTGTGCCTCAACACAATCCTGTCTCGGAGCTCTATTGACAATTCCTTCGACCTCATGGCTTGGTTTCTACTCTGACATGCACTGTCAACTGTGGGACCTTATATAGACAGGGGTGTGTGTTTCCAAATCATGTCCAACCAATTGAATTTACCACAGGTGGACTTCAAACAAGTTGTGGAAACATCTCAAGGATGATCAATGGACACAGGATGCGGAGTTCAATTTCAAATCTCATAGCATAGGGTCTGAATATTTATATAAAGCATATGTTTATTATTTGAATAAATTTGCAAAAAATTCTGAACACCCTTTTTCACTTTATCATTAAGGGGTATTGTATGTTCTTATTTAATCCATTTTAGAATAAAACTAACGTTACAAAATGTGGAAAAAGTCAAGGGGTGTGAATACTTTCCAAAGGCACTCTGTTAGCCCCATCTCTGACAGCTCCTCCCTGCCTACGTGTAGCAGCTTGGTGCAGTCCAGTGGACAGTGAGCCAACAGGCTAGATGAGGGTCGACACCACGGAAAAGTCCCTTTCTCTCTTATACCAACACGCCTGCACATTCTTCAGGCTCTGATAAGCCCAGGGAAACATTTGATCACTTACCACTGTCCTTTGAAAAAAATAACACTCCTTTAAAAGGTTAAATAGCTGGTTCCTACAGATTTTGTGATCCTTTGACGAACGAGGATAAAGGTATGAGTGACGTCAGCCAGGGTAGCAGATAATTAGTAAGGTTTTTCCTCATATACATTCTCAGGTTACAGCTGCTCTTTCAGCATCACAGGCACACTCAAACCAATCTTTACAAAATGCACACCGAATCGCTCTCCAGTGGTTGATTGACAACTCGCATAATATTACAAGACATAACATCAACAACAAACGTGGAGTGTGTGTTCATCTATCAGCCTATACAGTATATTACTCTACATAGAATCAACAGTTGCTGGGAAGGCTATGGGACATCTGTGGACGTGCATAATTTCCCTCTATGAGCATAAGATGTTGAAAAGACATCTTGTGCTCACTGGGTATGTCATCACAGTTATGACAGTGATGTTTGGGTATGTTGTCCGGTTGGCAAAGGGAATCACTAGCCAGAACGGACACACAAGACAATGAGTCTGGTCTGTCCACTGACTCCCAAATAGTTTAATAGCAAACACTGCTGACCCGTAACTTTCCAAGACAACCACATTGGTTTATTAATTAGACACCAGATTGTTGACCTGTTAATGTTTATGGCACATTTTCTCTGTCCCACCTCCGGTTTCGCTCAGTCTGCTGGAACAGAAAACTACAGCCGAGTGTCAACCACAACACTAGCGCTAAAAGCAGCTGAGAAACACGGTTGACACTGTGCAGGTTGCCCATTGGGTTTCTGTCTTACAAATGCTACACAATTTTTCACCAAAACAACTGGGGAAAATACAGTAAATAACAAATAAATGTAATTTGTAAAGCACTTTTCATTACAGAAACTCTAACAGGGAAAATAAATGAATATAGATACAATAAACAGTGGGCCAGCAATCTAGGTTTTGAAAAATAGTTTGTAAAAGTGGGTTTTAAAGGCCCCTTTTTTTCTTTTCTTCCGTGGACAGAGCAGCTCTCACATGGTCAGGGAGAGCATTCTATAGGTGAGGGGCAAGGGAGCATGAAGGCTTTGTCACCCATAGTTTGGAGATGTGTATATGAACCTAGCTGTAAAGAAGAGTATATGAACCTAGCTGTAAAGAAGAGTCAGGCAAAGTAACAAACATGAAACCAAGAGACACAGGAAATTAGGAAACCCTTTATTTCAACCAAGATTATACACAAAACCCATAAAAACTTTAACACAAATAAACAAAAACAAGAGACACTTTACCTTCGTAGATAGTTTAGAAGAGTACATTATGAGATGTAGGTGAAGCTACAAAACACCACAGGTCACAATGTTGCACAGCCATTGCTTACATGATTCACCTCAACAGTCTGCCTGTGCGCTAAAGACAACACTAATGTATTTCCAGGTGAGGTGTACTGGGAGCTGAAACCCAATGCATTACTTCTAGGTTTACTGAAATGAAAGGTAAACGGGGAAGCTGAGAAAAGCAGACTTAGAACTGAAGGTCACGTTTTAATTAGTTTTCAGTGTTGCTTTCATTGTGGATTTAAGCCAATTCATGGGTGGCAGTTTGGGCTGGGGAAAAGTAGGACAAAGGAAATACTTGCACAGATACACTAGGAAAAGGAAAAAACATGAAAGAAAATTAGTTCTTAAACGTTAACATGGGTATTGAGTTTTCTATTCCAGGTTCTGCCCTTAGTCTCTCTATCCAATCAAGTCACACGTGTCTACTGTACAGAAAGAGAATGGTCCTTCATCCCATTTTTATCCTCTATAATTCCACTTCTGAAATTAATGTTTAAGGCTTTCTCTAGCCCCCTCTCCTTTCCTCTCTCTAGCTCATGATCATTCTTCATATAAGCGGCTGGGGGTGAGAGGGTGGGGTTGGATTAGTATTGGCTGGAATTCCTTCAGAACAGAATTAGTAATATAAAGAGAACATACCCCCCCACATACACACAATGCCCTCGCCCCATGAGCCTGTCTCAGGGGGGCCGGTGAACCGCCTCACCCCTCAACGTCCCATCTTAACGTTTGGTCACATTTTGGAAAGTTAAGACAGAACCTGCCATCCCCTGAAATCTGATTTAAAGACAAGCCTTTTGAGTCTTGACATAACAGAGAATAAAAACAGCCATACCAGAATAGTTCTGAATGTTTGGCCAAGATGCATCTTCATACTTCATGTATGCCATGATGTTAGAGTACGCAATCGCTGATCCGAGTGGTCTCAATGTTGTTTTTAGAACCATCTCTATCAGTACACATGTCCAATGGACCAAAAAAAAGATAGAAGTTCATAGAATAAACTGAAATTAGATAAAACAAATGGCAAGCAACCAAAACAGCATAGACAGTGACATATCCAGTTCTCTCAATACTTCTCTTGAAAGGTGAAAGGTCACATATTGCACAGAGGGGTCACTAGTCTGACCGAACTATCTCCGTCAGCTCTTGTACTGGGCCTTGGACTGGTATGCGAATCAGATTTCCACTATTGTTATTGTAGTTCCACATTGTGTAATAATGGCCCCGGACGGGATGGCTGCCGTTTTACGGGCTCCTAACCCGTTGTTTGTTTTTTCGCATTGTGTAACTCGTTTTGGTACATATTGTTGCTGCTACCGTCTCTTATGACCGAAAATAGCTTCTGGACATCAGAACAGCGATTACTCACTTTGAACTGGACCAAGAGTTTTTTCTTTAATGAGTCCGACGCAAAGGATATACTGCTTTGTCAAGACAAGGCCCAAATCCCCATCATCAGCGTGAAGAAAAGACGGAGGAAAAGGGGGATGGGGTGCTTTGTAAGAATTCACCAACGAGTAGGTAAACCACCACTACCCTCCGTATTATTGGTCAACGTGCAATCATTGGAAAACAAACTGGACGATCTACGATTAAGACTATCCTAATAACGGGACATTAGTATGAAGTGCTTTGAAAGGCTGGTCATGGCTCAACACTATCATGCCGGAAACTCTAGACCCACTCCAACTCGCATAACGCGCAAACAGCTCCACAGATGACGCAATCTCAATCGCTCTCCACACTGCCATTTACCACCTGGACAAAAGGAACACCTACGTGAGAATGCTGTTCATTGACTACAGCTCAGCGTTCAACACCATAGTGCCACAAAGCTCATCACTAAGCTAAGGACCCTGGGACTAAACACCTCCCTCTGCAACTGGATTAAGGACTTCCCGACGAGCCACCCCCGGTGGTATGGTTAGGCAACAACACATCTGCCACGCTGATCCTCAACACCGGGGCCCCTCAGGGGTCCGTGCTTAGTCCCCTCCTGTACTCCCTGTTCAGTCAAGACTGCGTGGCAAAGCACAACTCCAACACCATCATTAAGTTTGCTGACGACACAAGTGGTAGGCCTGATCACCGACAAGACATCCTATAGGGAGGTGGTCAGAGACAAAAACCTCTCCCTCATAGTGAGCAAGACAAAGGAGCTGATAGTGGACTATAGGAAAAAGGGGGCCGAACAGGCTCCCATTAACATCGACAGAGCTGAAGTGGAGCGGGTCGTTAGTTTCAAGTTCCTTGGTGTCCACATCATGTAAGAACATTCATGGTCCAAACACACCAGAACAGTTGTGAAGAGCATGCCGCATTCAAAAATGTAGAACTAAGAACAGATATAGCCCTTGGCTCTCCAGACCTGACTGTCCTTAACCAGCACAAAAACATCCTGTGGCATTCTGCATTATCATCGAACAGCCCCCGTGATATGCAACTTTTCAGGGAAGTTAGGAACAAATATACACAGGCAGTTAGGAAAGCTAAGGCTAGCTTTTTCAAGCAGAAATTTGAATCCTGTAGCACAAACTCAAAAAAGTTATGGGACACTAAAGTCCATGGAGAATAAGAGCACCTCCTCCCAGCTGCCCACTACACTGAGGCTAGGAAACACTGTCACCACCGATAAATCCACTATAATTGACCATTTCAATAAGCATTTTTCTACGGCTGGCCATGCTTTCCACCTGGCAACCCCTACCTCGATCAACAGCCCTCAACCCCCCCCCCCCCCACACAGCATCTCCCCCAAACCTCCCCCACTACTCCTTCACCCAAATCCAGATAGCTGATATTCTGAAAGAGCTGCAAAATCTGGACCCCTACAAATCAGCCGGGCTAGACAATCTGGAACCTCTCTTTCTAAAATGATCTGCCGAAATTGTTGCAACCCCTATTACTAGCCTGTTCAACCTCTCTTTCGTATCGTCAGATTCACATAGATTGGAAAGCTGGTTATCCCCCGCTTCAAAGGGGGAGACACTCTAGACCCAAACAGCTACAGACCCATATCTATCCTACCCTGCCTTTCTAAGGTCTTCAAAAGCCAAGTTAACAAACAGATTACTGACCATTTCGAATCCCACCATACCTTCGCCGCTATGCAATCTGGTTTCAGAGCTGGTCATGGGTGCACCTCAGCCACGCTTAAGGTCCTAAACGATACCATAACAGCCATCGATAAGAGACATTACTGTGCAGCCGTATTCATAGACCTGGCCAAGGCTTTCGACTCTCTCAACCACAACAGTCTTATTGGCAGACTCAACAGCCTTG
This sequence comes from Salvelinus fontinalis, assembly GCF_029448725.1. Classification (NCBI taxonomy): domain Eukaryota; kingdom Metazoa; phylum Chordata; class Actinopteri; order Salmoniformes; family Salmonidae; genus Salvelinus; species Salvelinus fontinalis. The sequence goes on along the minus strand of NC_074697.1, from coordinate 46,448,141 downwards.
GTTTCTCAAACGATTACCTCGCCTGGTTCACCAACTACTTCTCTGATAGAGTTCAGTGTGTCAAATCGGAGGGCCTGTTGTCCGGACCTCTGGCAGTCTCTATGGGGGTGCCATAAGGTTCAATTCTCAGGCCGACTCTCTTCTCTGTATACATCAATGACGTCGCTCTTGCTGCGTACGGCCCAGTACATCCCTGGTGCCAAGCTTCCTGACATCCAGGACCTTTATACTAGGTGTGTCAGAGGAAGGCCCGAAAAATTGTCAGACTCCAGTCACCCAAGTCATAGACTGTTCTCTCTGCTACTGCATGGCAAGCCGTACCGCAGCGCCAAGTCTAGTACCTAAAGGCTCCTTAACAGCTTCTACCCCCAAGCCCTAAGACTGCTGAACAAATGGCCACCTGTACTATTTACATTGAACCCCCCCCCTCTGTTTTTACACTGTTGCTACTCTGTTTATCATCTATGCATAGTCACTTTACAAATGACCTCAACTAACCTGTTCCCCCGCACATTGACTCGATACCGGTACCCCCTGTATACAGCTATGTCATTTTCCTGTGTTACTTTTTGATTAGATTTTTTTTACTATAGTTTTTTTAGTAAATATTTTCTTAACTATTTCTTGAACTGCATTGTTGGTTAAGGGCTTGTAAGTAAGGATTTCACGGTAAGGTCCACACCTGCGACAAATACAATTTGATTTGATTGTGTCCGTGGTTCTTAGTGAAGTGGAATACTACATCAACCGTATTAATTCCTTCCATACAAAGCAGTATCACCTCGCCTCATACAACTCAGACCAGGTCACATCCCCTACCTCAGAACATAAGACAGCACAACACTCATTGAGATACACGGTATTCTAATTCTATATCGTCACCATAGAACATCAGAACAACCTGAAACCAACAAAGGTGATTGTCATTTTGCATAGGCATCTCACGCCCTCCATCCGTCTCTCTCTAGTCTGGTTCTAATGTCTCAAATCTCCAGAATTTGTACAATGTAGGTTAGAAACCTCTTGGAACAGGCCTATGAAACACTACCAAAGGCCTCCTACAAATACCTATTTTATTAACTTGAGTCTCTATAAAACTGCTGTGCTGTGACATTGTCAGTTAACGCCACAGGATTTCCTTCCTCTTATAGAAAGCCTTTTTATGTCTATGCCATGTTGACCATTAAATTCCTATTCTCTACATCGGAATAAATGAAATATGGCCATTGGCTAATTTGCTTAAACAAACATAAAAAGTATTACCGTAGAGCAGCATCATGGAAACACAAGCAGCATTTATTTTGCTTGGTGATTGAATGGTACTTACCAGCGGAATAGCATTGCAGAACAGACTTTCAGACCTACAGTACTTTGTACTAAATATGATGGTCCGTCAAATGAAGTATTTCAGAAAACTCCCAATCACTTCCATGCAGAATATCCAATAAATCAATGTTCCCAAAGAGTATTTGAAGTGAAGCACTCCCAGTCACTTCATTAGTCATTACATGCATTTATTTGAGAGAGAGAGGAACAAAAAGAGTTGCCATACATATCTTTGTGATTACCAGCACATTTCAATTAATTTAACAAATAATTAAAAATGACAACAAAAAAAGTGTAAGCATTACAAATAGTGAGGGCAGCACAGCAATGAAGATTTGGGTTGAAAAACAACCTGGTTGACCAGGGGAAATAGAACAGACGGATTGAAACAAGGGGCTCTACTCAACCAAAACCTATATCCAGAGGATCCCGCGGTTGTGACAAACCTGTATTCTTCTTGCACTGTAAGAAAGCACCTTTTGGATACCAGTTGAATAGGGCCCTTGGTAGCTGGCCCATAGGTTCCCAGCGATGGGCGTTCAGGCTCACATGTCCTCAGTGTTGTTGGGAAGTTCACTCAAACTTTCACCCACATGTTTGTGTTCAAATCAATGTCCTCCTGGCCTACAAGAGTCTTAAGCAGTAGCTGCTGTTGGGTAATACAGTATATCTAGAAAGGAAAACACCAGCAGCCCCAGTGCCCCCAGGTGGCCATAGCTTAACCTAGCACAGTAGTGTTAAAGATGTGAAGTCTCAAAACAGGAATAGTCTCTCAGTCAGTGTGTTATCAGTGATGTCAACCACCATTCACACTGCCCCTCCTTAGGAAAACGTCCGTTTCGTTTATTTTCATAACTGCACTCCCTCCCTATTGCCATAACCGTTGATCCCTCCACCCAGCAGTCTCATTTACATCAGACCCCCCCCCCCCAAAAAAACTACATAATAATAGCTCTAATTTGAAACTGAAATATACACCAAAGGGGGGAAATCTTTAAAAGCAAACCCCATGGAAAATAACTAATAAAGAGGGAGAGAACGGGAGAACAATAAATCACACAAAGTAAAAGGCTCATATAAAATAAATAAACGACTGATTTCTCCAAGCAGCAAAACAAAAGGAGATAAAATTTAAACCTAGTCGAGTCGAAGGCAACATTAATCCTGCGTTGAGCTGGGAAATGAGATGGCACAGTGTTGTACCAGCAGAAGACTGAAAGAAAGAGGGGAGGACACGACAGACAAAGTCAGAACTACTTTTTCTTGTTACTCCTATCGAGTGGCACACTACAATTAATCACTCTGGGCGGACAAACATAAAAGAATGTCTGATGACTGTCCGGTGGAGGAAAAAAAGGGTAGACTTACTCTGTAATGAACGGCATTACTCCATCAAGGCAGACATTTTGTTATCCAACATTTACAGAGGTTTCCAGAAGGCTTTAGATGAAAGTAACTCCGCCATCTCATCCAAAAATACATTTTGGACTGAGACAGTGTGTTTTTGGCAGATGACAGATGGTTTGGGTGTTCCAGAGCGTTGCTGGAGAGAGACTGGCGGGGACGATTCCTGAGGGGGGGCCAAAGCGAACGGAAGGAACACAAAAGAAAGCAGTCACTTTGGCAGAGATCCCCTTACGAGGTGTGGGGGGGGGGGGGGGGGACAAATACGCACAAAACAAATGCCTTCTCCTGTCACGCCTTCCTTGGTTATAAAACCCTCTGTGCCCAACTGTCATTGTCAGAGAATGACACACTAAAAAGCCAGTGGGTCCTCTTGGCTGGGTCCCACACTGTCACATACAGCTGTGCACTTTCTCTTTCCTCCAGCAGAGGGCAATAGTAAGGTTTTGTGTCAGTGTCAAGAACACAGGGTCGGGGTGGAGCAGGGGGTGAGCAGTGTGTCCTGTGTCTTGGGTTAGAGCAGTGATTAAGCCCCTCCTTCCCTATCTACTTCTTTCTCACCTCCCGCTCCCTGCATGAATGTGGTTTCCTGATTGACGGAATGTAGTGATAGGAAGAAAATCACACTAACCTTTTGCCTTCTTTTTTTTTTATTTATTACTTTCTTTAAAATATAACGTGTGTGCGTTTCGGTTGAAAACGTAGTTAATTCCTTACGTGCTGTGATGAAGCTCAATGATTATTGTTTTGTGTCTTATTTTTATTTATTTATTAGGTGTATTACTTAGATGACAACTGGTCCTCTGTTGTCATAGAGGTGGCGGTGGTGAGTTGTGGGATTATGACAACGGGAAAAAATTGTAGGAGCAACAAGAGTCACCGAGACACAGACGATACGAGTTCCTGTGTTCCTCTCTCCAACAAAACCACTGCAGAAGAAACAGAAAGGACCAACATTAGAGAACACATTGGCCGACCTACATTACATCAAATCACGACGTCTCATTTTGTGTGCGTTACCGCAAATGTGGCGTTGTAGTTAGTGTAGGTGTACCATGACACGGCTATGGTGCGTCTCTCCCAGTCTCCAGGCTGGCCTCCAGCAACAACTCCTCCAGGTCCTGACCACAGTTCAGTTCTGCTGTCACACTCACTAGAGAATGCACACATACTTTGTCAGACTTTGTGTGTGTCTGCAGGTGTACTATGTGTGTGTGTGTGTGTGTGTGTGTGTGTGTGTGTGTGTGTGTGTACTGTATGCATGTGTCGGTCACAACCCTGTTGTCACACTACAGACAGGGTGTTCCCTCAGAGCCTGTGACTCACCGTGCTCCATCACACAGCTACCAGGCCCAGGCTTAGGGCCTTCGGGGTCCAGCAGGTGAAGGACGAACTCTGGCTTCAGCCCGTTGGGCAGGGCCGAGCCCACCACCTCCTCCACGCTCTCCCCCTCGTCCGTGGAGCTCTCGTCTGGGGACTCCTCTGCCTTGGGAGGGGAGCTACGGCCCTCCACCTCCAGAGCAGTGTCTGTCTCGGCTGGAACAGGTGAGGGCTCGGCGGGAAGGGTGGTCTGTGATTGCCCCTCTGGTTGGAGAGGCTGCTTCTGTAGTTCCTCTAGAACAGGATGTTGTTGTTGCTGCTGTTCCACCTGCACAGGAAGTGCCTGTTGTGCTAGTTGCTGCTGCTCCTCCTCTGACAGATATAGTTCCTGTTCTGCTTCTGCTACACTCTCCGTGGCTCCCTGCTCAGAGGGACTCTCTGGCACCACCTGTCGGTGTGCCTGTGGAAGTGTCTCTGCCGGTTCCTGTTCTGGGGGCAGAAGCTCAGAGTCTGGCTGCACTGTTTCAGGCTGTGACTGGAGTGGTGCTGTTAGAAGGAGATCCCCCAGGGGCTTAGTGTTAGTCTGCATCGCTTGCTGAGGCGCTAACGGTTGCGGCGCTAACGGTTGCTGAACTGTGTCACTAGCCTGTTCCGGACTCTGTTCCTGCTGTGGAAGCCGTTCTGACTGCATCTCATCTTCCTCTGTGTTGGTTTGAGACTCTGCCTGTTCACGAAATGTCTCTTCTACTAGGTCCTGACTCTCCTCCTTTTCTCCCACCACCACCTCTCCTTCCAGCGCAGCTTCAGTGGACTGCTGTTCAACAGCAGACTGTTCTAGCCGGGGCTCTGTAGCTGTCTCTACCATCTGCTCTGTTTGTTGGGGTGATGCTAGTGATTGAGTGGCTACATCTTCTGTAGGAAGGGACAGTGTGTGTGATGGCTGGGCTGCTGGGCTTCCTGGGCTCTGCTCTGCCAGTACAGGTTGCGAACTGTCTAGAACGCCCTCGACTTCCTCCTCTGTGGGTTGGGTTAGGAGGTTGGATAGTGGTTCTAGCGTCTCAGACGGGTCATTAGGAGTCTCTACTACGGCCTCCTCGGAAGAAGGTTCCTCTGGAGCAACAGGACTCTTCTCCGTCTGTTTAGGATCTATTGTCTGTGGTTCATCTAAACTCTGGACCAGCCCCCGTGTCAGTGGCGTGGTTTGGGGTTGTGTCTGTTCTGTCAGGCTCTGTCTCACTTCCTGTGTCAGTGGCGTGGGCGTGGTCTGGGGTTGTATCTGTTCTCTCAGGCTCTGTGTCACCTCCTGTGTCAGTGGCGTGGGCGTGGTCTGGGGTTGTAGCTGTTCTGTCAGGCTCTGTGTCACCTCCTGTGTCAGTGGCGTGGGCGTGGTCTGGGGTTGTATCTGTTCTGTCAGGCTCGGTCTCACCTCCTGTGTCAGTGGCGTGGGCGTGGTCTGGGGTTGTGTCTGTTCCGTCAGGCTCTGTCTCACTTCCTGTGTCAGTGGCGTGGGCGTGGTCTGGGGTTGTGTCTGTTCTGTCAGGCTCTGTGTCACCTCCTGTGTCAGTGGCGTGGACGTGGTCTGGGGTTGTGTCTGTTCTGTCAGGCTCTGTGTCACCTCCTGTGTCAGTGGCGTGGGCGTGGTCTGGGGTTGTATCTGTTCTGTCAGGCTCTGTGTCACCTCCTGTGTCAGTGGCGTGGGCGTGGTCTGGGGTTGTATCTGTTCTGTCAGGCTCTGTCTCACTTCCTGTGTCAGTGGCGTGGGCGTGGTCTGGGGTTGTATCTGTTCTGTCAGGCTCTGTCTCACTTCCTGTGTCAGTGGCGTGGGCGTGGTCTGGGGTTGTATCTGTTCTGTCAGGCTCTGTCTCATTTCCTGTGTCAGTGGCGTGGGCGTGGTCTGGGGTTGTATCTGTTCTGTCAGGCTCTGTGTCACCTCCTGTGTCAGTGGCGTGGGCGTGGTCTGGGGTTGTATCTGTTCTGTCAGGCTCTGTGTCACCTCCTGTGTCAGTGGCGTGGGCGTGGTCTGGGGTTGTGTCTGTTCTGTTCTCACCTCCTCCTGTGAGGGTTGTGAAGGGGCCTGTGGTCGATGTGTGGTTTGCTTCACTGGTGACACCACTGGCTCCTTTGAGGCCTTGGGGTTGTACATGCCAATCTTCCCCAGAACCTGCTGCTGGTCAGAGGGGCTCTCTACTCTGGTCACCATGAAGATCTTGTGGCCCCTCCCGGGGCTCGACACAGAGATACAGCGGCCCGGCGAAGGGGGGGTACCGGGGGGGCCCGTGGACTCCGTGACGGTGATCCCTGAAATGAAAGCCCCCGTAGCTGGTGGGGTAGAGGGGGCGGTTGGCATCTGTGAAGCACTGAGGGGGTGCTGGGTTGTCGCTGCCCGGAGTGAAGGGCCAGTGTGTTTGGGGACAGGGGAGACGGAGGGAGCTTTAGAGAGAACCACCTCTTCCTCCTCATCGTCGTCTGTGTCCGAGTCGGACTCCAACAGCAAAGGCAACACGATTCCCTCAGAGCGCACTGCCGATTGGCTGTCAGTCAGGCTCTCAGTGTCTTTTACTCCTTCCTCTCCTCCCTCACACTCACTGTCTTTCCCATCTTTTTCAACATGCTCGCCGGAATCAGCTCCATCCTCCTCTTCGGTTCTGTCCTCGGTGGCGATCTCGGCCATGGAGGCCGAATGCATCTGCTGCTCGGTCTCCTCCTTCTCCTTGGCTAGGATGAAGTTCCGCTTGCAGCCGTTCTGGATCTCAGCCAGCAGGGAACGCTGCGTATCGATGAAGCTCTTCACCTGGGAGACGGAAGGAAAAAACAGAGGGATGAGAACAAGGAGAGATCGGGGGTTCATACGTTGATGTTCCCCCATCTACGTCAACCCTACTCCCCCCATTCCTACAAATTCATTTCCCCATTTATTTTCCCTGGACAACACAATTAATCTTGGCAATGTGTTACAAAAGGGCTATTTGCATACAGTTCCCCTCCTCTCTGTACTCCCCCCCCTCTCACAGTCTCTTTCTTGGGCTCTCGGTCCAGGTCGAGGCGTAGGAGGGAGGTGTTGACTTTGAGGGCCAGGGAGAGGGCCATGAGGCCCCCCGTCTTGATCTCGTTCTCCCTCAGGTCCAGACGCAGCAGCCGGGGGCTCTCTGCGATGAACTCTGCCACCGCCACGGCACCTGACATACAGTACAGGGGGGATGAGGTGGTGGTACAGGGCTCAGCTCAATGCCTTTTCACACACTAACAGCTCCGTTTACATGCACAATGAGCTTGGTTTTCAATCAAAATGTTTGTAATAACTGTAAATAGCAAAATAAGGACACACACCCTCGCAGGACAGCTTGGTGGACGCCAGGCCAAGCCTGAGCACCGAGCGGTTGGAGATCAGCCCGTCCTTCAGCTTGTGGACCCCCTCGTTCCCCACAGAGTTATGGCCCAGATTTAGGGTCTCCAAACTCTGGGTACAGGGCTAGAGCGAGAGGAACAGGGTTTACACATAGCATAGGACAGTGGGCAGAAAATATACTGTGACGTACGAAGGAAAGTACAACACTGTACCACGAGATAGCTGTATCGATCGCTTTGAAAATGTATATACAGTTGAAGTCAGAAGTTTACATAAACTTAGGTAGTAGTCATTAAAACTCGTTTTTCAAACACTCCACAAATTTCTTGCTAACAAACTATAGTTTTGACAAGTCGGTTAGGACATCTACTTTGTGCACGACAAGTCATTTTCCAAACAATTGTTTACAGACAGATTATTTCACTGTATCACAATTCCAGTGGGTCAGAAGTTCACATACACAAAGTTGACTGTGCCTTTAAACAGCTTGGAATATTCCAGAAAATGATGTCATGGCTTTAGAAGCTTCTGATAAGCTAATTGACATAATTTGAGTCAATAGGAGGTGTACCTGTGGATGTATTTCAAGGCCTACCTTCAAACTCAGTGCCTCTTTGCTTGACATCATGGGAAAATCAAAACAAATCAGCCAAGACCTCAGAAAAAAAACTGTAGACCTCCATAAATCTGGTTCATCCTTGGGAGCAATTTCCAAACGCCTGAAGGTACCACGTTCATCTGTACAAACAATAGTACGCAAGTATGAACACCATGGGACCACGCAGCAGTCATAGCGCTCAGTAAGGACACGCGTTCTGTCTCCTAGAGATGAACGTACTTTGGTGCAAAAAGTGCAAATCAATCCCAGAACAACAGCAAAGGACCTTGTGAAGATGCTGGAGGAAACAGGTACAAAAGTCTCTATATCCACAGTAAAACGAGTCCTATATCCACATAACCTGAAAGGTCGCTCAGCAAGGAAGAAGCCACTGCTCCAAAACCACCATAAAAAAGCCAGACTACGGTTTTCAACTGCACATGGGGACAAAGATCAGACTTTTTGGAGAAATGTCCTCTGGTCCGATGAAACAAAAATAGAACTGTTTGGCCATAATGACCATCGTTATGTTTGGAGGAAAAAGGGGGAGACTTGCAAGCCGAAGAACACCATCCCAACCGTGAAGCACGGGGGTGGCAGCATTATGTTGTGGGGGTGCTTTGCCGCAGGGTGGACTGGTGCACTTCACAAAGTAAATGGCATCATGAGGAAGGAAAATTATGTGGATATATTGAAGCAACATCAGTCAGGAAGTTGAAGCTTGGTCGCGAATCACAAAGCCCTGACCTCAATCCTTTAGAAAATGTGTGGGCAGAACTGAAAAAGCATGTACGAGCAAGGAGGCCTACAAACCTGACGCAGTTACACCAGCTCTGTCAGAATTGAATGGGCCAAAATTCACACAACTTATTGTGGGAAGCTTGTGGAAGTCTACACAACACGTTCGACCCAAGTTAAACAATTTAAAGGCAATGCTACCAAATACTAATTGAGTGTATGTAAACTTCTGACCCACTGGGAATGTGATGAAAGAAATAACTAATTCTCTCTACTATTATTCTGACATTTCACATTCTTAAAATACAGCGGTGATCCTAACTGACCTAAGACAGGGAATACTAGGATTAAATGTCAGGAATTGTGAAAAACGTAATTTAAATGTATTTGGCTAAGGTGTATGTGTATGTAAACTAGAGTCACAAAGTTCAAGTAACAGACACATCTCAACATCAACTGTTCAGAAGAGACTGCGTGAATCAGGCCTTCATGGCCGTATTGCTGCAAAGAAACCACTACTAAAGGACAACAACAAGAAGAGACTTGCTTGGGCCTAGAAACACGAGCAATGGACATTAGACCGGTGGAAATCTGTTCTTTGGTCTGATGAGTCCAAATTAGAGATTTTTCGTTCCAACCGCCGTGTCTTTGTGAGAAGAAGAGTAGATGAACGGATGATCTCCACATGTGTGGTTCCCACCGTGAAGCATGGAGGAGGAGGTCTGATGGTGTGGGGGTGCTTTGCTGGTGACACTGTCAGTGATTTATTTAGAATTCAAGGCACCCTTAACCAGCATGGCTACCACAGCATTCTGCAGCGATACGCCATCCCATCTGGTTTGTGCTCAGTGGGACTATAATTTGTTTTTCAACAGGACAATGACCCAACACACCTCAAGAATGTGTAAGGGCTATTTGACCAAGAAGGAGAGTGATGAGTGCTGCATCAGATGACCTGGCCTGCACAAATCACCCGACCTCAACCTAATTGAGATGGTTTGGGATGAGTTGGACTGCAGGGGGAAAGAAAAGCAGCCAACAAGTGCTCAGCATATGTGGGAAATCATCCAAGACTGTTGGAAAAGCATTCCAGGTGAAGCTGGTTGAGAGAATGCCAAGTGTGCAAAGCTGTCATCACGGGTGGCTACTTTGAAGAAGCTAAAATATCAAATATTTTGATTTGTTTAACACTTTTTTGGTTACTACATGATTCCATGTGTTATTTCATAAATTTGATGTCTTCACTATTATTCTACAATGTAGTAAATAGTCAAATAAAATAAAAACCCTTGAATGAGGTGTTCTAAACCTACATGTACATGTGTCTCTCCCATTATGAGAGTGCAGTGGAGGAAGTCACAGATCTGCCAACACTGTCCAACCTTTTAAAGAGTACCACACGCGCGAGCCAAATTGGAGATTCAACTCGCAAATCTAGTGCAAAGGTATCTTAGAAGCATTGCCTCTACAGCTAATACCAGACACTCATTCTTCATCAGGCAGTCTTCTAAACTCCCGACTCCATTTAATGCCAAGATGTTTAGATTTATTTTTGATTATACTTTTGTAATGCTTTTTGTGACGCGGATCATAATTACAGTACCAGTCTATCAGGTTGCGTGATCCTCGTAACGTTACGTGGAAAATACAACTAATGAGACGCAGAATTATATGTACAGTGGGGAGAACAAGTATTTGACACACTGCCGATTTTGCAGGTTTTCCTACTTACAAAGCTAGAGGTCTGTAATTTTTTATCATAGGTACACTTCAACTGCGAGAGACGGAATCTAAAACAAAATTCCAGAAAATCACATTGTATGATTTTAAAGTAATTAATTTGCATTTTATTGCATGACATAAGTATTTGATACATCAGAAAAGCAGAACTTAATATTTGGTACGGAAACCTTTGTTTGCAATTACAGAGATCATACGTTTCCTGTAGTTCTTGACCAGGTTTGCACACACTGCAGCAGGGATTTTGGCCCACTCCTCCATTACAGACCTTCTCCAGATCCTTCAGGTTTCGGGGCTGTCGCTGGGCAATACGGACTTTCAGCTCCCTCCAAAGATTTTCTATTGGGTTCAGGTCTGGAGACTGGCTAGGCCACTCCAGGACCTCTACATGCTTTGTAAGTAGGAAAACTTGGAAAATCGGCAGTGTATCAAATACTACTTCTCCCCACTATATATCATACTCGCACAAATGCGTCAAGTTATTTTTCATATTTGCATTTAATTTCTTTCACTAGCAAATGTGAGTGAACTGCTGGCACTTTAGAGCCCACTGAATGTCCATCTTATGTTCGAAAAGGGATTTGTCCATGTGTTTACGTACAGCTGACAGTCGGCAAACACAGCATCACAACAAACAGGAGGGGCAGACACGAGGTAGCTACGTCAAATAGTGATGTATTAATCTCCATGTCCATTGACACAAACTCCGTACATGTCTGTGTGTTGCAGCTCGAGAAATCGGGATGTTAGATTTACTCAGTGGATTTATTATGGCCTCCCGGGTGGCGCAGTGGTCTAGGGCACTGCATCGCAGTGCTAGCTGCGCCACCAGAGTCTCTGGGTTCGCGCCCAGGCTGGGCTGGGTTCGCGCCTAGGCTCTGTCGCAGCCGGCCGCAACCGGGAGGTCCGTGGGGCGACGCACAATTGGCATAGCGTCGTCCAGGTTAGGGAGGGTTTGGCCGGTAGGGATATCCTTGTCTCAGTATGTAAAATGTAATAAAAAGTATGCACTCTACTGTAAGTCGCTCTGGATAAGAGCGTCTGCTAAATGACTAAAATGTAAAAAAATAAATATATTAATTATTTAAAAAAAATAGAAAACTACACATCAATCAAGCCCTATTAATTTCTGCGTTTTTTTAAACTTGGATCTCGTACCTGCGTACATGGACAGAGAATTACGTAGTTGGTACGCAAAATGCGTACATGCTGGCAGGTCTGCAGTCATGGGATCTCTTGCATGAGTGTTAGAGGAATGTCCAGAGCGTGTCTTCTGCACCACTGGACCCAGTCCCTGATGGAAATGCTAGCTGACAGGCCTCTCCAAAGACCCGGAATCTCGTGTCTACGTGCCAACATTCCCAGAAGGCCTCAGTATACCCAACACCCCCCCACACTCCTCAATCTAAAGGGACATCATTCTAGTAGCTGCTGCCTTTCATTTCTATATTTGATATGAGGTAGGAAGTATCAGTCGTACCAAACCTGTCCATCTGGGGGTCCGACTAAGCTTCATGCCAACTGGATAATATACAGTATAATCACAATTAGTGATGCACTGATATGACATTTTTGGCCGATACCGATTTCCAATATTTTCCTTGCAAAAAAAACAGATGATAACCGATATTTAAAATACTAGCGTCTTTTTAAGCATTCTAGTACAGTTAAATAGTTAACACACACGCCACTACAATCCCTGGTTCGAATCCAGGCTGTATCACATCCGGCCGTGATTGGGAGTCCCATAGGGCGGCGCACAGTTGGCCCAGCGTCATCTGTAAATGTTAAATAATTTGTTCTTAACGGACTTGCCTAGTTAAATAAATGTTACACACACACTGACCAAAAAAGTTATTGTTGCCATTTACGTATGTTCCCATTACCAGTAAAACATAATCAAAACCTATTTCTTTCACTCACTTGCTGTTTCGTTGTTCATTTGATCAGTCGTTTCATTCTTAACCAGGATTTCTATGGAACGCCATTTGGGTCTTTGCGTGTCAAATAACACAACATAATCTGTTTCAGTAGCTATAGTTAGTTAGGTTAGGAATGCTGTTTTGCGCAAAATTTTACGTGGCGTTATTACGCCATGCACCTACGTTATATAGGTATGCACCGTAGCTTTGACATCGGTTTTTAACGTCGGCGTTAAACTCGACATCGGGCAGATACCGATGTTGGCATTTTTAGCTAATGTCGGCCGATATATCGTACATCCCTAATCACAATATCATCCACTCTGTCTGAAAAACACGCTCCCTCAGGCCTGCTAGTCCTCCACACGGTCAAAACATGATCTTTCTCTATGATAAACGACTGTTGGGAGCAGCACTAGTATGAGCCACCATCCCACTGACTGACAGGCCTAGATATAGACATCACTACCATGCCTAATTCAAGGCCCAGCCTTTAAAGCTGAGCCCAGTTCTCCTGGCAACCGGATCTGTGATAATGGCCTGTACCCAGCTTCTCTGTCCTGACAGGACAAGCCTGAGACATGTCTATGGTTCTGCAGGGAACCCATAGGGATTCATAGTTTGTTTTATATGGGGGACATGTGAGGCAGGCTCCAGACACACACACACACAGAACTGTTTAAATCAGCAGAGTACAGGGAGCACATGCAAACCACAGTTTCATCAACCCTAATGACTGTATTACATTTGTATGTGTGTGTGCGCGCACATGAGTGTTGATGCAAAGCATCAGTGGAAGATGCTTGGCATTACACTATACTTGTGCATGTGACATTAAAACACCTAATTTCTTGTTGTGTGTGTGTGTTTACCAGTGCAGCTGCGAGGTAGCCCATGCCGTTGTGCGTTAGCTGGTTGTTCCAGAGCACCAGAGTGACCAGGCCTTTCCTCTGTTCCTTCAGGCCTTCACAGACATAGGCCAGACCTGCACATCACACAGAGGGAGAGGTAGAGGGAGAGAGAGAGAGGTTAGGGCTAGACCTGTAGACCTGACCTTTTGGACTACGAGACGGAAAATTCAACACTGGCTTACGAGGTTGTCATGATGTGATAGAAAAGGTGTGTGAGAGAGAGAGACAACAGAGAGAGAATGAGAGCGAGAGAGAAAGAAAGGTTCAGACAGGGTGAGAAAGGGAGCGAGAGAGGACTGGACGAAAAACAGAGTGAAGAGGTTGGTGAGATGATAGCAGCGAGCTGTATCCCTACCAGAGTCCAGTATGTGGTTGTTGCGGAGGTCCAGTATCTGGATGTTGCAGTTGAACTTGAGCAGGTTGCCCAGCTGTGCCGAGTCCTGCAGACCGTTCAGCTTGTTATCAGCCAAGTACAGCTCCCGTAGGTTCATGTTCATCTTCAGAGCCGTGGCTGGAGAGAGGGAGAGATGAGAGAGGGAGGGAGACACAAATGAGTAAAGGATGAGGAAATGGAGGCAAAAAAACTTCTCAGTTAACACGGTGATGATTTCCTGTCTCCCCTCTTCCCGTCCTGTTACCCAGCAGCATGAGTGGTCGTCCAGAGAGCCCAGCGTTCTCCAGGTGCAGCACAGCAAGACTGCCGCTGATGCGGAGAGCCCGTGCCACAAACGGGGCAGAGTGGTCCAGCAGGGGCGTGTTGCGGGCGTCAAGGTACTGCAGAGAGCTCGTCTGGGGACAGACAAAAACACAAACCAACATTTCAAAATCACATTTATTTTATTTAGCCCTTTTTACATACGCAGTTGTACAAAGAAAGGAGACCCATTTTCTAGATCTCATACAGACATCCTCATGAGTCACTGACACAAGAGGTAGAAACATTTTCTCCTCCGTGTAGACATGCTAACCCATGACAGCAGACCGTTTTGCGTCTGTCTTCGGTTAGCCGGCGATCTACAGCCCACGTACTGTACGCTGGGGCTAATATGGGCGGCCGGTAGCCTAGCGGTTAGAGCATTGTGCCAGTAACCGAAAGGTCGCTAGGGGAAAATTGTCGATGTGCCCTTAACCATGTGTGCACAAACACGCTCGTATAGAGGACGTCCTTGAAATATATATTGGATAATCCTCCCAGCATCCCTGGGTGTGGGAACAACGTGCGCAGGCAGGCAGGCGCGCGCACACACACACTCCTTCGGGTTTAACTGTGACCTGACCTCTCTTCCATAATCCAGCAACCTCCCGTAATCTGTAATCAGAGCTCTGATAGTGATGACACACGTCACAGCGCCAGTTAAGAGCATTATCCCCTGGCTGGTACTGGAAGCCAATACCATTATTCTCTAACAAATACATATGACTCCCATGCAGCGATGATGACATATTCATAGCCATGTCCAGACACGCACGGAACCTCTGCAAATGTAAAGGACGTCACGCTGCGTGCCCAGAGTACTGCTTCGCCTGCGATTCGGCTCAGAGGCTCAATCCCAAGACCTCTACCTTGCAAACACGTGACCTCCCTCCTGAAGCGTCTCTATACATCACGCTATTGAAAACGGCCTTCAAATTGCGCATGGGGCGGCGCTTCACGCCGAGTAGTGAGTTTCACAGGTCCCCGTCTGCTACATTTACATTACATTTACATTACATTTAAGTCATTTCGCAGACGCTCTTATCCAGAGCGACTTACAAATTGGTGCATTCACCTTATGACATCCAGTGGAACAACCACTTTACAGTAGTGCATCTAACTCTTTTAGGGGGGGGGGGGGGGGGGGGGGGTCAGAAGGATTACTTTATCCTATCCTAGGTATTCCTTAAAGAGGTGGGGTTTCAGGTGTCAGAGGTGGGGTTTCAGGTGTCAGGTGCTACCCTAACACGTAAGCCAAAAAAGCGCACGCGTGTATGTGCATGGAGCATGTGATTACAAAAAACCTTCGGCATGCCCGAGCATCCGGTAGCTGGCCCAGGGGGTGCTTAAGGTGGAGACCGCAGGCAAGTCTCATCATCATACATGCCCAGGGGAGATGTCTTTCTAAAACCAACGTGGACTAAGTGTTAATGACTCACTGTGTTTCATCAACTCAGGGGATAGGATACATTGCAAACCCCGTTGATTTAAATGCATTCAACACATGCTGCTGGAGTCTACCCATTGTGTCATTTAAGAGCCCATCACTTGCTTATTATGATTGCTAAATACTGCAAAATTTAAAAACACTTGACCCCAATCCATAAAAGTCAAAATACTGGACTATAAATTGCACCTTCCTGTATTATACTTATGCTACAATGTTTATTCTATTCTACTGAGCCATTTACTTTATGCTTGTATTCTTAACTTTCTTATTGGTTGTTGCCTTGTCGAGGAGGAACCGGCAAGTAAACATTTCGTTGGACGGTGTATACCATTTGTATCCCGTACATACGACTAATAAAACATTCAGAAAATAATTTAGAAAATACAGAAAAGATAGTTGGTGATAACATCATGCATCACATCCTCTGTTCTACCATTCATTTCACTCCCCCAGAGGTCAAGACCTCTCACCTTCCTCATCATGTGGGCTGCGGCCTGCCAGCCGCGGGTGCCGATGTGCTTGTTGAAGGAAATGTTGAGGTGTGTGGCCGATTCATAGTACTCAATCATGTCAAAGAGAGCGGACGCACCCTGGGAGGAAGAGAGGAGAGACATGATTAGAGAGGGTCAAATGTTAGGCCACACTCACACTGGCCTTATGTCCTAACTACTAAGATAAGATCATAAAAGAGAAATATTCCATAAACATATTACCTACAAGTGTTGCCGTATGTTATTAAAAAAAAGGTAGAGAAGGGTGTTATGGGAGGAAGGGCTGACAGAGTTGTGCACAACCTCTTACTATGGAAATGGCTAGCCGGCTCAAGGGTGGTGGTGGGTGGGGGGGGGGACCTGCTGGAACATACCACTGGTTGGTGAGTGTGCGTGTGAGCAAGTGTGTGGGCGAGATGACTGCGGCTAGGGCAGCAATAATACTGTGCCTGTGGAATTATTCATGCAAATCAAATCAAAGAGAACATTGTCTTTAATTAAATAAGCTAAGACAATGTTCCACCAGATTCTATCTGACCAGAACCATGACCGAGGACCGTCCAAAAGTAAAGAAACTAAACAAATAAGTCCTGATGGATGACCCTGACTGGCTGGTGTAGCTACAACACTACCTGAACAAGAATGGAGGACAGCCCAGTACGTCTCATTAACAGTGAGCCTGATGAAGTGAGGCAGCTGGAAAAGGATAACACACTACAGAGCGACTGGGCTGGCCCATGGCTCTGCCGCAACCACTGCCTCTCTCATTCACCCACTCTTTCGCTGCCTTTCCCTCTGTCGCCCAGGTAGGCCTCCCTACAACCCCGTACCCTACCACGACCCTCTGCCTCGGGAGAAGACTCCGTGGTAGTGCCACTGAAACAAAGGTAAATATAGCTCACCGAGCCAGTTCGGTAACATTTTCAGGGGAGTAAGTGAGTGTGGTACTCAAGTGTGGGGGTGCGCCTGCATTTATACCGTGACGTATTTCTTCAGTACTGTCGGTGCATCTATGCATGCACACATGAATGTATAAAAGTGTAGGTCTACAGTATAGTCTGTGCAAGCATGGACAACACGTGTGTGCATTTACTGTACATGAGTGAGTAGCTCATGGAGCCAAGCCTACGAAAGGAAATAACTGGTCAGACTCAGCAGCGTCGGTTTGTGTCCCTCTGCTCTACAGTAGAGCTGTCTGTCTGTGTCTGACCGTCTGTGTGTGTGTGTCTCATCCGCTCATCGAGCCAAGCCTACAAATATCTGTTTGAGGAAATAAGAAGTGGTCAGACTCAAGAGCTCTGTCTGACCGTCTGTCCATCTGTGTCTCTCAACCCAACCCCTCTCGAATGGTGTTTACACTCAGAGCTCTAGAGTAATCACACGACCCTGGGAAACACTAGACATCCTGTCAGAGGGAGGGAGGGAGAGGAAAACAGAGAGGGGGAATGACAGGACAGGGACATAGGAGGGGAAAAATAATGAGAAAGAGTTGAAGAGACGTGGTAAATGGAAGATAGGAGGGGGAAACCGGGAAGGGAGAAGAGGGGGAAAGAGAGTAAAGAGTGTGGACAAACATACATCTTCATCCAGGCTGGTCTGCTCCAGGTCCACCACTTTAAACTGGACCCTCTTGAACACCTCCTCCAGGGACTCACACGCCTTATAGTCCAGCTTCTCACCTGGAGGGACACACAGTTCCACCTAAAGTAAGACCGGTAGTGTGCGTGCGCGTCTTTGTATGCGTGTGTCTTAGTATAGGCTTACCTTTAAGGTCCAGGCATTCGTTTCGATGAGTTAGGTCTTTCAGCTCCTAAGAAACACAGTGGAACAGAACAACCCTCAGTCAGATACACAAACCCAATCATTCAGACAGACGACACAGCAGGAAAATGTCACCACACAGACAGACTTGACTTTGATCACACAAAAAGGTGACCAATTTGAACCCATGTAAATGAAAAACTGCTCCTGTGTACATAGACTTAAACCGCTGACACGAAGAACAGATCGGTAAAATACGATTGCTCAATGGGATTAAAGTGTGTGTGTGTGTGTGCACTCTTACATCAGCAGAATACAACATCAAGCCAAGACCTGCTTGAACAGACAGGAAAACAGCAGACAAAGCATTTCTTCTGTTATCTAGACTAGTGTCATAGTATGATAGTGTGCCAATAATAATATCCAGTGTCTTTTATCTGTTAAATGTCTCAGATATCCACATAGGTACAGGGTGATTCTTCCCGTTCACACACAGTGTGTGTGTGTGTGTTGTAACCAATGTTCCCTCATTTTTTCCGGCACTGAGCAAATTTTGTCTGCTGAGCGCAAACTTGAAAGTTACTTGAATGTTGTGAAAATTCTGTGCAACTTCCAGCGAGAGTTTACTGTGAACACTGAGGCTGTACTTGCCTTAAGTTACAGTTTAAACAGTGGCAATGTAGGCTACTGTGGCTATTTGATCATAATGTAGGCCTACCAGAGTGGCCTACCATCAAAAACAATGGAAATATTATTCAGCCTACAGTAGAAGCCAATGTTTGGTCTTCAATGTAGGCCTACATTCCATGAGACAAAAAAAACTCGCTTTTTAAAGATGTCTAGAAATGTATACGGTTTGTGCTCTTGTAGGAAGCAATCCCTCCCCTGTTGCTAATTACAAATGATCTATAACTGGGCTAATAACTCAGTAACTAGCAAAGGATGTGAACAACATGTGCACACGTGGCTACATGCGCTTGTTTTTGAGATCAAAGCGAGAGCTGTATCTACTCACGACCGTGCTGTAAACATGATCATGCTGTAAACACAGTCCAGTTCAAAGTAAATGGTACAGACCCATATGTGATCGCGGGTCACTTCACAGGAGTGCCGTCAATGTAAACTTAATTTTTTTAAATCAAAATGCCTTCTCGAACATGTGAACTTTCATGTGCCTTAATAAACTTGTATGCCATCTGTAAATATTAATACAATTGTTAAATTACGAGCATAGTTGGTTTAGCCACAGAAAAACTTGTGGCCTGCTGGAGGTCATTTTGCAGGGCTCTGGCAGTGCACCTCCTTGCACAAAGGCGGAGGTAGCGGTCCTGCTGCTGGGTTGTTGCCCTCCTACGGCCTCCTCCACGTCTCCTGATGTACTGGCCTGTCTCCTGGTAGCGCCTTCATGCTCTGGACACTACGCTGACAGACACAGCAAACCTTCTTGCCACAGCTCGCATTGATGTGCCATCCTGGATGAGCTGCACTACCTGAGCCACTTGTGTGGGTTGTAGACTCCGTCTCATGCTACCACTAGAGTGAAAGCACCGCCAGCATTCAAAAGTGACCAAAACATCAGCCAGGAAGCATAGGAACTGAGAAGTGGTGTGTGGTCACCACCTGCAGAACCATTCCTTTTTTGGGGGTGTCTTACTAATTGCCTATCATTTCCACCTTTTGTCTATTCCATTTGCACAACAGCATGTGAAATTTATTGTCAATCAGTGTTGCTTCCTAAGTGGACAGTTTGATTTCACAGAAGTGTGATTGACTTGGAGTTACATTGTGTTGTTTAAGTGTTCCCTTTATTTTTTTGAGCAGTGTATGTATTTCAAAATTTGAGGTAGGCTACATGATCCGTTGTTGTATTACTTGTGAAGCACAGCGGAGTGAGCATACATTTAAATAATTTGCTTCTTATTTTTCTGGGCTCATGGTGCCTGCCTCTGCTGGTCAGTCTCAGCGGAGGGAGAGAGCAGCAGACTGAGGGTCCGCCACTCAACAGCCCTCCGCTCTCCCTATCCTCCACTGACACTAACCAAAAAGGAACACCGTCTTCCAGCTGGCAAATTATTTCTGCCTCATGCACAAACTCATGTTGTTACACCTATGATCAGAAAAAGACCCAAGCCCCTAACAACAACAATGCAAGCCTATAGCTACACTTTCCTACTCAGTCTTTACTGCTGCAGTGCTTGTTGTAGCGCTGAGTAGAAATAGGAAGAACGCACACTTTTATGGCTTATAATTGTTGAATACAAAGTATTGACAGTGCAGGGTAAGAAGTAAGTAAAGTATCAACTTTTGCTGTAGCTTTTTTTTTGCGCCTGCTACGTTACTGCAGACAGTCACCTGAGCCATCTGATTGGCCAGCGGTAGGTGTGGGAAGGCAGAGTTTATACCTTCAGACACATGCAATGGTTCAAAATGGCAATAGTTCCCCTCCCGGGCACAGGGCAGCTGCATCGGGTGCTTCTACCGCCAACAGCCCAATAAATAGGAACAATGAACAGGAACAAGGCTTTATCGTTGAGGTTGTTTTCACAGAAACGTTTGGCAATCGACAATGAATGCGATCAACCAGTTGGTGACCACTGCTCTAGAAAGTTGAGTGAAGTTCAGTCTCGTGCTTCTCTCTGTGGGCTGATATTTCTGTGCGGCAGTCTCGGAGCTACTGCCCAAACACTCAGTTTAGAGGGAACATTGGTTGGAACACTCACCTGGCTGACGCACGGCAGCCATTTCGTGCCAATAAAATGCACGCGTTCAAAGGACAAGGGAACTAGTACCATCTGAAATGTAGCAGGTTCATGAAACCGGAGCTGGACACATTGTGATTACAGTGTGTTATTGAGGCCTTTGGCAGATATTGCCTCAGCCACCTCTCTATACACCCCACAAGACTGTTTACGTGACGCGTGTGTGTGTCCTCACTCCACAGCAACCAGTTCTATTATGCACAGTTAGTGTCATAATGCTGCTGCATTCAAAGAATTGTATTCCCACTCTAGGGATGAAAACGACACCACTAGAGGGGGGGTGGGGTGGGGCTATTCCAATCCCCCCTTCCCCAGCCCACCGACAAGACCCGTCGCCTTTCTTACTAACCCCCCCCCCAGCGCTGCACTACACGGCACAGTGAACATGCACTCAATAACCTCGCCTCCCCTGCCACCGTTCGCTGGCTGCTCATCAGATAGCCAACGCTGAGTACATTAGCTAAAACAGACCTGTGTCCTCGTATCAAAAGCAAAGTTCACCGGATTGTATTTTCAGGGATGTGACCTACACAACCAAGAACCAAGATTAGAGCCATCCGCTTGTATGTTAATGTCAATACTTAAAAATGCAGATGATAAAATAAAGCCAAGTCTGTTCAAGTTCAGCAGTGATAGATAGCTGAGAATGGATCATGGCTCTGAAGCTCTGCTAGGATCTGACTTTGAGTTGAACATAGCCCAGCCAGACAGCCATTAGTGTGAGAAACCACAGACGACAGCAGAAAAACAATGACCTTTCTATTTGCTCCCTGTTTGTTTTGGAAAACAGTCCAAGGCAAACTGTCCTTCTCTCAGCACAAAAGAATGCCCCTCTCCCCACAGGTGTGATTACTACCTCTGAGGGTTTAGAGTTTAAGGTAGTCACCTCATACAGGTACTTGGGAGTATGGCTAGATAGTACACTGTCCTTCTCTCAGCACATATCAAAGCTGCAGGCTAAAGTTCAATCTAGACTTGGTTTCCTCTATCGTAAATCGCTCCTCTTTCACCCCAGCTGCCAAACTAACCTTGATTCAGATGACCATCCTACCAATGCTAGATTACGGAGACATAATTTATAGATCAGCAGGCAAGGGTGCTCTCGAGCGGCTAGATGTTCTTTACTATTCGGCCATCAGATTTGCCACCAATGCTCCTTATAGGACACATCACTGTACTCTATACTCCTCTGTAAACTGGTCTATAAACTGGTCATCTCTGTATACCCGTCGCAAGACCCACTAGTTGAGGCTTGTTTACAAAACCCTCTTAGGCCTCACACACCCCTATCGGAGATATCTACTGCAGCCTTCATCCTCCACATACAACACCCGTTCTGCCAGTCACGTTCTGTTAAAGGTCCCCAAAGCACAGACATCGCTGGGCCGCTCGTCTTTTCAGTTCACTGCAGCTAGCGACAGGACGAGCTGCAACAAACACTCAAACTGGACAGTTTTATCTCAATCTCTTCATTCAAAGACTCAATCATGGACACTCTTACTGACAGTTGTGGCTGCTATATGTGATGTGTTGTTGTCTCTACCTTCTTGCCCTTTGTGCTGTTGTCTGTGCCCAATAATGTTTGGACCATGTTTTGTCCTGCAACTATGTTGTGTTGCTACCATGTTGTTATGTTGTGTTGCTGCCTTGCTATGTTGTCGTCTTAGGTCTCTCTTTATGTAGTGTTGTCTCTCTTGTCGTGATGTGTGTTTTGTCCTATATTTATCGATCATAGTCTTCTGATGGAAAATGATTGCTTTATACCCTCTGCTATATTGTGGATAAAGAGTAACCCGTCTAACAGAACACAGAGGGTGTTCTTTAATGGAAGCCTCTCCAAAATAATCCAGATGAGGTAGAATAGAAGAATCAGGAATTGTCTAGGCCCCTTACTTTTTTTCAATCTTGACTAATGACATGCCACTGACCTTGAGAAAGCCAGTGTGTCTATGTATGTGGATGACTCAACACATTTTTTTATTTATTTTTATTTCACCTTTATTTAACCAGGTAGGCTAGTTGAGAACAAGTTCTCATTTGCAACTGCGACCTGGCCAAGATCAAGCATAGCAGTGTGAACAGACAACACAGAGTTACACATGGAGTAAACAATAAACAAGTCAATAACATAGTAGGAAAAAAAAAAAAAAAAAGAGAATCTATATACAATGTGTGCAAAAGGCATGAGGAGGTAGGCAATAAATAGGCCATAGGAGCGAATAATTACAATTTAGCAGATTAACACTGGGGTGATAAATCATCAGATGATCATGTGCAAATAGAAATACTGGTGTGCAAAAGAGCAGAAAAGTAAATAAATGAAAACAGCATGGGGAAGAGGTAAGTAAATTGGGTGGCCTATACACCGATGGACTATGTACAGCTGCAGCGATCGGTTAGCTGCTCAGATAGCAGATGTTTAAAGTTGTTGAGGGAGATAAAAGTCTCCAACTTCAGAGATTTTTGCAATTCGTTCCAGTCACAGGCAGCAGAGAACTGGAAGGAAAGGCGGCCAAATGAGGCTTTGGCTTTAGGGATGATCAGTGAGATACACCTGCTGGAGCGCGTACTACGGGTGGGTGTTGCCATCGTGACCAGTGAACTGAGATAAGGCGGCGCTTTACCTAGCCTAGCCTTGTAGATGACCTGGAGCCAGTGGGTCTGACGACGAACATGCAGTGAGGGCCAGCCGACTAGAAGAAAAAAGATCGCAGTGGTGGGTGGTATAAGGTGCTTTAGTAACAAAACGGATGGCACTGTGATAAACTGCATCCAGTTTGCTGAGTAGAGTATTGGAAGCTATTTTGTAGATGCCATCGCCGAAGTCGAGGATCGGTAGGATAGTCAGTTTTACTAGGGTAAGTTTGGCGGCGTGAGTGGAGGATTTGTTGCGAAATAGAAAGCCGACTCTAGATTTGATTTTGGATTGGAGATGTTTGATATGAGTCTGGAAGGAGAGTTTACAGTCTAGCCAGACACCTACATTTACATTTTAGTCATTTAGCAGACGCTCTTATCCAGAGCGACTTACAAGTACATACGTTCATACTTTTTTGTACTGGCCCCCCCGTGGGAATCGAACCCACAACCCTGGCGTTGCAAGCGCCATGCTCTACCAGCTGAGCTACACGGGACCCTAGGTACTTATAGATGTCCACATATTCTAGGTCGGAACCATCCAGGGTGGTGATGCTAGTCGGGCGTGCGGGTGCAGGCAGCGAACGGTTGAAAAGCATGCATTTGGTTTTACTAGCGTTTAAGAGCAGTTGGAGGGCACGGAAGGAGTGTTGTATGGCATTGAAGCTCGTTTGGAGGTTAGATAGCACAGTGTCCAAGGAAGGGCCAGAAGTATACAGAATGGTGTCGTCTGCGTAGAGGTGGATCAGGGAATCGCCCGCAGCAAGAGCAACATCATTGATATATACAGAGAAAAGAGTCGGCCCGAGAATTGAACCCTGTGGTACCCCCATAGAGACTGCCAGAGGACCGGAAAACATGCCCTCCGATTTTACACACTGAACTCTGTCTGCGAAGTAGTTGGTGAACCAGGCAAGGCAGTCATTAGAAAAACCGAGGCTACTGAGTCTGCCGATAAGAATATGGTGATTGACAGAGTCGAAAGCCTTGGCCAGGTCGATGAAGACGGCTGCACAGTACTGTCTTTTATCGATGGCGGTTATGATATCGTTTAGTACCTTGAGCGTGGCTGAGGTGCACCCGTGACCGGCTCGGAAACCGGATTGCACAGCGGAGAAGGTACGGTGGGATTCGAGATGGTCAGTGATCTGTTTGTTGACTTGGCTTTCGAAGACCTTATATAGGCAGGGCAGGATGGATATAGGTCTGTAACAGTTTGGGTCCAGGGTGTCTCCCCCTTTGAAGAGGGGGATGACTGCGGCAGCTTTCTAATCCCTGGGGATCTCAGATGATACGAAGGAGAGGTTGAACAGGCTGGAGATAGGGGGTGCGACAATGGCGGCGGACAGTTGCACAAATAGAGGGTCCCGATTGTCAAGCCCAGCTGATTTGTATGGGTCCAGGTTTTGCAGCTCTTTCAGAACATCTGCTATCTAGATTTGGGTAAAGGAGAAGCTGGGGAGGCTTGGGCGAGTAGCAGCGGCGGGGGGGGGGGGGGGGGGGGGGGGGGGGCTGGCTGTTGGCCAGGGTTCGAGTAGCCAGGAGGAAGGCATGGCCAGCCGTTGAGAAATGCTTGTTGAAGTCTTCGATTATCACGGATTTATCGGTGGTGACCGTGTTACCTAGCCTCAGTGCAGTGCTTTTTGTGCTGGTCGAGGGCAGTCAGGTCTGGAGTGAACCAAGGGCTATATCTGTTCTTAGTTCTGCATTTTTTGAACGGAGCATGCTTGTCTAAGATGGTGAGGAAGTTACTTTTAAAGAATGACCAGGCATCCTCAACTGACGGGATGAGGTCAATATCCTTCCAGGATACCCGGGCCAGGTCGATTAGAAAGGCCTGCTCGCAGAAGTGAGCTAGTCCCGTGTAGCTCAAGTGGTAGAGCATGGCACTTGCAGCGCCACGGTTGTGGGTTCGTTTCCCACGGGGGACTAGTATAAAACATTTTTTTTTTTAAATGTATGCACTCACTACTACTGTAAGTCACTCTGGATAAGAGTGTCTGCTAAATGACGTAAATGTAAGTGTTTTAGGGAGCGTTTGACAGTGATGAGGGGTGGTCGTTTGACCGCGGACCCGTAGCGGATACAGGCAATGAGGCTGAGATCCTGATTGAAGACAGCGGAGGGCAAGTTGGTCAGGATAATGTCTATTAGGGTGCCCATGTTTACGGATTTAGGGTTGTACCTGGTGGGTTCCTTGATGATTTGTGTGAGATTGAGGGCATCTAGCTTAGATTGTAGGACTGCCGGGGTGTTAAGCATATCCCAGTTTAGGTCACCTAACAGAACAAACTCTGAAGCTAGATGGGGGGCGATCAATTCACAGATGGTGTCCAGGGCACAGCTGGGAGCTGAGGGGGGTCGGTAGCAGGCGGCAACAGTGAGAGACTTATTTCTGGAGAAATTCATTTTTAAAATTAGAAGTTCAAACTGTTTGGGCATAGACCTGGAAAGTATGACAGAACTTTGCAGGCTATCTCTGTAGTAGATTGCAACTCCTCCCCCTTTGGCAGTTCTATCTTGACGGAAAGTGTTATAGTTGGGTATGGAAATCTCAGAATTTTTGGTGGCCTTCCTAAGCCAGGATTCAGACACGGCAAGGACATCAGGGTTGGCAGAGTGTGCTAAAGCAGTGAGTAAAACAATCTTAGGGAGGAGGCTTCTGATGTTGACATGCATGAAACCAAGGCTTTTTCGATCACAGAAGTCAACAAATGAGGCAGGTCCACATCAGCTACTACATCAAGTTGAATCACTGCAACACTTAGAGCTGCAGTTAGTTTCAGAATGGGAGGCAAGGAATAAGTCCTAAATTATAAGTCCTAAGTCCTAAATATTTTGGGAAAAAATCATCCACTAAACCTCAACTAAATCTTGTGTTAAATAATGTGGAAATTGAGGTGAGGTGACTACACTGCTTGCAGTAACCCTGGATTGTAAACTGTCATGGTCAAAACATGTTGATACAATAGTAGCTAAGATGGGGAGAAGTCTGTCCATAATAAAGCGCTGCTCTGCTTTTTTAACAACACTATCAACAAGGCAGGTCCTACAGACTCGATTTGTCGCACCTGGACTAATGTTCAGTCGTGTGGTCAGGTGCCACAAAGAGGGTCCTCAGAAAATTACAATTGGCCCAGAACAGGGCAGCATAGCTGGCCCTTAAATGTACACGGGAGCTAACAAAAATGAGCATGTAAATCTCATGGCGCAAAGTGGCGGAGAGATTGACTACATCACTACTTGTTTTTGTAAGAAGTGTGGTTCAAAACAACTAGCACACAGCTCGGACACCCATGCATACCCCACAAGACATGCCACCAAAGGTTTCTTCACAATCCCCAAAACAAGAACAGATTATGGGAGGCGCACAGTACTACATAGAATGGCTACATGGAACTCTATTCCACATCAGGTAAGTGATGCAAGCAGTAGAATCAGATTTAAAAAACAGAAAAATACACCTTATGGAACAGCGGGGCCTATGAAGAGACAAAGGCACAGACACATGATAAGACACACACATATGTACACATGGATGTTGTATTGTACATATGTGATAGTGGAGTAGTTGCCTGAGGGAACACACTAAACCTATTGGGTAAAGTGTTAGGAAGAGTAATGTCACGTAATATTTTAAATTGTATACAACTCCCTTAATGTTGATGGACCCCAGGAAGAGTAATGGGGATCATTCATGAATACAAACACACCCCTCTGGAGCAAATTAAATAGTAATTGTACCATTACTACAGTTGGTTTAGTCACCTGTCATGAATAATACATAGCCATTAGTGCAATATACTATGTTGCCAGAAGCCTACAGCAGATGCATGTGAATGTGGCTTAGTGTGAGAGGAAAGACGGACCTATTCTGGTCAGTGAGTGTGTGAGCAGCAGACAGTCAAGACACGTGAGACATACAGGGTCTACTCCGGTACAGATACGTTAATCTGACTGAACACTTTTCTGGAGCTATGGTGTGTGTCCTTCATTCTGTGTGACCCTCCGTGGCGTTCGGGATTGGCAGGTCCTCCACTCCTACCTGGGGTGATTATATATATGTGTGTGTGTGTGTGTGTGTGTGTGTGTGTGTCTGAGTGGTGAGGGAGGAACTATGGAAAGGGAACCCGATACGGCAGTGCACAGGGAATCGACAACAGGAAACAATAGGACTGTGTGGCTGTAGGTATGTCTGTACCTGAATAATGAGTGTGTGTGTAGGCCTACACACTTTAATGAGTCATGAGTATGCCAAAGTGCATATCTGTGTCCTTATGAGTGAGTGTACATGCGAGTATAGATCTATAGTTGTGTGTGTACAGTATGGGTGTGTGTGACAGAGAGGGAGATTCAATGTCCTTGTGCAGAGGGGGAGCAGTAGAGGCAGAAATGTGACACAGGGCTGCCAAGCGTCCAGGCCCTGAGGGCTTTGGTTGGGGCTACTGGGGCTCAGGCATTCCACACACAGCCACCGAATAGGCTAGTCCCTTAAACACACAAAATTAATGTAGGTAACGTGTAGGCCCCTGGCCGGACACCACGTGCACAGTACACACTAAGAGTGCATTTACAGGGAAGGTGGGGGGTCCCACTAAAAACTCCTCTTTCTGGGAAGCCATTTTGTTTGACGGGTCTGTTTATATAGCCGTTTTTTCCCCTCCAAGGATGACTAAGCAGAAAAACTGTGCCATAGTGGACCAGAGCAGACCAGTAGCCAACACACTGACGACAGTGTATTCACTAGCTGTTAACCCCACAGTGGAAAGTTACACAGGCTTTATTTTTCGGCCCGATCAGAAGGCCAGCTAAGCAGTGATGAGTCTTTCCACAAGTGTGCGTGATGTCTCCCCCTCTCTCGCCAATGACTAAACACCGCCTGAGTGGGGTGATGGGAGATTCCCTGAACCTCCGTCACACACACACAAACAAGCAAGATAGAGCGAGAAGGCAGATTAAGTTTTTTTGCGAGGAATGAGGGCTGCAGAAGGGAAAGACCGGCGACAGTACAAGTTTTAAGAGAGGGAAGTAAGGGGGAGGCAATTCTTCTACCAGGAACATTCGTGTTTGTACAGTGTGTGTCCCGTGTAGGGCTGGGTAATATAGCAAATGAATTCAATTCATTTGAATGTATGTTTTGGCACGATATTCCAAATGCCTGTATTGCAAGTTTTTTGGGGTATTTTTATGTTTTTATGAGCGTTTATGTCCGTGTGTTCTCATGTTGTCTTTTTGGTCTTGTCTAGTTCGCTCCTTTCTGTCCTGTGCACATTCCCATTTACACCAGAGATCTGTATATAATGAAGAGATGCTCATGTCTCCACCAAAACAACAGGAGTCGTTGTCCCAAAGGCGGGAAAGCAGGCGACAAGCTTAGGTTAAAAATAAGCGCATAGGGATTATTTTGGACACATTTTGGCGAGTGTGAAACCTCTCGCTTCGCCTCTTTCTCCCACGCCCCTCCCCCTACCACCCACAACAACAAAGATGAGAGCTCACGCCTTCCTCTCTGACAAACGGTTTCAACTCGCTATATGCATTTGAGGTTTGTTCCAACAGAATGGGTCATACGGACACCGAAACAGATGGAGACATTATTTTACTGTAATAGAGGAGAAGTTAAACAGGGTTAGAAAGGTTGTTTTTCAACATTTCAAGCAGAGCAGATACTACTAAAACAGATGTACCAATGAACATTGACTCTGGAAAATGAATGCTCAGTTTGTAGCGCGCGCATTACAGTACCACGTATCGCTAGCAGCATTTTGGTCAAATAAAGATTGTTATACTAGCTGTTTAGTGTTTGTGCAATAAGCACAAAACTATTATATAAAGGAATTGGCAACTCGTTCTCATTCTGAGAAATAAGTTAGGCCACTTGATTTCAACATGTGAACAAAGTGGACAGGCTAGCATGCTGTTCAAACAGTTGGAGACGGACAGAAGGGTGTGTTCATTACTTGTCAACGGTTTTGCCTTGTTAGTTGAATTCAGAGAATGTGAAATATTTTTTTAAATTTAACCTTTATTTAACTTGATCAAGTCAGTTAAGAACAAATTCTTATTTACAATGACGGCTTACCCTGGCCAAACCCGGATGCCGCTGGGCAAATTGTGTGCCGCACTATGGTACTCCCAATCATGGCCGGTTGTGATACAGCCTGGAATCGAACCAGGGTCTGTAGTGTAGCCTCTAGCACGGAGATGCAGTGCCTTAGGGGATCCCGACGGGCGCAGCGGTCTAACAAAAAGGTCATTTTTAAAGACATACCTGAAAGCCAGATCAGTGATTATTGCAAAAAAGCAGGAATAAATATTTTGATAAAATAATTAAATTATTACTGGGTCTTAAGGTTGTAGAAGGCATATATTCAGCCTAGGTATAATTACACGAGCTCTGAATTCAATAGGGTATTGTTGACTTTTTTAAATGCAGGGGATTTGACCTTTTAATTATACAACAAAGCTTATTTAGAGAAAACTTCACAAAAATCGAGATATGGGCGACTCGCCCATAAGCTTGAAAAAAGCTTTAAGCCCTATCGCCCAGCCCTAGTGTCCTGTGTGTGGGCAGTGGCAGAGCAAACATCTGCCAGTTATAACATGTCCCTGCACTCCACATCCTGCTACCAGCCTGCCTGTCACTCACCCTTAGTGACTCGTCCATATGAGCTCATCCTCACCCACTGCAGATTCCTACTGTCATCCCACGTGCACACACCCTGAAGCCCATTGTCTTGCTAAGACAAAACACACCACAAGGAAAAAAACAAACCTGCTCAGGAGGCTTTAGGAAGATACTGTGGGTATTAAAACCCGCCTATACTTCTGCATGCAAGCAAGGGGGGTGTGTACGGACCATCAACAGAAGGCTATTGACCATCAACAGAATGTTGACAGTAGGCTGCTTTAGCATGTGTATGTTTGTACTGTTCAAGGGTGTGTGTTTGAGAATGTGTTTGAATGTCTGTGCGCATGTGTGGGCGTATGCGTGAGTGTGTTAAGGGTGGACGGATGAGTGGCCAGAGTTCTGGGGTGGGTCTTGAGGAGTAAGCACTTACGTAAATACTCACTCAAACTTTCCAATGACATGGCACAGCAAACAGAGACATGCTGGAGTGCGCGGGTCGCTGGGCAGGTAACCGTGGCAACTTACAGTAGGAGGGTCACACACCCTCTTACGCTACTTATGGCTGTGCCTCGGTCTTGCTCTTCATTTCCATCCATCGATACATTACTAATTCCATCTGTGATTGCTCTCTTTACAAGCAAATATCATGGTATCAATACTGCATTGGTTGACCTCTCACATGAACGGAAAGGAAAAAGACTACTGGACAATAAGAATCACAGCGATAAGCCAAGTACAAGCAGGCATGGTCCGTGTCATAATCGGTTAACCAATCATGAGCCCTCCCCCTGCTCTGCCCAGTCACTTAAAGGTGAAATAGGCCTTTCACAGGTTTCCCCATTCATTCCTGTTCTGTCGCCAAGACAAAGGAAAGTCTCTGCATAACAGGCTTTCAACTGAACGAACCCAAACAATGCCCACTCATGCATTAACATGTTCATGTAGGCACATTCACAGGCACAAACACGCACACGAGCGAGGCACCGGTATAAATATATATATTTAAAAAATGTTTTAACAGTAGAGGCATTCCCTATCAGATCTCAGGAACTGCTTATTCTTAGGGATTAGAGCACACATGACTTTGCAAACAGAAAAACAAACATCAACAAACAAGAAAGACACAGCACATTAATCCCCCTGCTGCTGTCAGCAAAGCCCAGCTAGCAACATGACAATCCCCATGGTGGGTATGAGTGAGCTGCCCCAGCAGGGTGGTTTGAGGTCAGGTGATGTTTGATTGGGTGCCAGGAGTGATGAGGGGTGAGAGGGTTCCACTGGTACCAGATTTCAATGAGGTGGTGATGGTGTTGGGGACTTAAAGTCCAGATGTAGGCCTAATCCAGCTCCACGACAAGACTCTAAAGCCAATAAAGCCTGAATGATGCCTCGTGTTTCAGTGCTGTTATTAGGCTACTGAAGTAGTGGCATGGATACTTATTTTTCTATCTATATCAGTGTGCGTTTCATTCAGGTTTACCTGCATCTGTTTGAGCACTTTGGGGATGAGTTTACAGTTGAGTTTCACGCAGGCCTGTCTGTAGGCAGAGAGAATCTCATCCACCGTCACATTCTGGGCTGAAAAACAAGAGTCAGAGCAACAAGGTGAGACACAGGATTACACACACACACTACAAAAACACACACACAAGTGGCCTGTTGATGACATCAGTTGGCATCACAGACATTATAGCACAGTACGATTGACAACACAATGACATAACACTCCCATTTTCTAGCTATGTTCTCACCTCTTTATAAAACACTTGCAGCTAGTGAGTTAAAACAATCCAAAAAATGCAGTGATTTCACACATTGGCTAAGTAAGTCATAAACAAGTGGTATTTTGAAACACAGTAAGTATATGGGATTTGCAATCTCCTTAACAAGTGGACAAGGAACAAAGCCAATCGGATCCACTCTCTATAAAATGGCTGGTGTCAGTGTTCAGACTGCATCTGACTCATCAGTAGAGAAAGGGGCACAACATGGAGACCCCCGCAGAACGAGGGAGAGCGCGGTTTGTTGTTTTGGAAAGTCTATTGAAACATTTCTTAATAACGAGCTACCTTTTGTGTTTGGATCCCGCGATGTGGTTAGCATCAGTAGGTGGGACTGCTACTATCTGTCCAGAGATCCTGCCGACCAAGGCTGGGTCTGAGGAGCTGTTTGGCGTAGCAACTAGCCTAGCTGCTAACTAGCTAGCAGGGTTTTCTTGAGGGCTTGAACGCAGCCCACAATGTGGTTCGCTATTGTGGCTGGGACCGCGGAATTTCCTGAGCTTGTGGCTGCTGTTTGTTGTTTTTAATCTTCCCTGCGACATGCCCTGTCTGGAACTGCGTAGAGTAACAGCATAACAAAGTTTGCTACAACGACAAAAACTAAAGCCGGCGGGAGAACCGTTAAGGATAGTGGTATCGCTCTGTCACAAAAACAAAAACTGTTCTACAAGCAGTTGTTACAACAAGAAAATAACTTCAGGAGTTGTGTCCAAATACTGGTGTAGTCAACTCTGTCTCCTGACCCCTCCTGTCTCAGCCTCAGCCTTGCAGTATTTATGCTGCAATAGTTTGTGTGTCGGGGGGCTAGGGTCAGTCTGTTGTCTGTTATATCTGGAGTACTTCTCCTGTCTTATCCGGTGTCC
This sequence comes from Salvelinus fontinalis, assembly GCF_029448725.1. NCBI lineage: Eukaryota > Metazoa > Chordata > Actinopteri > Salmoniformes > Salmonidae > Salvelinus > Salvelinus fontinalis. Next base: position 46,415,769 of record NC_074697.1, on the reverse strand, counting down.
TGTGTGAATTTTAAGTATGCTCTCTCTAATTCTCTCTTTCTTTCTCTCTCTCTCGGACGACCTGAGCCCTAGGACCATGCCTCAGGACTACCTGGCATGATGACTCCTTGCTGTCCCCAGTCCACCTGGCTGTGTTGCTGCTCCAGTTTCAACTGTTCTGCCTGTGGCTATGGAACCCTGACCTGTTCACCGGACGTGCTACCTGTCCCAGACCTGCTGTTTTCAACTCTCTAGAGACAGCAGGAGCGGTAGAGATATTCTTAATGATCGGCTATGAGAAGCCAACTGACATTTACTCCTGAGGTGCTGACTTGCTGCACCCTCGACAACTACTGTGATTATTATTATTTGACCATGCTGGTCATCTATGAACATTTGAACATCTTGGCCATGTTCTGTTATAATCTCCACCCGGCACAGCCAGAAGAGGACTGGCCATCCCTCACAGCCTGGTTCCTCTCTAGGTTTCCTAGCCACCGTGCTTCTACACCTGCATTGCTTGCTGTTTGGGGTTTTAGGCTGGGTTTCTGTACAGCACTTTGAGATATCAGCTGATGTATGAAGGGCTATATAAATACATTTGATTGATTTAGAAATGGCAGAAAGACAAATTCAAATCCATCTTTCATCAAATCAGATGGCTTATTCATCACAAAACCATTTGATGTTGCCTATTATTTAAATTGATTCCTTCATTGGCAACTTAGGCAGGAAGTGCAAACAATGAACAGTGAGCCATCATACTCAAGCATTAAAAAAACTACTAATGAAAGAAAAGTATTGCAAGTTTAAATTTTGTAAAGTTAGTGTGGGAGAGGTAGCGAAATAGTTATCGCTCAATAATGGACAAACATCCTGGCATTGAAAACTTAGATGGCAAGCTACTGAGGATGGTAGCTGACTCTATAGCCACTGCTATCTGTCATATCTTTAATCTTAGCCTAGAGGAAAGTCTTTGTCCTCAGGCCAGAGGGTACCCAGTCATTCCACTACCCAAGAGTGTTAGAACCAGCAAAGGCTGCTTTAACAGCAGACCAATCAGCTCTTAGCAAAACAATGTTATTTCTCTGTAAACAAATGAACAGACTTCCAGCATGCTTATAGACAAGTCCTCAACATGTACTGCACTGACACAAACTACTGATGATTGGTTGAAATCAATTGATAATAAAAGCCTTTGACATTATTGACGATAACCTGCTGTTGTGAAAATGTATGTGTTATTGCTTTTCAACATCTGCCATATCAGAGCTATTTATCCAATAGAACTCAAAGGGTTTTCCTAAATGGAAGCTTCTTTAATGTCAAACATGCAAAGTGTGGTGTACCTCAGGGCAGCTCTCTAGGTCCTCTACTCTTTTCTATTTTTTACCATTGACCTGCCACTGGCATTAAACTAAGCATGTGTTTCCATGTAACTGATGATTCAACCATATATGCATCAGCAACCACAGCTAGTGAAGTCACTGAAACCCTTAAAAGAGTTGCAGTCTGTTTTGGAATGGGTGGCCAGTAATAAACTGGTCCTGAACATCTCTAAAACTAAGAGCATTGTATTTGGTACAAATCATACAAATAGATTCAATGGTTGTAAAGATGGGGAGAGGTCTGTACGTATAGAGATGCTCTGCTTTTATGACACTGCACTTAAAAATGCATGTCATGCAGGCTCTAGTTTGGTCTTATCTTGATTATTGTCACTCGTGTGGTCGAGTGCTGCAAGGAAAGACCTAGCCCAGAACAGAGCGCCACGTCTTGCTCTTCATTGTAATCAGAGGTCTAATATAAATACTACGCATACCAGTCTCTCTTGACTAAGAGTTGAGGAGAGACTGACTGCAACAATTATTTTTATAAGAAACAATGTGAAATTCTAAATTGCATAGTCAATTTACACACAGCTCTGACTGACACACACTTACCCCCCAGATAAGCCACCAGAGGCCTTTTCAGTCAGCAAATCCAAAACAAATTCAACAAAGCGTACAGTATTATATAGAACCATTATTGCATGGAATTTCCATCTCATATTTCTCAAATTAACAAAACTGGTTAAAAAAAACCTAGATAAAGCAACACCCCACTAGGCTACCTGGGGCGGCAGGTAGCCTAGTGGTTGGAGCGTTGGACTAGTAACCGAAAGGTTGCAAGATTGAATCCGAGCTGACAAGGTAAAAATCTGTTGTTCTATCCCTGAACAAGGCAGTTAACCCACAGTTCCTAGGCCGTCATTGAAAATAAGAATGTTCTTAACTGACTTGCATAGTTAAATAAAAAAAATAAAAAAATAAAAAAGGCCACTCCAACATTTTAAATAGACAGCCTACATATTTAATACATACACACAAACTAAGTTTAATTTTTAAATGATTGTAGTTCTGTCCTTCATCAATTAATGTTCTGTATTATGTCACGTTTCATGTTTTGTGTGGAACCCAGAAAGAGTAGCTGCTGCTTTTGCAACTGCTAATGGGGATCCTAATAAAATACCAAATACCCCCCAAGGTGCCTCTGTACTGCCGTATTCTGAAGAGTCCACCGTGTGTGTGTGAGACCGACTGCCAGCCAATACCATCTCACTCAGAGCTAACTCGTCAGATGACTGGGGTGCAGGTTTAGCCCCATTGTTTCAGCTCAGAGAGACTAATGAGAGAGATGCAGACAACGGGACAGGGGTAGGGGTGCCCGCGCCCGCACCCACACACTGCATAAAAGGTCTGATATTTTGTGCTGCCATCAGCAGTTTGGCTACTTATGCTAAAGTGAGACAAATTGCCTCCTCTCTTCCCTTCTCCTTTCTTCCCTTCCCTCCCCCTCCCCCTCTCCTTTCCCCCCCACCCTTCATTTGACTCCCGCCTTTTCCTTCTAACCCAGCCGCACTCCTGAGTGACAGGCCAGTCATCCCTAGCCCGGGTGCCAGTCAGTCTCCTGCCAAATCCTAATGGAATTTATGTTTAGCTTGCCAATGAATCACGCAAAAGCACAAACAGACATGGGACCAGGCTAAGGACCGTGTAAGACTGTGAACGTTGAAGATACAAATGCAATGCACACAGACTCCGCGCGGTTTGACTCCATACAGTATGGTTCAACCACAGACATTCAGGCGCTGCAGTGGCATTTTCATAGTGTGGGATCTTAACACATCAATTTTTTTTATATGAATCCACAACAAAGATAACACTGTGTCCTAGTGGCTTCTAGGAAACCTGAGGCTTTGGTCACTTGACCATGAATGTGTTAGAATGACTATGTAATAATAGCAATGAGTCGCCAGGGAATATCCCACAATTAGGCTTACTGTGTTTACATGTGTGTGCTTAAGAGAGAGAGAGATCATGTGTGCGAACATGTTAGTGTGTGTGTCCATGTGCATTTGCACAGGGTGTAGGCCTGTGTGTGTGTAGGTGTGCCTAACAGATGTTAGTCTGTACAGTGCACAGCGCGAGAATGAGAGGGTGTGTGTGTGTGTAAGTGATCTGCTAGAGTTGAGTTAAGATTGAGTTTATTTATTTTTTACAGGGACAGTGCACATTAATCAACGTTTCAGTAAAAGTGCCGGTTTTAGCCAGCCGGCTAATTTTCAACCGCAGTCCCTGGGCAGGTTATTAAAAACAATTACAATATAGACAATCATTGAGCAGTGAGCACACGCAGAGCAACATAGGACAAGCAAGACGTAGCATACAGACAGAGCAACATAGAGCAAAAAGCAGCAAGACAAAATTCATAAAAGCAACAAAGTGTTTCCACACCTCACAAGCTACAGACAACAGACAGTGGGAGTCACATACTGTGGCTTTGTCTGTCTGCAGTAGAGACAACTATTCAGTGTTCACAGACACACACACACGGCTGTCTGATCTGCTCCAATCACAGCCCAAATAACTCATGACCAGAGAGCACCACCGGACAACAACACTGTGTGTGTGACAGAGATAGAAACCCACCTTATAGTTCAGGTGTTAGCTTCCCTCTAAAGCATGTAATCAAAACAGATAAAGTCCATTTCCAAACACCTATAAGCCACAGTCGTCCTCTTCCCGTGCCAATTCTAATGACCTGCAACTGCAGGCAGATACTTCTGCTGCCATGGCCTGCTTCTAAAGCTCTCCTGCAGCCCAGACAGGCCCAGCCAGGGATCAGTATCATGAGGCTCTGCCTGCCTTCAGACCCAGAATGAAAGAACAGCCTGGCAGGCTACTCTAAAGAGCCCCGGAAAACACATAACCAGAGCTGCGCTGCGTATGCAACACACCTGCCGCTCAATCACACACACGGGGCAAAAGGTTCAGGGCATCAGCTGTTAGGCCTAGGCTGGGCTACATCAGGACTGATGAGGATACGGCAGAGCGGACAACAGAGGGACAAGGCTTTAAAAAGCGGTCAAAACAAAATGTGTCCGAAGAGAGGGCGAGTGAGTGCGTGTGTGACAGAGTGAGAAAGACGCTAGGCGACATGCGTGTGCACCCAGAGAGGAGAGGCTGGATTGTAATTAGAACCACCTGGCTGGACATCCAGGGCAGGCAGCAACTCAATAAAGCAGTCTCAATAATCACCCGTCTCTGAATACAATACAAAAGTCTCTTGTGAGGTCTCCTCAAACTAACAGAGATCGAGCATCGTCCCTTCCAACCAAATCTCTAGAAGCAGATTGTGAAATGATCCCTCCCCCTCACATTAAGACCATTCCTTCGCCACCAACGTCACACCCAAAAACATTCGACCTCAACATAGAACATATCGCTTGCATTCTACCAAGTGTAGCCAAGTGAGACTCGAACTGAGGTATATGTCAGCTCGTGTCAACACTGTGTGTGTGTGTGTGTGTGTGTGTGTGTGTGTGTGTGTGTGTGTGTGTATGCTTATGTGTAAACGTGTCCTTGGAAAAGAATTGGGTTGAGCTTGCAGTGTTGTTGTAGAGCAAGAGTGAGCGTAAACACTTTCCAGAGGGGGGGATAGAGAGACGTGAGGTGCAGGAAGGGAGCATCATTCCCACAGCCCAGAGGTGGAGAAACTCCCCTGGTTCTCACAGCATGCACACACATACAACATTCGTGAATATTCATGATCACTTTGTTACCTACTCTCAGTACAGTAGAGCGCTAGGCCTCAGCAAGTAAGGAACTAGAGTTGGAGTGGGAGAGTGTTCTGTTGAGAAGCCAGGTGCACACTGTGTACCATATAGCTGCCTGGCCGGGTACAGCTCAAGGTAAACAGAAGCAGGGAAAGACTTGCAATACAAGCTACAGGGCCATAAAGTCTGGGCTGCTCCCCTCCCCCAGTAATCTGTGGGTTTTACTGCAACAGCACTGAGCACTAATTCACCTTTAAGCACCACAAACCCTACTGTATGGAGAGGGGGGGGGGGGGGGGCTGTATCACACAATCCCTGGGTCTAAACTAGACTTCTAAAACCAACATACAGTTTGAAAGGGAGATGCTGTCTGTCTGAGCTCTGAGGACAAGCCAAACTGTGCCAAACACACCATTTTATCCCTCCTTAAATGACAAAAATGTGCAGGCAGCAGGCACAAACCAACACGTACTGTCACTAGGATTATCTATAGCCGACATCAATAACCTGTTTGTACGGCACCTGGCTGCACAAAGGGCAGGGGAAAAAACGAACCTGTGGGGTTCATTGGCACCGACAATCGATTTTCTTTCGCATTCCTTTTCTTTGTTCGGCAGATTTGTTTATTTAAATGTATCCCATCAGGAACAATGTAGCCTAAAACCTTCACCACAAATGCAGGTATTTCAGCCATTGAACCATATTTGATGAGCTCAAGCAAATGTTCAACAGACATGTTATAAACAATGACAGTATTCACCTCAGTGGTGAGCTGGTGGCCAGGCGAGGCATGGACAAAACCTGTACAGTCAGTCTCTGGGGCTGCTATGCGATTGCAACACTACTGTAGGTATTGGCCAGCCTTCATTAAGCCGCCATGGAATGCACAAGTTCTCAAGTGCTGCTGCAGAGCCTCCGCTCCCAGCTCCTGAGCTTAGCTTGCTGATTCCTAATCAATAGGCTGACAACACGTAAAAATGAACACTAGAAAAGCCTGGCCTTGAGGGACCCCGCGAGCAATTGACAAATATTTTGGACGTCAACACTAACAGTCTTAAAAAGAAATACATTTCATATATGCCATTGTAAAAATAATCATTTGGTTGTGTTTACTAATGTATTTCAAAGAACATAATAGCATTTATTAGTTTATGTACAGTAGGATCTGAAAGTATTCACACCCCTTGACTTTGTCCACATTTCATTGTTATGAATGGGATAAAAATTGATTGTTTTTGTAGAATTTTTAAAAAGATTCATGAAAAATAAAACACTAATATATCTTAATTAGGTAAGTAATCAACCCCCTGAGTCAATACATCTGAATCACATTTGGCAGCAATTACAGCTGTGAGTCTTTCTGGGTAAGTCTAAGAGCTTTGCACATCTGGGGCCTCATTTATCAATCACGCGTAGGCACGAATCTGTGCGTAAACCATGCTTGGAATCATTTCCACTCAAGGTGTGAGATGTATCAATATGATGTATCAATATGAACACGTTTGCTTGAGAGTGAGCGTAAAGGTATGCACAGCCATGACCATGAGTACGCAGTGCCAAGTGGTGGAATAAGAGAACTGCTTGTCAAGACTTGGAATGGGGAAAATATGTTGAACATTTGTGAAATTGTGAGAGTAATAAAACATTTTTTAATTTCATTGTGAATTCATGGAACATATAGTGATATCGTATAATTTGTCCACATCAGTGCATATAAAGTACAGTCATTTGTTGAATTAGAGTCACGAGTGAAAGTGAAACCATTCTTGTTGGATGATTTGGCACATTGTGCATATAGCAGAGAGCGTGTTTCTAGAGACAGGTGGAACTTTTTTTGTGCAGAAAGTACAGATTGGTTTTGGGAAACGATATCTGATGAGCCAACCTTAAGATTTTTGCGAGGATGAAAAACCTACTTCAGAAAGGCAAACATGCCATTCCGGTGCTATCCACCCTTGGGTGTTTGGCAACATGCACTTTTCAGCTGGAACTTGCCGATCAGAATCTCTCAGCCCCCAATGAGCCAATGTTTTGGAGGCAATCAGGAGGAAATCAATATCATAACATTTTTATACACCATCGCAAGAGGGGTTTCTTTGCCATCAATGGGTTCACAAATACAAACGGACCAATAGACTGTACCCACATCGCCATAAAAGCACCAACCCAAAACGAGTTCAACCATGTGAACAGAACAGTGTGGAAGTGACAGGTTATGTGACGCGCAAAAGATGCTGCTGAATGTGCTGGCAAGGTGGCCCGGTGGAACGCACGACTCGTTCATTCTGCAGAACAGCAATGTTGGCCTATACGCCTCCAGTAGGGAGCTGTTGAGGATGGATGGTCCTCAATAAAATAAACTAAATGTTTTACTGGTCAAGCCACAACTGAGCGAGAAAACATTTTGGCTGTACTCGTCTCATCCTCTGACAATAGCACCTCTATTTCAGTCGCTGAAAAGTTTTTTTTTTTCTCTACGCTTTTTTGTTTGCACCGATGTATCTCACCGTATGGCGTTTTATATTCCCCACGGGTTTTAAAAGGGATCATTTTGAAATGCAAATAACCAAGGTCATGCACGAGCACCGACGCTGAGAACCATTGGTATTTATCAATAGGCATCTCCTACCGGTGTGCGTATGACTCGTGGGATTGTTTGATAAATCACACTTTTTCTGTGCGTACGAACATACTAAGTCGCAATCGCACGTAGTATTTTACAATATTGATAAACGCCCATTCATTTTTAAAAACTGTCAAGTTGTTTTTGAATCTGCCAGATTCCAGCCTTGCTGAAGCACCCCCAGATCATCTCCGATCCTCCGCCAAATTTCACAGTGGGTGCGAGACACTATAGCTTGGAGGCCTCTCCAGGTCTCGCACCCACTGTGAAATTTGGTGGACGATTGGTGATGATCTGGGGCTGCTTCAGCAAGGCTGGAATCGGGCAGATTTGTCTATGTGAAGGACGCATGAATCAAGCCACGTACAAGGTTGTCCTGGAAGATAACCTGCTTCCTTCTGCTCTGACAATGTTCTCCAACTCCGAGGAGTGGTTTTTCCAGCAGGACAAAGCTCCATGCCACACAGCCAGGTCAATCAAGGTGTGGATGGAGGACCACCAGATCAAGACCCTGTCATGGCCAGCCCAATCTCCAGACCTGAACCCCATTGAAAACCTCTGGAATGTGATCAAGAAGAAGCTGGATGGTCACAAGCCATCAAACAAAGCCGAGCTGCTTGAATTTGTGCACCAGGAGCGGCATAAAGTCACCCGACATCAACATGAAAGACTGATGGAGAGCATGCCAAGACACATGAAAGCTGTGATTGAAAATCAGGGTTATTCCACCAGATATTGATTTCTGAACTGTTAAGTTAAACCATTAGTACTGTGTTATTTAAAAATGAATATGAACTCATTTTCTTTGCATTATTCGAGGTCTGACAACACTGGATCTTTTTTGTTATTTTGACCAGTTGTCATTTTCTGCAAATAAATGCTCTAAATTACAATATTTTTATTTGGAATTTAGGAGAAATGTTGTCAGTAATTTATAGAATAAAACAAAAATGTTCATTTTACCCAAACACATACCTATAAATAGCAAAACCAGAGAAACGGATAATTTTGCAGGGGTCTCTTAATTTTTCCAGAGCTGTATGTTTGAAATCTATTTATTCTGAACAGTCTTTTCACTCTGTCAGTTAGGTTAGTATCGTGGAGTAACTATAATGTTGTTGATCCATCCTCAGTTCTCATATCACAGCCATAAAACTCTGTAACTGTTTTAAAGTCACCATTGGCCTCATGGTAAAATCCATCAGTGGTTTACTTCCTCTCCGGCAACTGAGTTTGTTGATATAACATCCAAAGTGTAATTAATAACTTCACCATGCTCAAAGGGATATTCAATATTGGCTTTTTTATTTTTTACCCATCTACCAATAGGTTCCCATCTTTGGTAGGCATTGTAAAATCTCCCTGGTCTTTGTGGTAGAATCTGTGTTTGAAATGCAATGCTCAACTGAGGCACCTCACAGATAATTGTATGTGTTGGGTACAGAGATGAGGTAGTCATTCAAAAATCATGTTAAAACACTTATTGCACACAGTGAGTCCATGCAACTTAAGTGACTAGTTAAGCACAGTTTTACTCCCGAACATATTTAGGCTTGCCATAACAAAGGGGTTGAATACTTGACTCAAGACATTTGAATTGTCATTTATATTTAATTTGTAACATTTTCTAAAAACATATTTCCACTTTGACATTATGGGGTATTGTGTAGGCCAGTGACAAAACCAAATCACAACTTAATCCATTTAAAATTCAGGCTATAACACAACAAAAATGTGGAAAAAGTCAAGGGGTGTGAATACTTTCTGAAGGCACTGTACACCATCAGAGACATTGCACCATCACTACACTGTCTATCCTGCAACACACTGTAGGCCTATATGGCAGTGTACAGAGGTGAATGAGAGAAACCGGATAGGGGAACGAGGCAGGGTGGGAGTAATGAAAAACGGTATTGGCCACTGCATCACGGAGAGGACAGGACTGAACGAGAGTCAGTGAGGCAGGTAAGGTAGAAAGAGATGATTGGGAAGGAAGGAACAAAGGACGGGAGTAAAGAAAAGACATGGATGGAGATCGAAAACTCTGACAGCACTGCTGACAGCACAGAACTCAGCGGGAGAAAAACAGGGGGGAGGAGCGAGCCAAAAGGTGGAAGGAGAACAAAGAGGGTAAGCAGATATGTAGCAGATATGTGGCAGTGAGACAGGGGTGAAGAATGGAGGGAACAGGCAGGCCACTGAGAAAGAGGAGCGTAGAAGAAAAAGGCAATGCACTGAGGGTGCGGCATAGAATTAGCCTAGTAAGTGTTAGACACTTGGCCCTGCTCCCTTTGCACTAGCTAGCCAGGTTGGTAGCACTAGAACGAAAGCACAGGCCAAAAGGGAGTACAGTCTCCTAAGATTTTTTTGTAAAAAAGATGAGTCTTCAACAAGTGCGGGAAAATTTGGCTTGACATTTGAAGAAGCCATTGACAAACAATTAGAAGCCATTAAAGTGAGCCCTGGTGAAAGAGGCAGAACCTGCTCGCTTCTCCTGGGGCCTGAACGGAGAGGAGCAATCCCTATTGAGTTACTGGTCTGGGTAGGGCAGCAGGGAAGGGGCCAGTCTAAATACAATGCTCTGGGCCAGTCTATGTGGGCATTTTATATTGTGCAGTAGTTGTTATCTACTCAGAAACCTACACCGCCTTCGTAAAGAATTCATACCCCTTGACTTATTCCACATTCATTCTGTTACAGCCTGAATTTAAAATGGAATAAACTGATTATCTTACTCACCCATCTACACACAATGCCTCATAATGACAAAGTGAAATCATGTATATATATATTTTTTTTAAGTATTCACAACCCTGAGTCAATGCGTTAAAAACACCTTTGGCAGCGACTACAGCTGTGAGTCTTTCTGGGCAAGTCTAAGAGCTTTGCACACCTGAATTGTACAATATTTGTACATTATTCTTTTAAATATTCTTCAAGCTCTGTTAATCTGGTTGTAGATCATTGCCAGACAGCCATTAAGTCTTGCCATAGATGTAGGTCAAAACTAACTTGGTCACTCAGGAACATTCACTGTCTTCTTGGTAAGCAACTCCAGTGTAGATTTGGCTTTGTGTTTTAGGTTACTGTCCTACTGAAAGGTTCATTTGTCCCCCAGTGTCTGTTGGAAATCAGACAAAGAGGTTTTCCTCTAGGATTTTGCCTACGCTTAGCTCCATAAAATGTTTTATGGTCCATGCCAATGATAAGCATACCCATAACATGATGCAGCCACCACCATGTTTGACAATATGAAGAGTGGTACTCAGTGTTGTGTTTGCACCAAACCCAACACGTCGTATTCAGGACAAAAAAATAATTGCTTTGCCACATTTTTAGCAGTTTTACTTTAGTTCCTTCTTCCAAACAGGGATGCATGTTTTGGAATATTTGTATTCTGTACAGGCATCCTTCACACTCTGTCATTTAGGTTAGTGTAGTGGAGTAACTACTATGTTGTTGATCCATACTCAGTTTTCTCCAATCACAGCCTGGGGCGGCAGGTAATCTAGTGGTTAGAGCGTTGGACTATTAACCGAAAGGTTGCAAGATCAAATCCCTGAGCTGACAAGGTAAACATCTGTCGTTCTGCCCCTGAACAAGGCGGTTAACCCACTGTTCCTAGGCCGTCATTGAAAATAAGAATTTGTTGTTAACTGACTAGTTAAATAAAGGGGGGGGGGGGGGGGGGGGGGGGTTTACCATTGGCCTCATTGGTGAAATCCCTCAGTGGTTTCCTTTCTCTCTGGCAACGGAGTTAGGAAGGACACCTGTATCTTTGGATGGTGTATCAATACACCCATTCACTACAAAGTGTAATTAATAACTTCACCATTCTCAAAGGGATATTCAATGTCTGCTTTGTTTTATTTTTACCCAGCTATCAAAAGGTGCCCATCTTTGCGAGGCATCGGAAAACCTCCCTGGTCTTTGTGGTTGAATCTGTGCTTGAAATCCACTGCTCAGCTGAGGGACCTTACAGATAATTGTTTGTGTGGGGTACAGAGATGAGGTAGTCAATCAAAAATCTTGAGTGAAACCATGCAACTTTTTATGTGACTTGTTATACTACTTTTTGCTGAACATATTTAGGCTTGCCATAAGGGGATGAATACTTATCAACTCAAGACATTTCAGCTTTTCATTTTTTATTAAAATTAAAAAAAAAAAAAAAAAAACATAATTCCACTTTGACATTATGGGGTATTGTGTGTAGACCAGTGACAAAATCTCAATTTAATCCATTTTAAATTCAGGCTGTAACAAAATGTGGAAAAAGTCAAGGAGTGTGTATACTTTTTGAAGGCACTGTAACGGTCATTTAAATCAGTCTAAACAAATCTGACCTTTAAGCTGACAGGAATGCCTCCTTTTTACCTCTAGATACAGTCTACATTGTGCCACGAGAGATTCTGGTTCGAGTCAAGGCTCTGTCACAGCCGGCCGCGACTGGGAGACCCATGGGGTTAAGGGAGGGTTCGGCCGGCAAGGATGTCCTTGTCCCATCGTGCACAAAAACAAACAAAAATCCATGGCGGACGGGGCGCAGTGCACGCTGACACAGTCGTCAGGTGCACGGTGTTTCCTCCGACACATTGGTGCGGCTGGCTTCCGAGTTAAGTGGGCACTGTGTCAAGAAGCAGTGCGGCTTGGTTGGGTTGTGTTTCGGAGGACGCACAGCTCTCGACCTTCGCCTCTCCCGACTCCGTACGTGAGTTGCAGCGATTTATTTTTAATTTTTAAACAGCCTACAGTTCCCGATTGAATATTATACGTAGTATTAGGTGTACGTTTACGCTACTACCGCTTTGGAGGGGTTTACTATGCACAGCCAATGCAAAACAAGCTAGATGCAACCTTCTAAATGAATCCAGGTGCAGTCTGACACGCATGGAGAAGTTGTCAATCTCCCTCCGTTCCTCCTCTCTTGTTGACACGGAACAAAGTGCAAACACACACTCACCAACGGTGCCGTGCATTTTCCCTTCGCCACATTGACTGGGAGGAGCAGAGAGCAGAGTGTGGAGACACTTATCAGTGCTGATGGGGGACTGTCTGGGTTAGAGAGGGAAAGCAGTCGGTGCCATAGAATTTGATTGAGTAGATTAAAAGCAAACGTTCTGTGGTAGGGTGGACCGGCTGTGTCCATGTTTAAACGTTTGTTCATCAACACCTGTTAGAATTCTGTGCCGAGTCTCAGTTTTTGACATGTGGAGCAATGCTTTTCTATTGCGTGGACAGTGACATCTCCTGTAGATTTTAGAGCCATGTCCATTGTACTCATTCCAACTCTATGCTGGGCACAGTGTATGTGAAGGGACTGGGACCAGGTGTCCCACCCTGTCTGCACTAGCTAGAGCATCCAAGTCATCTGCGGACCGCATGTAGGACTGGGACTTCAGAGGATAGGGTTGTCTTCACTTCAAAACGGGAGGGAGAAGAAAGGAGGAGAGAGAGTGGAGGCACGACTGAATGCTGCTTTGAAGATAACAGCATATTACTTCTGACGTGCTATGGTAAATAATCTCTTCTGAAAGATAACTATGATCTCGGTTGTCAATTAAAATTACCGTTCTGCAATGACCGACAAATTAGCATGGAAGAGAAAGCATGAATGTTTGACTGACTTATAGTCAGGGCACAATGGAAAGTGAAAGTCACCTGAGCTAATCATTTGTGGCTGAAGGGTGAACACTGATGGTGACTCAGGGTGTTGATGACATGGTGAGATTGAGACATGCTGGGCCATGCCAATAGACATGGTGGTCTAACGATCAGGGTTGACAAAGGATGAAAAGGAGACGAGGAGAGAGAGTAGAGCTAGGCACACCTGATGAGGAACTGCACTTGTCACTGAGAAAATCCATGCAACACTGCTGCATGCAACATCACAGGTTCTTTAAAAGACACTCCATTTCATTCTGTGACCTGTATCGATCAGCCCCCACATTGAGGGGACAAGGAGGAATAGAAATGGCAAAGCAGCCATTTTGTAAAGTTGAGAGGTCACCAGGACTGGGCGTAGGGTTCAGATGGAATAGACAGGAGCACTGGGCCTGGTGAAACAGTCAGTCAGCCAGCCAGCAGTCACAGGCCACTGACTGTGTGGAATGAGGGGAGCCCTTTGGACGAGCCTCCAGGAGGGACGAGGCCGGGACTGGAACTGACGCCTACTTAACTAAGTGTTAAGACAGTTGTAAATAGCGCCCTGCTCCCCGGTCCTCATCCCTGCCATTTCACACCACCATGCTGCACAGGGTGGCAGCAGCATCATTCACACATGACAGCTGACGCTGGTCACAGGGGGAGAGGAACGCATGGTCCATGCCAGAGAACAACCTATGCTACAGGTCAGAGCCATACTGATAGTGCCCTGGATGGATGCCTGCTAGGTAGGACTGTCCACGTCAAAATCTTGGTTGACCTAGTTGTCTGTTCTTTCACCCCCCCCCCCCCCCCCCCCCCCCCCCCCCCCCCCCTATTTAGACACACCCTGTTTTTTTAATAAAAACAACTATATGTAGGCTACTGAGCTTGTTTGATGCATTAACTTCTTATGTCTGCAGGGGCAGTATTAAGTAGCACAGAGTTGCCCAGAGTAAACGGTCTGCTCCTCAGTCATAGTTGCTAATATATGCATATTATTATTAGTATTGGATAGAAAACACTCTGAAGTTTCTAAAACTGTTTGAATTATGTCTGCAAGTATAACAGAACTCATATGGCAGGCAAAAACCTGAGAAAAAATCCAAACAGGAAGTAGAAATTCTGCGTCTGGTCGATTCTCAACCAAGATCCCATTGAAATCACAGCGAGATATGGATGAGTATGCACTTCCTACGGCGTCCACTAGATGTCAACAGTCTGTAGAACCTTGTCTGATGCCTCTACTGTGAAGGGGGGCCGAATGAGAGGGGAATTAGTCAGGTCTGCCATGACCTGACCATGCTTTGACCATGCGCGTTCACATGAGAGGGAGCTCTGTTCCATCGTTCATCTGAAGTCAATGTAATTCTCCGGTTGGAACGTTATTCAAGATTTATGTTAAAAACATTATAAAGATTGATTCAATACATCGTTTGACATGTTTCTACGGACTGTTACGGAACCTTTGGACATTTCGTCAGGTTTTAGTGAACACGCTTCCCTGACGTTGGATTTGTTTACCAAACACGCTACAAAAATAGCTATTTGGACATAAATGGACATTACCGAAAAAAAAGAATTTCTTGTGGAAGTGAGAGTCCTGGGAGTGCATTCCAACGAAGATCAGCAAAGGTCAGTGAAGATTTATAATGCTTTTTATGAGTTTTGCACAATTTGGCGGGTAACTGTATGGCTTGCTTTTGTGGCTGAACACTGTCTTCAGATTATTGAATATTGTGTTTTGCCGTAAAGCTTTTTGAAATCTGACACAGCAGTTCCATTAAGAACAAGTTTATCTTTAATTCTACGTAAAACATGTAGCTTTCAAAGTTTATGATGCCCTCAATCTCACACAAATTATCAATGAACCTACCAGGTACCACCCCAATTCTGTAAACACGGGTACCCTCATAGATATCATCCTAACAAACTTGCCCTCCAAATACACCTCTGCTGTTTTCAACCAAGATCTCAGCGATCACTGCCTCATTGCCTGCATCCGTAATGGGTCAGCGGTCAAACAACCTCCACTCATCACTGTCAAACGCTCCCTGAAACACTTCAGCGAGCAGGCCTTCCTAATCGACCTGGCCGGGATATCCTGGAAGGATATTGATCTCATCCCGTCAGTAGAGGATGCCTGGTCATTTTTTAAAAATGCCTTCCTCACCATCTTGAATAAGCATGCCCCATTCAAGAAATATAGAACCAGGAACAGATATAGCCCTTGGTTCTCTCCTGACCTGACTGCCCTTAACCATCAGAAAAACATCCTATGGCGTTCTGCATTAGCATCGAACAGCCCCCGTGATATGCAACTTTTCAGGGAAGCCAGAAACCAATATACACAGGCAGTTAGAACAGCCAAGGCTAGCTTTTTCAAGCAGAAATTTGCTTCCTGCAACACAAATTCAAAAAAGTTCTGGGACACCGTAAAGTCCATGGAGAATAAGAACACCTCCTCCCAGCTTCCAACCGCTCTGAAGATAGGAAACACTGTCACCACCGACAAATCCACTATAATTGAGAATTTCAATAAGCATTTTTCTACGGCTGGCCATGCTTTCCACCTGGCTACCCCTACCCCGGACAACAGCACTGCCCTCCCCTCTGCTACTCGCCCAAGCCTTCCCCATTTCTCTTTCTCCCAAATACAGTCAGCTGATGTTCTTAATGAGCTGCAAAATCTGGACCCTTACAAATCAGCCGGGCTAGATAATCTGGACCCTTTCTTTCTAAAACTATCTGCTGAAATTGTGTCCACCCCTATTACTAGCCTCTTCAACCTCTCTTTCGTGTCGTCTGAGATCCCCAAAGATTGGAAAGCAGCTGCGGTTATCCCCCTCTTCAAAGGGGGGGACACCCTTGACCCTAACTGCTACAGACCTATATCTATCCTACCCTGCCTTTCTAAGGTCTTCGAAAGCCAAGTCAACAAACAGATTACCGACCATTTCGAATCACACCACACCTTCTCCGCTATGCAATCTGGTTTCAGAGCTGGTCATGGGTGCACCTCAGCCACGCTCAAGGTCATAAACGATATCGTAACCGCCATCGATAGGAAACAATACTGTGCAGCCGTATTCATTGACCTGGCCAAGGCTTTTGACTCTGTCAATCACCACATCCTCATTGGCAGACTCGACAGCCTTGGTTTCTCTAATGATTGCCTCGCCTGGTTCACCAACTACTTCTCTGATAGAGTTCAGTGTGTCAAATCGGAGGGTCTGTTGTCCGGGCCTCTGGCAGTCTCTATGGGGGTGCCACAGGGTTCAATTCTTGGACCGACTCTCTTCTCTGTTTACATCAATGATGTCGCTCTTGCTGCTGGTGATTCTCTGATCCACCTCTACGCAGACGACACTATTCTGTATACTTCTGGCCCTTCTTTTGACACTGTGTTAACAACCCTCCAGGCGAGCTTCAATGCCATACAACTCTCCTTCCGTGGCCTCCAACTGCTCTTAAATACAAGTAAAACCAAATGCATGCTCTTCAACCGATCGCTGCCTGCTCCTGCCCGCCTGTCCAACATCACTACTTTGGACGGCTCTGACTTAGAATATGTGGACAACTACAAATACCTAGGTGTCTGGTTAGACTGTAAACTCTCCTTCCAGACCCACATCAAACATCTCCAATCCAAAGTCAAATCTAGAATTGGCTTCCTATTCCGCAACAAAGCATCCTTTACTCATGCTGCCAAACATACCCTTGTAAAACTGACCATCCTACCAATCCTCGACTTCGGTGATGTCATTTACAAAATAGCCTCCAAAACCCTACTCAATAAATTGGATGCAGTCTATCACAGTGCCATCCGTTTTGTCACCAAAGCCCCATATACTACCCACCACTGCGACCTGTACACTCTCGTTGGCTGGCCCTCGCTTCATACTCGTCGCCAAACCCACTGGTTCCAGGTCATCTACAAGACCCTGCTAGGTAAAGTCCCCCCTTATCTCAGCTCGCTGGTCACCATAGCAGCACCTACCTGTAGCACGCGCTCCAGCAGGTATATCTCTCTAGTCACCCCCAAAACCAATTCTTCCTTTGGACGCCTCTCCTTCCAGTTCTCTGCTGCCAATGACTGGAACGAACTACAAAAATCTCTGAAACTGGAAACACCTATCTCCCTCACTAGCTTTAAGCACCAGCTGTCAGAGCAGCTCATAGATTACTGCACCTGTACATAACCCATCTACAATTTAGCCCAAACAACTACCTCTTTACCTACTGTATTCATTTATTTATTTTTGCTCCTTTGCACCCCATTATTTCTGTCTCTACTTTTCACTTTCTTCCAATGCAAACCAACCATTCCAGTGTTTTTTAGTTTTTATTTTACTTGCTGTGTTGTACTCACTTCGCCTCCATGGCCTTTTTATATTTTATTTATTTATACATATATTTGTTTGCCTTCACCTCCCTTATCTCACCTCACTTGCTCACATTGTATATAGACTTATTTTTTTTTCACTGTATTATTGACTATATGTTTGTTTTTACTCCATGTGTAACTATGTGTTGTTGTATGTGACGAACTGCTTTGCTTTATCTTGGCCAGGTCGCAATTGTAAATGAGAACGTGTTCTCAATTTGCCTACCTGGTTAAATAAAGGTTAAATAAAAATAAATAAAATAAATATTTCTGTTATTTGATGTGGCTCTCTGCAATTTCTCTGGATATTTTGGAGGCATTTCTGAACATGGCGCCAATGTAAACTGAGGTTTTTGGATATAAATATGAACTTAATCGAACAAGACATATATGTATTGTGTAACATGAAGTCCTATGAGTGTCATCTGATGAAGATCAAAGGTTAGTGATTAATTTTATCTCTATTTCTGCTTTTTGTGACTCCTCTCTTTGGCTGGAAAAATGGCAGAACTTTTCTGTGAGTTGGTGGTGACCTAACATAATCGTTTGTGGTGCTTTCGCTGAAAAGCCTATTTGAAATCGGAGACTTTGGTGCGATTAACAACAAGATTACCTTTAAAATGGTATAAGATACATGTATGTTTGAGGAATTTTAATTATGAGATTTCTGTTGTTTGAATTTGGCGCCCTGCACTTTCACTGGCTGTTGTCATATCATCCCGTTAACGGGATTGCAGCCATAAAAAGTTAAGCACACTGTGATTAATGAATGAAAACAAATGATTCAAGAGGGAGCCAGAGATCAATTAAAAAAACATGTTCATGAGCCTCTGCCGCTGCTGGCCTTCGCAGATTCTGCCGTTAAGCTCCTGAAGTTGCCGGTAATAGCCTAAACCAAGGTTCGGCAACCTTTTCCATTTGGAATAACAAGTTATTTGACCATTTTTACCGACCTGCATGCCAGTTAGGATTTTCATATGCACATTTTCATGGAAGAGTTCAATTTAATCAAAACATAGTCATACCTCAAAATCATCATGTGATTAATCACAATTATTTTATTGCCAACTATGTAAAAATGGCGTACATAATGCCAACAAAAACATTGTAGCCTGGAGGTACACAATATCCAGATAAAATAAATATCCTCTAAATCACATGGCTACACACTTGGCCTGTCTGCAAGGAACTATGCAACATTGTATCAATTATTAACTTGGGTCTGGGCTGACCCTTATTATATCTCAAACTCTAACTGCTCTTCTCCACTTGTTCTTTTGAACCATTATTGTAGTCAGACCCAAGAGTGGTTATTGAAAGAGAGCCTATTTGAAAAATGTTTCCAGCTATGTTGAGGAACTATTGTCATTCTCAATGGATGTAAAAACAAACTGTTTACTTGCTGTTAGAAGCTCCACAGTGGTGGTGAGTTAAGACAAATCAGAAATACTAATCAGATTCCCAAATGGGCACATTTGTAGGCCTACGTTTGCGGAGGGCAAGTAGCCTAGGCCTACTTTAAGCATAATCAGGTGCGCGTCCTCACTCAAGATTGACAGGAGCGCTACAAACAAAATACAATTAATCATTCGTAAATGACATTTAAAAAGCAAAACTTGTTCCTCACAAGTGTAACCTAGGTTGTGCGGTCCTCAAAAAACATGTCCACTCCAACAATGAGAACAGTAAAATAATAATAACAACATTGCAGTTTGGAAATTATGGGAATTAACGGTAAATGTACTACTGATACTGGTGAGCCATCGCAATTGATTAGTCCACTGAGACATGCGTGAGTCAGGTGTCAATCAGACAGGTATCTCGTGTGCCATAAAATAATGAAATATATATATATTTGCGACTGCTTGACTAAAAAAGACCAACAGCCTAGATGGGAGGAAATACAGGTGGATGGATAACTGAATCCATCTGAAACACATGCGCAAGTAGTTAAGCTATTTCACATAGTAGGAACTAGTGTTGGGTTTATACAGATGTTCATATCTCCATAGCATCCTCTCATTACGGGATTTACGGTATTACCGGCTTAGTACACAGCAGGGCACCAAAAAAACGGGCATCTATAACCAGAATGCTAACAAAATGAGCACAAGTAAGAGCGAAAATCCACAGAGGCTGCTAAATATTCTAACGGGTGCAAACGAAGAAAAAAATATATAATTTTCAAAGACAGGCAATCAAGCTCATAAAGTTACACATATATTAGGTAGGAGCTACCAAATACCATTTTAAGTGAGTATGGACATTTACAAGCGAATGTGAACAACAGCTATTGTGCTCATGAACAAAGTTGACGCATGCTTGTATGACGGAAGAACAGCACTGGCTCTGAAGCAGCATGTGTACACACTGGGTCTGTGTGCAGTCTGGAATCACTAGGACAACAGGCCTGCCTTCTCGAAGAATATGGGGGAGGAGCAGAAGGGCCGAGAACAAAGAGAGGGAAAAAAAACAAGCAAGGAAATCAATATACAGAATACTCATCCAAAGGGCTTTGACTTCTCAAACACAGCAAGGGCTAACACAATATGATGCCCCGTCACCTTATTCATTCAGCCACCGTGCTTCTACACCTGCATTGCTTGTTGTTTGGGGTTTCAGGCTGGGTTTCTGTACAGCACTTTGAGATATCAGCTGATGTAAGAAGGGCTATATAAATACATTTGATTTGACTTAGCTAGCAATTTAAACTTATGGGTTGCGTTAACGCAGAATTCTGTGTTCTTCTGCGCTTCAGTTGCACTTCTCCATTCGGATGAGAATTCAAACAGCATTCCATCAGCAGACAACATCTTCGGTACTTTTCTCGGTGTAGCTAGCATACATTTCTCCAGAAAAATGCAATATTAACTTTTAGCCAAACAACAGGAAATGTACACTAAACAAAAATATAAAATGCCACCAGTTCATAAATAAATCTGTAAATTGAAATACATTTATTACGCTCTAATCTATGGATTTCACACGACTGGGAATAGAGATATGCATCTGTTGGTCACAAATCTTCTTTTTTTTTTTTTTAAAGGCAAGGATCAGAAAACCAGTCAGTATCACCATTTTCTTCATGGAGTGCGACATCACTCCTCATAGAGTTGATCAGGCTGTTGATTGTGGCCTGTGGAACGTTGTCCCACTCCTATTCAATGGCTGTGCCAAGTTCCTGGATAGTGGCGGGACCGGGAACACCCAGAGCATCCATAACATGCTCAATGGGTGACATGGCTGGTGAGTAAGCAGGCCATAGACGAACTGGGACATTTTCATCTTCCAGGAATTGTGCACACATGGGGCCGTGCATTATTATGCTGAAACATGAGGTGATGGCGTCGGATGAATGGTACGACAATGGGCCTCAGGATCTTGTCACGGTATCTCGGTGCATTCAAATTGCCATTGATAAAATGCAATTGTGTTCGTTGTCCGTAGCTTATGCCTGTCCATACCATAACCCCACCCCCACGTGGCACTTTGTGCCGACATCAACAAACCGCTTGCCTACATGACGTCATACACGCTGTCTGCCATCTGCCCGGTACAGTTGAAACCAAGATGAATCCACGAAGAGCATACTTCTACAGCGTGCCAGTGACCATCGAAGGTAAGCATTTGCCCACTGAAGCCAGTTACAACACCGAACTTCAGTCATGTCAAGATCCTGGTGAGGATGACGAGCACGCAGATGAGCTTTCCTGAGACGGTTTCTGACAGTGTGGTCAGAAATTCTTCGGTTGTGCAAACCAACAGTTTCAACAGCTGTCTGGGTGGCTGGTCTCAGACGATCCCGCAGGTGAAGAAGCCAGAGATGGAGGTCCTGGGCTGGTGTGGTTAGATGCAGTCTGAGGTTGTGAGGCCGGTTGGACATACTGCCAAATTCCCTAAAACAATGTTGGAGGTGGCTTATGGTAGAGAAATTAATAGGGATGCACAATATATCAGTAAGCATATTGGAATCGGACGATATTAGCTAAAAGTGGCAACATTGGCATGTTTAGTTTAACGCAAAACCAATGTAAAAGCTGATGTGCATACCTATATAACATAGATAGATGACGTAATGACGGCACACAAAAAAACAGCATTACACGTGCAACACAGCATTCCTAACCTAGCGCACAATGTCTGCTGTGTGGATATATTTGTACATTTCAAAGGAAGATAACAAAAAGGCCATACGCAATGTTTGTGCTGCTATGATTTCCAGAAGGGAGAAAGTGAAATCTTTCAATACCACAAACCTAATTACTCATTTGAAAGTGCATCACCCCCAGACGTTGAGCGACTACTTAGAACAAAAGGGGAACTAAGTGCACCCTTCCAACAACTAAACAAGTTAACTTCTTATGGCTTGGGGGCAGTATTTCGACATCTGGATGAGAAGCGTGCCCAAAGTAAACTGCCTGTTACTCAGGCCCAGAAGCTAGGATATGCATATAATTGGTAGATTTGGATACAAAACTCAAAAGTTTCCAAAACTGTTAAAATAATGTCTGAGTATAACATAACTGATATGGCAGGCGAAAACCTGAGGAAAATCCATCCAGGAAGTGGGATTCTTTTGATGTGGGTATTTTCAATTGAATGCCTATAGAGTATCTAATGGGTTAGGACCCAGATTGCAGTTACTATGGCTTCCACTAGATGTCAACAGTCTTTAGACTGTGTTTCAGGCTTGTTTTCTGAAAAATGAAGAAGAATGAGACCTTTCTCTCAGTGGACTGTAGAATCATGCAGTGCTGGTTTCGTTGTTTTTCCTTTCTATTGAATACGCTATTGTCCGGTTGAAATATTAGCGATTATTTAGACAATTGACAACCTGAGGATTAATTATGAATATCGTTTGACATGTTTCGACGAACTTTACCGGTACTATTAGGATTAGAGGTCGACCGATTAATCGGAACGGCCGATTAATTAGGGCCGATTTCACGTTTTCATAAGAATCAGAAATCGTTAATTTTGGATGCCGATTTTGCCGCATTTCTTTTTGTTTTACACCTTTATTTAACTAGCCAAGTCAGTTAAGAACACATTCTTATTTTCAATGACGGCCTAGGAACGGTGGGTTAACTGCCTTGTTCAGGGGCAGAACGACAGATTTTTACCTTGTCAGCTCAGGGATTCAATCTTGCAACCTTACGGTTAACTAGTCCAACGCTCTAACCACCTGCCTCACGAGGTGCCTGCCTGTTACGAGAATGCAGTAAGAAGCCAAGGTAAGTTGCTAGCTAGCATTAAACTTATCTTAAAAAAAACAATCAATCAATCATAATCACTAGTTAACTACACATGGTTGATAATATTACTAGTTTATCTAGCGTGTCCTGCGTTGCATATAATCGATGCTGTGCGCATTCGCGAAAAAGGACTGTCGTTGCTCCAACGTATACCTAACCATAAACATCAACGCCTTTCTAATAATCAATACACAGAAGTATATATTTTTAAACCTGCATATTTAGCTAAAATAAATCCAGGTTAGCAGGCAATATTAACCAGGTGAAATTGTGTCACTTCTCTTGCGTTCATTGCACGCAGAGTCAGGGTATATGCAACAGTTTGGGCCGCCTGGCTCATTGCGAACTAATTTGCCAGAATTTCACGTAATTATGACATAACATTGAAGGTTGTGCAATGTAACAGGAATATTTAGACTTAAGGATGCCACCCGTTAGATAAAATACGGACCGGTTCCGTATTTCACTGAAAGAATAAACGTTTTGATTGAAGCAACAAAACCAAAAAAGTTGGCTTTCAATATAAAAATGTCACCCGTCAATAAACAGCTGGACTCACATGCTCCCGCTTTCTCCCGTTGTGCTATTTTACAAACAATAGCGTGACTGGGCTCAACTGTTCTGGAGAACTACAGTAAGCTTCATAATGCAAAGATGTGACAGATGAAATTAACGTGATCTGCTTTATCTTCTAACGTATTGCACCCCCCCCCCTTGTCCCCCTGGACCACGTCTGGCCCCACTCACTCAGGGACACACATGACTGTGAGAAAGAAACAAGCACACAATGTCCAGGCCTGGCTGTCTAGAAGAAACCAGCACAACCACAATGGCACCTCAGGCCCCCCTCCAACTTTCTACCTCCTGAAAAGTCAGCAGGCCTGGATTTGGTAACGATGTCGATCCAGCAACAGCGGGGCATCAAGTGCTCTAGAACCACATTGAACGTCATTATGAAACAATGCTAATTTAGAGCTAGCCTGCTTGTCAATAAAAAATTTTTTATTTTTTTTATTTATTTATTTAACCTTTATTTAACCAGGTAGGCAAATTGAGAACACGTTCTCATTTACAATTGCGACCTGGCCAAGATAAAGCAAAGCAGTTCGACACATACAACAACACATAGTTACACATGGAGTAAAACAAACATATAGTCAATAATACAGTGAAAAAAAAAAAACGTTTATATACAATGTGAGCAAGTGAGGTGAGATAAGGGAGGTGAAGGCAAACAAATATATGTATAAATAAATAAAAATATAAAAGGCCATGGAGGCGAAGTGAGTACAACACAGCAAGTCAAATAGAAACTAAAAAAACACTGGAATGGTTGGTTTGCAGTGGAAGAAAGTGCAATAATTAACAGAGGTCACTTAGCAGAGAGGCTAACACAGGGGAAATGGACACATTTCTGTTTCTCACTGCCCAAATGGAACAATTTCACCTTTAGATGCAGGCACTGTTGCATTTTACACCAATGTAATATTGTAATATGTTAACATCTGTGTATAAGTGAATTAACCTGTCAATTAACCTGTCATCATAACAGGTCATAAGGACCATCTACTCCTGAGGAAGCAAGATAAATATTTTCTTCCATCTTAGTGACGTGTTAATCTGTAATTAATTGTGGCGGCAGGTAGTAACCTCAAGGTTGCTAGATCGAATCCCCGAGCTGTCAAGGTAAAAATCTGTCGTTCCGCCCCTGAATGCAGTTCACCCACTGTTCCTAGGCCGTCATTGTAAATAAGAATATGTTCTTATCATCTGCCTTGCCTAGTTAAATAAAAGGTTAATTTAAAAAAACATTTCAATTTCAAGACAGCTTCACTGTAACTGTGATGCCACTGAACAGCAACACAGTAGCTGAGGCATTGTCAGGCAAAGAAGGATTGTAATATCATGGGCTAAAAACAGCATGACTGAACTGGCTCTCCACAGGGCCGTCTATTTATAAGTGAGCAGGCATTTTGTGATGAGCGTCGGTCAGCCCTGTTTAAAACAGATAAGAGGGGTGGTAGGTGTTTTATGTGGGAAGCTAGCCATCCCTCAGGCAAAAATTGTGCTTCAATAGCCTACAGTTTCCAAAAGAGAAAAATGATTTAAGACGGATGTGGCTGAAGAACAGTTTTTAGTACAAAAACAAGGTTGTCATCCTAAACGCCGCAAACTCCTAGAGGCATGTTGTTTTCATAAGTGGAGCAGAGCAGCTCCCCCCTGTAAACACACGGGTCAAAATGGTGGCCTCTGACTGCACTGGCTGCAGTCCCATGGTCCGTGACTAAAGTTCAGACAGACACACAGTTAAGGGGCAGGGTTCATGTCATGACCCCAAACTACAGGGGCAGAGCAGGACAGACACAGCACAAACAGTACACAAACGCACTACAAACTGCAGCCAAGAAAAAGTGTTGGCCTAGGCTAAACAACCAAGAGTTAAGCCTCTCAGGTCCAACTTTGGTCCAAAGGTACATCATTACTGGTGCCAATTTCCAAGTAGGCCTTTGTGTTGACATGAGATCACATGTAGGCTATGCAGCTTTCTACATTTTATTAATGGTTTCACTTATATTCATAACAAAATGCAGTGTAGCTTAGATAAGAAATTCACAATTATTTTTTTTGAGATGTAGCTTATTTGTTTACAAAAGCCGAAAATTTACAATTGTCAACTAATCTAATTTGTTTATGTCTATAGAAGAACCAACAACAGCCCACATGCTTCTTGCATAATGTAAGGCAGTGGTCCCCAACCAGAGTTACTAGGACCCCTGGGGGTACTTGGCCTATCCACAGGGGGTAGTTTAGAATATTAATGAGACTGTAGGCTTACTGATAAAATGCACATGAGGGGGTACTTCCGGGGGACTCCAGGCAGAGCAAAATTCCGTTGATGGTACAGTAACCGAAAAAAGGTTGGGAACCACTGACGTAAGGAGTCGGCACATGAGTTTCCCATGTAAGCCCGAGAGAAGGAGAAAGGAGGGATGAGAGAGGGAAAGGGGAAGAATGAAAGAGGGAAGGAGAGGGAAAGGGAGGGGGGGAATAAGGAGGGAGGAGAGGAAGCAAAGCTGCTAAGAGTCACACTGGGAAGTTCAGGAATCTGAGGAAATGATGCAACATGTGCCCCGCCAGAACTGAAGGGAAGGGACAAGCTCTACAAAACAAAGAGGCTAGGACTCCTTGTACAATCTCACTGCAGGGTGACAAACAAACACTATGTAGGGAGTAGAGTCATCTATCAATTTGTTCAGACTAAAATTCACCTTTAATGTTAACAAGGCTCTACAAAACTGAGTGGATCTGTACTTCAGTGGCAAACCGCATAGTGATCCATCCACATCTGCAATGCTTTGAACTAGCGAAGCATCGCAGAAACTAAACAGACACAACCATGAGACTGTTACCCTAGTGGCCACGTAAACTGTGACCATTCTGAACATGTCAGCGTGTAAGACAACAAGGAAAGGCTATATAACTGCATGACTTGTAGCTACGTTTACAACTAGGCCTAAACCATTATGGAAATAACAGCCTAGGGTTTAGTCTAACACTGAGTAGCATCCCATCGCTGGGTCTGGTGGAGAGAGCAGCACCAAGCACCTGTTTGAGGCCAGTTTTGTTCCTCTTGATGGCTAAGATGAGGTTTGGGCTGTGAAGAGCTGATCCTAGACCAGCGAGTCAAGGAAGTATCCAGGCCGGATCCATTGTGGCGATGATGAGTTCAAGTGAACCATGAAGAGGCTTGGGGGCGGGGATGGAGATACATTTCATTTCCTGGGCCTCAGCTCAGTCACTGCCTATCACACCCGCTTAGACACACTTCTCCATGAGTGAACATCACCCAGAGAAAAACTGCTAAATAGGACACAGAGAGAGAGAGAGAGATCTGGGCTAGGCCTACTCCTTCATGAAATAGCAATGAAGAGGATGGAAAGACAAAGACAGACAAGGATACTGGATGGGGATTGAGCCCAATGCAGGCTTGTTACGAATACTAGGCCTATGCCTCAAACTTCCTGGGATGTCTAGATCTGGATGTTTCAGATGGTGGAAATTGAAATAATGAACGTGTTGAGGGAGTAAAACATCAGTATATAACATCACTCAATCTTCTGCAGAACCCTTCAACAGCATGACTGATTCACTTACAATAGATGGGTTATCATCATGATTAAAGCCATTTAACATTGGCCTGAGTTTTATCTACCATTTAGGGCTGGGCGGTATACCGTATTTGACTATATACTGGCATTGATGCACGAACCGGTTTGAGATTTTACTTGATCTATAACTGCATTTCAAAGTTTGGTCTGTTAAATGTGATATGAAACTCTGGTGTATACAATGTCAGTTTTTATAGTTTACTCTATTTCCTACTTAAGTCATCTCTCCTCCTTTCCTGCATGCCGCTAACCACACCAAGCCCTGCCCCGTCACTCAAGGAGAGAGCAGTTGCTCGACCACAGTGTCACGAGCACGTTCTTGTCGTTCACTTTGCATGGTCAGATGGATGCAGCAATGTTGGTGACATTCTGCTTTCCACAAGCGTTCTATACACAAACTAATAGTGTATCTTATTCTCTGTAAACTATCTGCTAGTTTGTCTTTTCTTAGCAAAGTGTTGCTAAAATAATTTGTGTTAGCCGCTAATGCTAATCACTAGTTAGTTGGCTAGCTAGCTTGCTAAAGGTACCAAGGGTCAGAGCAAACACAGCTAACTAACACTGCCTGGTACCAGTGCTGGTGTCGGCCTAGATAAGCATGTTTGTGCAAGGCTATCTTATCTTAGAGAGTAATAGGCGAAACATTCATATGTTGGCTAGCTAGCTACATGAAGAAAGAAAACACGTAATGTAACATATAATTAGGTTCACCTGGAAACACTGACCAACACTTTGGTTCCTGTCAATAATTCCTCCCTGGTTTATTAATTCGTTGTCATGTCAAACAACAATGAATTCAAGGTGCTGACCACTACTCCAACTATAGAATTAGAATAATCATTATATTTCCATGATTCCAACAGTTCAATTAACTGGGCCTATATTTCATGATGTGTGGCAGTGTGGAAATGATAATAAAACTGCAGGAAACACAGAAATGGATGAAAATGCTGACAATTTTTTGTTTCGTTTTGAACAGTATAAAAATGGAGAAAGACCCATTGAAATCACTTAGAATGCATGTGCTGCCACCCTGGAGTCATGAATGACTCAAAGTATATTTAGAACTTCTATTATTAAAAAACGTCAAATACCATCATAAATATCATATCACAATATCGTTGACCTTTTGTCCTTATCCCCCAGCCCTACTACCATTTAGTCCTTCTTACAGTTGGCAGAGTAACTGACATGACTGATAGTATTAAATTGATAGAAATATAGGAATGTACTCACTGATCAAGATAACGGTCATATC
This sequence comes from Salvelinus fontinalis, assembly GCF_029448725.1. NCBI lineage: Eukaryota > Metazoa > Chordata > Actinopteri > Salmoniformes > Salmonidae > Salvelinus > Salvelinus fontinalis. The sequence continues at coordinate 46,387,357 of NC_074697.1, read as the reverse complement.
GCTACCCTAGATGGCAGAACGTTATCTTGAATCATGTGATATCCCTGGCACCCTCCCTCTCCGGCCACTGGACCTTTGAAACTTAAACTGATAACTTCTTGAAATCTCCCCACCTGACCCTCCTACGTTAAATAAACCTAGTCTGCAAGTGCTTGGGGTGCCTACAGGGAATGTTCAATAAAGAGAAACTGCAGAATCCTTAAAAGAATAAACACACAGGCATACAAATACTTGTGACAGAGTCCTACATGATTTGTTCTGTATGCAAAGCGGAAAAACAAAACTGAAAAACAAATTGTCCATTCAGAATTAGTACACCTCTACCCCCATAGCAGATGTAAGGAATATCACTATAAGCCACATACAACAACATAGGCTAATACTGAGATGTTTTCACTAAATAAACACTGCCCACTACTAAAACGTCATACCTTTAAGGAGTGCCTGGTCTGGATGACGACTAAGACATCTAAGGGAACTGACTTCATTTTGAGCTGGTGGAGAAACTCATGTGGAACCATTATCAAATGAATAAGAAAGAAAACAGGGATGACGCCAACTAGTGGGCCTTTTAGTCCTGAAGACATCAGTGACAAAAAAAAATGACCTGGGTGTTGAACTAGCTTTGGTCCCCACCTTGTATTCTGATGTGTCAAGACATTTGTGTAAGATGATTCAACTCTTCATTTTTACAAGGGGGTCTGACAAATTTATATAGGCCCTAGGTATTGCCTGGGGATGACATCGATATGAAATGTATAATGGTGTGATCGCATGTTGGGGTCCAATGGTCGCCATGGAAGGCAGAGAAGCAAGACCGAATGAAACAATCCAATAGGATTCACTATAGCGATACTACCATACCAGATATTTCATGGCAAAAAAGATTAGACTAAACTCTATGGCCCTATAAAAACCTACGTTGTCAAATTGTGGGTGCTATAGCTTGCAAAATAAACAAACGTGACTCTAGGTGACAACATAATGCTGTTTGTTTCTAACATTATGAGTGTTTTCATCAAGAAATTAAATTTGCGACAACCCTACAATCCAACACTAAAAGTGCAAAGTCTGGTGAGTGCAAAAAACCCTCTATTAGGGCAGGGACAACAGAAAGGTACTATGTGACAGAGTCCCTCTGCCAGTCAGGGAGTGCAAGAGCGCCAGTCTACACTGTGTAGCATCCCCAGCTTGATGTCTCAGCAAGGCTAAGGACACCATATAAACAAGGCCTAAAAATATATGAAAGGGTCACATCAGCAGATATTGCTTAGAAAATTTAGTGAGAAATTACCATGTCTCCAAGGGTCCTTGGGCTCCACTGCTCCAGAGACAATATCCTCATCTGAAGGAAAAGTCACCCTCTTGCCATTTTTGGGTTTATCATCCCCCTCATCCAGGGCTGGAGAGAGGGCCTCTCCTGTGGCAATGACAGGTGGCGAGTCCTCCTGTTCTGAGGGTTTATCAGGTTCCTTGTCCGTGACAACATCTGGGGTAGATGAATCTGGATTGGTACCGCTTGAGAATGTCTCCTCTGCAAGGGATGGTCCTTGGTCTGTAGGTTCTGACTCCAACATGCCACTTTCATCCAGGCTCAAATCCACACTAATGTCCATATCCCCACCATCATCCCCTTCCTCAATAGCAAACATGAGGGCCGATGGTGTTGTATCCTTGATACTCTCCTCTTGGTCTTGGTCGTCATTAGAAACGGCAAAGTCAGAACTGACTATTGCAGGGGTATCTGGGACGCTGTTGTTCTTATTCCCGTTCACTTCGTCGATTTCTAGTGTCTCTTTTGACCGGTGGTTGTCCTCCCCCCGCGGGTTGTCTGTGAGCCTGGCTAGAGAGGATGTGTCGGCGACCTCGGTGCCAATGCCTTGTTTGCACAAGTCTCCATCCATCAGTTCCGAAATCCGGGGTATGATCTCTTCCGAGTTATTGGTAGTATTGTCATCGACATTATTCTTCATTTTGACATTGCACAAATCTAGAGCTTGCTCCTCGATATTCATATTTTCATTTCCAGGAAGATAGTGTTGGCAATTGATCTAGCAATTTGACGGGATTCGAGAACTCTGCACTTGACACAAGGTTGATTTCAGTCTAGCCTTTGAATGTTGGTCTTTGATCCTAAAATAGCTAACAATTTGTAATAAGTACTTTCATCAAGAATGTTTACAACTTTGTTTTGACATGTCAACAACGACAATATAAAGTGCATTCTGAGTGATAAAAGTAATTGATTGACAAAACAGCTATTTGTGCTCACATGCACAACTGTTTCAAGATATCATTTCTTGACTGGTTTGATACGTGATGCGTGCCTGCAATTCAGAATATTTATAGCCTGAAATTGTAATTCAGAAAACCTTTGATAAATTGACCATATCACATGTCCAGCAACTGTAAATAGTTGTCAAATTATCAAGATCTAAAGGCAACACATGTCAAACGACTGTGACAGACAAATCCTAACCGAGAAATAACGTATTATCCTGGGACAGTAGCTAGTCTCAATCTAGTTTATACTTCTTTGGCTAGCTAATTTAATGCTAGGTAACCACGATAGATATCAATGAAGTGCATAGATAGCCGTTTTTAGTTACAGTATTCTCTATTTTGTTTGTCAGCACACTCTAAAAGTGGATGTGGAAGCTAGCTAACGTTATAACTATATTTTGGGTGACCATTTAACGTTACCTGGCTAACTAGCTAAAACTGTACAATCGCTCACGGTGCCTCCATTACGTTAGCAAAATACTATGTATTGTGCATTAAGCAAACTAGCTACCTAGCTAAAGTAGTTACCCAACAATGACACCTAGACCAGTTTAGTTTCATGCACCTTTCGGTAAACCCAAATACTTCGTTTTCGAGTTTATCATTCTATTTCTATTCTATTTTTTAAATAATTTCCTAATGTCGCTCGCGGTCTCACCGGAGCACCTCGCATCACAATCCCCGAATAGGCAAGGAAAAAACAAGCGTCATAGTCCGGAGCATGTTTCGATCGTGCCCCAAATTATTTAACTCTAGAGCAATACTCTCCTTTTTGATTGTTATTGTAAAACAAAGCCTTGCCGCTTATTGACGTTCCCCGAGAAGCGCTTGAATGTAAATATGCTGTTTTATCTCCTCGTCCTTGTGCTAGCTAACGTTAGCTTACTCAAGTCCAACAACTGTTTGTTGTCCCTACGTCATCGCAAATCCGTGGGCATGGGGGTGTTTCACTAGTTACCACAGCCACAAAGTCAAAATTGGTCTTAATTTAATATGGTTAGGTATAAAGCATGCAATCAGACTTGAAGAAGAGAAATTGTAGAAATGGGCGTGGTTTATTGCTTTGTGGCTGTGGTAACTAGTGACGCCCAGGGGCATGTTCAGTAGACGCAACGTAGCAGAACACTGCAAATAGAAATGTAATACATAGAACGGTCGTAGGTATGCTAATATGTTCGACACAGAACACTTCTAATTCATATCTTCTATTTCTATTTGCAGCGTTTTAAAATGTTGCTGAGAATGATTACGATGCTACGTGATCATTTGGTGTAAGTACTTTCGCCTAAAACATACAGTCAGTTGAAACATAGATAATTACTGTCGCAATAGATGTTACAAATATGTGTGTGTTGATGCTAGGTCTGACAAGAAAGTGTGATACACATTCGCAAATCATCGCCCTTTGGCCCTTGTAATCAACCTTGTCAAATTGTGACATGTGGACACAACTGGGTATCCACTAGATAACACAGCCACAAAGTCAAAATTGTCTATATCGTAGAAAAATTAGAGAAATTGTAGAAATAGACAGGGTTTATGACTTTGTGGCAATAGTGACCACCACACAACTGTACAGAATGATGACGACAATGCTGTAATTAGGATAACTCATTTTGAAAATATCCTAATCTTTGCATCATGTACCACCAAGGGTGACAACACAGTGATACTTGAAATGATTTGATTTGAGATAGCAAACAATTTTGTTTACTGTTCCATCGCCTACAAATCCCAATTCATCTCGTTGCATACAGACTCAGATGGCAGTGTTGGTGGACTCTGAATAGACCTACCAGTGACTGAATCAATATAACACTGGGATGTGCAGAACAATGGGTCAATTGTTTATCTCCCCCCAAGGAGGGACAGCCCATAGATATCCTATTAAATTACTAGTGTAATTCCTAATTCTCTAGGACAATAATTCATTGACTAGATTGTTATGTCACACTTACAGTGTCCTTATGACAGTGTTATGTGAACAGAATGAAATGACAGACTTGAAAAAAATTACAACTAATGCCAAACCGCCTTCCAGGTGTTCTTTGTGTGAACAGTTCTTTATGCACTTAATCAGAATACTGAACCAAACATTATTTTTCATGTCTGTAGTGTCTGTGTTTTCTAAAAATATACACTGAGTGTACAAATCATTAAGGACACCTGCAAGGGAAGGGGAGGAGACGGGTTAAAGAAGGATTTTAAGCCTTGAGACAATTGAGACATGGATTGTGTATGTGTGCCATTCAGACGGTGAATGGGCAAGACAAAAAATGTAAGTGCCTTTGAAGGGGGTATGGTAGTAGGTGCCAGGCACACCGGTTTGTGTCAAGAATTGCAACACTGCTGGGTTTTTCACGCTCAACAGTTTCTGTAGTGTATCAAGAATGGTCCACGCCCCGAAGGACATCCAGTCAACTTGACACAACCGTGGGAAGCATTGGGCCAGTATCCTGTGGAACACTTTTGACACCTTGTAGGTGGTCCTCATGTTTGGTATTCTCCATTTATATGATGGTGAGTTTATATAATGGTGAGACAAACATGTCTCCTCCTACTGGAACTGAATAGTTTCAGTGGCACCTAAATTAATTATTTTCAGGAAAATTATATCGTATGATCAGTAGAGCTGAATAATACATTATCAATAAGTTGTTCTTCATGGATATTCATTAGCATTTGAAACCGATTCCAACACATCTTAAGTCGAGGAAAAAAATAAGTAGCTTAAATATCTGCATTTTGATATTTGTAGCCACTGTAAACCCAGCTAACAATTCTATGGAGAGAGAACGTTTTTGTAATGAGACCTGTAATGTTCCCCGTATGTTTGAGTGTCCAGTTTTCTGTTAGTTATAGGAACATTCTATGTATGTTAGCAAAAACCTCATGAGAACCTATTAAGCATGTTTTGGCATTAGAGTTAGGAGGACATTCCCTAAATATCAACAGAATTTACCCAGAACGTGGTTATCATGTTCTCAGAATAGCCAATATCAATGTTCTAGGCACGTTTCACTGGAAAGTTGCAAGAACATTCCTGTGTTCAGTTTTCTGAGGGTCCGGACAATATTCTATCAACTTCCCACCAAACATATACAGAACATGGATGCCATGATATTAATGTTCTAGACAAGTTTCTTGGGAGCGTTGCAACATTCATATGACCATTTTTCTAAAGATTAGGAGAATATTCCATCAACGTCCCACCAAACATACACAGAACATGGTTGCCATGTTCTCAGAACACATCACCTGATGGTCCCAAAGAAACATTCTCCCCCCCCAAAATTGTTTTCATGACACATCACACCTTGTTACTGTTGCAGAGCCCATCAATGCCCTGATTAGTGAACCACTGACCCATTCACATCGCTTAGTCTGTTGCCAAGGTTAGGGACACACACAGTGCTTTTAACATAGTGTTTTCAATGTATGTATGTGACATACATGATTACATTGTGGGTGGCAGGTAAGCCCAGTGCTTAAGTGTTGGGCAGTGACCGAAAAGTTGTTAGTTCAAATCCCCAAGTTGACTAGGTGAAAAATCTGTCAATGTGGCCTTGAGCAAGGCCTTTTACCCCAGTCGCTCTTGATAAGAGTGTCTGCTGAAAATGTTAATTTATACAGTAATTATTATTCAGTATGTCGTCACCTGGCATTTGAACTCACAATCTCATAGGTTCCCGACACTCCAATCTTTCTGCTACGCCACCATGTATGTGTCAGTTAGCAGTTCATCTGACAATTTTCCCATCATTGATTTGATGGACTTATTTCAGCAATTTTAGAGCTTTCTGTATAGCGGTCTAATGTTGCTGGGGCATTTTACCTTGTACTAATGTTACTCCTGAGTACTTGAGTACTTTTAACAGAGATGAAATTTACTTGAAAGTGCATTCATACTATTGCTTACACCTATCCAGTTGTTTCAAATCGACACAAGTGTCTAAAGAGAAGGGGTTAGGGTTTGCTTCTGGACAGGCCCTTACTATACTGGCCTGATAAGCAAATGCCCTAGGGATATACCTTATTTTGACAAATGGTTGGGGTATTCATCATCGGTGCTGGTGGCCTGGGTTTGAGACCCGCTAGGGGTCTCACATTCTTAGCAATATATGTTAATGTCATTAATGTCACCCCTAATTGATCAAATTACAATCAGTTTGTCATTGAAAGATGGGACTCTGTAGGATTACTCCATGAGCATGAATTATGACCACATTTCCACTACCTCTCATAAATGATCAGTACTTATTCATTCTACAAAGCTGAACATCTCTACACTCTCTTCCTGAAATCCACACCACATATACCATGTAGAACAAACATGTCTGCGTTTACAAAGGCAGCCCAAATCTGATTTTGTTTTTACAAAAGTATGTGGACAGCCCTTCAAATTGGTGGATTCTGCTATTTCAGCCACACCCGTTGCTGACAGTTGTCTAAAATCGAGCATACAGCCATGCAATTCATAGACAATCATTGGCAGTAGACAGGCCTTGCTGAAGACCTCAGTGACTTTCAACTTGGCATCGTCAAAGGATGCCACCTTTCCAACATGTCAGTTCGTAAAATGTCTGCAATGCTAGATCTGCCCCGGTCAACTATAAGTGCTGTTATTGTGAAGTGGAAACGTCAAGGAGCAACAACGGCTCAGCCGCGAAGTGGTAGGCCACACAAGCTCACAGAACAGAACAGCAGAGTGCTGAAGCGGGTAGCACGTAAAAATCAGCTGTCAGTTGCAACATTCACTACCGAGTTCCAAACTGTCTCTGGAAGCAACGTCAGCACAATACCTGTTTGTTGGGAGCTTCATGAAATAGGTTTCCATGGCCGAGCAGTCGCACACAAACCTAAGATCATCATGCACAATGCCAAGCGCCGGCTGGAGTGGTGTAAAGCTCGCTGCCATTGAACTCTGTAGCAGTAGAAACACGTTCTCTGGAGTGATGAATCCCGCTTCACCATCTGTCAGTCTGACGGACGAGTCTTGTTTTGGTGGATGCCAAGAGAACGCTACCTGCCCCCAATGCATAGTGCCAAATGTAAAGTTTGGTGGAAGAAGAATAATGGTCCGGGCTGTTTTTCATGGTTCGGGCTAGGCCCCTTAATTCCAGTGAAGGGAAATCTTAACGCTACAGTGTACAATTACATTCTAGACGATTCTGTGCTTCCAACATTGTGGCAACAGTTTGGGGAAGGCCCTTTCCTTTTTCAGCATGACAATGCCCCCGTGCACAAAGCTAGGTCCATGCAGAAATGGTTGTCAAGATCGGTGTGGAAGAACTTGACTGGCATGCACAGAGCCCTGGCCTCAACCCCATCGAACACCTTTGGGATGAATTGGAACGCCAACTGCGAGCCAGGCCTAATTGCCGAACAGTGCCCAACATCACTAATGCTCTTGTGGCTGAAGGGAAGCAAGTTCCTGCAGCAATGTTCCAACATCTAGTGGAAGGCCTTCCCGGAAGAGTGGAGGCTGTTACAGCAGCAAAGGGGTAGAAACTCCATAATCAATCAATCAATCAATCAATTTTATTTTATATAGCCCTTCGTACATCAGATAATATCTCGAAGTGCTGTACAGAAACCCAGCCTAAAACCCCAAACAGCTAGAATGCAGGTGTAGAAGCACGGTGGCTAGGAAAAACTCCCTAGAAAGGCCAAAACCTAGGAAGAAACCTAGAGAGGAACCAGGCTATGAGGGGTGGCCAGTCCTCTTCTGGCTGTGCCGGGTGGAGATTATAACAGAACTATGCCAAGATGTTCAAAAATTTTCATAAGTGACAAGCATGGTCAAATAATAATCATGAATAATTTTCAGTTGGCTTTTCATAGCTGATCATTAAGAGTTGAAAAACAACAGGTCTGGGACAGGTGGCGGTTCCATAACCGCAGGCAGAACAGCTGAAACTGGAATAGCAGCAAGGCCAGGCGGACTGGGGACAGCAAGGAGTCACCACGGGCGGCAGTCCCGACGCATGGTCCTAGGGCCCAGGTCCTCCGAGAGAAAGAAAGAGAGAAGGAGAAAATTAGAGAGAGCCAAGATTTTCAAAATGTTCATAAATGACAAGCATGGTCAAATAATAATCAGGAATAAATCTCAGTTGGCTTTTCATAGCCGATCATTAAGAGTTGAAAACAGCAGGTCTGGGACAGGTAGGGGTTCCATAACCGCAGGCAGAAGAGTTGAAACTGGAATAGCAGCAAGGCCAGGCGGACTGGGGGCAGCAAGGAGTCACCACGGCCGGTAGTCCCGACGTATGGTCCTAGGGCTCAGGTCCTCCGAGAGAAAGAGAGAAGGAGAAAATTAGAGAGAGCCAAGATTTTCAAAATGTTCATAAATGACAAGCATGGTCAAATAATAATCAGGAATAAATCTCAGTTGGCTTTTCATAGCCGATCATTAAGAGTTGAAAACAGCAGGTCTGGGACAGGTAGGGGTTTCGTAACCGCAGGCAGAAACAGTTGAAACTGGAATAGCAGCAAGGCCGGGCGGACTGGGGACAGCAAGGTGTCAGCATGCCCGGTAGTCCTGACGTATGGTCCTAGGGCTCAGGTTCTCAGAGAGAAAGAGAGAACGAGAGAATTAGAGAGAGCATACTTAAATTCACACAGGACACTGGATAAGACAGGAGAAGTACTCCAGGTATAACCAACTGACCCTAGCCCCCCGACACATAAACTACTGCAGCATAAATACTGGAGGCTGAGACAGGAGCGGTCAGGAGACACTGTGGCCCCATCCGAAGAAACCCCCGGACAGGGCCAAACAGGAAGGATATAACCCCACCCACTCTGCCAAAGCACAGCCCCCACACCACTAGAGGGATATCCTCAACCACCAACTTACAATCCTGAGACAAGGCCGAGTATAGCCCACAAAGGTCTCCACCACAGCACAACCAAGGGGGGGCGCCAACCCAGACAGGAAGTTCACGTCAGTAACTCAACCCACTCAAGTGACGCCCATAATGATGCCCATGATTTTGCAATGTGATGTTCGAAAGAGCATGTGTTCACAAACTTTTGGTCACAAGGTGTCACAATGTTTATGTTTCTAGCTCCAACAGTGCAGTAATAGCTCCAACAGTGCAGTAATACATAATAATAGAAAACAATACACACAAATCCCAAAAGCAAAAATTAAGAAATTAAGAAATATCAGAACGAGCAATGTCAGAGTCTGGGAATATAAATATACACTGAACAAAAATATAAACACAACTTGTAAAGTGTTGAACCAATGTTTCAAGAGCTGAAATAAAATAACCCAGAAATGTGTAATATGCACAAAAAGCTTATTCCTCTCAAATTCTGTGCACAAATTTGATTACGTCGCTGTTAGTGAGCATTTCTCATTTGATAAAATAATCCATCCACCTGACAGGTGTGGCATATCAAGAAGTTGATTAAACAGCATGCTCATTACACAGGTGCACCTTGTGCTGGGGGCAATAAAAGGCCACTCTTAAATGTTCAGTTTTGTCACAACACAATGCCACAGATGTCTCAAGTTTTGAGGGAATGTGCAATTAGCATGCTGACTGCAGGAATGTCCACCAGAGCTGTTGCCAGATAATGTAATGTTAATTTCTCTACCATAAGCCTCCTACAATGTCGTTTTGGAGAAGTTGCCAGTAAGTCTAACCGGCCTCACAACAGCATGGCGTCCTGTGGGCAAGCGGTTTGCTAATGTCAGCGTTGTGAATAGAGTGCCCCATGGTGGTGGTGGGGTTATGGTATGGGCAGGCATAAGCTACGGACAATGAACACAACTGCATTTTATTGATGGCAATTTGAATGCACAGAGATACCGTGATGAGATCCTGAGGCCCATTTCTGTGCCATTCATCCGCCTCCACCTCATCTTTCAGCATGATAATGCACAGCCCCATGTCGCAAGGATCTGTAGACAATTCCTGGAAGCTGAAAATGTCCCAGTTCTTCCATGGTCTGCATACTCACCAGACAGGTCACCTATTGTGCATGTTTGGGATGTTCTGGATCGATGTATATGACAGTGTGTTTCATTTTCTCCAATATCCAGCAACTTCGCACAGCCATTGAAAAGGAGTGGGACACGTTATCAACAGCCTGAGCAACTCTTTGCGAAGGAAATGTGTCGCACTGCATGAGGCAAATGGTGGTCACACCAGATACTGATTGGTTTTCTGATCCACGCCCCTACTTAAAAAAAAAAAGATATCTGTATTCCCAGTCGTGAAATCCATAGATTAGGGAATTTATTTCAATTGACTGACTTCATTATATCAGCTGTAACTCAGTAACTTTCAAATTGTTGCATGTTGAATTTATATATTTTTGCAGTATATACTGTATTGCCTTCCGAATGTTTTCTTACCCCTTGACTTATTTCACATTTTGTTGTGTTACAGCCTGAATTTCTCACCCATCTACAAACAATACCCCACAATGACTAAGTGAAAACATGTTTGTAGAAATTGTAGCTAATTTATTGGAAATTAAATACAGAAATATCTAATTTACATAAGTTTTCACATCCCTTTGCTATGACACTCCAAATAGAACTCAGGTGTATCCAATTTATTTTGATCATCCTAAGATGTCGCTACAACTTGACTGGAGTCCCCCTGTGGCCAATTCAATTGTTTGTTTATGATTTAGAAAGAAACACACCTGTCTATATAAGGTCTCACAGTTGACAGTGCATGTTAGAGCAGAAGGAACTGCATGTAGAGATAAGGAACTGTCTGTAGAGCGCCGAGATAGAATTGTGATGAGCCATATATCTGGGGAAGGTTATAAAACAATTTCTAGAGTGTTGAAAGTTTCCAAGAGCACAATGGTCTCTATTGTTTGGAAATCGACAAAATATGGAACTACCCAGACTCTGCCTAGAGCTGCCTGTCTGTGTCACGCTCATCATAATGAGTGGACCAAGGTGCAGCGTGGTAGGCATACATTTTCCTTTATTAAATGAACACCGAACAAAAATACCAAACGAAACGTGAAGCTAAATAATAGTGCCAACAGGCAACAATCCATAGTCAAGATCCCACAAAGAACAATGGGGAAATGGCTGCCTAAATATGATCCCCAGTCAGAGACAACGATAAACAGCTGTCTCTGATTGGGAACCATAACAGGCCAACATAAATCTCTAATCACCTAGATGACCCACCCTAGTCACTATCACGCCCGAACCAACATAGAGAATAAACAGCTCTCTATGCGGACTCCAACCGCAAAACGTGACTCAATAGGAGAGGGTCCGGGTGGGCATCTACCGTCGGGGGAGGCTCCGGTGCGGGGCGAAGTACCCACTCCGCTCGCAGATACATCATCCTCCATGGCGGCTCTGGTACGGGGATCGTCGCCGGAAGCTCCGGACTGGGAAACCTCGCAGGAAGCTCCGGACTGGGAAACCTCGCAGGAGGCTCCGGACTGGGAACCCCTGCTAAAGGCTCTGGACTGCAGAATTTCGCTGGAGACTCTGGACCGCAGGCCGTCACTGGAGACTCCGGACCGCAGACCGTCACTGGAGACTCCGGACCGCAGACCGTCACTGGAGACTCCGGACCGCAGACCGTCACTGGAGACTCCGGACCGCAGACCGTCTCAGGAGGTTCCGAACCGCTGACCGTCTCAGGAGGTTCCGAACCGCTGACCGTCTCAGGAGGTTCCGGACCGCTGACCGTCGCAGGAGGTTCCGGACCGTCGCAGGAGGTTCCGGACCGCGGACCGTCGCAGGAGGTTCCGGACCGCGGACCGTTTCAGGAGGTTCCGGACCGCGGACCATCGTAGGAGGTTCCAGACTGTGAAACGTCGCCAGAATCTCTGGACTGGGACCTGTCGCCGGAAGCTCTGGACTGGGAACTGTCGCCGGAAGCTCTGGACTGGGAACTGTCGCCGGAAGCTCTGGACTGGGAACTGTCGCCGGAAGCTCTGGACTGGGAACTGTCGCCGGAAGCTCTGGACTGGGAACTGTCGCCGGAAGCTCTGAACTGTGGAGGCGCACTGGAGGCCTGATGCGTGGGACCGGTACAGGTGGCACCGGGCTGATGACACGCACCTCAGGGCGAGTGCGGGGAGGAGGCACAGGACGTACTGGACTGTGGAGGCGCACTGGAGGCCTGATGCGTGGGACCGGTACAGGTGGCACCGGGCTGATGACACACACCTCAGGACAAGTGCAGGGAGGAGGCACAGAACGTACTGGACTGTGGAGGCCCACTGGAGGCCTGATGCGTGGGACCGGTACAGGTGGCACCGGGCTGATGACACGCACCTCAGGGCGAGTGCGGGGAGGAAGCACAGGACGTACTGGACTGTGGAGGCGCACTGGAGACACAGTACGTATGGCCGGCACAGGATATACTGGGCCGTGGAGGCGCACTGGAGGTCTGGAGCATTTAGCTGGCACAATGGATGGATTACATTTGTAGTAGAAAGTAGCTTACCCAACCCCGATTGGCAGGTGTGCATATTCTTCATCTTGAGATATTTACGCAGTATCAAGGTACACAAACAACTGTATGTGAAACATTTCCGGCATTTCGTGAGAACTTTTCTCATTAATCCTGAAATACAATACATTATACCAGTAGCGTGATTTCGACCAACCGGACAGCAGAATGATTGTCTGATTACCAATCATAACACTAGAGGGCAGTAAGACCCAGGGTGGTTTTATATAAAGAAAATAAAGAAACATTTATTGATGGTGAAAGTGGATTTATGTAGCCTAATTCAATATGTTAGGACACTATAAACACATACTCTACTCATGGCTTTATTTACCCTTCTCATGTTGTGTGTAATCACAAATTAGATGCTGCTTTCTTTGTTTGATTAAAACCAGTTCAATGTAATTGAAAATGTAATCTATGTGATCCCCAAAAGTAATTATTTACCATGAGGGCCATAAACAATAACCACTAATGCTGAATACTCATTAAGGTTAAAATCTCATCTTTCTGGTCAAAATATATATAAATGGCTGAGGTCTACTCACTTTTGAGGACACAAGCACAAGTAAACAGTACAAATATGATACAAATATGAAATTGTATATTTCCTATTCAACAAAACTATTTGAATAGTGTTTGAAATGACTTTATAAATATAGTATAATAAAATTATAAAATGACTAACTATAAGATTTCACCTTTCTTATAACTGTAAAGTACACACAGTATTTGTATATTTAGTGTTAGAGAAAATGTGCATATTTTGTAAAGGTCTATCTTGATCAAAGCGTCTGCCCCCATCGTTGTGAACGTCTCACAGAGCTCTAGCTTGGCTTCCTGAACTCGCTAAGAACTCACCTTTCATCTCATATTAGTCCATCTATGACAAACAGAAAGTGTTTTTTTTGGTTTCAAATCAATGAATTATTTTTGATTAATGGCTGTAAATCGATCTCTGACTGTGCTACAGTGATGAAACCATTCTCATCTCCTGTGTGACGCCGTAAGGGTTGCAGACATGTGCTTTGTTAGTGGCTTTGAGGTAGGGTTCAGCCAGGAGTTGATGGACAGTCGGAAGAGTGAATGAAACGGTAGGAGGAACATCCCAGCTTCAAGTGGTTTCAGATTGCACATTTTATGTCACACAGGCTCAAAAAATATACTACTGTGTCCGTGGGAACCAGGGCTATCGCTCAATGCAAGCCATTCCGATCGATTTATAAGTGAAAAACGGGACTACATCTACGAGTTATTAATAATGGAATGCATTTTCCCAAGCGCCCCCCTTTACCTATTGATTAACATAATCTGGGCCATTACCATTGTGAAGCGCTAAACACAACATAGGCAACTGTAATGGAGAGGTGCAGAGAAATATTGCCTGTCTGTCTGTTACTACGCAGGATAAAGAGTACTTAACATCCCCCTATCTTTTTGATGGATGTATGCCTCATTATGAAGGAATAGGCCTATTTACATGAATGAGTCTAACACAGAGTTCCAGAGCGATGTTAATATCATCATGCCTCCCCACATGGTCAGGCTGGTGTATTACCCTACAGTTCACTGGATTTGTCTCCCGATACATAAACACCATCTGACATGTCGTGCGTGACCCCCTGCAAAAGAATGAGGACTGAAAACAGTTACCAGGCCGCTCTAATGTGTCTGGGATTCCAGATTAATGCAACGAACAAGGATTTAGTTGAAAGCTGGCGCGCAGAGACAGAACAGGACGGGAAACGGAGACCTCCCACGGGTGGACAAAAGTAAATATTTTAACATCAAATTGGAAGCACTCTATTTCCTCAGCAATCATTAATGGCTTGCTTTGTCACTGCCAATCTCCTGGTTGCCCAGTTTGAGGAAAACCAACTGTGTCCGCTGTGCGTTTCCCCTTCCCTAAATACTAAAATAAAAAAGGTGGAGGGGAGAGAGAGAGAGAGGGGGGGGGGGGTTGAGTAAAAGTTCAGATTCACTTTAAACATGGCATTGGGCCAATGGCTGCACCACGGGAAGACAAATTAAGCTGGGACCTTCCCAGAGGTTGTCCTTGGACAGATTTGATCTGATTCTAAAGTGGGAGATAGGGGAGGACTCACTAGCTGTCATAGACAGGCTGCTAGCTACAGATCCGCCTGGTCTTCCTGTTAGGTGAGTGAGTGTGTGTAAGGTGAAGCCAGCCATCACACTGTGCGGAGATCCCAACACAATTTATTTTCATTCTGCGGAAAATGGATCAACGTATGTGACCGTCTAGGTTTTCATCATGTGGGATGTCATCGTTGGGACCAGCTATTTGTTTTGTCTGTATCTTGTGAGAGTCATGCTCAGGACAAGGGCGGAAGGCTCTCTGTATTTATTAGTGACAGTAGCTGGCCTATTTATTAGTGACAGTAGCTGGTCACAGTGGCCTGTGTGATGATGAGTGAGGAGAGAAGATGGAAGAGAGACTAGGGAAAGCAGTGAAAGAGTCGGAACTCACATTTGGAAAGTTCAGAAGGTCAGGGGTAACAAGATTGCTCATGCAAACCATATTGGAGTAGTCGTGAATTTTCCTCCAGGCAGGCCAAATCAGTACTCTCTGGATGACTCAGCCATGACTGAGTTGGTCATGGCAGAAATCAAACCCTCTCCAACACCTAATCCTCCTGCTGCCACCCTATTCCACCCTACTCCATCACCCTATAGGATTATTGGTTTATTCGGATCCCCGTTAGCTTCTGCCAAAGCAGCAGCTATTCTTCCGGAGGTCCACACAAAAAACACAAAACAAGACAAGTAACAAACCTGTAACGGTGGTCCTCCTCCTCTTCATCCGAAGAGGAGGAGCAGGGATTGAACCAAAATGCAGCGGATTGTGAAGACATGATTTATTAAAGAAAACACGAACTTACAATAAAACTAACAAAACAACAAACGGTGTAGACAGACCTGGACGACGAACTCAAATTAACACGAAGAACGCACAAACAGGGAAAATAGCCTACACATAAAATAACGATGAACAAACAAACCGAACAGTCCCGTATGGTGCGACAAACACTGACACAGGAGACAACCACCCACAACGAACACTGTGAAACAACCTACCTAAATATGACTCTTAATTAGAGGAACGCCAAACACCTGCCTCTAATTAAGAGCCATACCAGGCAACCCATAAACCAACATAGAAACAGACAACATAGAATGCCCACCTAAA
This sequence comes from Salvelinus fontinalis, assembly GCF_029448725.1. Classification (NCBI taxonomy): domain Eukaryota; kingdom Metazoa; phylum Chordata; class Actinopteri; order Salmoniformes; family Salmonidae; genus Salvelinus; species Salvelinus fontinalis. The sequence continues at coordinate 46,371,409 of NC_074697.1, read as the reverse complement.
CTCACGTCCTGACCAACTAACACATACAACAAACTAACAGAAATAGGTCAGGAACGTGACAAAACCACTGATAGACAAGAACGGTCTCACAACTTTAAAATACAATGATATACAAATAATACAACTAATGAATAATGTGTCTGTAGATTGTGTGATAGTGTGTCTGTGTGTGTGTCATTTCACAGTCCCTATTGTGCCATGAGATGTTGTTTTATCCATTTAGATTATTTTGCTGTTTGCTTGAGTAATTAGAGATGGAAGGGAGTTCCATGTGATCATGGCGCTGTATAATACTGTGTGTTGCCGTGAATTCATTTTGGACTTTGGGACTGTGAAGAGACCCTTGGTGGCATGTCTTGTGGGGTATGTATGGGTGTCTGAGCTGAATGTTATTTGATCATGCAGACAATTTGGAATTTATCACAATAATATTTACCATAAAAACTAGAAGAGAAGCAGTTGATCTCTCGTCAACCCTCAACCAGGAAAGACAGGCATGAGTGTTGTTGATTTTAGTTCTGCGTGTGCAGTTCAGGGCGAGGCGCGCTGCTCTGTTTTGAGCCAGCTGCAGATTTGCTAAGTCTTTCTTTGCTGCACTTGACCATATTGCCGGACAGTAATTAAGATGACCAGAGCCTGAACAACTAGTACAGTTCATTTTTGTGAAAAAAAAACAACAACATGACCATCCATTGTTATACATAGGAGTTTAGCTAGGAGTTTAGCTAGGAGTTTAGATAAGAGTTTATCTAGGAGTCAACTTGCAACTTCCTCAACTTGCTCAATGGTCACACCCTTCAGGTACAACTCCAGTTGCGGTCTTACAGATTGTTTAAAACAAAATACAATGTTTTGTTTTAGATGTATTCAAGACCAGTTTATTATTATTATTCACCCTTTCTGATACTGACTAACTCCTTATTTACAATTTCAGTCAACTAACTGGATTTGGGAGATGACATGAAGACTGTGGAAACTTCCGCATACATAGTCATTCTAGTTTTGTGTAAGTGCAGTTGTAAGTCATTTGGAAAAATAGAGAAGAGTAACGGCCCAAGGCAACTGCCCTGAGGGACACAGCACTGTACATACACTATATATACAAAAGTATGTGGACACCCCTTCAAATTAGTGGGTTTGGCTATTTCAAGTCAGTCTGTAAAATGTCTGCCCTGCTAGAGCTGCCCCGGTCAACTGTAAGTTCGGTTATTGTGAAGACGAAATGTCTAGGAGCAACAACGGCTCAGCCGCAAAGTGGTAGACCACACAAGCTCACAGAACGGGACCGCCGAGTGCTGAAGCTTGTAGTGCTTTAAAATTGTCCGTCCTCGGTTGCAACACTCCCTACCGAGTTCTAAACTGCCTCTGGAAGCAACGTCAGAACAAGAACTGTTCATCGGGAGCTTCATGAAATGGGTTTCCATGGCCGAGCAGCAGCACACAAGCCTAAGATCACCATGACCAATGCCAAGTGTCTGCTGGAGTGGTGTAAAGCTCGTCGCCATTGGACTCTGGAGCAGTGGAAACACATTCTCTGGAGTGATGAATCACGCTTCACCATCTGGCCGTCCAACAGACAAATCTTGGTTTGGCGGATGCCAGCAGAACGCTACCTGCCCCAATGCATAGTGCCAGCTATAATGTTTTGGTGGAGGAGGAATAATCTACCGGGGCTGTTTTTCATGGTTCGGCTCGGCCCCTTAGTTCCAGTGAAGGGAAATCTTAACGCAATTACATTTTCTAGATAATTCTGTGCTTCCAACTTTGTGGCAACAGTTTGGGGAAGGCCCTTTCCTGTTTCAGCATGACAATGCCCCCGTGCACAAAGCGAGGTCCATACAGAAATGGTTTGTTGAGATCGGTCTGGAAGAACTTGATTGGCGTGTACAGAGCCCTGACCTAAACCCCATTGAACACCTTTGGGATGAATTGGAACGCTGACTGCGAGCCAGGCCTAATCACACAACATCTGTACCCGACCTCAGTAATGCTCTTGTGGCTGAATGGAAGCAAGTTCCTGCAGCAATGTTCCAACATCTAGTGGAAAGCCTTCCCAGAAGAGTGGAGGCTGTTATTACAGCCAAGGAGGGATCAACTTCATATTAATGCCCATGATTTTGGAATGAGATGTTCGACGAGCAGGTGTCTACATACTTTTGGTCATGTAGTGTATCCTATGCTAGAGAAGCTTCCATTGAAGAACACTCTGGGTTCTATTGGATAAATAACCTCTCCTACCATATGATGAGATAAAATGTCAATCAAATCCCATTTTATTGGTCGCGTACACATATTTTGTAGATGTAATTGCAGGTGCAGGTATATGCTTATGTTTCTAGCTCCAACAGTGCAGTAATATATAACAATACAAAACAGTACACACAAATCCCCCAAATAAAAAGAAAGAAAATAAGAAATATCAGAACAAGCATTCCCTGATACACACAGGAAACGGTTGAGCATGAAAAACCCAGCAGCGTTGCAGTTCTTGACACAAACTGGTGCACCCGGCATCTACTACTATAACCCGTTCAAAGGCACTTAAATATTTTGTCTTAACCATTCACCTTCTGAATGGCACACATCCCTTTCATCTACACTGATTGAAGTGGATTGTACAAGTGACATCAATAAGGGATCATAGTTTTCACCTGGTCAGTCTATGTCATGGAAAGAGCAGGTGTTGCTAATGTTTTGTGCACTCAGTGTACATACAGTGCCTTTGAGAAGTATTCAGACCCCTTGATTTTTACACATTTTGTTACATTACAGCTTTATTCTAAAATTGATTAACAAAAAAAAATCATCAATATACACACACAATACCCCATAATAACAAAGCAAAACGGGTTTAGAAATTTAATTTGTAATTTGTACAAAATGTAAAAACTGAAATCACATTTACATAAGTATTCAGGCCCTTTACTCGATCCTCGACTTCGGTGATGTCATCTATAAAATAGCCTCCAACACTCTACTCAACAAACTGGATACAGTCTATCACAGTGCCATCCGTTTTGTCACCAAAGCCCCATACACTATCCACCATTGCGACCTGTACGCTCTCGTTGGTTGGCCCTCGCTTCATACACGTCGCCAAACCCACTGGCTACAGGTTATCTACAAGTCTCTGCTAGGTAAAGCCTCGCCTTATCTCAGCTCGCTGGTCACCATAGCAGCACCCACTCTGAGCACGCGCTCCAGCAGGTATATATCACTGGTCACCCCCAATGCCAATTCCTCCTTTGGTCGTCTTTCCTTCGAGTTCTCTGCTGCCAATGACTGGAACGAACTGCAAAAATCTCTGAAGCTGGAAACACTCACTAGCTTTAAGCACCAGCTGTCAGAGCAGCTCACAGATTACTGCACCTGTACATAGCCTATCTATAATTTAGCCCAAACAACTACCTCTTCGCCTACAGTATTTATTTATTTTGCTCCTTTGCACTCCATTATTTCTATTTCTACTTTGCACATTCTTCTACTGCAAATCTACCATTCCAGTGTTTTACTTGCTATATCGTATTTACTTCGCCACCATGGCCTTTTTTTGCCTTTACCTCCCTTATCTCACCTCATTTTCTCACATTGTATATAGTCTTATGTTTCTACTGTATTATTGACTGTATGTTTTGTTTATTCCATGTGTAACTCTGTGTTGTTGTATGTGTCGAATTGCTATGCTTTATCTTGGCCAGGTCGCAGTTGCAAATGAGAACTTGTTCTCAACTAGCCTACCTGGTTAAATAAAGGTGAAATAAAAAAACTTTTAAAAACTCAGTACTTTGTTGGAGCACATTTGGCAGTGATTACAGCGTCGAGTCTTCTTGGGTATGTATTTGGGGAGTTTCTCCCATTGTTCTCTGCAGATCCTTTTAAGCTTTGTCAGGTTGGATTGTAGATTTGCTGCACAGCTTTTAGATTGAGCATTTATTGGGTGATTATGTCAGTATATTATGTATGTTTGTAATAGTGTGTTATATGTGAAAATGTGTTTGTATTATAAATTGTATTTTAATGTTTAAGGACTCTTGGAAGATTAGTCCAAATGGGAACTAAAAGAGATCCGAATCAAAATCAAATCAAATCAAATCAGAGTGACCATCGGGTTGTTGGTCACCTCCTTGACCAAGGCCATTTTCCCCAGATTGATCAGTTTGGCCGAGCAGGCCAGCTCTAGGAAGAGTCTTGGTGGTTCCAAACTTCTTTCATTTAAGAATGATGGTGGTCACTGTGTTCTTGGGGACCTTCAATGCTCCAGAAAAGCTGTGGTACCCTTCCCCAGATCTGTGCCTCGACACAATCCTGTCGCAGTCCTTGATTTTTGGTCTGACATGCACTGTCAATTGTGTGCCTTTCCAAATCATGTCCAATCAATTGAATTTACCACAGGTGGACTCCAATCAAGTTGTAGAAACATCTCAAGGATGATCAATGGAAGCAGGATGCACCTGAGCTCAATTTTGAGTCTCATAGCAAAGGGTCTGAATACTTATGTAAATAAGCTATTTTAATTTTTTATCTTTTATACATTTGCAAAAATTTCTAAAAAGCAGTTTTGGTTTGCCATTATGCGGCATGGTGTGTAGATTGCTGAGGATTTTTATTTTATTTAATCTAATTTAGAATAAGGCTGTAACGTAACAAAATGTGGAAAAAGTCAAGGGGTCTGAATACTTTCCGAAGGCAGGTGCTGTTTATTTACACTGGGTGTGCAAAACAATATGCTCTTTCCCTTTCCATGACATAGATTGACCAGGTGAATCAATGCAAAAGCTATGATCCCTTATTGATGTCACTTGATAAATCCACTTCAATTGGGGGGGCATTTCTCAACGTATTTTGCTCGGCTCCGCTCATACAGAAGCATTAAATTAACAAAACATTTTCCCCCATACGTTCTCTTTTTTAAATATTTTATATATTAATTATTTTTACATTCGTGTTTATCAGGGTATGCTGCAGCACTATGGAGCAGTGTGCAGTGCAAAGGCGATTTCAGCATCCATGGATCTGTTGGTGTGTAAATAATTGTATGTTAATTGTAGTGGGTGTCGGGTAAGGTGGAAGTGATATGACCCTTGACTAGCCTCTGAAAGAACTTCATGATGACAGAAGTGAGTGCAACTGGGCGATATAGTTCATTTAGTTCAGTTACCTTGGCTTTTTTGGGTACAGAAAGAATAGTGGACATCTTGACGCAAGTGGGGACAACAGACTGAGATAGGCAGAGATTGAATATGTCTATAAACACTCCAGCCAAGTAGTCTGCACAAGCTCTGAGGATGAGGCTTGGGATGCCGTCTGGGTTGGCAGCCTTGCGAGGGTTAACAAACACACTTAAATGTCTTACTCACATCGGCCACAGCAGGCGATGTAAAGCCATAGCTAGTGAGATTCTTCAATAACATAAAAGGCTGCACTGAAATCTAACAATACAGCTCCAATCTTGTTATCCATTTATTTGAACCAATCATCATTCATCGGAGTCAGTGCAGTACAAGTTGAGTGCCCTTCTCTATATGCATGCTGAAAGTCAGTAGTTCTCTCTGAAAAATTGGTCTCTCCATCAGTTTATTAAAAACAGGCAGAAAACTGATTGGCGGCTGTTAGAGCCAGCAAAGGGTGCTTTACTATTTTTAGGCAGTGGAATTCCTTTAGCTTCCTTCCACGCCTGTGGACACACACTTATCTAGGCTTTGGTTAAAGATATAGCAAATAGGGGTGGCAATACAGTCCCTAACATTCTCAATAGTTTCCCATCAAGGTTGTCTATATCTGGTGCTTTATCATTATCAATGGATAACAATCATTTTCCAACTCTCCCTCACTAACATGATCAAATTCAAAACAGCAATCCTTCCCTTTCCTTATTAGATCTTTCATACAAAAATACAATAGTTCACTGTTCAATGTTGTCGTGTAGCGTCCACATTTTCCGACTTATTATTGGCAATATCGAAAGGATGGTTTGCCACCTCATTTGCATCATTTCTTTGAGCCAGTCAATTTCCCAATTCATCATCAATTCATTCGTCATCAATAGGAGAGAGTGACATTAGCACGTCTGGGTACAACGCCTGTCATCACAAACAGCCACCTGCCGGTTTTAAGTGTGTAGCTGTGGCTTCGACAGGTGCTGTGCAGGGAACGGGAGCGTGTTTTGCTTGAGTGCAGATCTTCCACGGATGGGAGTCAGTCAGGGGGCCTCCCCCACTAGTCGCTCATAAATTCTGGAACGTGGCGACTAGGAGGTTTGCACTGTTACTTTGACTCATGCCTTTTTCCTCTCCACTGCTTTATGGAGATGTCAGGCGAGGACTGGGGGAGGTCGGCCTGGGTCCCGAGGAAGGAATCAATCTTCTAAATAAACCAAATCCAAGAGTCAATCTCTGATCTGTTTCACACACGCAAGGAAGTGCTGCTGGTGGAATCAAGGGCCTCCACGTTATAGCTAAAACGGAATAATCCTCCCCGAAAATGACCAAGCCTCTACAAATTTTTTAGTATCGTTGGCAATGTCTTTCTTCATGGACAATATTCAACAACCTATTTCATAGATTCACAGATAATGGAGACAATAATGCAGTAACCACAACAACAAAACAGATGGAGTCTTACTTGCCTGTAATTGGTGGTAATGACCCAATTACAACTTCCACAGTTTGGCTGATGTGTCACTAACAACAATACCCATGGATAGTCTTTATGGCCATCCACTGTGGAGCCTGTGTCTCTTAAGGTCACTTGGTTCTGCGGACCCTTCTACTTGACCCGTTCTCCCACATCCCCTAAGGGATAATGGAGCTCGGCTGTTAATGATTGGTTTACCATGGCTTCTGTCACTGGGTGGAGCTGTCCTCCCTCCCATTGAACATGATAAACAACTAATGTCTAACTAATGTCCCTCATGTTTTACCATGTATTGCCCTGTACTGTTTTGTTTTTGGTGTCAATGTACTGTCTCTATGTCCGTTTCTCTGTTGTTTTTGACTTTTTTTTTATTGTAAAGTGTGTGGAGACTTTGTAAAAATGCACTTTAAATAAATAGTGATTTGATTTGAACTAGGGCCTAACATTCATACCTGATGGCCAGTACTTTCCTGATGGAAATTGTACGTGGGTACACCAGATATGAAAAATGAATTGTATCGCTTTGTACCAAGACACCCAAAAAAGAGAGAATTAAGGGCAGGCAGAGACGGAGAGAGTTACAGAAATTGTACTTAAAAACTAGCTGACCGGGGGATGCAACTTGATCTATGACCTCTATGTACACAAATACACACAGTAAACTGTCTACTGTAAACTGTCAATAATAAACTCAGACCATGCATGTACGCACACTACAGACTAAAATACACACTTGTTTGCACACACACACACGTACGTTGCACATAAACACACAAATCTTCACACACATGAACGCAAATTCATAAACACACAAATACATGAATATGCACATTACACACACACAGTTCCAGGCCGTATGATGGGGAGCGACCCTGTTCCCAGGCCTTGATGTAGAGACCAACTCTGGCCCTTTCAGAGGGCTCTACCCACTGGGCACAGACGTCTGTTCAGCATCTATTCCACAATGTTGATTCAACCAGTGTGTGACCAGTGGGCAGTCCCTCCAATGCACCACATGGACACTCAAAGAGCATGAATGAAAATTAACTATAGTGGTGGAATGTGAAACGCAAAGCTTTCCCTGCTGAAAAAAAACAGCATATTACCAGCATATGCTGTTGATTAGCCTTTGCTGTGTTTTGGACACTGGGGACAAGCCTTCACAGTGTTTTGCTGGTGACCGGCCTTCGCTGTGTTTTGGACACTGGTGACCAGCGTACCAACTATAAATGGTCGCCGGCAAAACCAGCGTCATGTCAAATTATGCTGGCTTGCAAAGTGATGTTTATTTCTATTGGAATCCAGCCAGAATGAGGATATAAAAAGTAAAAAGAGACTACTGCAGCCATCTAAACCGGAACATCCATTTCAGTGACGGGTGCAAGTCCAACCAACAGATTGGATTAGTTTAGAAAAATGTATATTATTTATCTATGTGTTGCATAAAAGTAAATAATCAATCAATGGACATGCAAAAACACAACAAATAAAAAAACACATTGAAACAAACAGTTCCTAAAATCTAACCGCAATAGAGCATGCTGGGAAATATGATGGGTGTGGTTTTGCAGACCAGCTTGACCAGATAGACCACGCTGGACCAGCATTGACCAGCTTGGTCACCAGCATAAGTTGGTCACCAGCATGCTAGTATAAACTGCTCACCAGCATAAGCTGGTCACCAGCATACCAGCTAGACCATGCTGGTCAGACCATGCTGTTGAGACCATGCTCTATGCTGTTTTTTTCCCAGCAGGGTTTACATTATTTAAAGGTGTTTCACTACTCTTGTGTCTTGTGTCACTTTGCTTTGATGAAGATTGCTGTCTCTGGCAGAGGTTTACTATTGCTGGGGATGCTCTGCTGCTTCCCAAAACTCTGTCTGTCTGTGGTAGTACAGTAGTTCTGTTAACTACTGGAACTACTTTTATTGGAGGACTTCTGTGTGTTCGTTTAGTATTCCTCCATCCTGAAAATAGGACCAGTCTCGTTCTGGGAATGTAATATGTATATGTGTACTCTGTCTCCAGAGTTGGTCTTTCCTGTGCAATGTATTTCTGGATCTCCTCTGTTTTAGGGGAGTCTGGAGAGAGGAAGCCCTAGTCGGGGAGGTTAGCGTAGGGGTAGGTACAGGGGCGTTATTGATGGTAGCCCTCTCCTCTCCTCAGGTCTTACAGATGCACAATGCAGAAATCGCTCTGACATTTCCCAGTTGCTAAAATTCTAAAAGTTTGCCTAATTTCAGTTTGTGACAAAACAAGCAGAGAATCCATGTACAATGGATTCTCGAGAATCCATGTACAATCTAAACGCCTGTCAAATATATTTTCCAGCTGTTTGAAGCTGGTGTACAAAAGCAAAAGTAAAAGACGCAAAAAAAAACGAAACGTAAGAATGGGAAGCATAGAAAAATGCAGATAGAACAGATCTACTGCTTCTTAGACTTGGTTTCAATGAGAATGACAGGTCTATAACTCATATTTCTATGTGAATTTGGTAGGGTCGCCTAAAAAGTTATATATTGCAGCTTTAAGCCAGCTCTAATGGCTACCATATGTCCACCCGGTTTCCCAATCAAAACGCTTTTCTCTTTAAACATTATGAAAATACAAGGCGGGCCCTGAGAGATATAAAATCAAATGAGGATTTGATCTGTCACTGAGCACCTGTGTGTGGGGACTGACGAGGAACAGAGAGGGGCTTCGGCTCCACTGCCACGTCATTAGAAGAAAAAGAGAGGGAAGAAAGAGTGGGAGGCTTTCCAACACTGCAATCCATCCATCCATCCATCCAGCCACCCGTCCATCCCACCTGTGCTAAGCCTCCGTCCGTTCCTGTCTTTTATTCCACCATCTGTTTATTCTCTCTATCCCTTCTTCCTCTCTCTATCCATAACTCGCTGGGTCTCTCTTTCACACCCCATGTCTATATCCCTCAATCATTCTTCTTGAGTAGAGATTTCGCTCTTGTCTCCTGCTTCTCCTGTCCCTCCAACACACACACACACACACACACACACACACACACACACACACACACACACACACACACACACACACACACACACACACACACACACAATTTCAAATATTCATTTCCGTCTGACTAGAATATGCTCTGAAGGGTTTCCTGTTCCCAGTGTTCTCGCTTCCCTGAAAACCATGGCATTGTGTCCCTTCCCATCCGATTCCAGTCCCAATCCCATTTTTTCCCGATCCTATTCCCAGCTAGAGAATAGGGTCAGGGAAGTGAGAAAGTGAGAGTCCCCATCCATACAGGTCACTGTTAATTTGGTATTAGTGGCCTTGGGATTCTGTTATGGAATAGTTGTTGTGCTAACCTCTTCCTTCTTACCAACACTATCCCCTCGTCCCCAGGACATCTTCTATGGCTCACCTCTAATATACTAAACATATTAGTCTATTTCACAGCTGGATATTTCCGAGAATTTGTAAGGTATGATTCCTAGGATAGAAATCCAATAAAAGGGTCTAACACGATTTGAACCAACCACAAACCACCCTTGTGCTGCCAATCATGATCGTTCCAGATGTTTTTCTCCATCAAAACTATTTCTGCATGGCTACAAAAACAATGCCTAAACAATATAAAAACAACGTGTATTTGATTCATAATAACTTAGGTACATTTTCTATGGTCTCAGATTTGAAATAGATTTACACATTGACACCACAAAGCCCCAAACAGACAAGAAAACCGGACATTATGGCGACCACAAATCTCAGTCAAGGAAGAGCCCAGACTCTCAGAGGTGGTCCAGAACAGACGATGCGCAGACGAAAGGAGAGAGGAGGGAAATGGGGGACATGGACGTCTGTGGAACTGATTTGGTTCTGTGGTCGATCGTTTCCACTGAACCTCCCTGTCTGCAGTTGCATAGGGAAAAGAGAGGTAACGGTACTTCTCATATCGTCTCCCATTTACTTGTCCTCTTCCTCCTCTTGCGCTCTCCCTTTACATCCTTTCCTCTCCCCTTCCACACTCTCCTCTCCTCTGCCCTCCCTCCCTCCCTCCCTCCCTCCCTCCCTCCCTCCCTCCCTCCCTCACTCACTCACTCACTCACTCACTCACTCACTCACTCACTCACTCACTCACTCCCTCCCTCCCTCCCTCACGGGGCTCAGGTCGGTCCCTCCGTGCCTGTCAATGATTATAAAAATAACCTGCAGGAGTATGGAGGTTCCTCTGATGACCGCCCAAGGCCCTTCTCATGCCTGTGTTTTGTTTGTGTGTGTGTGTGTGTGTGGAGAAAGCTTGGAGGTCTGGGAAGGCAGATGCATAGTCTAGAACATTCTCCCAGGCTTGTTTTTCTCATTCTGTGATTGATTTATCTTATTGTGCTATTGCTCAGGCCAAAACAGGAAGGAGGGACAGAGCGATGGAGGAAAACAGGTGTTGATTGCTCAATCGCAGTTTTGCAGGACCTTACGTTTTTGACTGTTGGTCTGGTGTTGGTCCAGAGTAAGGCTGACCTTTTGGATTGTGTCTGGCCCTAGTAGCAGCCAGGAAATTCGTAGTAAATGGACCAGTCATCGCCATGTTGACATTGTCACTTCCTCCTTGGGGGTGGATGTTTTTGTGTTCTCTTGCCATAAGCAACCACAATCTGGCCCAGTTTCCCTATGCAACACAATACAGTCACATGGTAAAAAGAAACCGTGTAATAATGTTTTCATCGAGCTCTGTGCCAGGTGACTGTGAAATAAGGACAATCTGGTCATGGTGCGCTGTTATAGCTCTCATTGTTATCGGAGGCTTTGCCCGTAGCCAATAAGCGTATTGGATGAAGCGCAAGCTGAGGTCGTGGGGCTTCCTCTCTTTCTCTTCCTTCCCAGTTGAGCTCGGAGTCTGAATCACCCACATGTGAGAACATGCGGGCCAGTCGGCTATACACCTGAACGTGACTTACAGTAAGTTACGGAAAGCAGAGACCATGTGGTTTATGTGTTGACAGAGGATATCGCCCATCTATGTCTCCTATAGTAAAATGTGGTTGAAACAAGATGGAAACAGAGAGAGATTTGTATTTGACGTGATTGACATTTGAGTTCGGCTGAGTGACATTTGAGTTTCTGTCACTAGAGAACTTTCCATAGGCATCACCAGATCTTGGGGTGAAACCAGTGGAGGCTGCTGAGGGGAGGACGGCTCATCATAATAGCTGGAACGGAGTGAATGGAACGGCATCAAACACATGGACACCATATGTTTGATGTATTTGATACCATTCCACTTATTCCGCTCTAGCCAATACCACGAGCCCGTCCTCCCCAATTAAGGTGTCAGCAACCTCCTGTGGGTGAAACAATGTTTGACATGTTAGTCTTCCCTCTCCTTGTTGTTGAGTCTTCAGTCTGTGGAGGAAGGAGAGAGGAAGAGAGAGAGTGCTACATTTCCAAGTACAGCAGTAGACAGCAGACTGAGTTTACTGGCCAGTGAGGATACGGTAAGCTATATTTCCAAGAACTAGTTTGGCGTGGAGATTGGGCCTGGGCTTCCAGGGAGGGGTTTTGGTAGCATGCTTCAGTTAGCTTGCAGCTCCGTTAACAGTGTATTACGTTAGCTGTTAGCACCTGTTACCTACTCTCCTCCCAGCAAAGTCTCCGCACGGCGACTCGGCCAGAGCAATTAAGCCCTGGTCGGCCCACCACAGGAGATGAGAGGGTATATAATGTATCAGCCTCCCCATAGCTTTGTCTTCACGCTCTACCAACCCATCCTCCCTTTGGAGTCTCAGCTCAGTGGTGCTGGGAGAGAGGTCGTAATTAAAGGGAAGGGAATGGCCAAACCAGGCCCACGCCTTCCCTGGGTTGAGGGGGGGGGGGGGGTGTTATCCTTTCACACCCTCTCTCACTAGGATGGATTGTCCGGGCGAGGGTGTTTAGCATATCAAGCATTATCATGTCTTAGAAACAGGTCACTGGACCTTCATCACTGCCCCTGAGGCAGGTGGGAGTGTTTATGGTGTAACACCGCGTGGGGGGTGAGCCCTGTGAGCTGTATGATAGAATGAGGCACTCAACAAGTCCGGTCCCCTTGACGGGGTGGTGTTTAGTGATGGGTGTGGTATTGAGGAAGAATAATTGATTAAACGGATTATTAGTACTATGCTTGAAGTAGTTAGTTGTACATTATTGGGCTATGCCATGGGAATGGTCTGTATAGTGTCACACAAAGGCTTATATCAGGGGTTCCCAAACGTTTCTGTTCTGTGACCCTATTAGGATATAAAAAGAAAAGATTATCTCAACCCCATCATGTCAACAACAAAAAAGTTATGTAGTCAACGACCAATGTTTACTTCTTTAATTGGAGCTGTGACAGTCTGTCAAACTGCTTTAGAATGATTTGTAGGAATATTTTAACCTGAAGGAAGCATGGTTTGAAGTGCATCAGAAAGGTATTGGGAAGTTCAGGAAAACATCAAGGAAGATCATCGGGCAGTAATTGTGTATGCTGTTCTGTGTAGAAAAGACACTTTTTTCACCGGTCTTCACCAGTCTGATTTTTTGGCTGGTCCTGTACACTCTGTTCTAGGGTTTCTGAGGGAAACAAACCACACATATATGTTTGTGAGAGTTATCTTTCAGGAATGGGGTCATAATAATTTGTAACGTTTCTAGGAAGAAAACAGAAACAACCGTATTACAAAAGTACTTAGTGGCTACGGGAGGTTACTCACGTAACCCCGGTTCTATGAACCAAGCACCCTTTTCTTTTCCCAATTTTTTTCCATGACCCCTAGTTTGGGAAACGCTGACTTATATGGAGGCACAAGAGGCACCAAAGCATCCATTGGGTTGTAGGATCTATGCTCTCTAGACATTTGTTTTATATAAGTTGTACCAATTTAACATTTGCAGCTTGGAGATGAATGGGTGAAGGATGTGAAGAGTCGCAAAAAGAAACAAACGCACTCACACAGAGAAAAAACAGAACAGACAAACCAGAGGGGATGAGGGCGGTGGAGGATGGCGGGAGGGGGAAGAGAATGTGAGATCGGGCCCAGATCTGTCGGGAAGCGGTAGCTTGGGCCGGACAAATTCACAGATGTTTTAAAGTGCTAATCTAATCTCTATGCCAGGCCTTTCCCCCCTCCTCTCTTCCTTCCCTCCTTTTTTCTTGATTCTCTTCCTTGTTTCTTAACTATGGATAGGCTAAAGTCCATGTTAATGTTCCTCAGGAGCACCGTGTACCGCTCAGAGATCGCCCGCAGTTATTCATGCGCCTGTTATCGGCCCTGTTCTCAGGCTTAGACACATGTGCTAATGCAATGAGGGAGATTTGCCTGAAAAAAAGGAGATAAAAATATCCCTACTCACTCAGGCAAAACACAAAGCCACCTTAAAAAACGTGAAGAAAGGAGGGAGGGGCTTGTTTCTTGTTTAGTTATGTCACCCCTGGAGACCATTCATCACATTCGATGAACTCACATTTTTTACTCAAGCAGTTATTCAGCTTATCCATGTCTCCTTTACCCATATTCTGACTATCAAAATGTTACAGTTTTGCTCCCGGTAAAGAACCAAGGGGATCGTATTGCCATCGCATAGTAAAATATTGGATATGTTTAAGGGCATTCTTTGAATTTTGACTACCGAATCCCTCTCTCCTCCCGTCTCTGCCTTCCTCCCCCTTTTGTCCTTTCCTCGCCACAATTCTCCCTTTCCTCCTTCCTTCAATCTCTTGCCAGGGAGGAAGAGGAGTCTGTCTAATACAGTAACCACATTGAAATATAGTGGCAGCTCCCCCCGACTTAAAGGATGTACATGTTCAGCAACTGTACTCTCCTAATGTGACTGCAAACCTCAACCCTGTAGTTGAACCTGTATCACCCCAGACACGCTAGACAAGAAGCAGAAGCACTATCAGAAACGTCCACAAATAATATCAATGACGTGAGAGTCTAATGAAGTGTAAGTGGCAATGGAGTCTGCTATGACCCATCATTTGTACAGTACTGGAGACCGATTCAACATACAACACAATGATATCTATCATATGTAGGCATTTAAAAACAAACACATCAGGGAATTAATCAAGGAGAGCAGCTGGACAGGGAAGCTCTGTTTGTTGTGTTGCTGGGCTCTGACTGTTTGGAATGTGTTTGCCACAGACCGGGGCCCCGGGGCCGGGTTCTCCTACTGTTGACCCTCAGTACCTGACCACGTAGCACATTGAATGTGAAAGTCATAAAATGCGTTCAATGATGATTCTATCCTGGCAACGACCCACAAACACCCCTCTGCCCCTCCACCCCTCTACCCCCCCCCCCCATCTCTCGCTTCTGTCCCCCCACTCCCTTTCCTCTGTGGGATTCAGAACATCTGGAGAAGAGTGACAGCCAAGTAAACAGACCAATAGCTGTCCTCCACCGGCTCCTTTCTCTTTCTCGCTCCCCCTTTCCCTTTCTCTGCCTTGCTATGTCTGTCTGTCTGTCTGTCTGTCTGTCTGTCTGTCTGTCTGTCTCTGTCTGTCTCTGTCTCTCTGTCTGTGTTTGTGTGTCTCCTTTCTCTCCCTCTCCATTACCACCCTCGCTCCCAGGAAGCTTATTGATGGATGTTTTTATGCCATTTTTTGTCTTGTTTGTAGGGACAGATCAAGTTGAAAACTGAATAGGGCATATAATTGAATCAGTCAGTTAGGAAAGATGAGGAGGGTGTATCTGGGGCTCTCTGAGAGTTAGGGTTAGTAGAGCAGCAGGTCATTAAGGGGGCTGTCCCATAGAGAAACGAGGGTCTGGTCTACACGGTGGGGGGTTGAAGGGATGAGGGAGTGAGGAGTTTAGGGGTTGAGGTGATGACAGGATTCAAAACACTGCCTTTATTGTCAACAAGTTGCTCATTAAAGCAACACTTAAGGAAGATCACCTCCCTCCTCTCAACTTTGATGATATATTTCCCCTTAACTCCCGCTTCCAGTGTTGACAGCAAAGCAAAAGCCGGCAGAAAGGAAAATATGGCAGGAGAGACGGCGGGAAGGGAGGGGCGAATGCGATTTCCATTCGAGTGCAGACAGCATCCGCATCGTGAGACACCTGTAAAAACATAATTTTTCATCCCGGGACTGAGGGGAGGAGGGAAGGGGAGAAACGGAGGGGGAACGGGAGCATGGCTGGCCGGAGGGCGGGGACTGGGGGCGGGGGGTTCATGCTTCTCTCACACCTAAGTCATTATCCAGCCTTGCATTTCCATGGCGAGGACTCTAGTACAAGACTTCAACAGGGATTCCAGGAAGAAACGGGATACAGAGATGCAACAAGCACAAACAGAGACCACCAGCTGGTCCTAACTCAACCCCAAAACAAACCTCCATAACCCCCATTTACCCACACCATCATCCCCCAATTCCACAAACCACCCCCAGCCCACCATACCAATCCCAGACCCTGTGACCTCCACCCCAGCTCTCCCGGAGCTCTGGTCTGCTTCCAGGATGGGGATTGGGGCCAGCCTTCCCAGCTTCATGACAGGCTGGCTTCCGCAGCACCTGCCTCGTTCTGTGACCCAATCACCCAGAGGTCCATGTTTTGTCAATCATTCCAGAATGGGTCCATCTTTGAAGCCCATAGGTGAAACCCAAAACCTTGGCTATCTATTTTCTGTGTTCCAGACCAACCACCAACACCGCAAACTGGATCCAGCTAGCACATAACGTTCTGAGAAACATGCGTTTCTTCGAGTTTGGTGAGAGCGTGGTTATGTTTATCATGCACACAATCTTTCTACAACTTTCTGGGAATGGAGCAGGATATTTGCTTGGCTTTGCAACATTCTCAGCACATTTAAAGGAACTTAACAAAAAAATATTAAGGTAATAAAAAAAATGCTCTTCTCCTCTGCTCCTCTCCGCTCTCACAACAACGAGTTCTGTGTAGCAGGTAGAACATCACATTGACACGAGGCTGATGGCAAAGCGACGTTGTGTAAAGAGAGAAGTGAGGGGGGAGTGTGAGCAGCAGGTATGTTAGAAAAACGAATGTGTGCGTAAAATAACACATGCGCAGGACATGATTCGGATCCTTAGCTTTAAGAAATAGGTTTCCGGAGGGGCGGGGCGTGGTTGAAAAATCTATATCAATAGCCACAGCCTAATTCAAAACGTATACATTCTGTTCTCAGCGTCAACAAAACTCTCTCTATCTTTTTTCTTGTTTAATGTGTTCAGGTGTGTTGGCCACACCCACTAATTGGCCACACCTGATCTCAATGAGTGCTAGTTTCCTTTGAAATGGGGTCTGTTTGAATAAACTAAAATTAACATCTTTGTAAGTGTAAAAGAACCTGGCATGCTAGCTCCATCCTGGTGGCGCTGTGGACTAATTCCATTAGCAAAAAACAGAAGATCATAGATTTGAATCTCATTGACGCTGTGCCACAATAAAAAAGAAATGTGTTTGCGTGATTAATGCCTAAGCAAATTCATTTCCATGTGTCCTATCTCTGCTTGGAGCTCCAAACAGTTAACCTAAGCTATGAGTGTTATTAACATTCTGTTCTCAGAATGGTATTTAACTACCTTTAAATCCACTATCATTTCCATTCTCAGAACGATAATAAAACCTCTCAGGAAAACTTTATAGGAACCGGGATAAAACGCTCTCAGAACCTCTCTGCGACCTAAAAATTCACATTCCCAGAACAGGACAAATGTTCACTTCCATTCTCAGAATATAAAAAAAAAACATTCAGTTTTACCGGTCAGGAAACTTATGGCTTCGTTTCCACAACTTCCAAGGAACCAAATATGCTAGCTGGGGAGGCTTTGACCACAGCTGCTATGGAGGGTTTTATCTTATGAAACAGAATATCTACCATATATTTTACATGTGGGGTGATCCGTGACTGAAAACCAGGTTTGATATAGTACATGGAAACCTTTGTGACCCCACTGAACTGCTGTTGGGAGTTTTATTGAAATCCGACCTGGAACAAATACATCACTTTGGAGCATGTACTGCTCTTACCTACATCACTGATCTTATCCTACGACAGAGCTTTAAACTAGTCTGAAGCATATTTTGGACTATTCGAAAGCGAAGTCAAGCCAGGAGCTTTTACCTGATAACGTCAACCTATCATGTAGCCAGACTAGTCAGTCCACTGGTTCTGTCAAATACACTGATTGTATTTGCATATATGTGCCCTTTGTTCACCATAGTGCTGTTGATTATTGTTACTATGTCCGTTGGTGCGTGTGAGTACCTGTGCTGTGTGTTTTGGGCTTTCGTGTCCTTGTGGATTGCGCAGATGATTACGGATCTCGTCCCATGTGTTAATCATTGTGCACGTGTGTTATTTATTCGAGGTACTCCTCGCTCTTTTGTTTGGGGTTTCTACCCTGTATTTTGTTACGTGTCTGTTTGGTCTTCGTCCCCGTGCCTTTACACGGCACTCCGTAATTTGGGCTTAATAAAAAACACTATTACGCAATCCTGCGCCTGTCTCCCGAATTATTTATACCAGCGTGACAGGTTCTGATGCTAAACCATGCTTTGGGCCTTGTGGTCCTAAATGTGGAAAGTCTGGGGCCGGGATTTAATCCAATCGTGGATTTTTACAATGCGGTATTTTAAAGGTCATTTCAGATTGAGCCCGTACATGTGGTTTCGACAAACGTGGGAGCGTCGCCTTTAAAACGTGCGTTGCCGACAAAGTGCGCTCGGATTGAATCCCGCCGTAGGTTGGCACAGAGCGATTTCCAACATGGTAAAATGTGTGTGCTTTTGCGAGTCTGTGTGGGTGTATGAGCACGTGTGTGTGTTGGCAGATGTGGACAGTGGGTGGGCTGTGCAGTTGACACACAGTAAGTTGACAGACAGGAGTATAGAGGAGCTGATGGCAGTGGGGGTTATTTCCCTGTGCCAGGGTGAATGGGGAAAAGCCTGTCACTTAGTAGGGTCCACCAGGGATGGGGCCTGCTCTGGGCTTACTTTGGCCCTGCCTGTGTGGCTGGTTGGATTGGCAGGTTGACGGAGAGCGTGTCAAACCTGGGTTTAACTTAATTTCCGTGAACTGCACACTCCAACATGGAGACACCTCTGGGCCTATCCCTAGGCCCTGTTCACATGACCGTTCTACTAATGCTGTAACGCAGTACTGACTGGTTCCAATCTCACTTCCATCTGCATGTAACACAGACTTTGAGTTCCATAGTAAAATTCTGTTATAATCACAACTGTATTATCTGAACATTCCATACATTTGTGGCTGGAACTGCACTGGGCCTGTTGAACACGGCTCGGCTCCTGTAAAGCGGTTATCATAAACTTTTCCCTGAATACAGCTAAAATCTGTACGTCAGAAAGAGGGCTATGTAATGTGAGAAATGTGTAATCCCCTGCCTGTCTGGGGTCCATCACAGGCACCTGGTTGTAGGTGCCGCCCCGCAGCCCTGGGTCCCTGTCTCTGTGGGTCGGGTGGGTTTGGAAGCCCCCAGGGCTGAGGGAAGGTGTTCCACAGGGTTGACTGGGTCAAGGCCACTGCTATCCAGGCTCATAGAGCCTACACACCTGACAAGATAAGCTGGCCATATCCTGTCTCCACTCCCCAGTCCTGCTCCAAACCCTGAACACAGTCATAATCCTGCATCTGGGAGAGGAGTGTGAGGGAGGGGTTACGGGGGGGGATGCGAGAAAATGGAAGGGGTGAGCTGGGTGATAAGCGAATGAGCTGGGATGGGGAGAGAGGCGAGGGTGGGACGAGGAATGGGTCAGTGGGTGAGGGATGGCCTGGGTGGTGAGGGAAGATGTGTGAGGGAGGGATGAGTTGGGGGAAGGATAGGTTAAAGGGGAGTTAGGGAAGTTAGGGAGGATACAGACCCTCTATGGGGCAAAGGTTATCCTCCTGCCCATGCATGGGTGACTCATGCTGTGTGTTTTTCATGAGATGGTTTTCGCTTCTTATCTAAACACATCTACATGCAAACACATAAATGCTCTCTCGCACGCACGCAGGCAGACAGATACACGCACTTACACGCACGCACGCACGCACACACACACAGAAGCCCCAGTGGCAGTGTGCTGCTGTCGACAGCTGTTGAGAGGCGATATGTAAGAAGAATCTGGACAGCTTCAGCTGTAGCCGACGAGCTCTGGACCACGTCCAGCATGCGACAGGAGGGGAGGAGGGTCGCCCCTCCCTAGGATAGAGCAACTGTGGGTTTCACAGTGTTCACCTCCCGATCCTTCACAAGAAGTGAGCCGATCCATCTGGAGGAGAGATGGGGGGGGGGGGGGGGTAGTTCCTTTCAACACACAGGAATGCGGGTTCAAGAAAGCTGTTGAGTTGGTTTGACCCCCACATTCACAATGTGAGGAATGACCCGTGGCCGAGCACACTGACTGCTGTAAGCTCAGAGGCTCAGTAGCTCTCTGGGTAACATCTGGGGATCAGAAACATATGTGGGCTGCATCACAGGCCGGGTGTGAATTGATAAGATGGTGCAGTGGTTTTCCCAGTAAGAGATCTGCCCCACGTATAGCATTCTCCCCATGCCCGTCTATCCCAGGCCTGTGTGTGTTAGTGGGACTATATAGGTACTCGAGGCCTATAGCCAAATCTGGTTTGTTCTGGGTTCCCCAAGGGAGCATTGGCTTCCTTCCTCCTTTCTAATCATGGATAATGTTAGCTCCATTGTCAATCTATGAGGCAATTTGTGATTGAAAGAGTACGACCAACGGGAGGATTTGACAGTCCCACTCTGCTCTCCCCTTGTCCTTGTGCATAGGCTCAGAGCAATATGTCCTCAGAACACTGGCAGAGGGAACAGAAACAAGGAAACGTGGTCATGTGACAGAGGTGCTGCTTTGTCTCTGTTTATTACAGGTCTCGTGTCTTCAGACAATGTCAAACATTTTACAGACTGTTGTTTAAATGCTTCCATTTAAATAGAGAGAAAAGCAAACGAATGGAAAGATACTTAAAATACTCAAAAACACCTGCAAAGCCCCCGAAAGGCACTGGAAATCAACTGCTTTAACATTAGCCGTTCTTTTTTCTAAAAACATGCACTCTGCTAGAAAAGACACCTGTGGTGATGATGACATTGTGTTGTTGCTACACGATTCAGTGGATTGCAATACACAGAGCCTTGATATGTGGTATTTCTCAAGCTTATGACTGCTCCATTATGTCTAGTACACCAAAAGCCACCATAACTTGCTGTACGAAAGCTACTAGAAGGACTGCAGGCTCCAGCTTTAGATGTATTACGGTACTGTAGATGTGGCTTTGTAGAGAGCAGATATCTTAAATATTTTCAAGGTTAAATACACAATATGTGGTTGCTATTTAAATACCTAATGTGACTTTTAAGTTAGATGTAATGGAATTACTTTGATGACAACAGTTTTCATAATTTTTCTTAATCTCTGCAAAGGAAATGTACAAAAAAAATGATCTTTTAAATAATAATGATGGTAGTACATTCAAACAATAGCATAATAATTCCTCCGTATTATTGTTGCGGTTTTAAATATCTCATGACGGGATGCTTGGCGCGGACAATTTGCCTGTCTGTGTGTCTGTCTGAGAAGTCCACATCTATTCAGTCTATGAGGAGTGTCCGTCAATGTCTCTCTCTCGATGAGAGATCAGTAGCTGTCCATTGGCCCAGATATGTTAGATGAGTTAGTTTAAGGATGGTGTCACTGATGCAAAGGTTATACGTTTCCATCCTCCTCATATGGGCCACATGACAGCTTTCTCTGTACTATACGTCACTCTTGATAATATGTCCATCGTATAGATAGTATAATCTGGCACTGATATCTTCATCTCTTGCCAGTCCCCTTGGTCTTCCACTCCACTGGTCGAGTGCATCTCCTTTACAGATTGACGTTGCAATGAGGATGTGAGCGACACACTGAGCACGGAGAGACACAGACACATTACAGACACGTAGAGGGCTGGCGAGTGAGCATTGAACAAGCCCAGGGGTTCTATAGACGGAGAAGAGGTGGGGCTAATGGGAGGATTCTCTCCTTTACTCCTGGCTGTCGTTCCTCTCTTCTTCTGTCAGCAGCATCCTCTACCCCCTACTGGGATGTGGAAGACTGCTTCGTGTTCCTCTTCCTCTCTTTTCTCTCTCACTACGTGGTAGTTCTGAAGCGCTGCGCTGTGTTGTAAGGGGGCTCCTCTGTCTCTGGTTTTCCTCTCTCCCTCTCCCTATCCTCTCTTTATTTCCACTACTGACAGCTGTGGCCCTCCAACACCTATACTTCTTAGAAACCACTTGGTCCTGCTGGATTGGGTTCTACATTCCTGTCTCTTCCCTTCCCCCCTCATCTATCTCTCCTACTAGAATTTTCATCCCTCCACCAGAAGGTCCAGGTACTCTTGTCTCACATGGTCCTGCTGGGCTGGGTTCTGTCCTTGCCCTCTTTCCCTACCTCATCAGTCTCTCCTTCCCTCGCTCTCCTCCCTCCCTCTCTTTTGTGTTTCCCGTTACCGGCATCCACAGCCCTCCACCACCATGTCCTGGTAGTTTTTGAGCACCACACGGTCCTGCGGATCCAGGTAGAGCATAGCGATGGGGCTGAGGGCGGTGGGTACGCAGCAGGCCCGCGGTACGGCTCCGTTCACCGAGTTCACCAGCGTCTGCACCATGGCGTGGCTGGATGAGTTCATGTGGTGGGTGAGCGGGAAGCGGCACTCCCCCAGGCAGAAGAAGGCGTCGTAGCCACTAGGCGCCACGATCCACTTGTTCCAGCCCACGTCTTTGAAGTCCACGTAGAGCGGGTGGCGGCGGCAGCGGGCGCGGGACAGACGCTTCAGTTTCGCCACGCGGCCACCATTGCGCTTCACCCTTCCACCCTCGTTCCAGCTGCCGCCCCAGCCAGGGCTGGCGCTCCAGTCCCTGTCCCTGTCCTTGTCTCTGTCCCTTTCCCGGTCCCTGCTGTTGCTCCTGCTCCTTTCTCTGGCCCGCTTCCTCTCCCTCATCCTCTGGGCAGTGTCGGAGGTTCTCCGGCCATGGGCGGCTAGTGGCTCCCCGTGCCCGTCATGGCTGTAAGTAACCAGCAGGGGTCTCTCCCGTGCCCAACTGTGCTCGTCCTGTCCCAGAGACCTGTGCACCCTCAGGTGTCCCTCTCTGCGCCCTTCCTCCCCAGTGGAGAGTGGTAGAGCATCATGGTCAGGGGGGGTGAGGAGGGTGGTGTTACCCAGAGGGGTCACCTCCAGGAGGAAGGCCAGGCTGCCGGTCCAAGCGTGGGCTCCTACGAAGAGTTCAGTGCTGAGGCTGAAGGCCTCCCAGGAGTCAGCTGGCTTGGTGCTGGGGGCCCCTGTGAGGAGCCGTGACTCCAGCAGAGTGGGCTCAGACTCAGAGTCCCCAGTGCCTCCATCGAGGAACAGGCTGACCTTGTGGGCCCCGGGGCCTAGGCTAGCCCCACCACCCCGGAAGAAACGCAGCTCGGCAGAAACCACACGTTCATCCTGGGGGATGGAGGACACGTTGAAGGAGATGGGGACCTTGTTGTTGCTCGCGGTGGTCAGCCTCTTTTCAAGGGGGAGTGAGGAGCTGGTAGACACTGAGGAGGGAGGGAAGGAGAGAGCAAGAGAGCGAGAAAGAGAGAGAGGTTAAGATAGGTCAAAGAAGAAGGTTCAATTTGTAAAACCAAATTGATGTCCTCCACAGTTCCTTGGAGGTCTCTCTTGTAGGATTCTCTAAATCAAACATTGTAATCTCACAATGTCAAATACAATGTAAATTGACCTGTCAACCCTTAACTTTAAAGGTCAGACACATTCAGTGCCATAAACAGTTAGATAAGCTTTTCTTTGCACACACTAGCATCAGAATAGGACCTCCACTTGTTGCTGGTTAGCTTGTGAGTGTTATGGAAACATCCATGTTATCAAATGGAAAATAGATGGTCTGGATTTGGAGCCTACTAACTGCTAAGGTGGAGTCATAACAGAAAGAGACTGGGAATCACAGCCATGCCGTCATCAATGCCATCCAACCCGGACTGAAACTACAAATGGAATGTGTAGAACAGTGTCCATTAAAAACCTATTGTGGAACTGATACCAAATGGTGGCAGGACAAGGTAGAACAGCTTTGCAAACTATCTACAAACTGGCTCAGATTAGGAGTGCTAATCTAGGATCTGTCCATATGATCTTATTCGTTATAATCTAAAAGGCAAAACTAATCCTAGATCAGCACTCTTACTCGGAGGTGCTTTGGGGATATGGGCCTGTGTGTATTGTTACCTGTGTGGTGGAAGCTGCGTATGGTGTTGGCCTCCCGGACATGCTGGCTGGGGAAGCTGAAGTGTGGATCCTGGACTAGGTGGTACTGCTGGGCGTGGAAGCGATAGAGGTCCAGTATGTACTGGGGGATGGGCGCACCTGGCCGGGGGTTGGGGTGGGACTGCAGGCCCAGGCGGCTCAGCAATAGGTTCTGGATGGTCTGGGCCATGCTGGGCTCCAGGGTGGTGGGCGATGACGGTGACAACGACGGCACACTGCCATCGGGCTCGGTGGCAAAGCCCTGGCGACCAGACGAGGCTTGAGGTAGCAGCAGGACCATCAGGACCAAGAGTTTAGCAGGGAACATGGTGGATCTAGATGAGGGGGAGGAGAAGGTGAGGAGAGGAGTTAAGTTAGGGTTTATTTCGGGGAGAAGAGGAAACGGAACGCTTAAGTCTGTCACTTTTTGACGCTTCCAGTGGTGCCCTTTAAAGTCACAAGTGTTCATTGAGATTCATGTACCATATGTTTAATGTCTTTCACTAAATTGGAGTGAACTTAAATCTTATGAGAGAAACTACTACCACTATTTCATCAGCTTGTTTTCTCCTCTCCCAGTCCCCACCATACTAATTCCTCGCCAGCAGAGTATGAATCATACCGTGACATTCAGACAATACACATGTATTACCTTTTAATGTGGCTTGAACACAACCAGTCATGATGTTTTCATCTGATTGTCAAACAGATCACTTCAAAATGTAGGCTACCTGCACATGTTCATCCACTGACAAAATAATTCTAGCATCCAGACAGTGCACTTTGCATCTCCCATTTGACGAATGGATAGAGACATCTGTTACAAAAGATCAAACCGTTTTATGACATTGGGCGATTGTCATTGGTACTAAACTCTTGTAGCCTGAATGAATAGATGCTGTCACACCCTGATCTGGTTCACCTGTCTTTGTGCTTGTCTCCACCCCCCTCCAGGTGTCGCCCATTAGCCACTGTGCATTCATACCTGTGTTTTCTGTTTGTCTGTTGCCAGTTCGTCTTGTCTCATCAAGCCTACCAGCGTTTTTCACGTACTCCTGTTTTTCTCTCTAGTTCCTGTTTTCTAGTTTTCCCAGTTTTGACCATTCTGCAAGCCCTGAGCCTTCCATTCTGTACCTGGTGACACTGCCCTGGATTACTGACCTCTGCCTGCCCTGACCCCGAGACTGCCTGCCATTCTGTACCTTTCCGACTCTGCTCTGGATTACTGACCTCTCCCTGACCCTGCCTGCTATTCTGTACCTTGTGACTCTGCTCTGGATTACTGACCTCTGCCTGCCCTGACCCCGAGACTGCCTGCTATTCTGTACCTTGTGACTCTGCTCTGGATTACTGACCTCTCCCTGCCCCTTGACCTGTCGTTTGCCTGCCCCCTGTTTTTGTAAAAAACTTTTGTTACTTTGAACTGTCTGCATCTGGGTCTTAACACGAGGTCAACTGTCACTGGCCTTAAACCATGAGAGAGATCTGGGGGTGTTTGTTTAATTTGGAACAAGCTTTTGATATTTTCCTATTTACCACTGTAGCAGTACAAACTTGCATTTTAAACCATTAGGAGAATGGCTCAATTAGAAGCCCCCCCCCCCCCCCCCCCTGTAATTCACACACTGCTCGTCAGGCTATTAGGACATAATGCTGGTGCGACATCAAGAAATGTACTGCTGGAGTCCATGTGAAGTTGTTTGCCGGATACACATGGCTGTAAAAACAGCACCACTTTGTTTTCCTTCATGTTAATTTATTGCTACGTGTTGCCAAGGCCCCGTCTCCTAGGAAACTCAAGCACAAGGGGATACGAGTGATTAAGCAGAGACTATATTCAGTGTGTGTGTGTGTGTGTGTGTGTGTGTGTGTGTGTGTGTGTGTGTGTGTGATTTAGGAGACCTTTAATAGTAGTACTGCTAAGACCATAAATTAGCAAAAGTTAGTTGACTTTAATGGAGAATAATAACTAGTGTGGCTACTGTACTTTATATCTCTATTGCTCTGATTTACTCTCCAGAGCGTATTTGCTGAATGGACCTATACAGTAGCTTCAACCAAATACTTGAGACCATAGTTGCTAACTGGCCTGTCTACTGCGCGGGAAAAGGCCCAGTGCTGGAGGTCATAGCATTAATTCCCCAGCCAGCCGGGTTACCACCCCATGTCTCTGTAGTACAGGTGTTAATGATTGAGCGACTAATTAGAAACTATAGGCCTTAATGGCCTTGTGCCCTCTGGAGTCAGGAGGTCAGGGGTCAGGGTAGGGTTGTCTGACCTGTCTATTGTTCAAAGTAGGATGAAGTTGGTCCTGGACACTTAACTAGAAGGTCAGTTTGCCCTGAGCAAGAGGGTGAGCTGACCCTAGATTTGGTTCAAAGCATTCAAAGCTAGTAGGCTCGTGTAGAGACTGAGACCTGGGCTGGGCCATGACTTCTCTTCTCCCAACCTGTCTGCTCTACCATCATCCTACTTCCTACAACTAAAGAAATGAGAGATGTCATCATTATTCTAAGGAGAAAAGATACGTCTCAATGAATGTAAACGAAATAGAACTCAACGTCCTGCTTTCCCTACGGACTAGAGCGAAGCTCTCAATCTTATCTTATCTCTCCCTGCCTATCGCATCACTGTACTGAGCGGAGAATTGATTAAGTCCAACATAGCAGGATAACTGAGGCGTTTATGGCACAACGAACACATAACTACGCCATAATCACAGATAATCATGCCATAGTGTCAGAGTAAGGTTTACAAGGAGGTCACAGGGTGTGTTTGTGTGTGTGCGTGTGTGTGTGTGTGTGTGTGTGTGAGAGAGAGAACAGACACAGCAATACCCTGGGAAAATAAGCTGTGAGCGTGGGACTCTGTTCACTACCCATTAACTCAGTCGGGCCCCACCCCAAGTAATGTCTCTCCACCCCATGCTTCTCCACCTGAGGCAACACTACGGGAGAATTAGAGGATGATTAGTGAGCCACAACTGTACACCCTTTCCCATGGCGTCCTATGGCTCGTCAACTAGATGAAGGATACCCCCTCCCTCCCCCCCACCCCCTTAATGAAGGTTCAAAGGTTAGTTTCAGAAGTGGGAGGGGGGGAGTCAGAGGACACCCTGCCGTACATCCATCGAGAGTACGTCCACCCATCTCCCTGTGTATCTCCGGCTAATCTAAACTGGGAGAAAAGCTCCTAAACTTAATTTGGCCTCTTTATCTGCCATCCTCTCCGTCGACCCGCCCCCCTCTCCATTCACCCTGGACGGTAACATCCATGCGATTGCTTTCCCTTCATCCCCTGCTCTCTCCCTCCGCTGAAATGGGACTAATCAAGTCTTCCGGGGGAGGTGGTGCTCTCAGACATATTAGATGGTGTCTGACCCAGAGCAGACGGTAGCGTGACCCCAGGCACACGCAGACGAGAGATGGGCGGTAATCAGGCAGGGCGGTCTGCCCGCTGTTCCTCTGAACTCACAGACCAAAACAGACCAACATAAGTATATCTATTTCCCTCCCTCTCTCTCTTTTAGTCTCTCCTTTTCTTAGTCCCTCTTTATCTCCTTAATTTGTCTCTGCGTCAATCCCTTCCTTTCTGTTTCTGTCCCCCTCATTCTCTCTTAGTTCCTCTCCATTTCTTTCAAATCTATCCTCTGTATTTCTTCTACGGGGGCCAGAGGAAAGAGAGATTTAGAAAATAGAGAGAGAGTCAAAGATAAAGAAGATACACAGAGTTAAAGAGAGAGAAGGGAAGATATACAGAGATATATCCCTCTTCTCTCTCTTTGACTCTCTATCACCACTTGTCCTTGTCCATATCTCTTCCCCTGCCCCCCCCCCCCTGTGTTCCCTGCCCCCCTCCCCTGTCTCCCCATTCTTCTTTATCTGCATGTTTCTCTCTTTCCCAATCTCTATTTTTCTTTCTCTCCCTATCTTTATTTATCTACCCCTCTCCCTCTTGTGTTGGTCTTTTTCCTAAGCCCTCGAAATGAATGGTGTTTGTGCGGACGAGTGCTGCTGAGTGTTGCCGGGCGAGAGGGCCCAGTGTCACCGCAGCCGTCTGATTTATCCGCGGCCGCTGTCTTCGTGTTACGCCTGGTCCCTCCACTTTCCCTTCCTGTTGTTCCTCCCGTTTTTCTTTTCCCCAGATTCCTTCTCTCCCTCGCTCTCTAACACACACGTACACACATAGACTCTCTGCCCAGGTCATAATTACTGTACGTCTTGGAAATCTTATACTCACAAACACACTGCTGCTCATGGCCTGGATCCACAGGCTCGACACACTGTCTCCTCTTGGACTTGACCAAGATTTTGAATTGAAACCGTTTTTATAGTTTCAAAATGTCCAAATGATTGTGTTTGTTTCCCCCCCTAATTGAATATTGAAGTGATGTCACTAAGTACTGCCACTATATATATGACCTTCCACCCCCACCTGGGATATGGATGCCTGATCAAGACCTAAGGGTGGAAACGTTGTAAATAAATATCACCTGGGAGCATGAGCAGCAGTGCACGGCATTTCCCTCTCTGTTCTCCATGAGTTGGCCTACAACTCCAGCACCTGAGGAAAGTACCTGGATGTGCTTATGTTCTTCAGCTTTTGTACAGGCTCACAAACACACATCCCAAGAATGTTGTTTTTTCAAACTTGCTCAACCCGCATCTCTGTGGACCATTCTCAAAATCACCTGAAACCTACACCTAATGCATCCGGAATGATCCTCACTCTTCTCTATCCACCGGATCTCTCTACCGCACACACCGCTTTATGATTTCACGTATCAGGCTGAAACTAGGGGGTAAGAGTGACATCTTTCGAAGCATGACAGTTGAAATCATTAGAATAACATTCCTGGTTGCCTGCTGTGCGGTTTTATTAGTGTGTATTATAATTTATCCCAGCTGGGGCGATTAAGAGGTTAACGGCACGAGCAGCCCAGACTTCAGCCCGCCGCTCGCCTTCCTCAACAAACCTTTATGGTAATTACTGCCCACGATGCACGGCTCCACTCGTGCACTCCACTGCACCACGCAGGCAGAGTGCAAACACGTACAGGGAAAAACAAGCCAAGAGGTACAAATATGTGTGTGTATATGAATGCATATGATGGACAGAAGCCAATCGATTAGAATGTTTTCATGCATAGCGCTGCACATGCATCACACACACACACACACACACACACACACACACACACACACACACACACACACACACACACACACACACACACACACACACACACACACACACACACACACACACACACACACACACACACACACACGAGAATACAGTGTCTGCTGCCAGGGTTGAGATGACACTTTCCAGCTACTGGGGAATCAACCAACACTCTCACAACATCGCTAGAAACTGCAAGGTACCTGACCGCAAGACCCTACAGAGGGTGGTATATACGGCCCAGTACATCACTTGGGCCGAGCTCCCTGCCATCCAGCACCTCTTTACCAGGCAGTGTCAGAGGAAGGCCCAAAAAATTGTCAAAGACTCCAGCCACCCCAGCCATAGACTGTTCTCTCTGCTACCTCATGGCAAGCAGTACCAGTCTGGAACCAACAGAACCCTGAACAGCTTCTACCCCCAAGCCATAAGACCTGCTAAAGAAATGGTTACCCGGACTACCTGCACTGACCCTTTTTTGCACTAACTCTTGTGCACTGATTATGTTCCAACACTAGACTCTACCCACACACATACATACACCCCAACACACATAGAAGCATTTTGCTACTCCAGCAGTAACATTTGCTAAATTATGTGTATGTGACCAATAAAATTTGATTTGACATACACGCTACAGACGCCCACACACATATAAGACGCGCACACCTGCATACTGACGCCACACACACACACACTTTCACACTCACCATATATGCTGCTACTACTGTCTATCTATCCTGTTGCCTAGTCACTTTACCCCTACCTATATGTACATATCTACCTCAATTGCCTCGTACCCCTACACATAGAATCAGCACTGGCAGCCCACTGCATATACCCATGTTATTTTTATTCGTTATTCAGTGTGTTTCATTCCTCATCTCACTATTTCGATTCTTTTTTCTTTTTTCTTATATGTTAATCTTTAACTCTGCATTGTTAAAAAAAGGGCCCGTAAGTAAGCATTTCACTGTTAGTCTACACCTGTTGTCTACAAAGCGTGTGACAAATGACATTTGATTTGATTTGGAACGTTAGCTACCTGTACCCTAGGAAAGACATTTAGCCAGATTTAGACACAATTTACAGTATAGTAGACTTTCGTTCCCCGGTACATTCTATGAAAGAGTCTAACTAGCACATACAGTGCAGTACATCAGCAGGTCACCTTTCACCTCCATCTATTTCAACCTGAACTGTAAGTCACAGGAAGCTTTCCAGCCCTTGTACATATCTTCATCTATTTCAACTAGGACATTCACAACTGTACGCCTCGGTGTTCACGCCGTTTCTCGCCGTGGTCCGCACGTTTCACTCAGAGCTATGTTCGGATGATCGGAGAGTTAAGCGACAGACACCGGGAGGCTGGGTTTTAGTTAACAGGAGGCGTGCGGAGGCAGAAGCTTTGGTGGAAACAGTGACATGCATGACACGTGACATCAGACACATCAAATACTTTGCACGTCCTGTCGACACAGAGGTGGAAAAGACAAAAACAACACTGGTTCACATGAAAGCTGTTTTTACCATCAACACTGAGGAATAGTGCAATGCCTTTACACTCCTACAGAGCAGTAAGTTACATTAGGTCTCCTGAAAACATAATGGTCACATTATTCTTGGACCCTCGCTTATAAGCGTTGGATTGCGAGCAACACAGTATGCCAGCATCTGCGTGTATGTGAGCATGTGTTTGTTCTCCCTAGAGTGGCTAATGGTTTGAGCAGTGAAGTTCCCGTGGCCAGGCAGAGTTGGCTTGGCATACATGTATATGTGTGTGTTTGTGTGTGTTGTGAGAGAGAGTGTGTGTGTGCGCAATACTCACGTCCAGGCGTGGTAGGAGGTGTGCAGAGTCCATGGTTTATCCTTGAGCTCCAGTGTTACAAACCGTTGTCTCTCGCTCCCTCTCCGTTGGACAGAATGGACAAACTCTTTTTACCTCTCTTCCTCTCTCTTTCTTTCCCCCCTATCTCTGTTTGTCTCTCTTAGGTTAGCCTGTGTCTGTGTCTCCTCTGTGAGTGGGCTGTGGATGAGGATGCTGTACTCTCCATGGTTCTCCCCCTGTACTGCTGGGCTTTCCCCTCTCACTCACCCTCTCATCCTGTTGTCAGTTTCAGATAAGCGGCCTCTTAAAAAATATCCACCGGCTTTCCCCTGCCTGCCTGACCTCTTCAAACAGGCAACTCCCTCTCTCTGTCGCCGACACTTCCACCTCTGCTCAGACACAGAGAGATAGATAGACATGCAATATATCTACTGTATGGACCTGCACAAGAAAAATTTAGTTTTCTGTAACCGGCCCCAAAAAAATGCCCTCTTGTCCTCAGTTTCCTAAATGTGTCTCCCTTTCTCTCTTTCTCTGTCTCTCATTCTCTATTTGTCTCTCCTCCCCTTTTTCCTCTCTCTCCCTCTCCCTCTCCCTCTCTCTTATGCTATACCGAGAGTCCAGCTGGTAAACTCAGTTTAACTCTAATTGACTTTCCTGGACATTTGGATCCTCCCTGATCGTGATGTCACTAAGTCAGACCACCCCCACTACCATCACACACACACACACACACACACACACACACACACACACATACACACATACACACATACACACATACACACACACACACACACACACACACACACACACACACAGTTAGAGATAAGGTCAGGGTGGACTGGCTAATTATTTTCCATTATTACTTTCACAAACTCACCCACTGATTTTCATTGACACCATTTTCATTATCAGCTAACATGCTGACATGTTCACAGACAATACAATCTCCATGATCAGTTCATGACTATGTTACTGAATAAGACCAAACATATTCTCTTAACAGACCAAGGCATGAATGGATGACTCATAGGGGAGGATAAAGTCACTACAATTTGGGGGATGTGATTGGATGGAACGAGCCAAAAAAAGGCACATTGTAATTCTCCACTGCATTGTTCAAGCAAGGTGCAATCGTCCTTCCAGCGGCGGCCACCGAATTGGTATTCATCGGGCAGGGCTATGAGGAAACGTCTCTTTAGGATGTATCGTCTCACATATTAGATTTCATCTGGAGAATCACTTTATTACCCGTCCCTCTGCCCCTCCCCCTCCCAAACACACACAACCCCAACTCCCATCAATTCACCCAGTCTGATGAATTACCCTGGGCCAGAGGGACAACACACACACCTTCCC
This sequence comes from Salvelinus fontinalis, assembly GCF_029448725.1. NCBI lineage: Eukaryota > Metazoa > Chordata > Actinopteri > Salmoniformes > Salmonidae > Salvelinus > Salvelinus fontinalis. Next base: position 46,339,147 of record NC_074697.1, on the reverse strand, counting down.
ATCTGTGGGCTCAGACAATTTACAGGACAGTTATCTAATGGTATCTGTGTCATCTGAACAATTACACTGCAATTATTTACAGTGTATTTCACAGCAGTATTTGCTTTGATCATGATGTACAGTATTTTTCATTGTACCTATGGATTTGTGAGGACATTCTAACCAAATAAGAGGCCACTGGTGTGACCATAACATTATCCTGTCCAGTCTGTCAGTGAGTAGGCTACAGTATGGACCCTTCAGTGAGTAGGCTATAGTATGGACCCTTCAGTGAGTAGGCTATAGTATGGACCCTTCAGTGAGTAGGCTATAGTATGGACCCTTCAGTGAGTAGGCTACAGTATGGTCCCTTCAGTGAGTAGGCTATAGTATGGACCCTTCAGTGAGTAGGCTATAGTATGGACCCTTCAGTGAGTAGGCTACAGTATGGACCCTTCAGTGAGTAGGCTATAGTATGGACCCTTCAGTGAGTAGGCTATAGTATGGACCCTTCAGTGAGTAGGCCACAGTATGGACCCTTCAGTGAGTAGGCCACAGTATGGACCCTTCAGTGAGTAGGCCACAGTATGGACCCTTCAGTGAGTAGGCTACAGTATGGACCCTTCAGTGAGTAGGCTATAGTATGGACCCTTCAGTGAGTAGGCTACAGTATGGACCCTTCAGTGAGTAGGCTACAGTATGGACCCTTCAGTGAGTAGGCTACAGTATGGACCCTTCAGTGAGTAGGCTATAGTATGGACCCTTCAGTGAGTAGGCTATAGTATGGACCCTTCAGTGAGTAGGCTACAGTATGGACCCTTCAGTGAGTAGGCTATAGTATGGACCCTTCAGTGAGTAGGCTATAGTATGGACCCTTCAGTGAGTAGGCTACAGTATGGACCCTTTAGTGAGTAGGCTATAGTATGGACCCTTCAGTGAGTAGGCTGTAATATGGACCCTTCAGTGAGTAGGCTACAGTATGGACCCTTCAGTGAGTAGGCTACAGTATGGACCCTTCAGTGAGTAGGCTACAGTATGGACCCTTCAGTGAGTAGGCTACAGTATGGACCCTTCAGTGAGTAGGCTACAGTATGGACCCTTCAGTGAGTAGGCTACAGTATGGACCCTTCAGTGAGTAGGCCACAGTATGGACCCTTCAGTGAGTAGGCTACAGTATGGACCCTTCAGTGAGTAGGCTATAGTATGGACCCTTCAGTGAGTAGGCTATAGTATGGACCCTTCAGTGAGTAGGCTACAGTATGGACCCTTCAGTGAGTAGGCTATAGTATGGACCCTTCAGTGAGTAGGCCACAGTATGGACCCTTCAGTGAGTAGGCTATAGTATGGACCCTTCAGTGAGTAGGCTACAATATGGACCCTTCAGTGAGTAGGCTATAGTATGGACCCTTCAGTGAGTAGGCTATAGTATGGACCCTTCAGTGAGTAGGCTAATGTATGGACCCTTCAGTGAGTAGGCTATAGTATGGACCCTTCAGTGAGTAGGCTATAGTATGGACCCTTCAGTGAGTAGGCTATAGTATGGACCCTTCAGTGAGTAGGCTATAGTATGGACCCTTCAGTGAGTAGGCTATAGTATGGACCCTTCAGTGAGTAGGCTACAGTATGGACCCTTCAGTGAGTAGGCCATAGTATGGACCCTTCAGTGAGTAGGCCACAGTATGGACCCTTCAGTGAGTAGGCTACAGTATGGACCCTTCAGTGAGTAGGCTACAGTATGGACCCTTCAGTGAGTAGGCTACAGTATGGACCCTTCAGTGAGTAGGCTACAGTATGGACCCTTCAGTGAGTAGGCTATAGTATGGACCCTTCAGTGAGTAGGCTATAGTATGGACCCTTCAGTGAGTAGGCTATAGTATGGACCCTTCAGTGAGTAGGCTATAGTATGGACCCTTCAGTGAGTAGGCTATAGTATGGACCCTTCAGTGAGTAGGCTATAGTATGGACCCTTCAGTGAGTAGGCTATAGTATGGACCCTTCAGTGAGTAGGCTATAGTATGGACCCTTCAGTGAGTAGGCTAATGTATGTGTAAAGGACGTCACCTTGCTTGCTTAGCGAGTACCATTTCCTCCTGATTCAGCTCTTACCGAGGCTCAAACCCAGTACCTCTGCCTTGCAAACACGGGACCACCGCCCGTAAGCGTCTTACCCAATTACGCCACCGAAAAGCTAGCTATTCGGCAGCGCAAGTGGGGATGGTTTAGGCTGAGGAGTGAGTTTCACAGACTCCCATCTGCTACATATGGACCCTTCAGTCAGAGTAGACTACTGCAAGGACCCTTCTTCACAAGAGCAGCGGTAACTCCACTTCTTCCTCCAGGTTTCCCAACCTCTGGAAAAGACGTCCGCTGTCCCACGTCGCCCTCCACATTCCGACGGGGGTGGAGGAGCTTTTAAAGTAATACCTCGCCGCTCTCTTAACAAGCCGACCGGAGTCCCCCCCCCCCCCCCCCCCCCCAACCCTTTTCCTGTCCACTACCCTGACTGGAGTCACATCTGGAGGAGAGGGGACAGAGACGAGGGGACAGAGACGAGGGGACAGAGACGAGGGCCCTTAATCCCTCTGCACTCTTCACTTGAAGTTGTTATCTATATCATCATCATGGCGTATTTTAGCGTTCAGCACACACACTTAATGTACAAATACTGTTGTCCCTTGGTGTGTCTGAAATGGGAAAAGTCAACTAAGAAATAGACCTTACACACAAGGGCCTAATTTTGTTGTGGTTTGATTCATTGAACTTCAACACGGCTGACAACCATCCAGAGACATCGCGTCCATGTTGCTGCTCAACGAATCGCTGAATTAAAGATGATGGATTGTAGAGTCAGGTGGGACTGAAAAGAGCCATAGCCTGGGCGTAAAATCAGGAAGTGAGGTGGGGAGAAGAGCAGTACAGCTCTATAGACGATGGCGTGATCCTTGGCCTCAGCAATAACACAGACAGCTGAACTGGTGTTCAGCTGGAGCGTAACTGCTTCTCTGGCGATAACGGGAGAATTTACGAGCCACTTTATAGCTGCGATAAAGTTCCAAATGAGTGGTCCAAACCGCACTCCTTATCTGTGCCCAACTAAACATCTGTTTGCTCAGGTAACCTCCTCATTCAACTCAGAACTGCACACACATGGTGCATGACACACGTTCTTTGACGTCACTATGTAAGTATATAAGGTAGCCAATGGTGTGCTATAAAGCCTATTATAAACTGGGTGGTTCGAGCCCTGAATGCTGATTGGCTGAAAGCCGTGGTATATCAGACCGTATACCACAAGTATGACAAAACATGTATTTTTACATGCAATAAGGCACCTAGGGGGTTTGTGGTATATGGCCAATATACCACGGATAACGGCTGTATCCATCATGCGTCATGCATAAGAACAGCCCATAGCCTTGGTATATTGCCCATATACCACACCTCCTTGGGCCTTATTGCTTAACTGTGCACTGGTCGTTTTGTAGCAATATTGTATGAAAACATTCCATTGAAAACAGAAATTTTTTACTTACAGATGTGGATCTTAATTTGATCACTCTTTTGTTGCTGAGAATTTTCCAAAACAGCAGGAAATGCAAACTTGTAGTGTATTCAAGGTTTAAAAAGGCTTCTAAAGTTTGTAATTTCCACTTTAAAATGTCAGACTTGATTTTCCCGAACAAAAAATGTCAACTCCAACAAAAAAAATGTCCATTAATTATATTCCACATAATAATTCAAATTTCCTGTTGCTGCAGGATTATTTTCCTGCTGTAGCAAACTGTCTCAAATTAAGATGCTACATCTGTATATGGGGAAATTTGATTGGCAGCACCACCACCTTAATACGGTATTCAAAATATATTGAAGATCAAATGAAAATATTGACCTTTAAACATTTGAAGGAAAGATAATTCGAAGTGCATGCAGTTGCCATTAGAAGGTTAAGAACAAATTATACTGGTTTGGCCTCTGAAGGAATGACACTGCGAAAAAAAAAGTGGAATGGATGATTTGTGAGTGTAGCGTGCTGGGTAATACAATTTGAACTTGTCAGAGAGTGGACTGCAGTGTGAGGGACGAGGAGGAACACAGAGGAAGACTTTCATTTACAGTTCACATTAAACAATTGGGTTAAGTCATGGACCACAAAACAAACACACACGCACAGACTCTCGTGCACACAAACCACACAACATATGTGTGTACACACACACACACACACACACACACACACACACACACACACACACACACACACACACACACACACACACACACACACACACACACACACACACACACACACACACACACACACACACACACACACACACGGAGCTGACGTTTTGCATTCACTGGCAAGGAATTCCAAAGTGCATTTTTGCAGAGATAAGATTCCATTCTCCTGAGCTCACTGTTTCCGAGGCAGGAGGGGGTCAGTCATGCCAACAACCCTCTGGCCTCCCTCCCCCTTGTTCATTCAGACTCCCCCTCCACCACCACCTCATCGGGGGACTATGAGAGCCAACAGGTTTCCTCTCTGTGTCTTATTGACTGAAACCATTCCTGGAAATGCATGACAATACCTGCAGTAACAACACTTTCCTTTCAGGTTACATGATGAAACTTTTACTTCCTCCATAGCACACACAAACACACTGACTGTCCGACATCCCGCCCCTCCTTCCCCCAGAAACACATTCAATGATATCATCAGAGCAAATACTGAAGACAAGGTTGGTGAGCGGGCAAACGTGGACCAGGGTGTGTGTTGAAGATTGTGTGTGTATGCGTGTGGGGGAGTGTTCGTCCTTGTTATCAAGACAATGGTTTTATAAATGAGCATGTGTGTGGAGGTTAGCGTCCCATTCAAGCTGTCTAGAGCAGCACAGAGGACTTCCCCACCAGCCCCATTCAAGCTGTCTAGAGCAGCACAGAGGACTTCCTCACTAGCCTCATTCAAGCTGTCTAGAACAGCACAGAGTGCTTCCCCACTAGCCCCATTCAAGCTGTCTAGAGCAGCACAGAGGACTTCCCCACTAGCCTCATTCAAGCTGTCTAGAGCAGCACAGAGGACTTCCCCACTAGCCTCATTCAAGCTGTCTAGAGCAGCACAGAGGACTTCCCAACTAGCCTCATTCAAGCTGTCTAGAGCAGCACAGAGGACTTCCCAACTAGCCTCATTCAAGCTGTCTAGAGCAGCACAGAGGACTTCCCCACTAGCCCTATTCAAGCTGTCTAGAGCAGCACAGAGGACTTCCTCACTAGCCTCATTCAAGCTGTCTAGCACAGGCCAAGCCTTTCATCATTCATCTGCTCAAACGGTCTATGCAACACACACACACACACACACACACACACACACACACACACACACACACACACACACACACACACACACACACACACACACCCAAATGTGTGACTGCAAATGACGGTGACCTCAGAGGAGTAAAGCTTTGTCTTTATCGACCTCTCCAGAACCTGTCCACTCTCGTCCGTAATCGTCAGCAAAATACCTGTTTTTATTTGGTGATCTCACGGAACATTGAAATAACAGACAGCTGCTTCATTCAAGGTTTTCTACGCGGTTCCGTGTTGCCTTAACGACGACCCCGAATCATGACGGTGTCTGGGGTGACAGAGGTGTGGTACTTCACCTTCCTGTGTCTACTGTATATACATACAGCTCTAAACTAAGGTCAACTATTTATGTTTGAGGTATTTTCAGACTCCAAGTTGAACAAACTGGATGTGTGAAGCAGTGCCAGCGAGTGGGTGATGAACCATTGATATTGGCTGTATATTTTTTGAACGCAGGTGCCAATACCACCATTGAGGCCAGACTGAGTCTGTCTTGGCAAGCTGAGCACACAGTGAGTAGCATTATGAGCAGTTGTGTGTCCAGGAGTATTTTCAGAGTCAGTCTGACTCACCTCATCCGTAGACCTGTCCATCTGTTTACCCTTGGTACCTCTGTTCCATTCTCATCTTTAGGGGTAATTGTTTCATTATCCTCCACATGACCTACAAAACCAACCACACAGTCAACAATATAGGAAGCACTGGCTAAATCAGTGGCAATGATAATAATGTATTATTGTAATAGTGGTGATGTCTCAATTCTTAATGCCAATTACAGAATTCAAACACATACAGATCCTCTGTAGTTCAGTTGGTAGAGCGTGCGCTTCCTACGCCAGGATTATGAGTTTGATTCCCGGGACCACCCATAAGTATGGCTATAAGTCGCTTTGGATAAAAGCATCTGCTTAATGGCATATACAGTGGGGAGAAGAAGTATTTGATACACTGCCGATTTTGCAGGTTTTCCTACTTACAAAGCATGTAGAGGTCTGTAATTTTTTATCATAGGTACACTTCAACCGTGAGAGACGGAATCTAAAACAAAATTCCAGAAAATCACATTGTATGATTTTTAAGTAATTCATTTGCATTTTATTGCATGACACAAGTATTTGATACATCAGAAAAGCAGAACTTAATATTTGGTACAGAAACCTTTGTTTGCAATTACAGAGATCATACATTTCCTGTAGTTCTTGACCAGGTTTACACACACTGCAGCAGGGATTTTGGCCCACTCCTCCATACAGACCTTCTCCAGATCCTTCAGGTTTCGGGGGCTGTCGCTGGGCAATACAGATTTTCAGCTCCCTCCAAAGATTTTCTATTGGGTTCAGGTCTGGAGACTGGCTAGGCCACTCCAGGACCTTGAGATGCTTCTTACGGAGCCACTCCTTAGTTGCCCTGGCTGTGTGTTTCGGGTCGTTGTCATGCTGGAAGACCCAGCCACGACCCATCTTCAATGCTCTTACTGAGGGAAGGAGGTTGTTGGCCAAGATCTCACGATACATGGCCCCATCCATCCTCCCCTCAATACGGTGCAGTCGTTCTGTCCCCTTTGCAGAAAAGCATCCCCAAAGAATGATGTTTCCACCTCCATACTTCACGGTTGGGATGGTGTTCTTGGGGTTGTACTCATCCTTCTTCTTCCTCCAAACACGGAGAGTGGAGTTTAGACCAAAAAGCTCTATTTTTGTCTTAATAGACCACATGACCTTCTCCCATTCCTCCTCTGGATCATCCAGATGGTCATTGGCAAACTTCAGACGGGCCTGGACATGCGCTGGCTTGAGCAGGGGGACCTTGCGTGCGCTGCAGGATTTTAATCCATGACGGCGTAGTGTGTTACTAATGGTTTTCTTTGAGACTGTGGTCCCAGCTCTCTTCAGGTCATTGACCAGGTCCTGCCGTGTAGTTCTGGGCTGATCCCTCACCTTCCTCATGATCATTGATGCCCCACGAGGTGAGGTCTTGCATGGAGCCCCAGACCGAGGCTGATTGACCATCATCTTGAACTTCTTCCATTTTCTAATAATTGCGCCAACAGTTGTTGCCTTCTCACCAAGCCGCTTGCCTATTGTCCTGTAGCCCATCCCAGCCTTGTGCAGGTCTACAATTTTATCCCTGATGTCCTTACACAGCTCTCTGGTCTTGGCCATTGTGGAGAGGTTGGAGTCTGTTTGATTGAGTGTGTGGACAGGTGTCTTTTATACAGGTAACGAGTTCAAACAGGTGCAGTTAATACAGGTAATGAGTGGAGAACAGGAGGGCTTCTTAAAGAAAAACTAACAGGTCTGTGAAAGCCGGAATTCTTACTGGTTGGTAGGTGATCAAATACTTGTGTCATGCAATAAAATGCAAATTAATTACTTAAAAATCATACAATGTGATTTTCTGGATTTTTGTTTTAGATTCCGTCTCTCACAGTTAAAGGATACCTATGACAAAAAAATTACAGACCTCTACATGCTTTGTAAGTAGGAAAACCTGCAAAATCTGCAGTGTATCAAATACTTGTTCTCCCCACTGTATTTCAGATTTGTATTTATTTTTATAATTAAAATTTTTATTTCACCTTTATTTAACCAGGTAAGCTAGTTGAGAACAAGTTCTCATTTACAACTGCGACCTGGCCAAGATAAAGCCAAAGCAGTGCGACACAAACAACAACACAGAGTTACACATGGAATAAACAACCGTACAGTCAATAACACAATAGAAAAAAAGAAAGTCTATATACAGTGTGTGCAAATGGCATGAGGCAATAAATAGGCCATAGTAGCGAAGTAATTACAGTTTAGCAAATTAACACTGGAGTGATAGATGAGCAGATGATGATGTGCAAGTAGAAATACTGGTGTGCAAAAGAGCAGAAAAGTAAATAAAAACAATATGGGGATTAGGTAGGTAGATTGGGTGATAATAATAACGGCCCAACAATTGTGAGACGAAAAGGTAAAATACATGTCAATTACACAAAATTAGAATATGCTACTTTTATATTTTGTACATTTGGGTGTGTTCTTTTCTTTTTCTCACTCATCTCCAGATACACAGCAGACCAGGGCCCCGTATTCACAAAGCGTCTTAGAGTAGGAGTGCTGATCTAGGATCTGTCCATATAATTCATTATCAATCTTATTCATGTGGATCTAAAAGTCAAAACTGATGCTAGATCAGCACTCCTACTCTGAGACTATGTAAGCTTCGTCACCCTCCATTTCCACGGTGTCCATGATGTTCGTTCCCACAGACAACATTCAGCAGTCAGTCAGTCAGTCCAGCCATCAAGGCAATCTCCCCATCTGTTTATCTGTAGTGGGAACGACAAGGACATAAATCGTAAACATAACTGTCCTTAACAGACAACCAGGGATGAGAAGAGGGATGTTTGCATCTCTGTGTGTTTGTGTTAACGGGTATGTGTGTGTAACGTAACGCGTATGTGTATCTCTGTATGTGTGTGTAAGCACATGTAGAATGCGTGTGTGTATGTGTGTGTTTGTGAGTGTGTGTCCGAGTACTTGAAGACGTCAAAACTATGAAATAACACATATGGAATCATGTAGTAACCAAAAAAGTGTTAAACAAATCAAAATATAGTTTATATTTGAGATTCTTCAAATAGCCACTCTTTGCCTTGATGACAGCTTTGCACACTCTTGGCATTCTCTCAAACAGCTTCACGAGTTATTCACCTGGAATGCATTTCAATTAACAGGTGTCCCTTCTTAAAAGTTAATTTGTGGAATTTCTTTCCTTCTTAATACGTTTGAGCCAATCAGTTGTGGTGTGACAAGGTAGGGTGGTATACAGAAGATAGCCCTATTTGGTAAAAGACCAAGTCCATATTATGGCAAGAATAGCTCAAATAAGCAAAGAGAAACAACAGTCCATCATTACTTTTAGACATGAAGGTCAGTCAATACGGAACATTTCAAGTTTCTTCAAGTGCAATCGCAAATACCCTCAAGCCCCATGATGAAACTGGCTCTCATGAGGACCGCCACAGGAATGGAAGACCCAGAGTTACCTCTGCTGCAGAGGATAAGTTCATTAGTGTTACCAACCTCAGAAATTGCAGCCCAAACAAATGCTTCACAGAGTTCAACAGACACGTCTCAACATCAACTGTTCAGAGGAGACTGTGTGAATCAGGCCTTCATGGTCTAATTACTTCAAATAAACCACTACTAAAGGACACCAATAAGAGGAAGAGACTTGCTTTGGCCAAGAAACACAGGCAATGGACATTAGACCGGTGGAAATTTGTCATTTGGTCTGGAGTCCAAATTGTAGATTTTTGTTTCCAACCGCTGTGTCTTTGTGAGATGCAGTGTGGGTGAACGGATGATCCCCGCATGTGTGTTTCCCACCGTAAAGCATGGAGGAGGATGTGTTATGGTGTGGGGGTGCTTTGCTGGTAACACTGTCTGTGATTTATTTAGAATTCAAGGGACACTTAACCAGCATGGCTACCATAGCATTCTGCAGCGATAAGCCATCCAATCTGGCTTGGGCTTATTGGGAGTATCATTTGATTTTCAACAGGACAATGACCCAACACACCTCCAGGCTGTGTAAGGGCTATTTTACCAAGAAAGGGAGTGATAGAGTGCTGCATCAGATGACCTGGCCTCCACAAGTCCCTAACCTCAACCAAATTGAGATGGTTTGTGATGAGTCGGACCGCAGAGTGAAGGAAAAGCAGCCAACAAGTGCTCAGCATATGTGGGAACTCCTTCAAGACCGTTGGAAAAGCATTCCAGGTGAAGCTGGTTGAGAGAATGCCAAGAGTGTGTAAAGCTGTCATCAAGGCAAATGGTGGCTATTTGAAGAATCTCAAATATAACATATATTTTGATTTGTTTGACACTTTTTGTTACTACATGATTCCATGTGTTATTTGATAGTTTTGATGTCTTCACTATTATTCTACAATTTAGAAAATAGTAAAAATATAGAAAAATCCTTCAATGAGTAGGTGTTCTAAAACCTTTGACCGGTAGTGTATATGTTTGAGTAGTGTGTGGAGAGGCTGGAGGAAGGGAGGGGGGGGGGGGGGGGGGGGGCTGTAATAACAGGAAGCTGGTCCTCTGTGTTGATATAAACCTGTATGGGTGATGGGCCATCTGAAATAAATAAATAAGAACCCAGAACCCAAACTAGCGGAATGTTCTTTAAAAAAAGAACTTTGAGGTCTCCCTCAAACCCAAACAAGAACACCTGCAACACACCCCCGAGCCTGGCCCGTTGTCACGACAACCTCTTGCATTGTGTGTAAACAGTTTACAGTAGAACAGGGTTGGGAGGGGGGAGAAGAATGTAGCACAGAGGTGGGGGGGATTGGGATGAGAGAAAACAGTGAGTGAGTGAGAGAGAGAGAGAGAGACAGAGAGAAAGAGAGAGAGGCACAGGTCGAACAGTTCTTTGAGTAGGAGTGGTGGTTGGGACTGAATCAGGTGGCCTTGTAGCGGGATATGGGAAACACTAGAGGAATGCACAAATAAAAGCAACAAGGTTCCCGAAAAAGGCCAAATTAGCATTTGACCTTTAAATGGTACAGAGGGGGAGAGAGGGGAAGAGCTTGCCTGAGTAACATCATCCCTCCCACTCAGGGTTAGATGAGAATTCAGCAGTGTCATAAAGTATGACCTTCCTCCCATGGAGCCTGTATAGTTAGTAACAGAACCATAGTTGTACAGTACAGCCAGGGATATATATTTTGATTTGGGTGAACTATCCCTTTAACTCTATGGTTAGTTCTATGGTTGTGTAGTAGCCTGGTTGCCAATCTGTTCTTTCTTTGGTTGGAGCAAGACATGTTATTCCTCAGAAATTCTGGTCCCTGGTCACATATGGGCTCCCTACACCAGAGGCCCTTATTCACAAAGGATTGTTCCATTGGATTTCAATCACTTTTTGACCCCTTTTCATTTGAACAAAACATACATATTTGCCCATGGTAGAAGTGGTCAGAAAGTGACCAAAACATTCAGGAGATAGAGGTGCTCAAAGTTGACCCATTTTGCATACCCCACAATACCAAGAGACATTCATGTCTTCATCGCTGGAAAAGACTAACCGTTGAGTTTGATATCTTTTAATAGGTTACAGGGTTGTCAAACAATGTAATATTTTCTTGCAATTTTTTTTTCTTCATAAAAAGTATGCTTTTTAAAAAACCTTTAGCATCAATTATTATGTTGTAGTTTAAACCCTAATTTTCATAATCTGAGATGTATGTGTTGTGCCTGCCATCAGTTGAGACACAGCATGCTCTTGAATACAGGGTGGGTGTCATTTCAATCATAGAAACATAATTCATAGAATGGACCTATCCCTTGAAATATAATTGAAATGTTCCAATTACTACCACAAAGATGGCCGTCGGTCCACCCACCACTGAATGTCAATTTAAAGGCGAATATCTATTCTATTATCCATATTTCTATGATTTCAATAGGTTTCCTATGGAAGATTGACAGTGTAATATAAAACAACTGATACTCCCATTCAAGTCAACATTCTCTGATGGGTGGACCTCCAAGTTGCAATTTCAATTTGATTCAACTGATGGTGGGCACAACACAAACACCTCAGATGATGTAAAACAGGGTCTAAGATACAACATATGCAGAAATTATGTTTTTAAATGTTTTTAGATAATTGCAGTTAAAGTTTGAAAAATGACAATAGTTTTGCAACCCTTTTTCTAAGCTTTTAAATGATTTCACTATTTTCCAGTGATGAAGACATGGATGTGTCATGGTGTGGCGGGGTAGGCAAAATGGGTCAACTTTGGGCACTTCTATCTCCTGAATGTTTTGTCATTCAGGTTAAAAAAAGGCACTTTCTGACCATTTCTACCAATGGGCAAACGTATACGGGAAGCTTCGTTCAAATCAAAAGGGATGCGGTCAAAAGTGATTGAAATCAAATGGAACGACCCCAAAGCTTCTCAGAGTAGGAGTGCTGATCTGGGATCAGGGCTCCACCTGTTCATATAATGGTATTATTTTATACTGAAAAAATATATAATTGCAACATGTAAAGTGTTGGTCCCATGTTTCAGGAGCTGAAATTAAATATATCTGACATTTTCCATATGCACAAAAAGGTTATTTCTCTCAAAATTTGTGCACATATTTGTTATTGAGCATTTCTCCTTCGCCAAAATAATCCATCCATCTGACAGGCGTGGCATATCAAGAAGCTTATTAAACAGCATTATCATTACTTCGGTGCACCTTGTGCAGGGGACAATAACAGGCTACTTTAAAATGTGTCACACAACACAATGCCACAAATGTCTCAAGTTGAGGGAACATGCAATTGGCATGCTGACTGCAGGGATGCTCTGTATTGACGTGTACGACAGTGTGTTCCAGCTCCCGCCAATATCCAGCATCTTCGCACAGGCATCGAAGAGGAGTGGGACAACATTCCACAGGCCACAATCAACAGGCTGATCAACTCTATGCGGAGGGGATGTGTCGCGCTGCATGAGGCAAATGGTGGTCACACCAGATACTGACTGGTTTCCTGAACCACGACCCCTAACCTTTTGTGACCAACAGATGCATATTTGTATTTCCAGTCGTGAAATCCATAGATTAGGACCTAATGCATTTATTTCAATTGATTGATTTCCTTATATGAACTGAGTAAAATCTTGGAAATTGAATTTATATTTTTGTTAAGTGTAGATCTAAAATGCTAAACTGATTCTAATTCAGCACTTCTACTCTGAGGCTTCGTGGATATGGGCCCTGGTCTCAGACTCCTCTACTACTAATAACTTATATAGCGCTTTTCATTACAGAAAATAATCTCAAAGCGCCTGAAAAGCATACAAACAACACATTTAAATTGAGAAAATGAAGATGGAGATTGAACGCCTCTAGAAAGGCCGGGAGTTGAGGTAGTTTGGATTGGAAATGCAGTGTAGCCTCAGCGGAGGAGGCATCAATGGTACAACCAGGAAGAAACAATGACAGTCTGACAAACATTCCTGGAGCTCTTCGTCAGTGCACCGCACCTGATTTTCAGACGGTCAGTTCCAACCGTCGCTCCTCCATAAGTACTGGTCTTCCGTTGCCGAACACGTAGCACCCACCTGGGTGATGCCACTGCTGCTGAAAAGCGTACAAAAAGCCACCACATTTTGGCAGTGGTTAAGAACAGTCCCTGAACCTCCTCTGCCATCGCTGGACACAGCATGCAGTCAAAGTTGTAGTTATTCCCGACAGTTGAATAACAAAAAAATCCGTGGCTGCATTATTTAAATCCAAACTGCCATCTAGCTACCTATAAGCTAAACATAGACTTTATCTCAATTCTGTACATTTTAGAGTCAAGAATGTCAGGTTGACTCTACTGACAGTGACATGCCTCTGCTGCCTGTAGAGACGCTGCTGGGTCAGAGAGGACCACTATCTGTGGGCCCCAGAGAAAGCAGGGGATGTATGCTCCTGCAGTATCAGTGGGGCCCAGTGGGTAGTAAAAGTACCCCTCAGAAAGACAGAGCAGGTGATCGTATTTCTCCCCCAGACTGCAGGATAAAACACAAGCCTCCTCTGATCCATAAAATACAACAGCCAAGCTCACAACTCATGAGGCAGAAGGAGACACTGGATACAGAGTGTCAGTGCGTGTGAGTGTACATGCCTGTCTCTGTGTGTGTGTGTCTATATACAGTAAGTGTGTGCGTCTCAGAATGTGTGTGTGTGTGTTTCAGAATGTGTGTGTTATTTATGTGTTATTTCACTCCGTCAGAGCCCTAGCTCCAGATGTGTGGGGGTCACATGAGGAGTTTAGCTCTCCCAGATGTGGCCAGGTGTGGCCTGTGGCGTCACACCACCAGACCCATGGCCTCCCTCCACACAGGGCTTCATCTACAGGTTACAGGGTCATGTCTGTCCAATCAGCACTCCAGAATGGGAGGAGAGGAGCACCAGGCTAGGACAGGGCGAGGCTGAGGTCCAGCTTCGCTGTGGCAGGGAGTGTTACAGCACATACAAGGGCTGAGGAAGGAGCTGGGCAGGTTACGAGGAAGGGGGGGCTACAGAGGAGGTTGGGTGGAAGGCAGTGGGGGCTAGGGTGAAGGAAGATGTCCTCTCCTCGTTATCTACAGTAGGTTCAGTGTTTACCCAGATTCCAGCTCGAAGATACCATCAGTAAATAAGCGGCCAGGGAGACGTGCTCTGGGACCCAGCCAAAAATGACCTGCACCCTGCCACACACACACTGACCCCACCCCTGCCATCCGATGCCAAACTATGAGCTCTGAGGGACAGGGGTGGAAGGCCAATGTGGTGGGGGGGTCTCATTTAGACCTATAGGTCTCATTTAGACTGATAAATGCATATCACATTAATACAGTACTCAATTATAAAGTGTCTTCCTCCTCCTCCTCCCCACTTTTCCCTATCTCTCTCCATGCTCTAGTGACGGACCACATTATCAACATCATAATGACTCTTTCAAAATGACAGTGTAACGTCGTTTTATTCACTTCAAAATCCCCAAGTGGTTTTGCATTCTGCCCTTCACATCTCAGCCTCCCTTTCTCCATCTCCGTCTCTCCCTGCGACAGAGTGATGAGACAGTAGAGAGCAGACAATGTCGGATTCCCCTGGTAATTTCGGAGGGGACGGAAGTAACCACGGCGTCCCACCCTTAGCTCACTGATGATTCACCGGCCTGCGTGATGAAGGTTGGCGACCCCAATTTGAGAGAGGGAGGAGGAGGAGGAGGATGATGATAAGAACAGTGGAAAGAGGGAAAGGAGGGGATGGCAATACCTAAATCAGTCTCTCGCTAATGGGCAGATGTCCTTGTCCCTGACACAAGTAAATCAAGCTTTATGAGAAGAGGAAGGGAGGGAGGGAGTAGGCCAGAGGAAGTGTACAAGAAAGACATACACTACATGATCAAAGATATGTGGACACCTGCTCATCATTCCAAAATCATGGGCATTAATATGGAGTCAGGACCCCCTTTGCTGCTATAACAGCCTCCAATATTCTGGGTAGGTTTTTCACTTGATGTTGGAACATTGCTGCGGGGACTTGCTTCCATTCAGCCACAAGAGCATTAGTGATGTTGGGCACTGATGTTGGGCAATTAGGCCTGGCTTGCAGTCGTATTTCAATGGGGTTCTGTCCAGGCCAGTTAAATTCTTTCACACTGATCTCGACAAACCATTTCTGTATGGATCTCGCTTTGTGCACGGGGGCATTGTCGGGTTGAAACAGGAAAGGGCCTTCCCCAAACTGTTGCCACAAATTTGGAAGCACAGAATCATCTAGAATGTCATTGTATGCTGTAGTGTTAAGATTTCCCTTCACTAGAACCAAGGGGCCAGAAAAATGAAAAACATCCCCAGACTATTATTCCTCCACCAAACTTTACAGTGGGCACTATGCATTGGGGCGGGTAGCGTTCTTCTGGCATCCTCCAAACCCAGACTCATCCGTCGGACAGCCAGATGGTGAAGTATGACTCATCATTCCAGAGAACGCGTTTCCTTTGCTCCAGAGTCCAATGGTGGTGAGCTTTACACCGACGCTTGATCTTAGGTTTGTGTGCGGCTGCTCGGCCATGGAAACCCATTTCATGAAGCTCCTGACGAACAGTTCTTGTGCTGACTTTGCTTCCAGAGGCAGTTCGGAACTCAGTAGTGAGTGTTGCAACCGAGGACAGATGATTTTTACGTGCTACACGCTTCAGCACTCAGCAGCCCCATTCTGTGAGCTTGTGTGGCCTACCACTTCGCGGCTGAGCAGTTGTTGCTCCTAGACATTTCTTCTTCACAATAACAGCACTTACAGTTGACTGAGGCAGCTCTTGCAGGGCAGAAATTTGACGAACTGACTTGTTGGAAAGTTGGCATCATATGACAGTGCAGATTCAAAGTCACTGAGCTCTTAAATAAGGGAATTTATTGCCAATGTTTGTCTATGGAGATTGCATGGCGGTGTGCTTGATTTTATAATCCTGGTCAGCAACGGATGTGGCTGAAATATCTGAATCCACTAATTTGAAGGGGTGTCCCCATACTTTTGTATATACAGTACCAGTCAAAACGTTTGGACATGCCTACTCATTCAAGAGTTCTTTCTTTTTACTATTTTCTACATTGTAGAATAATAGTGGAGACATCAAAACTATGAAATAACACATATGGAATCATGTAGTAACCAAAAAAGTGTTAAATATATAAATATACAAATATATAATATATTTTATATTTGAGATTCTTCAAAGCAGCCATCCTTTGCCTTGATGACAGCTTTGCACACTCTTGGCATTCTCTCAACCAGCTTCAAGAGGTAGTCACCTGGAATGCATTTCAATTAACAGGTGTGCCTTGTTAAAAGTTCATTTGTGGAATTTCGTTCCTTCTTAATATGTTTGAGCAAATCAGTTGGGTTGTGACAAGTTAGGGATGATGTACAGACCAAGTCCATATTATGGGAAGAACAGCTCAAATAAGCAAAGAGAAACGACAGTCCATCATTACTTTAAGACATGAAGGTCAGTCAATCTGGAAAATTTCAAGAACCTTGAAAGTTTCTTCAAATGCAGTCGCAAAACCCATCAAGCCATATGATGAAACTGGCTCTCGCCACAAGAAAGGAATACCCAGAGTTCATTAGAGTGACCAGCCTCAGAAATTGCAGCCCAAATAAATGCTTCACAGAGTTCAAGTAACAAAATCAACAGTTTAGAGGACACTGTGTGAATCAGGCCTTTATGGTCGAACTGCAGCAAAGAAACCACTACTAAAGGACACCAATAAGAAGAAGAGACTTGCTTGGGCCAAGAAACACGAGCAATGGAATTAGACCAGTGGAAATCTGTCCTTCGGTCTGATGAGTGAGATTGTGAGATTTTTGGTTCCAACCGCAGTGTCTTTGTGAGACGCAAAGTAGGTGAACGGATGATCTCCGGATGTGTGGTTCCCACCGTGAAGCATGAAGGGGGAGGTGTGATGGTACTTTGCTGGTGACACTGTTAGTGATTTATTTAGAATTCAAGGCAGACTTAACCAGCATGGATACCAGAGCATTCTGCAGCTTTACGCCATCCCATCTGGTTTGCGTTTAGTGGGACTATCATTTATTTTTCAACAGGAAAATTAACCAACACACCTTCAGGCTGTGTAGGGGCTATTTGACCAAGAAGGGGAGTGATAGTGCTGCATCAGATCACCGGACCTCAACCCAGTTGAGATGGTTTGGGATGAGTTGGGCTGCAGAGTGAAGGAAAAGCAGCCAACAAGTGCTCAGCATATGTGGGAACTCCTTCAAGGCTGTTGGAAAATCATTCCAGGTAAAGCTGGTTGAGAGAATGCCAAGAGTGTGCAAAGCTGTCATCAAGGCAAAAGGTGGCTACTTCGAAGAATCTAAAATATGTTTTGATTTGTTTAACACTTTTTTGGTTACTACATGATTCCATATGTGTTATTTCATAGTTCTGATGTCTTCACTATTATTCTATTATGTAGAAAATAGTAAAATGAAGAAAAACCCTTGAATGAGTAGGTGTGTCCAAACTTTTCACTGGTACTGTGTAGTGTAGATTGAGACTGCAGTCTGTCTGGGAGGGGGCTGGTGGGCATGAGTGCGTGTGTGAGTTAAATTATAAGCAATTAGGTCTGCCTTTTGAAAATGCGCTTTTGATGATGTGAAGAGAAAAAAAGATGAGTACAGGAAGGAGAGTAGAGGGGAGAATAACTGTACTGTAGTG
Source organism: Salvelinus fontinalis (assembly GCF_029448725.1). Lineage (NCBI taxonomy): Eukaryota > Metazoa > Chordata > Actinopteri > Salmoniformes > Salmonidae > Salvelinus > Salvelinus fontinalis. The sequence goes on along the minus strand of NC_074697.1, from coordinate 46,321,042 downwards.
TAGCAAGGACTGGAGGATAAGGGGCTTTGGAGTGAGGAGGTGGGACTGAGTGTCGGGAACCAACCTCCCTTCCGTTCTTGTGGGAAGCTTAATATCAGTGGAGCACTCCAGTCACAGACACAGCGTTAATGACCACAGGAAGAAAAACCTTTAAATGTATGCGATTCTGCCCCTGATTAAATAGCTTTTACGAGACTGCCACTTCTCAGTGCCAGGGCACTTTCCCTTGTAGATAAATTACCAGACATCTGCTTCGCAACTCTGTTAAAATAACCTGATTTAGTCATTTAAGGGCATGCAAGAATGTCTAGGGCATTCTTGCTCATCGAACAGGAATGTTATTCAACATAACATGTTGAAAAAAAGAACCTTTGGCATAGCATGGTCAGTCCTGGGCCATCGCCCACCCCGCGCTCCAACAGGAAACCATTTCTCAGATATTGCCTGTCTACTTCCTGTTTTTGTCTAATTAAAGGATTATTGCAGCGAGATCCTGACAGCCTGGAATGGTCCGTTAATACTGTTGGACCTGTTGTTTTCTGGCCTGGACATCTGCAATGAGGTTCAGGAGTGGTTGAGACCAAGGAAGGTCCCAACTTGACTGGAAATATGAAACGTATTTACCTTCCCCTGGCCTTTGAACATCCTAAATGTGTAGAGGACAGAAATATGGAGGACTGCGTTTAACCCTTTTGGAGGGTTGGATGAACCCATTGTCATCATGCTTATCCACAAACTTAATAAAATGCCAGCTTTGCTTTCCTGCCCTCCTCTGATTGGCTGGGGAGTGAACTTCATTGCTTGTGAAGCGATTCAATCATCAGTTGGGAGCTCTGTTGGTGGGTCATCAGCATCATAGACAGTCATTAGCAGCATCTTCCTGTGTTTAGCCCTGTGGGAATGGGAGTGGGCCAGTTAGGGCTCTCTAGGCTTTGATGTAGATAATTTAAGATAACTTTAATCTCTTACTAATTAGTAAACCCCCTTCTTCATGTTTTCCTGTCTAGACTGAGTACATGTGACCCCCCCCCATCCTTCCCTATAAGGTCACTCAGGAAGCAAAACTACGTTCCCCTACTTTACTATGATGTGTTGGAAAGCAGTTAGTGAGCTGCTGATATGCTCAAACCATAGACCGTATATAAACACACTCAAACCTAGGGAAGAAAGAGAAGTTGGAATTTCAAGTCATTTATGATTCAGTCTAAATAGTTGAACATGTTTCATATACACAGCCAACCTACTCAGACACTACTGATCGATGCAATATTTCCTGGGAGATGTTGGGTTCAGGAACACATACTCTGTACAGATATAGTATTATATGGTATATTATAAATGAGCAGGCTTGAGACCTCCTGGTATGAGTGGTATTGTTTGGGTTTGGGGCCCAGACGTCTACTTGCCTGGGTCTATCTGCTGGCATGGTCCCCTGCCTGGGTCTTTATCTCCCTGGCCACTTGAGGCAGGGAAGTGAGCCTGTCCCTCACAATCACTGGAGCTCCTCCAACATACCCTCACAGGCTAGTCAAACAAACCTGGGGAATGCCGCCTAACCGTGACTGAGTCAGTCCCCCCTCTGTCTGCCGCACAGCGACACAATGTGCACATTCCAGTCAACATCCCCGGCGGCCTAAGGAGCCACCTTCTCAATCTCCTGTATGGAGAAACCAAACAGCATGTATGATAGAGGGCGCTACGACCCAATCACCACAGTGTTTTTCATATTATTCTAATCATGTCCAGTTTTTTGTTGTTGTTGGGACTTTTACCCCTTTCTCTCCCCAATTTGTGCCATCTCATGTACACCGAACGACATTCAGATGTGAGCTCAACACTCAACACAACCCTACGGTGGATTCAGAGTGTAAGACAAAAATGAGACACATTCAAGAGCTGACAATGCCCTGGGTGTTACAGTAAAAAGCATACATGCTTTGCTATCTTATTTAACATGTATTTATCCAGATTAGCCTCAATGAGATCTAATATTGTTTTTCACCTCGTCCACGACAGCAGCAGGGTGTAGTCTGAAAAATGTATCTCTATATGCTGAGTCCTCGACCTCATGTCTTATGTCAGCCAGTACTGATGAGTAATAATCGGAATAATTTCTCAACCCCAGCGCTCCTGAACCAAAAACAAAAGACTGAATCGGTGAACCCCTTATGAGGCAGTCATAGAAGGAAAACACATACATTCCTTAGAAGTAACTGCCCAACAGTTTTAATGGAGGAAAATTTGGGCAGGGTATGATTAAGTGGATGTGGCCATGTATTTTTGTAAGTTATCACAGACACTTGACAGGAAGTGAGAGGGCCACAAACAGGAAGGAGCGTAATGTGCTTCCTGTTGGCTGATGGTGTGACAGGGCAGATTCCTTGTACCATCGTGACAGCCCCTCTCCACTTGTAACACCTGCGCACAGGGATGTTTTTCCACTTGAATCAGAGAGAAGCAGACTGCCAACAAAGAGAAACTCAAGAGTAGATAACATTGAGAAACATTGTGCCCACTATGCAACAAATGAGACAGACCACCAGATTCAGTCCAACGCACAAAAAGAGTATTTTCATAGTGACTATTCAACCTCTTCTCACTCATAGACAGTAAACACACAGCAACTAGATGTAACGTCTAGCTCTATTGTCGATAGACTACTGCAACAAGATTAACACTCAGACCACGTGTTTCACTGAGCTTGAATGGGACGCACATCAAGGAGAGAGTGCGGGCTGGGAGGGAGTTGAGCGCTGCTGTCGCTGCCTGGGAATATGAAATTAACATTGGTCGTCCTTGACGGCTTCCTGATTTAATCACAAGGGCCCAATAACGTCACAGGATTTCACTCATACTTTAGAGGGGGGGGCTGGACGGTTATGACTCACCCTCTCATTGTTGACTGTCTCCACAAAGCGGTGGGTATCATTCAGGCACAACAACAGAGGGAGACTGTGCACTGCACACCGATTACCTAATGCATTCCAATAAAATGATTTATTTGAGACCCACACAAAATGCACCTTTTAGGAAGATTAAATATTACTGATGCCTCGTCATAAGGGCGTTTCGTGAGGATGATGAATCCTGACCACTACTGATAACTCATCAGGTCTGTTTCAACTGACAAACATGTAAACTAAGATATTATATTAATCCATACACAAAGTATGTAGAGATTTGACCTTAAACACAGTCACTTATACTTGTTTAGCTCACTGTAGGCATTCTTATTCATTTGTGAATATTCTATTTGCAGTCTTAAAGATTGGGCAGTCGAGATCATTTAAGGCTAGGTCTACCTTCTCATCCATATTAAATTTAGAAAACCAGAGGTTGCAAAATAATCTGTGCTGACTGGCACAATACTGAAAGGTAGGCCTACATGTCAGGGTCTAATCAAAATATATATAGTGTGGAGAACAAGTATTTGATACACTGCCGATTTTGCAGGTTTTCCTACTTACAAAGCATGTAGAGGTCTGTAATTTTTATCATAGGTACACTTCAACTGTGAGAGACGGAATCTAAAACGAAAATCTAAAACAAAAATCAAGAAAATGACATTGTATGATTTTTAAGTAATTCATTTGCATTTTATTGCATGACATAAGTAATTGATCACCTACCAACCAGTAATAATTCCGGCTCTCACAGACCTGTTAGTTTTTCTTTAAGAAGCCCTCCTGTTCTCCACTCATTACCTGTATTAACTGCACCCGTTTGAACTCGTTACCTGTATAAAAGACACATGTCCACACACAATCAAACAGACTCCAACCTCTCCACAATGGCCAAGACCAGAGAGCTGTGTAAGGACATCAGGGCTAAAATTGTAGACCTGCACAAGGCTGGGATGGGCTACAGGACAATAGGCAAGCAGCTTGTTGAGAAGGCAACAACTGTTGGCGCAATTATTAGAAAATGGAAGAAGTTCAAGATGACGGTCAATCACCCTTGGTCTGGGGCTCCATGCAAGATCTCACCTCGTGGGGCATCAATGATCATGAGGAAGGTGAGGGATCAGCCTAGAACTACACAGCAGGACCTGGTCAATGACCTGAAGAGAGCTGGGACCACAGTCTCAAAGAAAACCATTAGTCACACATTACGCCGCCATGGATTAAAATCCTGCAGTGCACCCAAGGTTCCCCTGCTCAAGCCAGCGCATGTCCAGGCCCGTCTGAAGTTTGCCAATGACCATCTGGTCTAAACTCCACTCGCCGTGTTTGGAGGAAGAAGGAGGAGTACAACCCCAAGAACCCCATCCCAACCGTGAAGCAGGGAGGTGGAAACATCATTCTTTGGGGATGCTTTTCTGCAAAGGGGACAGGACGACTGCACCGTATTGAGGGGAGGATGGATGGGGTCATGTATCGCGAGATCTTGGCCAACAACCTCCTTCCCTCAGTAAGAGCATTGAAGATGGGTCGTGGCTGGGTCTTCCAACATGACAACGACCCAAAACACACAGCCAGGGCAACTAAGGAGTGGCTCCGTAAGAAGCATCTCAAGGTCCTGGAGTGGCCTAGCCAGTCTCCAGACCTGAACCCAATAGAAAATCTTGAGGGAGCTGAAAGTCCGTATTGCCCAACGACAGCCCCGAAACCTGAAGGATCTGGAGAAGGTCTGTATGGAGGAGTGGGCCAAAATCCCTGCTGCAGTGTGTGCAAACCTGGTCAAGAACTACAGGAAACATATGATCTCTGTAATTGCAAACAAAGGTTCCTGTAACAAATATTAAGTTATGCTTCTCTGATGTATCAAATACTTATGTCATGCAATAAAATGCTAATTACTTAAAAATCATACAATGGGATTTTCGTTTTAGATTCCGTCTCTCACAGGTGAAGTGTACCTATGATAAAAATTACAGACCTCTACATGCTTTGTAAGTAGGAAAACCTGCAAAATCGGCAGTGTATTGTTCAATGTACTTGTTCTCCCCACTGTATATAAAAAAAAAATGACACTGAAAGACAACGTGACAACTGAACGTGAATATTTCATTCGGTGTGGAATACGACAAGCTCGATACTACCACCCCTTTATCTACAACATATAGCCTACTTAATGAACACATTTTCAAATTCAATGCAAGTGACAGAATGTTTATTCAAAGTAAAAAATTAAAGTAAAAAAAAGTGCATATGCCCATTGGTAAACATATCTCAGCAACAGATCTTATGAAAAGGAAGACAAGAACCACATTGTCCTGTAATCACAAAATAAATGGCAAGATTCAAGTTTCCAGACAATTATATCAAATTTCCACCTGAAGACATGTTTGTTTCCATCTCTTCCTAATGAAATGGACTGGACAGCTGAGTCAGAGAACCTGGTGGTATGGGTTCCCCCCTGACATACCGGTTGTAAAGACAGTGCTGACATCTCCCTCCAGTGGAGGTACATTGAATTGGAAACTACAAAACAAAAATCATAGACATATGGTATACCAGTGTTCTCAATACCTGGCTGGCCACATAAACATATGGCAGTGACAAGTCTACCTCTTACTCAAAGTAACAGAATAATAAATGGTACCATCTTGATACATATTCAGCCAGACAGAACACTGTGTAGCAATGGAACTGTTATCATTGACTCCCCAAAACCAAATTAGAAATAACAGTTCAAATCCGATTCAGTTTGTTGGATATCTACTCAAAACCAGCACAAATAAGTGAACAGCACAAATTGATGAAAAGCACTGTTCAGAGATCAAACGAGTATGAAATGACATCCTGGCACCTGAGCAGAGCTTCTTTCTGCACCCCAATGGGAGTCTGTAGTTCGGAAACTTGGAAGTTGAGCACGTCAATGTCCGACGCTCCAAACTTCGCCTCAACCTTGACTCTCTCGTACATGTGGAACTGCACCTGCTTATTGGTCATGGCTATGAGCGTTCTCAGGAAGCTTTCTCTCAAAGCCGACCGTGCACGCTGCTCTTCTCCAATTTCGACAGAGTCAGTCCCTGTTTCAGTCGAAGCTGAAATAGTAGTTGGACACAGCGCGACAAAACGGGGTGAGTTCGGGTCGAATCCGCGGCCATTCGGATCAGGTCCTCTCGGGAGGCGAAGCACTGTCACGAGCGTATTCATTTCGAGTTTTTGTCGCTCTGCAATCACAAATTACGACAGATGTTGGCATGTGCAAACAAAGTTAGTAGATTAAATTGAAGCTAAAATATAACGACACTAGTTAGCCGTGTTTACTCTGTCTTAGTTGACTGTGTTGACATTCACTAGTTAGCCAGCATGCTATGTAGAGCAAAGCTAGCTAGTTTATGTTCATAGCTAGCAAAGCGAAGTCACTCGTATTTAATACTTACCGACTCAGAGTAAGCAGATTATCTTTGAAGTTGGCCAAAGAGAACGTTTTATGAGGTTCGTGTGAGTATGCACGCCGTACATTTTGTTGTCCCTCTGTTAAATGTGACCGGAAAATGTCATGTATTTTATCTTTGGTTCCGCAGTAGGCAACTCGACACAATCTTTGACACTGATGCCGCCTAGCGAATAAATGAGGGAGCACTCTAAAGTCGATGTGCACTGTACACCAAGGTAGTAGGCAGGCTGTGACTGTAGTTAGGCTGCTGGGGCAATGTGATGCATTTAGCTAGCCTGTTTACTGTAGTGTTTGTATAAAAAAGAAATCACTCCTACTTGATTGATCATACTACTGGATCAATGAGCTTGCTCCACTGAGAAATGATGAATCAAATTGAATTAGACATTGTTGAATGTTAAATAATGTGGGCTATGTTTAGATTCAGGTGACTATAAAAACGATGAAACATTTCAATGTAAATAATTGCAGCTTATAACGAGGGGGGCTTCAAATTACTTTTCAAAGTGTGTGTGTGTGTGTGTGTTTTTTGGCCTCACCCGTCTGAGTGGTCGCCTGTGAATGCCCTCACCCGCGAGTACGCTGAAGCTGATTCTTAGGTCTTGATCGTCTACTACAGGACGTCTGGTAAGAATAGGCGGATGCACTTTCTGTCTCCGTTCAAGGCTTTTATTCTTCTATCTTCAACACCAAACACACACACACACACACACACACACACACACACACACACACACACACACACACACACACACACACACACACACACACACACACACACACATACACACACACACACACACACACACACATTACACAGTACCAAACAAACCAAATATTCCTACATTCCTATGTCAAACCATAGGGTCAGATATACTGTATTGGATAGTTAACTGCTCTTATTTTAACACTTGTTTTCCCAATAAAAAAATAAAAAAATCTGTGGTACTGGATTGTTCATAGGCTACATTTGGTCAACTGTAGTGGCCTAAACGCAACATTAGGCTGTTCAAAGAAATGTACTGTTTATGTCTCAAATTACCACAATCCAGATGGCCTGACCATCTCTGTTTGATTTGAGTAGGCATAGGGTAACCCAGTGGTGCATTAGATTGGAATGGAGGCTGTGCCATCATTTCCAGACTCATTCCCCCAATGGTGTAAATGAAGAGGCACTATGGTGTCATGTTGTAATTTTATAAAGGTATTTGACTTCAACCCAAAGGACCAGAGTTCAATAAACCACCATCCTATCCTGACAACTTACACTGAACAAAAAATATAAACGCAATATGTAAAGTGTTGGTCCCATGTTTCATGAGGTGAAATAAAAGATCCCAGAAATGTTCCTTATGCACAAAAAGCTTATTTCTCTCAAATTCTGTGCACAAATTTGTTTAACATCCCTGTTAGTGAGTATTTCTCCTTTACCAAGATAATCCATCCAGCTGGCAGGTGTGGCATATCAAGAAGCTGATTAAACAGTGTGATCATTACACAGGTGCACCTTGTGCTGGGGACAATAAAAGGGCTCTCTAATATGTGCAGTTTTGTCACACAACACAATGGCACAGATGACTCAAGTTTTGAGGTAGCATGCTATTGGCATGCTGACTGCAGGATTGTCCACCAGAGCAGTTGCCAGAGAATTTAATGTTAATTTCTCTGCTATAAGCCACCTCCAATATCGTTTTAGAGAATTTGCTAGTACGTCCAACCAGCCTCACAACAGCAGACCATGTGTATGGTGTCGTGTGGGCAAGCGGTTTGCTGATGTCAACGTTGTGAACAGAGTGCCCCATGGTGGTGGTGGTGGGGTTATGGTATGGGCAGGCATAAGCTAACGACAACAAACACAATTTGAATGCACAGAGATACTGTGACGAGATCCTGACGTCCACTGTCGTGCCATTCATTCGCCGCCATCACCTTGTTTATGAAACATTCATGAAACATTTTTATGTTTCATGATAATGCACAGCCCTATGTCTCAAGGATCTGTACACACCTCCTGGAAGCTGAAAATGTCCCAGTTCTTCCATGGCCAGCATACTCACCAGACATGTCACCCATTGAGCATGTTTGGGATGCTCTGGTGTCGACGTGGATGACAGCGTGTTCCAGTTCCAATATCCAGCAACTTGGCAGAATAATTGAAGAAGGGTGAACAACATTCCACAGGCCACAATCAACATCCTGATTAACTGTATGCAAAGGAGATGTGTCACGCTGCATGAGCCAAATGGTGGTCACACCAGATACTGACTGGTTTTCTGATCCACGCCCCTACTGGCATGTGTATATTTTGTAAATAACCTCTTGAACCAGTCTTCATCCTCACCTGCACTGTTAAGTAAATACTAAATACAGTATTTTTGCAGCTGATCCGTTGCTCTACTCCTCACGGTCACCACTATCTGGCCAAGTCCAGGGCCCCGCCTATCTTCTTAAAGTCTGACTTTAAACTTAGCCCTTACCTTAACCACACTGCTACCCTTATGCCTAACCCTAACCTTAAATTGAAGAACTACGAGCACATTTTTGTTGTCATCATTTCTTACAATACAACCAATTTTGACTATAACGCTTGGCCATGTAGTGGATTTTTTTCTTCTCACCACTCAAGAAGTTAGATACAGTAGTTCAAATATATTCACTATGTAAGCAAATTTAACTTTTATTGCATTATCCAGTAACCACATCCACTTTTAATACACATCTGAATTTTTTTATATATATTTTTTCTTTCTCGCATATGGCGAAGAAAACTAACAAATAACTAAAATGCTCATATTTGTATTTATTTATTAAGTATTCCACCAAGAAGATAGAAATGTACCTTTCACCAATGACATCTTCAGTATGAGGCCTGGGATGGACACCATGGGATTTTCTTTGCCATATGACTTTTTCAGCAGCTTTTCTCTTTCTTTCTCTCTCTGTTTCTTTTCGTTATAGATCCTTGCCACCTTGTCCAGGTGGGCTTTCACCCTCTCCTTGTTCTTCCTGACTTCTTCCTCACTAGCTGCTTTTCTAGCTCTGAGCAGCTCTTTCACTTTGTTCTTCTCCAACATCTCTCTTTCTTTCCTCTCCTTTCCCCCCTGCTTTGCCCTGACTCTGGGAAATGTTAGTTTCGATCTGAAAGATTATGTCCATATACAGTGCCTTTGAAAAGTATTCAGACCCCTTGACTTTTTCCACATTTTGTTACGTTACAGCCTTATTCTAAAATTGATTAAATTGTTTTTATCCTTCATCAATCTACACACAATACCCCATAATGACAAAGCAAAAATAGGTTTTTAGAAATTTTTAGAAAAGTATTAGAAATAAAAACTGAAATGTAATATTTACTTAAGTATTCAGACCCTTTACTCAGTACTTTATTGAAGCACTTTTGGCAGCGATTACAGCATTGAGTCTTCTTGGGTATGACGCTACAGGCTTGGCACACCTGTATTTGGGGAGTTTCTCCCATTCTTCTCTGCAGATCCTCTCAAGCTCTGTCAGGTGGAATGGGGAGCGTTGCTGCACAGCTACTTTCAGGTCTCTCCAGAGATGTTCGATCGTGTTCAAGTCCGAGCTCTGGCTGGGCCATTCAAGGACATTCAGAGACTTGTCCCGAAGCCACTCCTGCGCTGTCTTGGCTGTGTGCTGAGGGTCGTTGTTCTGTTGGAAGGTGAACCTTCACCCCTGTCTGAAGTCCTGAGTGCCCTGGAGCAGGTTTTCATCAAGGATCTCTGTACTTTGCTCCGTTCATCTTTCCCTTGATTCTGACTTGTGTCCAAGTCACAACTTGATTGGAGTCCACACTGTCAACTGTGGGACCTTATATAGACGGGTGTGTGTGCCTTTCCAAACGGTGTCCAATCAATTGAATTTACCATAGTTGGACTCCAATCAAGTTGTAGAAACATCTCAATGAAGATCAATGGGAATAGGATGCACCTGAGATCAATTTCTAGTTTCATAGCAAAGGGTCTGAATACTTATGTAAATAAGGTATTTCGATTTGTATTTTTTAATACATTGGCAAAAATATTTTGTTTTTGCTTTGTCATCCTTTTTACAACCCAGGGGCATAGGCAGGGGTGGGCCAGGGTGGGCACAGGCCCACCCACTGGGGAGCAAAGCCCAAGTATGGCCCTGTTGTGTTTTAACAGGGTATCACACACACATAGAGATGTTTTTCCACTAGAGAAACTCAGAGTAGATAACATTGAGAAACAGTGTGCCTCCTTTGCAACAAATGAGGCAGACCACCAGATACAATCAGGTCCGGATTAATGCAGTGGCTTACAAGTGCTAACGTGTTCTAATCTCCCAATCCTGATGACTGGACATCGTTATTTCTGCTTCATATATCCAACGCAGAAGGTGCCCGTAATGCTTTAAACAAAACAGTAAGGGCACCAAACAGAGACGTGGGAACACGTTTTCGCACGTATGCACATCCGGATTTGGTGTCCACAAAAATTTGGGCTGTTCTGAAGACATCTACAGTTGAAGTCAGAAGTTTACATGCACCTTAGCCAAATACATTTAAACTCAGTTTTTCACAATTCCTGACATTTAATCAGAGTAAAGATTCCCTGTCTTAGGTCAGTTAGGATCACCACTTTATTTTAAGAATGTGAAATGTTAGAATAATAGTAGAGAGAATGATTTATTTCAGCTTTTATTTATTTCATCACATTCCCTGTGTCTCAGAAGTTTACATACACTCAATTAGTATTTGGCAGCATTGCCTTTAAATGGTTTAACTTGGGTCAAACGTTTCAGGTAGCCTTCCACAAGCTTCCCACAATAAGTTGGGTCAATTTTGACCCATTCCTCCTGACAAAGCTGGTGTAACTGAGTCAGGTTTGTAGGCCTCCTTGCTCACACACGCTTTTTCAGTTCTGCCCACCAATTTTCTATAGGATTGAGGTCAGGGCTTTGTGATGGCCACTCCAATACCTTGACTCTGTTGTCCTTAAGCCATTTTGTCACAACTTCGGAAGCATGCTTGGGGTCATTGTCCATTTGGAAGACCCATTTGCGACCAAGCTTTAACTTCCTGACTGATGTCTTGAGATGTTGCTTCAATATATCCACATAATTTTCCTCCCTCATGATGCCATCTATTTTGTGAAGTGCACCAGTCCCTCCTGCAGCACAGCACCCCCACAACATGATGCTGCCACCCCCGTGCTTCACAGTTGGGATGGTGTTCTTCGGCTTGCAAGCCTCCCCCTTTTTCCTCCAAACATAACGATGGTCATTATGGCCAAACAGTTATATTTTTGTATCATCAGACCAGAGGACATTTTTCCAAAAAGTACAATCTTTGTCCCCATGTGCAGTTGCAAACTGTAGTCTGGGGTTTTGAAGCAGTGGCTTCTTCCTTGCTGAGTGGTGTCGTGGCAATTTCCTGTATTACCAAATGATGAGAGAGCAAACCACACACCAGTCAGAGTTATACTTAAACTTCACCTTTAATAATAATTAAGCTTTTGCAATAGCATTTGACTTTCAACATTTCAGTATCTCTAATGAAATGTTGAGAGTGCCCAACATAATGGCAACTGAGATCTTTTATAGCAAAGATCCACCCCCTAGTCGACATGGAAGACATGACAACCCACAGATAATAGGAACTGCTTCACAAAGAAAGACTTTTACTTGAGAGAGGAGTATCCCATAGCTAGACAGCATTCGCTATAAATTATCGTTCAGTTTGGTCTCCTAAACAAGGTTCTAATCTCATCCTTGGTACTTGACAGAGTACCAAAACATTACCTCAACTAATGGCATATATCAATTGTCAATTCTAGATACCCCCATCTCAAATACACCCAAACCTGGACAAACTCACTGAAGACAGTGAGCCTCTTAGGTCATATACTAGGTCAAGGTAAGGGCAACCTCAGATGGGACATACAATGGTTCCAGACACTGCCATACTCCTTCCCCCAATGAGAAAAGGAGGGAGTGACTGGCGTACAGACATCGTATGAGATAACTGGTTCCCCATTAATCACGCCATCCCTTCACATGGTTTAGGAATAGTTAGACACATTCCCATAAGGAGACAATGTTCCATTCTGTCCTCCTCCCCTTCTGATATTCTTCATAGCATCACATGGTTTAACAGATACATTGACATATGAAGACAAGCCTGACCTCTCCCCTCTCTGGGCCCCAAGTGACTAAGCCCTAGCTGAGAAGTGACAACTGCCAACCCTATAGTCCAAAGGGAACCATTCTAATGACAAGTATCTCACAAGCATATGATGAAAATAAAACATCTTATCTATGTTACCCAACTAATTCTGATTCATCCCCAACAGCAGCCTTTCAGGTTATGTCGATATAGGACTCGTTTTACTGTGGATATAGATACTTTTGTACTTGTTTCCTCCAACATCTTCACAAGGTCCTTTGCTGTTGTTCTGGGATTGATTTGCACTTTTCGCACAGAAGTACGTTCATCTCTAGGAGACAGAACGTGTCTGCTTCCTGAGCGGTATGGCGGCTGCGTGGTCCCATGGTGTTTATACTTGCGTACTATTGTTTGTACAGATGAACGTGGTACCTTCAGGTGTTTAGAAATTGCTCCCAAGGATGAACCAGACTTGTGGATGTCTATACATTTTTTTCTGAGGTCTTGGCTGATTTCTTTTGATTTTCCCATGATGTCAAGCAAAGAGGCACTAAGTTTGAAGGTAGGCCTTGAAATACATCCACAGGTACACCTCCAATGGACTCAAATGATGTCAATTAGCCTATCAGAAGCTTCTAAAGCCATGACATCATTTTCTGGATTTTTCCAAGCTGTTTAAAGGCACAGTCAACTTAGTGTATTAGTGTAACTTCTGACCCACTGGAATTGTGATACAGTGAATTATAAGTGAAATAATCTGTCTGTCAACAGTTGTTGGAAAAATTACTTGTGTCATTGTCACGATCGTCGTAGTAATCATTGGACCAAGGTGCAGCGCGATATGGTTTCCACATATTTAATTAGTGAAACACACAAAAACAAAAAAGAATAAACGAAACGTGACGACAATGGAGTGCTAACATGCAACTACACAAACATTATCCCACAAATCACAGGTGGGAAAATGCTACCTAAATATGATCCCCAATTAGAGACAACGATAGCCAGCTGCCTCTAATTGGGAATCATACCAAACACTAACATAGAAAACAAAACTAGAACCCCACATAGAAAATATAAACTAGACTAACCCCCCAGTCACGCCCTGACCTACTCCACCATAGAAAATAAGGACTCTCTATGGTCAGGACGTGACAGTACCCCCCCCCCCCCCCCCCCCCCCCCCAAAAAAGGTGCTGACTCCGGCCGCAAAACCTGAAACCAAAAGGGAGGGTTAGGGGGGGGTGTCAAGTGTCGGTGGCGGCTCTGGTGCAGGCCGAAGAACCCGCTCATCCTGCTGATCCAGCCATGGACCCAGGCTGAACACTGTGCCTGGACTGGACCTAGATGCTGAGGAAGGCTCCTGCCATGGAGCGGGACTGGACGCCGTGTCTGGACTGGACATCGGCGCAGAGGAAGGCTCCTGCCTTGGAGCTGGACTGGACGCCGTGCTCGGACTGGGCATCGGCGCAGAGGAAGGCTCCTGCCCTGGACGTTCTGGACCGTGGACTGTCGCAGAAGGTTCCGGACCGTGGACCGTCTCAGGAGGTTCCGGACCGGGTACCGTCGCCGGAAGCTCCGGACCGGGAACCGTCGCCGGAAGCTCCGGACTGGGGAGACGCACTGGAGGCCTGATGCGTGGGGCCGGCACCGGTAGCACCGGACTGGTGACACGCACTTCAGGGCGAGTGCGGGGAGCAGGCACAGGATGCACCTGACTGGGAAGATGCACTGGAGGCCTAGTGCGTGGAGCCGGCACAGGTGGCGCCAGACTGGTGACACGCACTTCAGGGCGAGTGCGGGGAGCAGGCACAGGACGTACCGGACTGGGGAGGCTCACTGGAGGCCTGGTGCGAAGAGCTGGCACAGGACGTACTGGGCTGTGAAGGCGCACTGGAGACCTGGTGCGTATAGCCAGCATCAATTGTACCGGAACTTTAACACACTTTGCACAGTGAGTACGAGGAGTTGGCACAGGACGTACTGGGCTGTGAAGGCGTACTGGAGACTCGGTACGTAGAGTTGGCACAGATGGTGTCGGGCTGAGAAGGAGCTTTTCAACGTGCCTGCGCTGCAGCATACTCCTTTCCACAACCTCTTTCCGGTATCTCTCATTACCTTCTTCTATCGACTCCCACACAGGCTCTGGCTCACTCCCGGTTCCGGCGACCACCACATGTCCCCCCCCCCCCCCCCAAAAAAAACATTTGGGCTGTCTTTTCGGCTTTCTCTGTGGCCGCGAACCCCGGCGTCGTCGCTGTCTTCCCTTCTCTCCTTGCGTGTCCCGCCAAGGAAGGCGATCCTGTCCTTCCAGGATTTCTTCCCAAGTCCAGGATCCCTTCCCGTCCAGAATCTCTTCCCAAGTCCATGTTACCCTCTCCTCCTGGGCACGCTGCATGGTCCTGTTGTGGTGGGACATTCTGTCACAATCGTCGTAGTAATCATTGGACCAAGGTGCAGCGCGATATGGTTTCCACATATTTAATTAGTGAAACACACAAAAACAATAAAGAATAAACAAACCGTGACGACAATGGAGTGCTAACATGCAACTACACATAAACAATATCCCACAAAACACAGGTGGGAAAATGCTACCTAAATATGATCCCCAATTAGAGACAACGATAGCCAGCTGCCTCTAATTGGGAATCATACCAAACACCAACATAGAATACAAAACTAGAACCCCACATAGAAAATATAAACTAGACTAACCCCCCAGTCACGCCCTGACCTACTCCACCATAGAAAATAAGGACTCTCTATGGTCAGGACTTGACAGTCAAGCACAAAGTAGATATACTAACCGACTTGCCAAAACTATAGTTTGTTAAGAAATGTGTGGAGTCGTTGAAAAACGAGTTTTAGTGACTCCAACCTAAGTGTACGTTAACTTACGACGTCGACTGTATATTGGTCCGCTAATACAGGACTAGCAAAGGCCCAGTGCATTACTTTTGTGAAAACATTTTTAACTAAATGCATTTGAGAGTTTACCAGCATTTGTAACTGGAGTTGTCACGTTCCTGACCTATTTCTGTTAATTTGTTATATGTGTTAGTTGGTCAGGACGTGAGTTTGGGTGGGCATTCTATGTTTTCTGTTTCTGTGTTGGTTTTGGGTTGCCTGGTATGGCTCTTAATTAGAGGCAGGTGTTTGGCGTTCCTCTAATTAAGAGTCATATTTAGGTAGGCGTTGTCACAGTGTTCGTTGTGGGTGATTGTCTTCCGTGTCTGTGTAATTGTTTGCACCATAACGGGACTGTTTACGGTTTGTTCGATTTGTGTAGTCTAATTGTCCTATTCGTGCGTTCTTCTTGTTTTATGTAAGTTCGTGGTATAGGTCTGTCTACACCGTTTGTTGTTTTTGTTAGTTTAGTCAAGTTCGTGTTTTCTTTATTAAATTATGTGTTCAAACTTCGCTGCGCCTTGGTTCCCTCAATACTCCTCCTTTTCGGTCGAAGAGGAGGAGGACCGCCGTTACAGAATCACCCACCAAATCTCCAGAACCAAGCAGTGGAGTAAACGGAGTAAGGGACAGGAAAAGAAGGAGGAATGGACTTGGGACGATATATTGGACGGGAAAGGTTGCTACACATGGGAGGAGATCCTGGCTGGTAGGGATCGCCTCCCATGGGAACAGCTGGAGGCACTGAGGAGAGCAGAGGCTACCGGAGAGAGGAACCGGAGTTATGAGGGAACACATCTTGCACGGAAGCCCAAAAAGCCCGTGAGTAACACCCAAAAATTTATTGGGGGGGGAGGGCTAAGAGGTTGTGGGCCAAGGGCAGGTAGGAGACCTGCGCCCACTTCCCAGGCTTACCGTGGAGAGCGGGAGTACGGGCAGGCGCCGTGTTACGCAGTAGAGCGCACGGTGTCTCCTGTACGAGTGCATAGCCCAGTGCGGGTTATTCCACCTCCCCGCACTGGTAGGGCTAGATTGGGTATTGAGCCAGGTGTCATGAGGCCGGCTCAACGCGTCTGGTCTCCAGTGCGTCTCCTCGGGCCGGCATACATGGCACCTGCCTTACGCATGGTTTCCCCGGTTCGCCTACATAGGCTGGTGCGGGTTATTCCACCTCCCCGCACTGGTCGGGCGACCGGGAGCATTCAACCAGGTAAGGTTGGGCAGGCTCAATGCTCAAGAGTGCCAGTACGCCTCCACGGTCCGGTATTTCCGGCGCCACCTCCCCGCCCCAGCCTAGTACCTACAGTGCCTACACTACGCACTAGGCTACCAGTGCGTCTCCTGAGCCCTGTTCCTCCTCCACGCACTCTCCCTGTATTGCGTGTATCCAGTTCGGTGCCTCCAGTTCCGGCACCACGCACTAAGCCTCCTGTGCGTCTCCAGAGCCCTGTACACACTGTTTCTTCTCCCCCTACTAATCCTGATGTGCTTGTCCTCAGCCCGGTGTCACCAGTGCCGGTACCACGCACCAGGTATAGAGTGGGCTTTGAGAGTACAGTGTGCCCTGTCCCTGCTCCCCGCACTAGTATGAAGGTGCGTGTCCTTAGCCCGGTGCCTCCAGTTCCGGCACCACGCACCAGGTCTACAGTGCGCCTTATCCGGCCAGAGCCATCCGTCTCCCCAGCGCCATCTGAGCCATCCGTCTCACCAGCTCCATCTGAGCCATCCGTCTCCCCAGCGCCATCTGAGCCATCCGTCTCCCCAGCGCCGTCTGAGCCATCCGTCTGCAATGAGCCTGCAAAGCCGCCCGTCTGCCATGAGCCTGCAAAGCCGCCCGTCTGCCATGAGCCTACAGAGCCGTCCGCCAGACAGGAGCCGCTAGAGCCGCCCGCCAGACAGGAGCCGCTAGAGCCGTCCGTCAGACAGGATCTGCCAGAGCCGCCAACCAGACAGGATCTGCCAGAGCCGCCAACCAGACAGGATCTGCCAGAGCCGCCAACCAGACAGGATCTGCCAGAGCCGCCAACCAGACAGGATCTGCCAGAGCCGCCAGCGATCCATGAGCGTCGAGAGCCGTCAGCCAGCCATGAGCGTCGAGAGCCGTCAGCCAGCCATGAGCGTCGAGAGCCGTCAGCCAGCCATGAGCGTTGAGAGCCGTCAGCCAGCCATGAGCGTCGAGAGCCGTCAGCCAGCCATGAGCGTCGAGAGCCGTCAGCCAGCCATGAGCGTCGAGAGCCGTCAGCCAGCCATGAGTGTCGAGAGCCGTCAGCCAGCCATGAGCGTCGAGAGCCGTCAGCCTGCCATGAGCGTCCAGATTCGTCAGTCAGCCATGAGCTGCCCTTCAGCCTGAAACGGCTATATACCCAGAACTGCCCCTCAGTCCAGAGCTGTCTCTCTGTCCGGAGCTGCCTTTCAGTCCGGAGTTGCCCCTCTATCGTGATCTCCCTCTCCCTCTCTATCTTGATCTACCTCTATTTTCTGATCTATCCCTCTGTCTGGTGCTATCCCTCTGTGTTGATTTATCTCTCTGTCCCGGTGTTGTCCATGTCATTGATGTTACTAAAGGGATTTTGTGGGGGTAAATTGAGGGTGGACATTTTTAGGGGGAGAGGGAGGTTAGGATTGATTATGGTGGGGTGGAGACCTCGCCCGGAGCCTGAGCCACCACCGTGGTCAGATGCCCACCCAGACCCTCCCCTAGACTTTGTGCTGGTGCGCCCAGAGTTCGCACCTTATGGGGGGGGTTATGTCACGTTCCTGACCTATTTCTGTTAATTTGTTATATGTGTTAGTTGGTCAGGACGTGAGTTTGGGTGGGCATTCTATGTTTTCTGTTTCTGTGTTGGTTTTGGGTTGCCTGGTATGGCTCTTAATTAGAGGCAGGTGTTTGGCGTTCCTCTAATTAAGAGTCATATTTAGGTAGGCGTTGTCACAGTGTTCGTTGTGGGTGATTGTCTTCCGTGTCTGTGTAATTGTTTGCACCATACGGGACTGTTTACGGTTTGTTCGGTTTGTGTAGTCTAATTGTCCTATTCGTGCGTTCTTCTTGTTTTATGTAAGTTCGTCGTATAGGTCTGTCTACACCGTTTGTTGTTTTTGTTAGTTTAGTCAAGTTCGTGTTTTCTTTATTAAATTATGTGTTCAAACTTCGCTGCGCCTTGGTTCCCTCAATACTCCTCCTTTTCGGTCGAAGAGGAGGAGGACCGCCGTTACAGGAGTCTGATAATTATCTGTACAAAACAGAACATCTGGTAGTGCTGGTTGAATATAAATATACTTGCTTGATGTATGTTTTACAGTTTCTTGAAATACTTTGCAAATGCAACTTATTTCTATGTGAAGACAACATTCCTTTTCCATTTTAGTAGACACTCTTATCCAGAGCAACTTACAGTAGTGACTGCACACATTTTCATACTGGTCCCATGTGGGAATCAAACTCACAACCCTAGCATTGTAAGCACAATGGGTTACCAACTGAGCCACATCACATCATCGTGAACCACTTGATGTCTCAATGTGCTCAATTACTGTAGTGTGCATTGTTCTTCTTCATGATGATTGTCACGTCCTGACCTTAGTTCCTTTTTTATGTCTCTATTTTAGTTTGGTCAGGGTGTGAGTTGGGGTGGGCAGTCTATGTTCTTTTTCTATGTTGTTGCATTTCTGTGTTTGGCCTGGTATGGTTGTCAATCAGAGGCAGCTGTCGATCGTTGTCTCTGATTGAGAATCATACTTAGGTAGCCTGTTTTCCCCATTTTGGTTGTGGGTGATTGTTTTCTGTTTTGTGCGTATTCCTTACAGAACTGTTTCGTTTTCGTTTCTCGCTATTTATTATTTTTGTCATTTCAGTGTTCAGTTTTTGTTTTGTATTTTGTATTTTGTTTATTAAAATGAACACTTACCACGCTGCCCCTTGGTCCTCCTCTTATTCACCAGACGAAAGCCGTTACAGTGATGAAGTCTACAGGTACAAACCTAGATGACCAGCCTATGTACAATCCGGTAATGTACAGTACATTAACATTAAGTGGTTTGTAAGGATGGTAAATTAATACTGCACAAAATGTGGTCATTTTCCATGTTATTTGATCAATAAAAATATTTTATTTCATGTGGTTGTTTTGTGTCTTTGCCCGTAACTGTTTGAGGACAGGGTTTTGTTCTTTCTGGATTCTATTAGAGTGACAATCACAGAGAAAGGGACAGGGCAACTCTTACAATTCCAACTATTGAATCTTGCAAGATACTGTTCTAAATGATACAACTACTTTTTTGCCAAAGTGGAGATGCTGAATAATTTTTTGGGGCCTGCGCTACAGAGGTCTATAATCTTCTGCAACTACTAGTAAAGGCTCAGATTTTTCAGGTGGGGCTGCAGCACCCTCAGCACCCCTACTTCCAGCAGCTATGTCCACATCTTAAATATCATTATAAATTTATTATAAAGGGTTTTTTCTTCAACAGTAAATGTACCAAATATTGAATTGCATCTTGGTGCACAGATTTGTTTATGGGGGGGGATCTATGATTTCTTAATCCGGCCCTGTGTCACGCCCTGACCTTAGAGATCCTTTTTATGTCTCTATTTTGGTCTCTATTTTGGAGTTGGGGAGGGCATTCTATGTTTTGTGTTCTATGTTTTCTATTTCTGTGTGTTTGGCTGGGTGTGGTTCTCAATCAGAGGCAGCTGTCTATCGTTGTCTCTGATTTGAGAACCATACTTAGGTATCCTTTTCCCACCTGTGTTTTGTGGGTAGTTGTTTTTGTGTCTGCACCAGACAGGACTGTTTCGTTTTGTTACTAAGTGTTCAGTTTTATTAATAAATCATGAACACTTACCACGCTGCGCTTTGGTCCACTTCTTCATGCAACGATGACCGTTACAGAACTACCCACCACCAAAGGACCAAGCAGTGTGGTGAAAGGGACTCCTGGACAGGTGAGCAGTGCTATCTGGAGTATGAGACAACCTGGGAGGAGATAGAGAGGTGGTCGGTCGACCCAGGGAGTGTGCCGGAGCCCGCCTGGGATTCTCTAGAACAGTGCGAGGAGGGATACCGGAGAATGGAGTTGGTGACACAAACGGCTGGCAAGGAAGCCCGAGAGGCAGCCCCAAAAAATATTTTGGGGGGGCACACGGGGACTGTGGCAGAGTCAGGTAGTAGACCTGAGCCAACTCCCCGTGCTTACCGTGGCGAGCATGGGACTGGTCAGGCCCCGTGCTATGGGGTGATGCTCACGGTGTCGAGGCGGAGCATTCACAGGCCGGTGTGCTCGGTGCCAGCTTCCCGCATTTGCCGGGTGGAAGCTGGCATCGAGCCAGAACGGGTGGTGCCAGCCCTGCTCTCCAGACCTCCAGTGCGCCTCCACGGCCCAGTGTATCCGGTGCCTCGGCCAAGGACAAGGCCTCATGCATGTCTCCCCAGCCTGGTGAGTCCTGTGCCTGCACCTAGAACTAACCCTCCTATATATCTCCCCAACCTGGTGAGTCCTGTGCCTGCTCCCAGAGCCAGGCCTCCTGTGTGTCTCTCCACTCCAGTGGTGATCCATGGCACGAAGCCTCCAGTGGTGATCCATGGCACGAAGCCTCCAGTGATGATCCATGGCACGAAGCCTCCAGTGATGATCCATGGCACGAAGCCTCCAGTGATGATCCATGGCACGACGCCTCCAGTGATGATCCATGGCACGAAGCCTCCAGTGGTGATCCATGGCACGAAGCCTCCAGTGGTGATCCATGGCGCGAAGCCTCCAGTGGTGATCCATGGCGCCAAGCCTCCAGTGGTGATCCATGGCGCGAAGCCTCCAGTGGTGATCCATGGCACGAAGCCTCCAGTGGTGATCCATGGCACGAAGCCTCCAGTGGTGATCCATGGCGCGAAGCCTCCAGTGGTGATCCATGGCGCCAAGCCTCCAGTGGTGATCCATGGCGCGAAGCCTCCAGTGGTGATCCATGGCACGAAGCCTCCAGTGGTGATCCATGGCGCGAAGCCTCCAGGGGTGAGACATGGCGTGAAGCCGCCAGAGTCTCCCTCCTGTCCGCAGCCGCCAGAGTCTCCCTCCTGTCCGCAGCCGCCAGAGTCTCCCTCCTGTCCGCAGCCGCCAGAGTCTCCCTCCTGTCCGCAGCCGCCAGAGTCTCCCTCCTGTCCGCAGCCGCCAGAGTCTCCCTCCTGTCCGCAGCCGCCAGAGTCTCCCTCCTGTCCGCAGCCGCCAGAGTCTCCCTCCTGTCCGCAGCCGCCAGAGTCTCCCTCCTGTCCGCAGCCGCCAGAGTCTCCCTCCTGTCCGCAGCCGCCAGAGTCTCCCTCTTGTCCGGGGCCCGCGGCGAGGGTCCCCGCTCCAGAGGCGCCGCCAAAGTGGGCCAAGCCTAAGGTGGAGCGGGGTCCACGTCCCGCACCAGAGCCGCTGCCGCGGATAGATGCCCACCCAGACCCTCCCCTATAGGTTTAGGTTTTGCGGCCGGAGTCCGCACCTATGGGAGGGGGTTACTGTCACGCCCTGACCTTAGAGATCCTTTTTATGTCTCTATTTTGGTTTGGTCAGGGCGTGAGTTGGGGTGGGCATTCTATGTTTTGTGTTCTATGTTTTCTCTTTCTGTGTGTTTGGCCGGGTGTGGTTCTCAATCAGAGGCAGCTGTCTATCGTTGTCTCTGATTGAGAACCATACTTAGGTATCCTTTTCCCACCTGTGTTTTGTGGGTAGTTGTTTTTGTGTCTGCACCAGACAGAACTGTTTTGGCTTTGTTCGTTCTCTTTGTTTTGTTACTTAGTGTTCAGTTTTATTAATAAATCATGAACACTTACCACGCTGAACTTTGGTCCACTTCTTCATGCAACGATGACCGTTACACCCTGCATACAATCCACATCACACAAAGCACTTCAATAACATTCATAATGGGATTTATGTCTTGTGACTTGGAATCTTACTTGTGATACTCAGAATTACTTGTGGTTCGAAAGGGTAAAGATATGGAAACATAAATAGTATTAATTGAATAGTATTGTTAAATGTCACATCCTTATATAAATTACATTAATAAATCACATTTGTGTGCAGCCTATAATGAGAGGGCCTTCAAAATACTTTTCAAAGTGTGAGTATGTGTTTATTTCTAACAGTATCACTCACTACTTTGTGAGTTACATTGTTTGGGACAAAAAATAGGGGTTTACATGCAACATGTGGTGATAGATTTATAGATAAATATATGTATTTGACAATTTAAAACACCTTACAACCAGATATGGGGATTAAGCATTTAAACTCATAGAGGATGTCACAAAAAAAAGTTTGGAAAAGTATTTTCATGGTCGTCCTCTTAAATAAATGGTTTAAAAAGGCACGAACATCCACATATTCGGCCTAAGCTACACAGTAGAGCTAGCCATACTTGGGTTACACATATAACACAACAAAATCCCTAGGAATCTGCGCAACTGGCGTCGAGTCGTGGGAGCAGGAAAAGCAACAATTGCCTCCACCTTGCCAGTTACTGGGCGCACTTGACCTCGTCCCACTTGTTTCCCTAAGTAAGTCACCGTAGCCTTTCCAAACTCACACTTGGCCAAATTGAGGGTTAAAGAAGCATTCTCCAACCGCTGAAACACACTTTTCAAGTGTGATCTGCCTCACGCAGGAAGCGGCGCAGGTCCTAATCCAGGCACTTGTCATCTCCCGTCTGGATTACTGCAACTCGCTGTTGGCTGGGCTCCCTGCCTGTGCCATTAAACCCCTACAACTCATCCAGAACGCCGCAGCCCGTCTGGTGTTCAACTTTCCCAAGTTCTCTCACGTCACCCCGCTCCTCCGCTCTCTCCACTGGCTTCCAGTTGAAGCTCGCATCCGCTACAAGACCATGGTGCTTGCCTACGGAGCTGTGAGGGGAACGGCACCTCCGTACCTTCAGGCTCTGATCAGGCCCTACACCCAAACAAGGGCACTGCGTTCATCCACCTCTGGCCTGCTCGCCTCCCTACCTCTGAGGAAGTACAGTTCCCGCTCAGCCCAGTCAAAACTGTTCGCTGCTCTGGCACCCCAATGGTGGAACAAACTCCCTCACGACGCCAGGTCAGCGGAGTCAATCACCACCTTCCGGAGACACCTGAAACCCCACCTCTTTAAGGAATACCTAGGATAGGATAAAGTAATCCTTCTAACCCCCCCCCCCCCCAAAAGATTTAGATGCACTATTGTAAAGTGGTTGTTCCACTGGATATCATAAGGTGAATGCACCAATTTGTAAGTCGCTCTGGATAAGAGCGTCTGCTAAATGACTTAAATGTAATGTAATGTAAATGTAAAAGAAAGGACAGGACCACATTGTCCTAGCCATAGAGCAAGACTACCTCAGTAGATATGCGATCTCAGGCTCCTAAAGTGAGTTAGATGATGGTTTAATGATGATGATGATGCCAGGTGACGCCAGATGCTGGTGACGCAGTTGGCTTAACGACTTTGACGCATCCTCAGCTCAGCATCTCTGTAGCCTGTACTTCGTGCTCCTCCACATGTAGCGCCCACTTGGGTAATGCCTCTGCTGCTGCTCCAGTGCAACAACAAAAAAGCCCATACCACACACACTCAGTCCAGAGCAGTAGTCATCCTCACTTTGAACTCTATGCCATTTACATAATGCAGTCAGGTCTCATTGATCAAGAAGCAGCTGGTGCTGAGATGCATCTTTTAAATTCAAACATTAGCCCGGGGCTAGCTACAATGGTTCCACAAGCAACGGTTTTGAGCTTATGCCGCGACCGTTTGTGGTAGATTGTGGTAAATTGCATCATTCTATCATTGCACCACTATCACAGGGGGAGATACTGATCTATCAGTAAGTAGCCTTAACTGTTGCACAAATTGGCTATCTTTTTGTAAATGAATGGATGTGTGAATGTTTCAGTCGAGAGTCTTACTCTCTGGCACTAGAGTCCTGCATCAGGCAAAAAATAATAATTACTATTGAGCAACTACATGTTGACTAACAATTTTCAAAAAATAGGCACAGTGTGCTTTTGGTTTCTTTCCCTCTTAAAACAGAAAGAACTCTAAATTACCAACTGGCTTTATTTACCACAGTGTGAAAGAGTGATAGACCATCTATATAAAGTGAGTTTCTGAAACAAGGAGTCCTCCTTTGCTGATGTGAAGAAGAAACTGAATGAAAGAGAGTCCAGCGAGGATGAGGGGAAAAAGGTTGCTCATATTTTCAAGTCCTGAGCTACTTCATAAATGTACTAGTTTCTTTTGGCATTTGAATATATTTGTTTAGGCTTGGCCTATTTAGGAGGCTATTACGAAACATAAAGCTACATTTGTCAGCATAAAGCCATACTCAGAGCAAAGCCTAAGTATGGCTCTGTTGTGTTTTATACTTTGCAACAAATGAGTCAGACCGCCAGATACAATCAGGCCCGGATTAATGCAGTGGCTTACAAGTGCCAACGTGTTCTTATCTCCCAATCCTGATGACTGGACATTGTTTTTTCTGCTTCATATATCCAACGCAGATGGTTCCCGTAATGCTTTAAACAAAACAGTAAGGGCACCAAACGAAGACGTCGGGACACGTTTTCGCACGTATGCACATACGGATTTGGTGTCCACAAACATTTGGGCTGTGCTGAAGAGATCTACAGTTGAAGTCGGACGTTTACATGCACCTTCGCCAAATACATTTAAACTCAGTTTTTCACAATTCCTGACATTTAATCAGAGTAAAAATTCCCTGTCTTAGGTCAGTTAGGATCACCACTTTATTTAAAAAATGTGAAATGTTAGAATAATTGTAGAGAGAATGATTTATTTCAGCTTTTATTTCTTTCATCACATTCACAGTGTGTCAGAAGTTTACATACACTCAATTAGTATTTGACAGCATTGCCTTTAAATTGTTTAACTTGTGTCAAACGTTTCAGGTAGCCTTCCACAAGCTTCCCACAATAAGTTGGGTAAATTTTTAACCCATTCTTTCTGACAAAGCTGGTGTAACTGAGTCAGGTTTGAAGGCCTCCTTGCTCACACACGCTTTTTCAGTTCTGCCCACAAATTTTCTATAGGATTGAGGTCAGGGCTTTGTATT
Organism: Salvelinus fontinalis; assembly: GCF_029448725.1. Classification (NCBI taxonomy): domain Eukaryota; kingdom Metazoa; phylum Chordata; class Actinopteri; order Salmoniformes; family Salmonidae; genus Salvelinus; species Salvelinus fontinalis. The sequence continues at coordinate 46,295,558 of NC_074697.1, read as the reverse complement.
GGCCACTCCAATACCTTGACTTTGTTGTCCTTATGCCATTTTGTCACAACTTCGGAAGTATGCTTGGGGTCATTGTCCATTTGGAAGACCCATTTGTGACCAAGCTTTAACTTCCTGACTGATGTCTTGAGATGTTGCTTCAATATATCCACATAATTTTCCTCCCTCATGATGCCATCTATTTTGTGAAGTGCACCAGTCCCTCCTGCAGCACAGCACCCCCACAGCATGATGCTGCCACCCCCGTGCTTCACGGTTGGGATGGTGTTCTTCGGCTTGCAAGCCTCCCTCTTTTTCCTCCAAATGATGGTCATTATGGCCAAACAGTTATATTTTTGTATCATCAGACCAGAGGACATTTTTCCAAAAAGTACAATCTTTGTCCCCATGTACAGTTGCAAACTGTAGTCTGGCGTTTTTATGGCGGTTTTGGAGCAGTGGCTTCTTCCTTGCTGAGCGGTGTCGTGGCAATTTCCTGTATTACCAAATGATGAGAGAGCAAACCACACACCAGTCAGAGTTATACTTAAACTTCACCTTTAATAATAATTAAGCTTTTGCAATAGCATTTGACTTTCAACATTTCAGTATCTCTAAAGAAAAGTTGAGAGTGTCCAACATAATGGGAACTGAGATCTTTTATAGCAAAGATCCACCCCCTAGTCACATGACAAACCACAGATAATAGGAAATGCTTCACAAAGAAAGACTTTTACTTGAGAGAGGAGTATCCCATAGCTAGACAGCATTCGCTATAAACTATCGTTCAGTTTGGTCTCCTAAACAAGGTTCTAATCTCATCCTTGGTACTTCACATGGTTTAGGAATAGTTACAGACACATTCCCATAAGAAGACAATGTTCCATTCTGTCCTCCTCCCCTTCTGATATTCTACATAGCACCACATGGTTTAACAATGAAGAATGTAAATGAAAATGTAGGATGTAAATAATTTATATTGTAATACTTCTTAGAGCCGATCCATTACCCAACAAATGAATATCAGTTTATTTAGTCTAATTGTTTTTCTGACTAAAGACAGTAGGTTATTTTCCTCTTTTCCTGCATTAATTAATTTGTCTGCATGTCTATTCAACATTTGGCTAAAAAGAAACCACGCCATGAATTAAGAACAGATATATTTTTTTTTGTTCACAATGCAATGCGGCACATTGACATAAATATACTAAAATAATAACTGAATTTCTTAAAATTGCTGTGCAGGAAAAGGATATCATCCACCGTGCCTGGTCACAGGCTCGCAGCTGGCTTCTCTCTAAAACCAGGTAGACAGTAGGCCTTTTGAAGCGATAGAGGAAATCAACAAGATCCACAAGTATTCCTTCACAATAGCTGGCCTTATGTAATCTGTAAGGCACAAGTATCCTATTTTTAGAAAATTGCCAGTCCACATGTCAAATGTAATTGCGCCATTGTATTTACCCAAGTTCTCTCTCAACTCCGGGACCACCCGCCAGCTGATTTGTTTATGCCTGATGCAGGACTCTAGTGCGATAGGAGAGCGACTGTCCTATTGTAAAGTGTAGTGTCATGGCCAAAAAGGGCAAACTTGCAATGTATTCAATGCTTAAGTACTCGGAAGTTTTACATTTCTAACTCAATATCACAGACCAGATTTTCCCTAATGAAAAACGCATCAACCCCTACAAATATGTGAATTTATCGACATAATAATTCAAATGAAATTAGCTGTAGCGAGAGGAGAGACTGCATGCTAAAGACAATCAGAAAGAATGTGTCTTTAACGCTGCCTTATAACTTATTTTGAACGAGGAATGAGGGGTTCAGCCCTATGTTGTTCTTGCTTCTGTTGCCTATTTGAGTGTTTGTTTAATATCCTACTGATTCTGTGATCACCAAGCCTCATGCAATCGCAAAATGTTGGATAAAGCAATTTCAAGTTTTTAAACTTTGCTATGCTGTATTAAAGGCTTTACTTTTTAAAAATTAGAACAGACTCCCTGGTTTTACTTCTACTTTATTTAGCATTGTTTACACCTGTTAGTTTACACCTGCACCTGTTTACACCTGCACCTGTTAGTCATGCAACAGTATCTCTTGCGCTTTTGACAACGATTTCACACAAGGCCTAATTCACATGATATGCCTAAAATAAATGTATTACAATTCAGTTTATGAGTTTTTTATTCTAAGAGAAAGGTTATATTCCATTATATTCTTAAAATATGTGTAGACTGAATATACACAAGTGATGTCTGCTAAATTAACAAGCTGATGGTGAAGCCATGAAGCCTCCTCTACTAAGCACAGATAAGAAAATCAAGACCTGATATATAATGTAGGTGTTTAATCTATTACATTTACTTGTGGAATGTTACCGAATAGATAACAATAGAAATCATAATCTGGTGACATTGTTAGAGAGTCAGGCGGAGAATGGATTGAAAGTGCACACACAATAATGCTGTGGGCCAGGTGTAAATGGTTTAGTAGCCTTTCCAATAAATTGGAATGCAAAAGAAGCCATCCACCCGTGATGGGCACTCAGCAGGACAATAGACTCTTGCCGAGTTAAGGGACTTTAAATGCATGTCACTTCCGCCATCTCTTTGCAAAGTCCACCACATGCACTGTTTTGTAACCACATCTGGATAGATCCATAACGAATTACCATAGGAATAAATATCACTGAATAACAGAAATATTGGAATAAAGTAGTCTAATGCAATTGAAGGCAACAAATTGTTGCTTACTGGAACACCCAAAGTCATCCAATTGTTATAATAGGATTTGGAGCAATAGCCTACCCGCGTGTGGTCAACTATTTCAGTACCGTTTCACGCTGCTTTGAGACAAGCATGGGGGCTGGTCTTGATAAATCAATCAGATTTTTATTTTCATTTGGGTATTGGTTAGACTACAATTAGGGTGTGGAAATGTTAGGATTATTTGACTCTTCACTTGCAGTCTCTTCGTAACCTAGGCCTACTCCCAACCGGTCACGCTGTACAGCGCCATATAATCCTAATGGAAAGCCTGAGGCCTACATAGGCTACTGTAAAATGCATTTTTGTTTTTCTTGGAATAGGAATAGAAAAACCATAATATTAATCAATTTAATGAAGCTACATTTATAACAGTATAAACAGCACAACAAATACAATAATAATTTCTAAACAAATTATAATCAATCCCATACAGTCTGTTTTAGGTTTTAACCTTTCAAGGACACACGTTCCGCTAGCGGCACTTCCCCCCCACCCCCACTGAAAAGGCAGAGCCGCGAAATTCAAAAAAAATAATTTTTTAAAATATTTAACTTTCACACATTAAAGTCCAATACAGCTAATGAAAGACACAGATCTTGTGAATCCAGCCAACATGTCCGATTTTTAAAATGTTTTACAGGGAAGACACAATATGTAAAGATGTAAATCTATTAGCTAAAAAGACATTAGCATAATCCACCATCTTTACTTTGTCCACCAACAACAGTAGCTATCACCAATTCGGCTAAACTAAGATATTGATAGCCCCTAACCAAGAAAAAAACTAATCAGATGACAGTCTGATAACATATTTATGGTATAGGATAGGTTTTGTTAGAAAAATGTGCATATTTCAGGTAGATGGCATAGGTTACAATTGCACCCACCGTCACAAATGGACTAGAATAATTACAATGAGCAACGTGTTTACCTAACTACTAATCATCAAACATTTCGTAAAAATACACAGCATACACTAATCGAAAGACACAGATCCTGTGAATACAGACAATATTTCAGATATTCTAAGTGTCTTACAGCGAAAACACAATAAATCGTTATATTAGCATAGCACATGTGCAAACATTACCCCAGCATTGATTCTAGCCAAAGAGAGCGATAACGTAAACATCGCCAAAATATATTAATTTTTTCACTAACCTTCTCAGAATTCTTCAGATGACACCCCTGTAACATCACATTACAACATATATATACAGTTTGTTCGAAAATGTGCATATTTAGCCACCAAAATCATGGTTAGACAATGAGAAAAGTAGCCCAGCTGGTGAGAAAATGTTTGTGCGCCATATTAGACAGTGATCTAGTCGTATACATAAATACTCATAAACGTGACTAAAAAATATAGGGTGGACAGCGATTGATAGACAATTTAATTCTTAATACAATCGCGGAATTACATTTTTTAAATTATCCTTACTTTTCAATACAGTTTGCGCCAAGCGAAGCTAAGTCAAAAAAAATGGCGTCCTAAGCCACTAACATTTTTCGACAGAAACACGATTTATCATAATAAATTGTTCCTACTTTGAGCTGTTCTTCCATCAGAATCTTGGGCGAAGCATCCTTTCTTGGGTATAATCGTCTTTTGGTGGAAAGCTGTCCTCTTGCCATGTGGAAATGCCAACTGCGTTCGGCATGAACTGGAAGCGTGCCCAGAGATTCACAGCGTCTCAGAAATAAATGTCCCAAAATCGCACTAAACGGATATAAATTGCTATAAAACGCTTTAAATTAACTACCTTATGATGTTTTTAACTCCTATAACGAGTAGAAATATGACCGGAGAAATATAACTGGCTTCACTAGTGCTTGGAAAAACAGTGGGTCGGTATCCTCCGCGCGCATGACGCACCAAGAAAAGAGCTCCTACATACAGGGTTTTTTCATTTATAGTGCCTGTGATTGTGCAATCGACACCATTCAAATCGTCATCACGTAAAGGCATCCAGGGGAAGACGTAAGCAGTGTCCATATACTCATAGGAATAACAGTGGCCTTAAAACTGACTCCAGAACAGAGGCCAAAATTTCTGAAATCTGACTCCATGTCAGGGAAATTGCTGTAGAATGAGTTCTGTTCCACTTAGAGACAAAATTTCAACTCCTATAGAAACTATAGACTGTTTTCTATCCAATAATAATAATAATATGCATATTGTACGATCAAGAATTTTGTAGGAAGCCGTTTCAAAAATTACACGATTACCATAAATAGTGACAACAGCACCCCCTAGCCTCAACAGGTTTAAAGTCTAGTACAGCCAATATAAAAAAAAATGCATTTGTGAATTCAATCGCTTTAGCCGACATGTTGCGGTTTATTCATTGTTAAATTATTCAAGGCTGCCTTTGTTATTTAGTTTCATAACTAAAATGCTTGACTGTATTTCAAGACATGGATGACTTGTATGCTGTGTGATGACATGCACAAATGAATGAATGATTTATTGATATACTGTGTATTGAAGTACAGTAGGCCGTTATGCCAATAAGTAAGTTAGGCTAAAACAGCTACAGTAAACAGGACTCGTTGGCCCATAGTTCCATCTCATTTCAATAACTTAGCTTCTCAAAAGATACCCTCTGGTGGTCCAACTAGCATTAATGGCAACAATGGCTGACGGTAAAATACTATGATGGCATGCACTCCAACATGCCATACCATTACCACAAGCTGTCCTGCTGTATGACACAACTTTTAAAAGGAAGAAACACTTAATGTGCAACCTGTGGTGGTTGCTGAGTAACCCCACAGTTGAGTAAGGCTGACTAGGTCAGTAATAGGGCAATTCCACGAAAAAGTCAACCTGAGTACATACAAATAAAGTTAGTAATTTCTTAATGGAACCACTTTCATAAATATTCCACACTGCTGTTTGTCCCAAGCAACGCGACTCAGCAAGTAGGAATGTGCCCACAGTTATTATTTTAGGCGAATTCCTACAGAGCCAACCCAGACTCTCGGATCTCTGACTCTCTGATGCAATGATCATGTGATCATTGCATCAGCTTAACCCATTACAATCCAGGGTTACTCCAGGCAGTTTAGTCACCTCAACGGGCTCCATTTCCACATAATTTATTACAAGCTTTAGTTTAGGTTTAGGGTTTAGTGAATGATTTATCCCAAATGTAATGCTTTTTAAAAACGTATTCCTTGCCACCCATTCTGAAACCAACTGCAGTGTTGCAGTGATCCTTGACTTCGGTCATTTACAAAATAGCCTCCAACACTCAGCAAACTGGATGCGGTCTATCACAGTGCCATCCGTTTTGTCACCAAAGCCCCATATACCACCCACCACTGCGACCTGTATGCTCTAGTCGGCTGGCCCTCGCTACGTATTCGTCGCCAGACCCACTGGCTCAAGGTCATCTATAAATCTTTGCTAAGTAAAGCTCCGCCTTATAGCACACGCTTCAGCAGGTATATCTCACTGGTCACCCATAAGCCAACACCTCCTTTGGCCGCATTTCCTTATAGTTCTCTGCGGCCAATGACTGGAATAAATTGCAAAAATCGCTGAAGCTGGAGACTTATATTTCGCTCACTAACTTTAAACATCAGCTATCTTAGCAGCTAACCGATCGCTGCAGCTGTACATAGCCCATCTGTAAATAGCCCATCCAATCTACCTACCCCATCTCCATATTGTTTTTATTTACTTTTCTGCTCTTTTGCACACCAGTATTTCTACTTGCACATCATCATCTGCACATCTATCACTCCCAGTGTTAATTTGCTAAATTGTAATTACTTCGCTACTATGGCCTATTTATTGCCTACCGCCTCATGCCACACTGTATATAGACTTTCTTTTTTTCTATTGTGTTATTGACTGTACGCTTGTTTATTCCATGTGTAACTCTGTGTTGTTGTTTGTGTCGGACTGCTTTGGCTTTATTCTGGCCAGGTCGCAGTTGTAAATGAGAACTTGTTCTCAACTAGCTTACCTGGTTAAATAAAGGTGAAATTTAAAAAAGCTGTAGTAGCTGTTATCCTTTCTAAGAAACATGATCAAATAAAAAACACACACACATGTTGAGAAGTCTTTTGACGACCCCTTGTTATGAGCTGCAATTCTTTACATTAAAATAGGTCAACTCTATTAATGTACTTTTCAGTCAGCCTTCCCTGACTCACCTGTGGTTAGACTCAGCCTTAAGAGAGAGCTTTGTAAATGTTGTACACATTTTAGGTGTTTAATTTTCCAAGTGTTTTTAATAAATAAATGCAAATTTAATCAGCTTTTTTGTTTTTGATAAGTCATTGAGTTGTTCATTGAATATATCTGATTGTTTTTACCCAAAGAGTTGCAGGACTGATTGCAGGTTGACTTGTCTGGTTTGACTAGCTACACCCCCATTCCACGCTACTGTTTGTCTCAATCAACGCAACTCACAAGGTAGGAATGTGTCCAAAGTTGATGAGAAGATTATTTTAGGTTAATTCCTACAGTACTAACCCTGACCGTTTTGACAAAAACAGATTCAGATAACATCACAGTTTTAAAACAAATTTTATGAAATTCTAAACATTTTGCCATGGGGCAGAGAGAATATTTAGTAATTGTATAACTAATTTCATGCAATTCTATATATTTTGCCATAGGGTGGAGAGAAACGTTTGCAGTTTTTATTATGATATCTGAGTGAGACTGACTAACAAAATCAATGGGGGCCCCCGGGTCGGTAATTCGACCGTGCTGCTCTGTAATTGCTAATCCACATGTTTATATGTACCTTTTCTTATTCCATTCCTTTACTTAGATTTGTGTGTATTAGGTAGTTGTTGCGGAATTGTTAGATTACATGTTAGATATTGCTGCACTGTCGGAACTAGAAGCACAAGCATTTCGCTACACTCGCAATAACATCTGCTAACCGTGTGAATGTGACTTACAACAATTGATTTGATTACTACGTTAAGATAAGCTACCAATCGAAAAAATGTTAGTTGACGTGGGCTAATTGAGTGACTGTCATTGACTGATATAACAAGAGACAATTTAGAAATTGCACCTTGTGTATTTTACTATTCTGACTTAAGTTGAGTAAGTTGAAACTCCGAGTGAGTTGCGAAAAAATGTTTTGTTGATCTGAGGGCCTTCAGAAAGGGGGGCCGCGGGCCTCATGCCAAGACAACTGTAACTAAAACAACCGGTGCCGGTTAGGAGTAACATCTCATTAATCTAATTAAATAAAGGTAAAAAATTAAAATAAAAAAACATTTTCCTGTCATACTTCTGATTTTCTTTTAAAATGGATACTATACAATCACACTGTGATATCCTGTTACACAACACAAAACACATAGAGCAACAAATTCATTTATTCTCTTATTACATTCTTGCTTATCAGCTTGGCAACAAGAGATCCAGCAGGAAAGTCCCATCCAGAACAACCAATGACATTGCATCCATACCGTCATTTCTACTCCCTTCAATGGATGTCCCATGAACTGTCAATGACATGTTGAACAATAACTTTCCCCTTGTGTGTGTGTGTTTGTGTCTGTGTGTGTGTATGTGGGTGTGCTTATGAATCCATTGAAGTTGATGGTTTTCCCCCTGGTAAATTGTGGATCCGGTTCTACGGACAAACAAATAGCTTCCTGTGCATTACCTCACTCTGATTTGCACTTCCTGCAGAGGTGGCTCTGAGCCACCCACTCTGTTTCCACACCTTCAGTTTTGTCTGTTTCTCACATTCTTGTGATCAGTATCTGTAGCAGCTGTGTGTTGACCTTAGTCATCCAAATATATCTTCTGCTTGCCAGTGGTTAGTGTAATGGTGTAATGGACTACTTATCTCAGTGCATCTTTAATCCATCTTTATGGAAAGAGTCACCATGACCACTACACTACTAATGTTTGGTATGATAAGATAGAATAGAAACTAAAACATGATTTATTGTCTATTAAGTTTGGATTCGGTAGCCTACCTCTCGTGGCATGAAAAACAATTGTCACTGTTTGCAGTGTAACAATTCTAATTAAAAGCAATGAAATAATTTGAGTTGCCTCCTCGCTAATTCTCCCCAAGAAAACGTATTGTGAAAACCTCAATTTTTAGCCCACACCTGATATTCTAATTAGGTTTGGGCCCGCCCGTGTTTAGGTGTGCTCAACGTTGTAGCCTGTTTGAGACCAACGCTTGGCTGTTGTGGTAAGAGAGAGAGAAGTGTGCCTCTCATAGAACTAGAATGAGATATGATCTCTCTCTCTTTCACTGCTCTGACAGACATGAATGAGCCTGCAACTTTAATGTCTCCAACGTTGCAAGTCATAATTTTGTGGTATTTGTTTTACAATGATTTAATATGCAGTTAGTTAGATTTTTTCCCTGATGGCCTATAGAATAATAGCCACGGGAAGGTCGCTGAAGGTGCTGCATCACCCCCTGATAAATTGAAATACATTTGCCAAAATTATACAATTAGCCTACTGCTGTCTGTACAGAAATAAATGAAATAATTCAGAATAACCTACTACACTAAAGAGTGTAATTTAGCCACAGAGGATCAATAGCTTTTAAAAATGTATCTAGCTGTGGATTGTGTGTAGCCCAATCACAAGGCATTTATAGCCTACAGTCAGGAGCCACCTAACATCAATCAGCTGATTTTTGCGTTACGACTGTCCATGAACAGCATGCAGCCAGATAATTTCACAGTAATGATTTCAAATACAGTCACGGGAAAACACTAAACACAGGTTGGACAGCAAATGGCTGCGGCTTAAAAGAGAAGACTCTAATCTGTCTGTCGGTCAAAATATTTGATCAACTTCCAAATGGGTCTTTGGAGCGAAAAGCACTGTGTTACAAAGAACTCATCATTGGGTGAGTCAATGGAACTAGAACGTTTTTTTTAGGACAATAGTTTCCCCCTCATATTGCTCTATTCGTGGGTCTCCACTCGTCGGCCTAGGATATTCATCGTCTGAGGTCGTTTTTATCTATGTCAATTTGTCAGTGTCAAAGTAGCCTGTCATTTTTGATGCATTAAAGAAAGATTCCGCTTAAGTCTCTAGTCATGTTAAATCACGTATACTTGCATGAAATGCGTTCATAAAGGCAAACATTTTCGCAGACCCTAGGCTACTAAAAATGTTCCCCATGTGTACAACTTCTGTAAGCTCCTCTGCTCTAGGCCTACTCTGTGCCACTACGCAAATGCGATGGTATGCGCACAATCCTCTTTTATAAAGGTGCGTTTTCCCACCCCCCTCTTCCATTTTGTTACGGCACCTGCAGATTTACAAATGAAGCACTGCCCGACCGGATAGGTGCAGTGGGTGGGTGTTGTCCTTGAAGACCTGGAGTGCTTTCCTTGTGTGTGTACATTTCTTGGAGTTGTGGCTGTTCACTGCAGATTGTTTTGCTGGCCTGACAGACATCTTGTGCCAGTTTACTCATGTTCCTGACTGAGAGCTTCCCATACCAGGAGAAGATGTTTAATGTGAGAACAATCTCAATCAGTGGTCTGTACACTGTTGTCAGTGTTAGCCCAAAGACCGGCAGATGGCAACATCTTACCATCTAAAGGGAATGTATGCACTTGTATCCACAGCCGCGGGAAGTAGAGGTGCTAAAATATAATATAACAGCGGTCTGATATAGCCATCTGCAGCGCCATTAAATCGAGTTAAGGAAGAAAATGGGTGGCTCTTAGAAAAGTCTGTTGATGTTTTCAAATATGGAGCAATAATCCCTTTTTCCACTGCCACTGGAAAAGCAGGTCCCAGCCAAACAATGACTCATACAACATATAAATGATTGAGATGGGGTCATAGTATGGATATTTTGGGATCACAAGGTAATTGGATATTGTTGTCAGGGGTGGTGCTTGTAGGTGGGGCTGAATTGGACTACTTATCTCAGTGCATCTTAGTTTCTCATCTATGAATGCTTTATGGAAGGAAACACCATGACAACTCCACTACTGATGTTTGGTACGTGACCATCACTATCAAACTCTGCACATTTGCTAGAATTTGTGTGTACAATCTCTGGACTTCCATTCCTTAACATTTGTTTGTTTCATTTGTGCAGTTCTTCTGACTCTACCCTGCTACAGCGCACATGGTAAGTGGAAAGCACTATCATCTCTTGCATCTGTTTGTATGAATTAATGGGGCCAGCTGTTGAGAGGTGTAGGGCTGTGTGGGCTACTATTCTGCCTCTCAGATTTATGTGTATACAGTAGACAGCAGAGATGTTATTGTAATGTGGGCTACAACTCTCACTCTCAGATGTATGTGTGTACAGTAGACAACAGAGATGGTATTGTAATGTGGGCTACTATTCTGCCTCTCAGATTGATGCGTGTACAGTAGACAGCAGAGATGGTATTGTAATCTGGGCTACTACTCTGCCTCTCAGATTGATGCGTGTACAGTAGACAGCAGAAATGTTATTGTAATGTGGGCTACTACTCTCACTCTCAGATGTATGTGTGTACAGTAGACAGCAGAGATGGTATTGTAATCTGGGCTACTACTCTGCCTCTCAGATTGATGCGTGTACAGTAGACAGCAGAGATGGTGTTGTAATGTGGGCTCCTCTTCGTTGTTTCCTGATAGTACTTAGTTTTTCAGGCGTTTTATCATAGAATTATCTCCACGTGTTTTATCCTATCAACTTCAGTCACTGAGACAGGCAGTTGTAAAATGCAAAAATGCTATTTTAAAACATTATATATATTTTTTTTACCGTAAAGCGATTTACAGTTACAATATTGTCTTAGTGAGTGTTTTGCAAATATCACACTTAGAATAATAGCATGAGCTGAGATAGCGCTTTTCACAGAATACGTAGCCAGGACATTGTCTTGATGTGGTGATGTTACTTGTCTCACAGGGCAGGTCAATCCTTTTGGAATTCCAGTCTCCGTCCATGCTGAGAAGTTCTACGGCATGTGAGTATAGCAAGTGCCCTTATTATCTCTGCTCTGGTTAGAAGCTGCCCTTGGGCCCAGATCTTTAGTGGGGATATGTAAAACTGACCTTAGAAAAGTGTTTAGGGGCAACTTCATCCTACTACCTTTCTTTAATTAAGATGTGTCATCATGATGTAAGTGTAAGTGTGAGCATTGTGACTCCACTGTGTCTATGTCTAGTTGATGTGCTGCATATAGATGAAGATAATGCCCTCTAGACATGAAGATGAGCCTCTGCCTTTCAGGTCTCCCAGAGATCACGTCTGCGGCGGGGTTAATTATGACGTTCTAGATTACACCTGCTGTGAAGGAGTACGGCATAAAGGGGCGGGGCTGTCCTGCTGTGGAAAAAGGGCCTTCGGCCTCACCCAGGCTTCCTGTTGTACCTATTCACTCAAACCTGGTAACTGGGTTAAAATCATAATTTTTTCAGCACCTCCTGAATTTGCTGTGTGGGTGTTTATCTGTGATTCAACCGTTGCAGGTCAGTTAACTCTGAATGTGAGCCAGCTGGTGTCAGATTGCTGTGGGTTGAGGGCCTACGACCCACTCAACCAACTGTGTTGTGACTCACGGATCCTAACCAGGACCCAGCCCCATGCCAAGTGTTGTGGAAAAGGTCAGTGAGGTCCGGTCTATTGACGTGTTTGCTGTCATCATTGATGATGTAGTTGTGTTTGTTTTATTCTCCCCAAAGGCATAAACAGAGGTGGTGTTGTAGTGTTTATTTTAGACTTGGCTCTCAAACTGTCCTGTAGAGGTTTGTCTACTTCGAAAGCTGTTTGGGAGATGTTTCCCAATTCTTTCATGCTGACTCCCTGTGACAACATCATTTCCCACCTGCACTTCACGGCTTCTGTGTTCACTCACTCCCCTTCACAATGTCAAGCTTGTAACACTTGAGCACCTGAAAGCACTTCTGTGCTTTAAACAGTACATCTGATCAATTGTTATTACCTGTCCCACAGACCTCTACGATGAAGACCACCAGCTTTGCTGTGGAAATGAAGGAAGGAAGGTCCTGACTAAAATGTCCAGCCACCACCGATGCTGTGGAGACCACCAGTTTGACCAGCGAAGCCACTGCTGCTGCTTTGAACCACTATCCCCAGAGCCTCTCAATGCAAGCTGCTGTGCATCATCAAGTTCTAATGTTAGTAAAACGCCAACCTGCTAGTTTTGTATGGCTGTAATGAAACTTCACATTATGATAGTTTGTCATCTTTGTGTGTATTTTGTTCTCTCTTTTTTTCAGTACAGGGGAATTGATGGGAGTTCTCCAAACTAGTAAGGTTGCCTTTGGACTTGAACCATATAATTAACAGTCAGGTTTTAAAAATAATATATTTGATGTCTAATGGCTCAATGCCACAGTGGGGTTGGCATCCATTTTAAAACACACACAAAAACACACACTGCAGGTCAGTGTCACGATCGTGTGGCGGATTAACGGACCAAAATGCAGCACTTGGAAAATAAGCCATCTTCTTTTATTATAACAACACGAAGATGAACACGAACAAAACACTTTAACAAAACAACAAAACGACCGTGAAGCTACAAACGTTGTGCACAAACATAACAGGCTACAAACGTTCTTACATAGACAATTACCCACAATCAATGAGAGCCTATGGCTACCCTAAATAAGGCTCCCAATCAGAGACAACCGAAATCAGCTGTCTCTAATTGGGAACTCATTCAGGTAACCATAGACTCTCCTAGATAACTAACCAACATAGACAACTCTAGACATATACACTCAACACAAAACCATCTACTACACCCCATAACCCCTTTACCAAATAAACACCCAAAACCAACAAAACATAAACATTCCCCATGTCACACCCTGACCTAACTAAAATAATAAAGAAAACAAAGAATAATAAGGCCAGGGCGTGACATAACCCCCCCCTTGAGGCGCGAACTCCGGGCGCACCATACACAGTCTAGGGGAGGGTCTGGGTGGGCTCCCCTCCACGGTGGCGGCTCCGGCTCTGGTCGTAGTCCCCACGTCACCACAGTACCTAACCACCTCCTAGGCCTCCTCCAAACGACCCCCCTCCACATTAACCCCATTGTATTAAGGGGCAGTTCCGGACTAAGGGACAGCTCCGGACTAAGGTCCAGTACCAGGGTAAGGGGCAGTACCAGGATCAGGGGCAGTACCAGGGTAAGGGGCAGTACCAGGGTAAGGGGCAGTACCAGGGTAAGGGGCAGTACCAGGGTAAGGGGCAGCACCAGGGTAAGGGGCAGCACCAGGGTAAGGGGCAGCACCAGGGTAAGGGGCAGCACCAGGGTAAGGGGCAGCACCAGGGTAAGGGGCAGCTCCGGACTGAAGAATGGCAGCTCCGGACTGAGGGACTGCAGCTCCGGACTGAAGGACTGCAGCTCCGGACTGAGGGATGGCCCATGGCTGGCTGACGGATCTGGCTGCTCATGGCTAGCTGACGGATCTGGCTGCTCATGGCTAGCTGACGGATCTGGCTGCTCATGGCTGGCTGACGGATCTGGCTGCTCATGGCTGGCTGACGGATCTGGCTGCTCATGGCTGGCTGACGGATCTGGCTGCTCATGGCTGGCTGACGGATCTGGCTGCTCATGGCTAGCTGACGGATCTGGCTGCTCCTGTCTGGTTGGCGGCTCTGGCAGATCCTGTCTGGTTGGCGGCTCTGGCAGATCCTGTCTGGTTGGCGGCTCTGGCGGATCCTGTCTGGCTGGCGGCTCTAGCGGCTCCTGTCTGGCTGGCGGCTCTAGCGGCTCCTGTCTGGCTGGCGGCTCTAGCGGCTCCTGTCTGGCGGACGGCTCAGTGGGCTCATGGCAGACGGGCGGCTTTGCAGGCTCATGGCAGACGGGCGGCTTTGCAGGCTCATTGCAGACGGATGGCTCAGATGGCGCTGGGGAGACGGATGGCTCAGATGGCGCTGGGGAGACGGATGGCTCAGATGGCGCTGGGGAGACGGATGGCTCAGATGGCGCTGGGGAGACGGATGGCTCAGATGGCGCTGGGGAGACGGATGGCTCAGATGGCGCTGGGGAGACGGGCAGTTCAGTCATTGCTGTGCAGACGGCAGACTCCTGCCGGCTGAGGCGCACTGTAGGCCTGGTGCGTGGTGCCGGGACTGGTGGCACCGGGCTGGGGACACGCATCTCAGGGCTAGTGCGGGGAGCAGGAACAGGGCATACTGGACCCTGGGGACGCACATTAGGCCTAGTGCGTGGGGCCGGAACTGGTGGTACCGGACTGGGGACACGCATCTCAGGGCTAATGCGGGGAGCAGCAACAGGATGCACAGGACTCTGGAGACGCACAAGAGGCTTAGTGCGTGGTGCCGGAATTGGTGATACCGGGCTGGAGACACGCACCATAGGACGAGTGCGTGGAGGAGGAACAGGGCTCTGGAGACACACTGGAAGCCTGTTACGTGGTGTAGGCACTGGTGGCACTGAACTGGGGCGAGGAGGTGGCGCCGGAAATACCGGACCGTGCAGGCGTATTGGCTCCCTTGAGCATTGAGCCTGACCAACCTTACCTGGTTGAATGCTCCCCGTTGCCCGACCAGTGCGGGGAGGTGGAATAACCCGCACCGGGCTATGTAGGCGAACCGGGGACACCATGCGTAAGGCTGGTGCCATGTAAACCGGCCCGAGGAGACGCACTGGTGGCCAGATATGTAGGGCCGGCTTCATGACATCCGGCTCAATACTCAATCTAGCCCTGCCAGTGCGGGGAGGTGGAATAACCCGCACCGGGCTATGCACACGTACAGGAGACACCGTGCGCTCTACTGCGTAACACGGTGTCTGCCCGTACTCTCGCTCTCCACGGTAATTACAGGGAGTAGGCGCAGGTTTCCTACCTGACTTCGCCACTCTCCCTTTAAGCCCCCCCCAAAGAAATTTTTTGGGTTTTCCCACAGGCTTCCTACCGCTTCGTCGTGCTGCCTCCATTCGCCGGTATCCCTCCTCGCACTGCGCCAGAGAATCCCAGGCGGGCTCCGGCACTCTCCCTGGGTTGATCGCCCACCTGTCGATCTCCTCCCACGTAGTGTAACCCAGATCCTTTGTAGGTTCCTTTTCCTGCCTCCGAGCTAGCTCCTCATATCGCCGCCTCTCTGCTTTCGCTGCCTCCAGCTCAGCTTTGGGGCGGTTATATTCTCCTGGTACCTCCCGGTCTAAAATTTCCTCCCATGTCCATAAATCCTTGTATTGCTCCTGTTGCCGCTGGTCATGCTGCTTGGTCCTATGGTGGGTAATTCTGTCACGATCGTGTGGCGGATTAACGGACCAAAATGCAGCACTTGGAAAATAAGCCATCTTCTTTTATTATAACAACACGAAGATGAACACGAACAAAACACTTTAACAAAACAACAAAACGACCGTGAAGCTACAAACGTTGTGCACAAACATAACAGGCTACAAACGTTCTTACATAGACAATTACCCACAATCAATGAGAGCCTATGGCTACCCTAAATAAGGCTCCCAATCAGAGACAACCGAAATCAGCTGTCTCTAATTGGGAACTCATTCAGGTAACCATAGACTCTCCTAGATAACTAACCAACATAGACAACTCTAGACATATACACTCAACACAAAACCATCTACTACACCCCATAACCCCTTTACCAAATAAACACCCAAAACCAACAAAACATAAACATTCCCCATGTCACACCCTGACCTAACTAAAATAATAAAGAAAACAAAGAATAATAAGGCCAGGGCGTGACAGTCAGCTTTTTATAATGTTCTTTAATAGATTTCAAGGAGTGGTGGAATAATTAGAAACATGATGATGGATGATGTTTAAACAAATAGTTAACTATGCTCGCCTGTGTGTATTTGTATACATATACACTGGTATGTTTATGGTCTGTTTACGTGTGTCTTTATGTGCATGTGTTTGTATTGCATCTACTTGTGTGTGTCTGTTTCCCCACATTCCTCTAGTATGCCAGGGGAGAAGCCAGAGGGTTGCTGTGTGAACCCTACATCTCGCCAGGGGCAGCCTCACTCCCACCACCTGACCTCTGCGGGAAAACTCAGCCACACCACAGGTAAGACACCATAAAGTGTCCTACTAGTGTGTTTGTGTGCACGCGCGTGCGTGTGTGTGTGTGTGTGTTTGGGGGGCAGGTCATTTTTGGCTGGGTCCCAGAGCACGTCTCCCTGGCCACTTATTTACTGATGGTATCTTCGAGCTGGAATCTGGGGAAACACTGAACCTACGAGGAGATAACGAGGAGAGGAGTTTTTTCCCACTTTATTTGACTGTTTAAAAAAAATCTTTGTATGGTCTTTATTCTTTATAAACATATAAGACAGAGAAGCACACGCAATGGAGAAATTGGAAATGCATTCACTGAGACTTCAATAATATATGTGTCTATGTATTTATATGAATTTATATATATATGTATTTATATATAAGTCCACAATGCACCAAATACAGTATGTAGGTGAAAGATGAGTTTATTGTCTAACAGATGACCAGTTTTGTTCAGCAGTCATCACACTGTATTGTAAGGATGTTGATTTTACCGTATGTACAGTATATAATGACAGGTTAGAAAGATGGCTTACAATTCTTCATCTAATCATCACCTCCATCACCATCTCTGTCCCTCCTCCTTCCCATCTCTCTAACCAGGTGTCTACAATGGTGCAGGCTGTGGCTCTCAGGTTTATAATCCAGACATCAAAATCTGCTGTGCCGGGAAGCTGTCCAATAGGGTGCCCGGGAAAAACCTGGTGAGTCCATTAACCCACAGACCTAAGGCCTACAGCTAAAGCCTAGTTCATTGAACGTCCTCCGCTACATTAAAATGAGTTCTCCTCATCTCAGTCAAATTGAAGTTAAACAGCTAAATAATCCATCTGTCTTTTGATTTGCTGTTGGTCAAGGCATGAAGACAATGCTGTACACTACAGGGATGTATCTGTGTATTTTTTAAATGGTCAAAATAACTAAAAGCGGCATTATAAGACAAGGCTGAAACTATATGTTGTCCACAGACTAATTTCAATACACTCAGAATGTTTAGACAGGGCCCCAGTTGGAAGTGGGTGTCTTATACTCAAGGCCAATGTTCTAGAGTGCTGTTTGATCTAAAAGTCTATCAGGGAGAAAATCTGCCCCATGATTTGCCAGTAACAAGGACTATTTTATGATTGTGTGTGAATTTAGGGAATGTACATGCTATGGTGTGTTTGCATGAACTTGTATTAATGTCTGTATGTGTGTCTGTTCTTCGTGTGTGTGTGTGTTGATACCCTGCTGACTGGTGTGTGTCTCTCCCAGTGCTGTGGTACAACTCCATATGCTGTAGAGGACCGAGGGGTGCTGTGCTGTAACCAGACGTTGCACCGTGGGGTGGAGGCTGGGCACCAGTGCTCCCCAGGTGGCCACCTGTATCTGCCATCCAGTGAAATGGTGTGTGAGTCACGCGTTCATCTCAACGATCCAGGCAAACACTGCTGTGGAGAAGAGACATACAACCCTCAGGATGAAATCTGCTGCAGCGGACACAAGTGAGTTGCTCTGTAGAGTGAAACTGTACGTAGATGAAACCTAGCCAGGCAGTTTATCCCAAAGACGTGGGTGGGGTTATCACTGTCTGCAAGCCCAGTTCAGAGTGCCTAAGGGCTAACTATTACATCAGTTGTGACACATTGGAATCTACTTTTGTGAATCCCAAATCACTCCCGTCGCTTCACCCCTCCATTTGCACGTTAGCACGCACCTCCTCGAAGTGTCTCAAAGCTGAGGGAGTGAACATTATCGAGGGTGTAGGGGCCAATTCGAACACCCAGCAAGGCTGCCGGCTCCTGAGCCAGGTGGTATCCCAACATGCACTGAGTTTGCTCAATTCCATGCAGCAGAAGGAAAAGGCGTTTCTAATTATGAGCCATGTGTATTTTGTTTGTCTCTGATTTCAAGGTATGAAACATAAAAATAAAAAATTAAAATAAATAAAAGTTTAATTGTTACTTCGGTATATATATTGTAAAACGATGAGGTAATTTGTTCATTTAAATATCATGCTCATTTTATTTAAATGTGAAACATGAATTGCATCATTAAAGTAATGAGTGTGTCCTGAAGCTGATGAGTTTATTGATCCTCTTGACGTCACCCTCTGAGTTTCGTCAGCGACACCTGACAATGAATGGCCCTCCAAGCTGGTAGGGGTGTGGGGCTGGTTTGGGATTCACTGAATGATGTACAACGGCTTCAAGACGCTGATCTAAAGTAAAAGTTTGAATACACTGCCCTAACCAAAAAAGAGGATCCAAAAAAATAGATTTTGCTGATGGGTTTCTCTTAATTGATTAGCTAAATGGATGGACACCCCTCTTGAGGATTGCAGAGTCTGCTGGTTTTGGGCATCTCCAGCGGTGGTGCGTGGGTAAAATCACTGGGGAAACCGAGCCAGAAAAAATGTCCATATTACAACCTATGTGTTTTGATAATTGCGTTGTTTGCTCTCTAACCTGTTAGTTCATCTGCCTTGTGACCATGATGCAACCTCTGTCCAGTGAAGTCCACAAAGCATATTACATGTTCAAGCAAGTTAATGCTTCTGACATTTTCGGACTACTAAACAGCTATTGATTTAGAACCACGGAGAGTTACCGCAATTCGCAAAGAAAACAGGAGCTGCCTCCACTATTCCAGCACCATTTCAATATCATCAAATCACCTATGCTTAGTCTAATGCAGTGACAAGTAAAAGATGCCAAAAACATTTTTTTCCCAATCATCATAAGCTAAATATGATGTGGCTGTCCATGTTTCTGATTTGTGTGTTTGCGTGCATAAGTTTGTGCGAGTAGAAAAAATATGTTGACTCACCATACTTAGAGAAATACCATTGCCATCTTCCTCTCTTTCATGGTCTGTCATAGAGTACACACTTTTATTTTTTGTTTTCCTAGTCCACCTGGCTAAAATGCTTGCTCGCAAGTTAACATTTGCCTTTTTACATCTAGTTACATATTGAACTTACAGTTGAAGTCGGAAGTTTACATACACCTTAGCCAAATACATTTGAACTCAGTTTTCACAATTCCTGACATTTAAAACTTCTTACGGCTGAAATCCTGTTAACGGGATCGATATGACAACAGCCAGTGAAAGTGCAGGGTGCCAAATTCAAACAACAGAAATCTCTTAATTACAATTCCTCAAACATACAAGTATTATACACCATTTTAAAGATACACTTGTTGTTAATCCCACCACAGTGTCCGATTTCAAAAAGGCTTTACAACGAAAGCATACCATGCGATTATGTTAGGTCAGCACCTAGTCACAGAAAAACACAGCCATTTTTCCAGCCAAAGAGAGGAGTCACAAAAAGCAGAAATAGAGAGAAAATGAATCACTAACCTTTGATGATCTTCATCAGATGACAGTCATAGGACTTCATGTTACACAATACATGTATGTTTTGTTCGATAAAGTTCATATTTATATCCAAAAATCTCAGTTTACATTGGCACGTTATGTTCAGTAATGTTTTGCTTCCAAAACCTCCGGTGATTTTGCAGAGAGCCACCTCAAATTACAGAAATACTCATAATAAACATTGATAAAAGATACAAATGTTATGCATGGAATTATAGATAAACTTCTCCTTAATGCAACCGCTGTGTCAGATTTCAAAAAAGCTTTACAGAAAAAGCACACCAGGCAATAATCTGAGTACAGCGCTCAGGCACCAAAACAAGCCATACAGATACCCGCCATGTTGTGGAGTCAACAGAAGTCAGAAATAGCATTATAAATATTCACTTACCTTTGATGATCTTCATCAGAATGCACTCCCAGGAATCCCAGTTCCACAATAAATGTTTGTTTTGTTCGATAAAGTCCATAATTTATGTCCAAATACCTCCTTTTTGTTCACGCGTTTAGTTCACAAATCCAAATTCATGAGGCGCAGGCACTTAGTCCAGATGGAAAGTAAAAAAAGTTATATTACTAAATCCAAACTGGCTTCCCTTGACACTGTTTCTCTGGTGAGATACAGTGGTTTGCGAAAGTATTCACCCCCTTGGCATTTTTCCTATTTTGTTACCTTACAACCTGGAATTAAAATGTATTTTGTATCATTTGATTTACACAACATGCCTACAACTTTGAAGATGCAACATATTTTTATTGTGAAACAAACAAGAATCAAGACCAAAAAAACGGAAAACTTGAGCATGCATAACTATTCACCACCCCTCCCAAAGTCAATACTATGTAGAGCCACCTTTTGCAGCAATTACAGCTGCAAGTCTCTTGGGGTATGTCTTTATAAGCTTGGGACATCTAGCCACTGGGATTTTTGCCCATTCTTCAAGGCAAAACTGCTCCAGCTCCTTGAAGTTGGATGGGTTTCGCTGGTGTACAGCAATCTTTAAGTTATACCACAGATTCTCAATTGCATTCGGGTCTGGGCTTTGACTAGGCTACTCCAAGACATTTAAATGTTTCCCATTAAACCACTTGAGTGTTGCTTTAGCAGTATGCTTAGGGTTATTGTCCTACTGGAAGGTGAACCTCCATTCCAGATTTAAATCTCTGGAAGACTGAAACAGGTTAACCTCAAGAATTTCCCTGTATTTAGCACCATCCATCATTCCTTAAAATCTGACCAGTTCCCTAGTCCCTGCCGATTTAAAACATCCCCCCATCATGATGCTGCCACCACCATGCTTCACTGTGGGGATGGTGTTCTCGGGATGAGAGGTGGTGGGTTGCGCCAGGCATAGAGTTCTCCTTGATGGCCTGAAAGCTACATTTTAGTCTTATCTGACCAAAGTACCTTCTTCCATATGTTTTGGGAGTCTCCAACATGCCTTTTGGCGAACAACAAACGTGTTTGATTATTTTTTCTCTAAGCAATGTCTTTTTTCTGGCCACTCTTCCATAAATCCCAGCTCTATGGCGTGTTCAGCTTAAAGTGGTCCTATGGACAGACACTCCAATCTCCACTGTGGAGCTTTGTAGCACCTTCAGGGTTATCTTTGGTCTGTTTGTTGCCTCTCTGATGAATGCCCTCCTTGCCTGGGCTGTGAGTTTCGGTGGGCGGCCCTCTCTTGGCAGGTTTGTTGGGGTGCCATATTCTTTCCATTTTTAAATAATGGATTTAATGGTGCTCTGTGGGATGTTCAAAGTTTCAGATATTTTTTTCTAACCCAACCCTGATCTGTACTTATCCACAACTTTGTCCCTGACCTGTTTGGAGAGCTCCTTGGTCTTCATGGTGCCGCTTGCTTGGTGGTGCCCGTTGCTTAGTGGTGTTGCAGACTCTGGGGCCTTTCAGAACAGGTGTATATATACTGAGATCATGTGACAGATTACATTTACATTTACATTTAAGTCATTTAGCAGACGCTCTTATCCAGAGCGACTTACAAATTGGAAAACATCATGTGACACTTAGATTGCACACTGGTGGACTTTGTTTAACAAATGATGTGACTTCTGAAGGTAATTGGTTGCACCAGATCTTATTTTAAAGGCTTCATAGCAAGGGGGTGAATACATGTGCACGCACCCATTTTCCGTTTTTTATTTTGTCGAATTTTTTTGAACATGTTATTTTTTTTCATTTCACTTCACCAATTTGAACTACTTTGTTTGTCCATTACTTGAAATCCAAATAAAAATCGATTTAAATTACAGGTTCTTAAGCAACAAAATAGGAAAACACCAAGGGAGATGAATACTTTTGCAAGGCACTGTATATTCATCCTCTTGTGAATTGAAGGAAAAAGAAGAAAACACAGACATGAGAGATACATTTATTTTATGTTTTCTAATTTTTTTCTTGGTACATTTGTTTGTGGAAGGCTGGCTTCCCATGGCATCCATGAATGCACCCCATTGGTCATCTCTCTTCATTGTTCAATCGGTTGATTCAAGTAATCAATGGGATAAAAATCATAATTCTTATAGCTAGAACTCTCCACATTCCATTTCCTTGCTATTCATTGAAATAGAATGGGTAAAATCCAATCAATTAAAAATAATCATCATTACACATGGCTCTGAGTTCACCCAACATGACAGCACAATGGGCACCAAAATCTGAGAGATATGGGCTCTTTTGGTATTGGAAGGTCAAATATCTTTCTCTGCACAGACACCGCAGGTTGGAGAACATGTCCTGCTGTGGAGGGAAGGCCTACGACCCCAGCAGTGGCCAGATGAAGTGCTGTGCAGAGACTCTGTACAACCTGCAGGTTCAGGATGGGCTCTCAGAGGAGGCCCAGTGCTGTGGGAATGTCCTGATGGAGGCCGGCTCCACCTGCTGCTCCGCCCCAGGGCTAGACCTGCTCTACCCTACCCAGCTAGGGTTCACCTGCTGTGGGCACCGCTACCCCAACTCCTCCCTGTGGTCTTGCTGTGCAGGGGTCCTGCACCCAAGGACTGAACGAAACACCACCAGCATGAACATGATTCCAGGTCAGTGGGAACAGGATACACTCCAAACCTGACTCACATTTTTCATCGATCTATGATTTATGTCACAGTTTGAGTTGCGTCTGTTAATCTCTGAAAGGCCCTACGAAAGATTAACCCACAGCCCAGATGAGTCATATGATGATTCTATATGTAGTTCATAAATGATGAAGGGGGTGTGTTTTGATAGGTCCCTGCCTGGATTCTGTCTCTGTCTTAGCCCATTTGACTGTTGTTCATTATCCTCAGGACTTAGGATTCTACCACTGGGGGACCTGAAGACGAAAACGTTGTGTGACAACAAAGGTAAGGCCTCTAGTTTGAAGCACAGGATGAAAGGAAACATGACTCAATACGTCGGCCTTTAGCAAGAACCTTTAGGAAGCAATTGAATCTGCTTTTAAGGGAAGCACAACACTGATCTAAATTGTGTGTGTGTGTGTGTGTCCAGTTCTGCTAGGAACAGTGGAGAGTGTGTCTGTGAAGATGAACAAGCGGTCCATCATGATGGTGAACGTCATGTCCATACAGGCCCGGCGTGGCCATGTCAACGCTCTGCCTTCCCCTCACTACCTCACATTACCCGACCACTGCAGCTCTCCTGAACTGGTGCCGGGCAACACTTACCTGTGGGCGAAAACAAGACATTTCTCAGACACCATAAACATAATCTCTGATCTCAGCGACCATTCCACCCCTCTCCATTCCATCCTCTCCAGGTGCTCAAAATGATACATTTAACCATGTTGAGGGTATACAGTGTTTGTTTATAAATAATGGCACAAGAAAAGCAGTAACATTTTACTTGACACCCAGTGACACAGTCATAACCATTCCATAATATGTCATAACAGCTGACAACCTGTCATAACGTTTATGATATGGTCATAACACTGTCATGACATATATTTAAACTTGTGACATATATTGAGTTATTTTATAGCTGGTTATGACACCTACATAAGAGTGTAAAAACTCACGAAACCTACTACGGTAGTTATTTTGTGGCTGGTTATGACACCTACATAAGAGTGTCAAAACCAACAAAACCTACCACACAAGACAAAACATTGCATTACACCATAGCCTACGTGTCAACAGTATGTTTATGCTAATATATATACAGTGGGGAGAACAAGTATTTGATACAGTGCCGATTTTGCAGGTTTTCCTACTTACAAAGCATGTAGAGGTCTGTAATTTTTTATCATAGGTACACTTCAACTGTGAGAGACGGAATCTAAAACAAAAATCCAGAAAATCACATTGTATGATTTTTAAGTCATTAATTAGCATTTTATTGCATGATATAAGTATTTGATCACCTACCAACCAGTAAGAATTCCGGCTCTCACAGACCTGTTAGTTTTTCTTTAAGAAGCCCTCCTGTTCTCCACTCATTACCTGTATTAACTGCACCTGTTTGAACTCGTTACCTGTATAAAAGACACCTGTCCACACACTCAATCAAACAGACTCCAACCTCTCCACAATGGCCAAGACCAGAGAGCTGTGTAAGGACATCAGGGATAAAATTGTAGACCTGCACAAGGCTGGGATGGGCTACGGGACAATAGGCAAGCAGCTTGGTGAGAAGGCAACAACTGTTGGCGCAATTATTAGAAAATGGAAGAAGTTCAAGATGACGGTCAATCACCCTCGGTCTGGGGCTCCATGCAAGATCTCACCTCGTGGGGCATCAATGATCATGAGGAAGGTGAGGGATCAGCCCAGAACTACACGGCAGGACTTGGTCAATGACCTGAAGAGAGCTGGGACCACAGTCTCAAAGAAAACCATTAGTAACACACTATGCCGTCATGGATTAAAATCCTGCAGCACACGCAAGGTCCCCCTGCTCAAGCCAGCGCATGTCCAGGCCCGTCTGAAGTTTGCCAATGACCATCTGGATGATGCAGAGGAGGAAGGGGAGAAGGTCATGTGGTCTGATGAGACAAAAATAGAGCTTTTTGGTCTAAACTCCACTCGCCGTGTTTGGAGGAAGAAGAAGGATGAGTACAACCCCAAGAACACCATCCCAACCGTGAAGCATGGAGGTGGAAACATCATTCTTTGGGGATGCTTTTCTGCAAAGGGGACAGGACGACTGCACCGTATTGAGGGGAGGATGGATGGGGCCATGTATCGTGAGATCTTGGCCAACAACCTCCTTCCCTCAGTAAGAGCATTGAAGATGGGTCATAGCTGGGTCTTCCAGCATGACAACGACCCGAAACACACAGCCAGGGCAACTAAGGAGTGGCTCCGTAAGAAGAATCTCAAGGTCCTGGAGTGGCCTAGCCAGTCTCCAGACCTGAACCCAATAGAAAATCTTTGGAGGGAGCTGAAAGTCCGTATTGCCCAGCGACAGCCCCGAAACCTGAAGGATCTGGAGAAGGTCTGTATGGAGGAGTGAGCCAAAATCCCTGCTGCAGTGTGTGCAAACCTGGTCAAGAACTACAGGAAATGTATGATCTCTGTAATTGCAAACAAAGGTTTCTGTACCAAATATTAAGTTCTGCTTTTCTGATGTATCAAATACTTATGTCATGCAATAAAATGCTAATTAATGACTTAAAAATCATACAATGTGATTTTCTGGATTTTTGTTTTAGATTCCGTCTCTCACAGTTGAAGTGTACCTATGATAAAAAATTACAGACCTCTACATGCTTTGTAAGTAGGAAAACCTGCAAAATCGGCAGTGTATCAAATACTTCTTCTCCCCACTGTATATATATACAAACACATGCGTATTTATGCACACACTGTATATATTCTTTTAATTGACCATATTAAATTATCATTGTGATTACGCACACATTGATGACACACATGCCCATACCCCAATGCTCTGTTGCTGATGACTGGGATGAATGCAGGAGCAGATTTCAAGAGCAGGACAGGACACCCTCTTTTTGACTGATATAAGGGCATGTACGAGATAAAGCGTATCTGGCTTATATAATTATGATGGTCATAATGCTTCTTGACATTGTCATAAAGTGTATTTTCTTAGTCCAAGTAAAGTGACAGGATGGCCATCAAGCTTCATGACAGTGTCCTAAAGTGTATCTTCTTTAAGTTATTTAAAATACAAAAAGAAAACGTGACTGTTAAGAATTCATAACAACAACAAAGGATGTAAGAAACAAACTTTCAAACCAAAGGAAATTACACTCTTATTTAGGTGTCTTTATCAGCCATAACGCAATCTACAGTGTGCCACAACAGGTATAAATGAATGGGTCATGACAGTGTTATTACCATATAGATGGATAAGAGCGTCTGCTAAATGACTAAAATGTAAAATGTATACGACACCGGGTGTCAAGTAAAGTGTTAGCAAAAAGCTGACTGTAACGTACTCTGTTTCACAGGAACATGGTTCTCTCCGGATATACTGTACCCATCCATACAGCCAGCTGGGTTCTCAGTGGGTAGGACAATTGAACTAAGCAAATGAGGCATACGTTATATTCTTCAAGAAACAATTTGTGTGTCATTCATTTAAAAGTCCAAAAATGTATGTACAGTAGCTATCACAGATTTCCCCTTTAAGCTATCAGATTTTTAAGTTATTTTTATTTGCTTACAAAAATCGACCACCGTTTATGGTCTCTCAGGAGTCATATCTTAGGATAAGCCATATTTTATGATGTTTGTCTGGGTGGTGTTTTCTGTTATGACAAAAGTTCCTTTAATGTTAATGCAATTGTATTGTCTTCGATTCCCTCCTTCAATTCCATACTGAAGCTATTTCTTAATTGAAAGTTAACTTGTTCTACGTGACACTAACATCGTAGGAGTAAACCTTTCTGTGAAGGGATTTGTGGTGGTGGTGAGTGGGAGCAGCAGGTCGTTACATGCTCGCCCACTCTTACAAGTTGCCTCTGAAACTCGTTACACCAATACAATAACATCCCAGGGCACTGTGTCAATGAGCAGAGTATGTTAATGAATAAAGTATTGTGAAACTCTATGTAGAAATGAGACGGAATGCTTATTATGTAGTTAATAACCGGCTGGTTCATCACAACTGACTGAATCTGAGGTGACCTCAGACAGAAGAGACGTTGCCTGAAAAAGGAAGTTGGGTCGCCTCGAGCCATGTTTTTCCTCAGGGTACACCTTTACACAATGAGGTTGAAGCCCGTGGGGCCGGAGTTGAAGCCCATCAAAGTTGTTTCACCATGGCACATGATCGGTAAGTGTCACAATTCAAATTTTACATTGATAAGTTGTTTTGTAATGGTTGATTTGTATTATTTTTGCACAGCAGAGCTCAATACTACAGACTGTGTTTGTCAGTATTCTTACAAATATGAAAATCTGCATACTGTATTACATAGATACTTTGAAGAATAAAGTAATCTTCTCTCTAACACTTTGAAGTTCGTCCAAGATGGCATAGCAGTCAGACGTCTTTTTGTCCTCGTCTTATCGTGTCCCGTATATATATATTTACACCTTTCTTCGCATATCTTTTATATATTTTATTTTCCAAAAACTCAACTTCTAAACACTTTCCTGCAACCCGCCTCACCAATTATTTATTATTTACCTCAAATCTGAAATCCACAATAGAAGCTAGCCAGAAGCTAACCAGAAGCTAACCAGAAGCTAGCCAGAAGCTAACCAGAAGCTAACCAGAAGCTAGCCAGAAGCTAGCCAGTTTACTGGCTAACGTTAGTATTTCAGCTAACCACGGTATGTAGTGATCAGCTATTCCTTTAGCTCGAAAATCTATCGTCACTTTTGTACAACGCGACTCAGACCAGAACATACCGGACCTATTTTTCTCCATATCCCCAGATTTCAACCGCAAGCTCTGGACATTTACACCTGTATTTCGCAGCTAGCTAGCTGCTACCCGTGTGACTATTGGCTTACGTCGATCCCTGGGCTACATCAATTGAGCAAACATAAATTATTCCGGAGCTAGCCAGCTGAAGAGTTCCATCAGCCACTCCTGGGCTACAATCACCTATCCGGACCCGGTTTACTGCCAATGCGGAGCCCCACCGGGCCTTCACGACTGGACTACCGACGTTATCTGCCCGAGGGAGTTATCCAACTGGCACCTCCGTCGCGACGTTACCTGAACGCCCATCTGCGGCCCGCTAATCGTTAGATGTCTTATCGGCTGCTATCTGAATAAGTCTATCGGACAATTTTTTCTTGGGTCACTATAACTATATCTATTTTGCCAATTGGATTGACCCCTCTACCAGACGGAACCCGACTAATCTACCGACGGAAACGTACGAGGTGGCTAAAAACAGACCTGCTCACTATACCTTATCCAACCTTTCAGTTCCACCACCCACACATGCGATGACATCACCTGGTTTCAATGATGTTTCTAGAGACAATATCTCTATCATCATCACTCAATACCTAGGTTTACCTCCACTGTATTCACATCCTACCATACCTTTGTCTGTACATTATACCTTGAAACTATTTTATCGCCCCCAGAAACGTCCTTTTACTCTCTGTTCTAGACGTTCTAGACGACCAATTCTCATAGCTTTTAGCCGTACCCTTATCCTACTCCTCCTCTGTTCCTCTGGTGATGTAGAGGTGAATCCAGGCCCTGCAGTGCCTAGCTCCACTCCTATTCCCCAGGCGCTCTCTTTTGATGACTTCTGTAACCGTAATAGCCTTGGTTTCATGCATGTTAACATTAGAAGCCTCCTCCCTAAGTTTGTTTTATTCACTGCTTTAGCACACTCTGCCAACCCGGATGTTCTAGCCGTGTCTGAATCCTGGCTTAGGAAGAACACCAAAAATTCTGAAATTTTCATCCCTAGCTACAACATTTTCAGACGAGATAGAACGGCCAAAGGGGGCGGTGTTGCAATCTACTGCAAAGATAGCCTGCAGAGTTCTGTCCTACTATCCAGGTCTGTACCCAAACAATTTGAACTTCTACTTTTAAAAATCCACCTCTCTAAAAACAAGTCTCTCACCGTTGCCGCCTACTATAGACCACCCTCTGCCCCCAGCTGTGCTCTGGACACCATATGTGAACTGATACCAACACAAAAACATCCTATGGCGTTCCGAATTAGCATCGAACAGCCCCCGTGATATGCAACTTTTCAGGGAAGCTAGAAACCAATATACACAGGCAGTTAGAAAAGCCAAGGCTAGCTTTTTCAAGCAGAAACTTGCTTCCTGCAACACAAACTCAAAAAAGTTCTGGGACACTGTAAAGTCCATGGAGAATAAGAACACCTCCTCCCAGCTGCCCACTGCACTGAAGATAGGAAACACTGTCACCACCGATAAATCCACTATAATTGAGAATTTCAATAAGCATTTTTCTATGGCTGGCCATGCTTTCCACCTGGCTACCCCTACCCCGGTCAACAGCACTGCACCCCCCACAGCTACTCGCCCAAGCCTTCCCCATTTCTCCTTCTCCCAAATCCAGTCAGCTGATGTTCTGAAAGAGCTGCAAAATCTGGACCCCTACAAATCAGCCGGGCTAGATAATCTGGACCCTTTCTTTCTAAAATTATCTGCTGAAATTGTTGCCACCCCTATTACTAGCCTGTTCAACCTCTCTTTCATGTCGTCTGAGATTCCCAAAGATTGGAAAGCAGCTGCGGTCATCCCCCTCTTCAAAGGGGGGACACTCTTGACCCAAACTGCTACAGACCTATATCTATCCTACCCTGCCTTTCTAAGGTCTTCGAAAGCCAAGTCATCAAACAGATTACCGACCATTTCGAATCCCACCATAACTTCTCCGCTATGCAATCTGGTTTCAGAGCTGGTCATGGGTGCACCTCAGCCACGCTCAAGGTCATAAACGATATCTTAACCGCCATCGATAAGAAACAATACTGTGCAGCCGTATTCATTGACCTGGCCAAGGCTTTCGACTCTGTCAATCACCACATCCTCATCGTCAGACTCGACAGCCTTGGTTTCTCAAATGATTGCCTTGCCTGGTTCACCAACTACTTCTCTGATCGAGTTCAGTGTGTCAAATCGGAGGGTCTGTTGTCCGGGCCTCTGGCAGTCTCTATGGGGGTGCCACAGGGTTCAATTCTTGGACCGACTCTCTTCTCTGTATACATCAATGATGTCGTTCTTGCTGCTGGTGAGTCTCTGATCCACCTCTACGCAGACAACACCATTCTGTATACTTCTGGCCCTTCTTTGGACACTGTGTTAACAACCCTCCAGGCGAGCTTCAATGCCATACAACTCTCCTTCCGTGGCCTCCAATTGCTCTTAAATACAAGTAAAACTAAATGCATGCTCTTCAACCGATCGCTGCCTGCACTTGCCCGCCTGTCCAACATCACTACTCTGGACGGCTCTGACTTAGAATATGTGGACAACTACAAATACCTAGGTGTCTGGTTAGACTGTAAACTCTCCTTTCAGACTCACATCAAACATCTCCAATCCAAAGTTAAATCTAGAATTGGCTTCCTATTCTGCAACAAAGCATCCTTCACTCATGCTGCCAAACATACCCTTGTAAAACTGACCATCCTACCAATCCTCGACTTCGGTGATGTCATTTACAAAATAGCCTCCAATACCCTACTCAATAAATTGGATGCAGTCTATCATAGTGCCATCCGCTTTGTCACCAAAGCCCCATGTACTACCCACCACTGCGACCTGTACATTCTCGTTGGCTGGCCCTCGCTTCATACTTGTCGCCAAACTCACTGGCTCCAGGTCATCTACAAGACCCTGCTAGGTAAAGTCCCCCCTTATCTCAGCTCTCTGGTGACCATAGCAGCACCCACCTGTAGCACGCGCTCCAGCAGGTATATCTCTCTGGTCACCCCCAAAACCAATTCTTCCTTTGGCCGCCTCTCCTTCCAGTTCTCTGCTGCCAATGACTGGAACGAACTACAAAAATCTCTGAAACTGGAAACACTTATCTTCCTCACTAGCTTTAAGCACCAGCTGTCAGAGCAGCTCACAGATTACTGCACCTATACATAGCCCATCTATAATTTAGCCCAAACAACTACCTCTTTCCCTCTGTATTTATTTATTTATTTATTTTGCTCCTTTGTACCCCATTATTTCTATCTCTACTTTGCACATTCTTCCACTGCAAAGCTACCATTCCAGTGTTTTACTTGCTATATTGTATTTACTTCGCCACCATGGCCTTTTTTTGCCTTCACATCCCTTATCTCACCTCACTTACTCACATTGTATATAGACTTATTTTTCTACTGTATTATTGACTGTATGTTTGTTTTACTCCATGTGTAACTCTGTGTTGTTGTATGTGTCGAACTGCTTTGCTTTATCTAGGCCAGGTCGCAATTGTATATGAGAACTTGTTCTCAACTTGCCTACCTGGTTAAATAAAGGTGAAATAAAAAATAAATAAAAAAATGTTAGGGGTGGACCCCTCAAGACCTTAGGTGTTTTATTACATTACTTTTTGTTGTAACTTGTAAGTTATTGTAAATAACCTAAATGTTGTACTAATGTTTTTACATTTGTATAACGTGTTTTCTTGCAGACATTGTGTCACGGCCGTGAAAAGAAGAGGACCAAGGTGCAGCGTGATAAGCGTACATTTTCTTTTATTTAATAAAACTGAAGCCGAACAAAACAATACCGAACAAACACTACAAAAACAAACCGTGAAGCTAAAGGCTATTTGCCCTAAACAAAGTCAACTTCCCACAAAAACAGGTGGAAAAAAGGGTTACCTAAGTATGGTTCTCAATCAGCGACAACGATAGACAGCTGCCTCTGATTGAGAACCACACCTGGCCAAACACAAAGAAATAGAAAACATAGAAATAAAGAAACTAGAATGCCCACCCTAGTCACACCCTGGCCTAACCAAAATAGAGAATAAAAGCCTCTCTATGGCCAGGGCTTGACACATTGGCCGTGTGAAAGTAAGTTGTTGTCAGTTGTTAGTAAGTTGGTTTGTAAGTATATAGCACATGTAATTGTCTTGTATTGCAGGTATCGTTTATAAGCATGTATTTTATATTTTTCCATTTGTAAATTGTCTGTGAGTTGAATGAGTTTGCTTTTTGGTAAATATTTGAAACTTGCTCGAATTGGATGTGAATGTTTACATTTGCATAGTAAATGTATTTATTGCAAGTACAATTTTAAATTGACTGACATTAACTGTTCAGTTGCCCACTTCCTTACTGGTTCTTATCCCTTTTCCCTAGCCATTACTCTTTTGTGTCCAATTCCAAATCAAACTAGGCCAGGGTTGGTTTGGAATTGGACATTGGTTTCTAGTTAGGGTTTACATATCTGGAGGTTCTAGATTTGTGTAAGTAATATGGCAGAAGTGTCCCGGAGCCCATTACACAGCAGGTTGGAGACACACTGAACAAATAAGGGCTTAATTAACCTTTGAGGCTTGTACCTTGATGTGGTGAGAGAGCTTTTTAACTAAACCAGGTGCATGTTATTGAAAATTAAGTAACCTTTGTTTTTGATTTTTCTCCCCTCTTCCCTCTTCCCTTTAGTCTGCTTTTGGTCTCTAGGGATTCTGCCATGTTCCATAACGGAGGCGACAAGACGATAACCAGCTTGAGTAAAATTTAAGCCCCTCTTCCAAGACTGGCTGCCTGTCAAGGACAAATGACATTAAGAACTAACCGCAGCACCTCCGGTCTCTTTCTCTCCTCTCCCTCCAGACGAAATTCTGCATCTAGTGACGTCTGATTGCCCAACAATCTGCCCACTCACATCCTCCCTTCTCCATCCCAGGAGACCTCCTGCCCAACAATCTGCCCACTCACATCCTCCATCCCAAGAGACCTCCTGCCCAACAATCTGCCCACTCATCCTCCCTTCTCCATCCCAGGAGACCTCCTATTCCTTGCCACCCTCATCAAACCCTCTGATGTCAAAAGTTACAGACAGGTATCCTTTGTTTCTTTTCTATTACTGCCATTAACATTATAGCATGTCTAATTAAAACATTTATTTCAATTAAATTAATCAATAACTGTATTTTTACATACCTGATCTACCTGTAACATGTGTGTTTACGTCTCTGTCTCCTCCCCTGTTCCCTTTAACTCTGCTCCTGTTCTCCAGGAACTACAGGCAGAAACCCTTACTAACACCCAGACGTAGATCCACCTAATGTCCTCTGTTACCACCCTCCCAACTTTTCATTACATCATCTACAGCAACTGTTGTCATAATCTGCTAAGAAGGCTTGCTTGCCATATCATACTGAGCACATACAGTATGTGAGATGCAGAGATGAACTGAAAAGACTAGCAGTGCAAACACTCTGAACAAAGAGCTGCAGTGCCTGGACATTGCAGTCTCCCTCTTCAAGTCCCCCTTCCAAGACAGACAGAACCTCCCACCCACCCACACAGCACCCACCTCTTCTCTATTCCACACACCAGAATTCAGTATTTCAGTCTATGATTGCCAAGTGAGTGTACTAAAAATATTTGAAAATAAATGGACAAATCTTGAATATTGCCAGGTTGGTTTTCACAGCTGTTTCATTGTTGTAAATTGTAACACATCCCTTGATGGAATTTTAGTGCAACATTATTCAGTGTTGTATTCTAGGACCTACAGTTGGTACATATATTAAACCAGATACAGTTGAAGTCGGAAGTTTACATACACTTAGGTTGGAGTCATTAAAACTAGTTTTTCAACCACTCCACACATTTCTTGTTAACAAAATAGAGTTTTGGCAAGTCGATTAAGACATCTACTTTGTGCATGACACAAGTCATTTTTCCAACAATTGTTCACAGGTTATTTCACTGTAGCACAATTCCTGTGGGTCAGAAGTTTACATACACTAAGTTGACTGCGCCTTTAAACAGCTTGGGAAGTTCCAGAAAATTATGTCATAGCTTTAGAAGCTTCTGATACGCTAATTGACATCATTTGAGTCAATTGGAGGTGTACCTGTGGATGTATTTCAAGGCCTACCTTCAAACTCAGTGCCTCTTTGCTTGACATCATGGGAAAATCAAAAGAAATCAGCCAAGACCTCAGAATAAAAATTGTAGACCTCACCAAGTCTGGTTCATCCATAGGAGCAATTTCCAAACGCCTGAAGGTACCGTGTTCATCTGTACAAACAATAGTACGCAAGTATAAACACCATGGGACCACGCAGCCATCATACCGCTCAGGAAGGAGACGCGTTCTGTCTCCTAGAGATGAACGTACTTTGGTGCGAAATGTGCAAATCAATCCCAGAACAACAGCAAAGGACCTTGTGAAGATGCTGGAGGAAACAGGTACAAAAGTATCTATATCCACAGTAAAACGAGTCCTATATTGACATAACCTCAAAGCCCGCTCAGCAAGGAAGAAGCCACTGCTCCAAAACCGCAATAAAAAAAGCCAGACTATGGTTTGCAACTGCACATGGGGACAAAGATCGTACTTTTTGGATAAATGTCCTCTGGTCTGATGAAACAAAAATAGAACTGTTTGTTCATAATGACCATCATTATGTTTGGAGGAAAAAGTGGGACCCGAAGAACACCATCCCAACCATGAAGCTTTCCTCCTGCTTTGCTGCAGGAGGGACTGGTGGACTTCACAAAATATATGGCATCATGAGGAAGGGGAATTATTGAATGTCAAGACAGCAGTCAATTTCTTTATATTTTTTATTTATTGAATATTCGAAACATACAATACACTTGCAGTGAAGCTGCTCAATATCTACATCATACCAGTCATCCAACAGATTCCCATTCAGAGCGACACACAGCAGCATCTCGTGTCAATGCCCAGAGAATGAACTAAAGAGAAAAAAGGAAAAGACAGAAGAAAACAGCAAAGAACAATGCAAAAATATTAATTTAAAACATAGGACATCAAGGACAACTTAAAATCATAACATCAATGCCAACTGTACATGTTTGTATGCATGTGTGTGTTGTATGTGTTTATTTGAATGAGAGTGTGTGTATATGCATGTGTACAAACACCTGCACGGCATCAGCCTCAGGCAAACGGCATTAGTTGTAAAAGCACTGCCACTTAGTGTCATTCAAATTTACTTTTTATTATGTTATATTTAAACTTTTTTCTTTGACCATCATTTTATCACTCACACAACAACTCCACTCCCACTTGGCTCCAATTCCACATACCGACCCTCAGTTTCCCTCAGCCCATCCCATCTATCTCTGCTGGCCACCCACTTCGGGTTTCTACACAACACATATCTTTCAACTATGCTGTGATGTTTAACGTACAATTTCAATCTATCTAATCAAATAGAATCCACAGATTGCGAGTTGAAGATAAATACTTTTACTAAGATTATTAGTATATCAGAAGTTAAAGCTTGGTCGCAAATGGGTCTTCCAAATGGATAATGAGCCCAAGCATACTTCCAAAGTTGTGGCAAAATGGCTTAAGGACAACAAAGTCAAGGTTGGAGTGATTGGAGTGGCCATCACAAAGCCCTGACCTCAATCCTATAGACAATGTGTGGGCAGAACTGAAAAAGTGTGTGTGAGCAAGGAGGCCTACAAACCTGACTCACTTACACCAGCTCTGTCAGGAGGAATGGGCCAAAATTCACCCAACTTATTGTGGGAAGGTTGTGGAAGGCTACCCGAATGTTTTACCCAAATGAAACAATTTAAAGGCAATCCTACCAAATACTAATTGAGTGTATGTAAACATCTGACCCACTGGGGATGTGAAATAAAAGCTGAAATAAATCATTCTCTCTACTATTATTCTGACATTTCACATTCTTAAAATAAAGTGGTAATCCTAACTGACCTAAGAAAGGGAATTTTTACTCTGATTAAATGTCAGGAATTGTGAAAAACTGAGTTTAAATGTATTTGGCTAAGGTGTATGTAAACTTCCGACTGTAGGTGTAATGAGCTATGCAATATATTTTTTTGTCATATTAGAGGACTATTATTATATTATTTCAGTGTAGATAAGATAAGTTCAAAAGGAAAATATGCCAGATAAGCTAGTGCATCACTCAAATGGATTTGCGTATGACTGGAAATACAATTTTGTGTCCCTCCTTCTTGATGGCGGAGAGAAAAATTTGCATTTTAAAGTGAATTTCCTGTAATTCTACACATTTTACCATGGGGTGGAAAGATATTTTCATTTTTTTTAAAGCTAATTTCCTGAAAAACAACTTATTTAGCCTTGGGGCTGAGAGAAAATGTTTGCAGTTTTACAGCTTATTTCCTGCAATTCTACACATTTTACCATGACATATGAGTGAGAGTGACTAACAAAATCAATGGGGGACCCCTGGAGGTCAGGGCCCCTGAGCATGTGCCATGCGTGAACGGTCGGTTTTCAGCCATGATTGCTACAAGTTTAGATAGATGGGTAGACTAATTTACCAATAATTTTTTTTTTGCTGACATGGCAAATGAAGTAACTGTCAGTGACTTTTTTAAATTAACCTTTATTTTGACAGGGAAGTCATACTGAGACTATTGTCTCTTTTACAGATGAGTCCTGCATAAATAAATCAAACACATACAATATACAAAATGACAAAACATATGAAGAAAAACAAACACATTTACCAACATAGAGGTCTCCGATCAGTTCAGACCAATGAAGTGTGGGAGGGCTAGCGGCCTGGGGTCCTAAGTGCAAAAAATGGCGTTGTGTTTTGGGCTATTGTGGTGAGCTAACAAATATATGTTGTGTTTTCGCTGTAAAACATTTTAAAAATCGGACATGTTGGCTGGATTCACAAGATGTTTATCTTTCATTTGCTGTATTGGACTTGTGATTTCATGAAATTATATTATATTATATCCCTGTGGCGCTAGGCTAGTCAGCGTTTCTGATGAGAATGATCCCAGATCCGGGATGGGTAGTCCAGAAAGGTTTTAAGGCCTCGAGCCGACCCCGTCTACAGCGCACAACAGCTAGGTTGGTACTGCACTGTTGACATGTGGGTGATGAGGTGACGTCCTCCACTGCCAAGACATTTGCTGTCTGGTAGCCCAGTCTGATGAGGCCGTGAGCAGTGGTGGTGAGGCCTCATCGTGGCCATCGGAGTTCTAGTAATAGTAATAGTAGTAGGGCATCTGTTCAAGAAACAGCCAAAAGATTTTAAAAAGTGGCAGATTTAGGTATTATGTTCTTTAATCACGCAACTAATTATACTGAACAAAAATATAAAAGCAACAATTTCAACGATTCTAGTGAGTTACAGTTCATAAGGAAATCAGTCAATTTAAATAAATACATTAGGCCCTAATCTATGGATTTCACATGAATGGGCAGGGGCGGAGCCATGGTGGGCCTGGGAGGGCATTGGACCACCCACTTGGAGGCCCACCCACTAGGGAGCTAGGCCCAGACAGTCAGAATGAGTTTCCACAGAAAAGGGGTTTATTAGAGACAGAAATTCTCCTCAGTTTCATCAGCTGTCCGGGTGGCTGGTCTCAGACGATTCCGCAGCTGAAGATGTGGAGGTCCTGGGCTGGCGTGGTTACATGTGGTCTGCGACTGCCAAATTCTCTAAAACAACATTGGAGGCAGCTTATGGTAGAAAAATGAACAAAACATTCTCTGGCAACAGCTCTGGTAGACACCACTGCTTATACTCCAATTTCATTTTTTTTTATGTGACAAAAGAACATAATTTTTTTAACTGAATTATTTAAATTACTTATTAATTAATTAATTGCACAGACAGATTTGTTGGTTTGTTTCTCTTTCATTAATTGAAAGATAAAGGAGACTGTCCGTAGTTATTTGGTCTTTCCTGCCTAAAAGCTTCTGCATGTACATTTACATTTACATTTAAGTCATTTAGCAGACGCTCTTATCCAGAGCACGTACACACCCTTCTCTCTAAGTAGTGAGAACACCGCTGGGTCTCTATGTATTCTCTCGATCAGAATGTCCTTATGCGCACAGACAACAAAGTCTGCTGATAAGACAGGAGGCTCCCCACCTGTACCTTTCCAAAGTGGGAGTCGACTAAAAGCGTTTCGACAGACATCCCATCCTGCAGATCAATGCCTTGGAAAGAGGGTCAAAGTTCTTGTATGTCTCTTCTATCTGGAGTACTGATAGGTCAGGGAGAGGTCCAAGGGCGCTGTAGAGTGTACTTCTGCAAAGCAAAGCAGCCGCTGTGGTTAGCCAATCTAAACAATGTACTTGAAATCACCTGAAATGAAATAATTTTATACAGTCAAAGTGTAATAGGATATGACCAGCTACTACCTACTATACTGGCTATTAGGGATACTCACCTAATCCCTCCTTCTGCCATGCGCTTTTTGGTGGGCTTGGTGATGGTCATTTTGCGTATGGGCCCAGGTTTCAGACCCTGTAAAAAGTTAGTAGAAGGGCACTATTCTAAATCTAATCATAAGTCGATTTAAGTTTTCATTAAATCATTTCTTTACATTATGATGTGATTATAACCATATGATTCTGATATGTGGTATAGCTATTAAAACATACCATAGTCCTTGGCTTATGCCACTGCTGCTCGGCCTCTGTGCAGCTGTGCACAGGCGGAACGGCTGGTGTTCCGCAAATACAGGTTTGAACTTTTCTATTAAAGTATTATGCCCTTGTTTAAATATAATCTAATGCGTCCAACATTAACAGATCTTACAGAAACAGTAAGAACGAAGACGGAACAATTACTACACTAAGAACGGTTTCACAGACTTTTGTTAAGCCTAGTCCAAGACTATGCAATGCCTCTTAACTTCTCTAGGATATGTGGGACGCTAACGTCCCACTTGGCCAAAAGCCAGTAAAAATGCAGAGCGCCAAATTCTAATATATTACTATAAAAATCAAACTTTCATGAAATCACACATGAAAGATACCAAATTAAAGCTACACGTGTTGTGAATCCAGCCAACATGTCTGATATCAAAAAGGATTTAGGGCGAAAGCCCACCAAACGATTATGTTAGGTCAGTACATAGCCACAGAAAAACACAGCCATTTTTCCAGCCAAAGAGAGGAGTAACAAAAAGCAGAAAAAGAAAAATTAATCACTAACCTTTAATGATCTTCATCAGATGACACTCATAGTACTTCATGTTACACAATACATGTATGTTTTGTTCGGTAAAGTTCATATTTGTATCCAAAAATCTGAGTTTAGGCGGGACGCTACTGTCTCACTTAGCAAAAAGCCAGAGAAAATGCAGAGCGCCAAATTCAAATTAAAACTATAAAAATCAAACTTTCATTAAATCACACATGAAAGATACCAAATTAAAGCTACACTGGTTGTGAATCCAGCCAACATGTCAGAATTCAAATAGGCTTTTTGGCGAAAGCATACGATGCTATTATCTGAGGATAGCACCATTGTAAACAAAGAGAGATAAGCATATTTCAACCCTGCAGGCGCGACACAAAACGCAGAAATAAAAATATAATTCATGCCTTACCTTTGACGGGCTTCTGTTGTTGGCACTCCATGCAGATCCTTATACCCAGTTTTGTAATTGGCTGGTTGGAAACTGATTTGGATTTATCCATTGCAGAACTAAACAAATACAAATGAGTTTATACTTTTCTGTTGTATCATTGGTTTTGAATATGATGATTTTCGATATGACTAATTGGTCAATATGCTAACCGTTGCAGTAGCCTCGTCTAGTGGTAGTGGTCTGATATGTAGACCTATGTGATAAGGAAGACAACCCTTCCATGCTTTGTAGATATTTATGATGTTGAGTCTATATTTTAGCTCAGTACTGGGATATTGCCATAGAGCATTATGGGGGTTCAATGTAATGGAACGCTTGGTGACATTGTTGGATGGAGATTAAGAGTGAAAAGTGTTAGTTGAGCATTTTTGGAATATTATTGAATTCAAATTAGTTTTTTCAAATTACAGGAGACGGAGGTATATTATAAATTGTTTTCTTGATTTTATAACTTTATTTTTGTGTCAAAATGTATTTAATTTTTGTCACGTTCCTGACCTGTTTCTGTTAGTTTTGTATGTGTTAGTTGGTCAGGACGTGAGTTTGGGTGGGCAGTCTATGTTTTCTGTTTCTATGTTTGTTTAAGGGTTGCCTGGTATGGCTCTCAATTAGAGGCAGGTGTTTGGCGTTTCCTCTAATTGAGAGTCATATTAAGGTAGGTGTTTTCACACTGTTTGTTGTGGGTGGTTGTCTCCTGTGTCTGTGTCTATGTACATTGCGCCACATGGGACTGTTTTTGGTTTGTTTGGTTTTTTCGGTTTATGTAGTCTGTTCCTGTTTCATGCGTTCTTCGTTATATGTAAGTTCTTATGTTCAGGTGCGTCTACGTCGTTTGTTGTTTTGTAGTTTGTTAAAGTGTTTTTGTGTTTTTTCGTCTTTACTTTAATAAATATTATGTCTTCATACCTCGCTGCACATTGGTCTTCCGATTCCTCTCCTCGTCCGAGGAGGAGGAAGAGCTAGAGCACCGTTACAATTTTGCCTTGCTAACTTCAGTCGCTAGCTAGCTACCAGCGAGAGTGTGCAGTTCTCTCCGCCAGAATGGTAGAATGGCCAAAGCTGCCGACTTTTTGTTGAAGAACCCCTTTCATTCTCTGGGGTACTGTGGTAGGAGAATCAGAATTAGCTAAGTAACATAGATAATTAAGATGTCTTATCTGCAGAATATGCTTATATGATTTAACTGTTGAACTCTTGTTATTAGAATGTCTCCCTTTGTGTTAGCAGCTGCACTTCCTTCCCCATATGGACCCTGGGGCCAAGAGATGGGAGGAGTCAGGCTTGTCGATCACATGTCCCTGTTGCTATGCAGAATATCAGAAAGAGAATAGGGCAAAGGAAATGTGTATTTAATATAAACCATGTGAAGGGATGGTGTGAGTAATGGAAACCAATCACTTTTCTCCACATTGTCTGTGCGTCAGTCACTCCCTCTTTGGGCCTTGGAGGAGATTGTCCTCTCCCTTGGTTCCCTTTATAGCAAGGTGGAGACTAAGTAATGAAATATGTCCTTTTGGTGTTTGGAATTGTACGCCATTGTATGTGATCTCTGAGGTTGCATCTATCTTGTAACCCATTAAAATATTAGAGGTTAATGCAGCGCATTCTTTCACGTGCGCTCAAGTAGGCTTTACACTTTCCTCCAGTATTTATTTAGCAAAGATGATAACACAATCACTCCAGACAGACACAAGAAAAAACAATTGACAAATGTTGCAGCAGCCTAGGCTACACCGAAACATTAGATCTAACTTGCTGTATGGGATGAAAATGAGACTGTTTTTCAGTCTGATCAACTGAAGTCTGCTAATAAGAGCAGCTGCATACAGCCTATGCGCCCTGTCCATCTGTTCAGGGTAAACTAATTGGTAATGTTATGTATTTAATAGTCCAATTGTGTGTCAGGAGAAAATGTGAATGTGATCAAATGTAGTTTATACTCAAAATCGGGCTGGTTAGGCTGCCTATACGTTTTTAATCCACAATTATTAACTGGAATGAATCAGTCAACATAGTAGTGATGACAGATGTGAGTAAATGTTATGTAAGGCCTATAGTTGCATAGGCCTGCATCATGGAAACATGCATAAAGCAAGCTCAGACCTGTGAGTTCTGTTGTCTGGGTAGAAAAAGTCCCCCTCCTTACCTAGTCTAAATATAATTCATATGAACAAATCTAAGGTAGCTGCAGTTTGACAGGTTTTCATCCCCCCCAAGCCCAGGAGTTATTTAAACCATATGACCCGATCAGGAAAAACTGGTCTCATCCTAGCCCATATAAAACCTTTTAACAACTGATTAATCACTGTCATACTTTACAAGGTTCAGAGTTTTCCTAGTTAGATTAACATATAAGGAAAAACTCTGAGTTTCGCGCCTGATTTGTATCTTAGTCATCGACATAACAGACCCTGGATCAGTTATGGAGAGGAAACGAGCAGGAAATATCAAATAAGACATTTGCTGTAGTATTTAATCTTTTCATTTCATGGCACACAATTAGATATTTAAAATGATCAACTTGGATTAGCTAACACAACATGACATTGGAACACAGGAGCGATGGTTGCTGATAATGGGCCTATGTACGCCTATGTTGTCACGACTTCCGCCAAAGTCGGTCCCTCCTTGTTCAGGCGGCGTTCGGCGGTCTACGTCACTCCACTTTTCATTTTCCATTGGTTTTGTCTTTGTTTTCTACACACCTGGTTTCTATTCCCCAATTACATGTTCAAATCAAATCAAATCAAATTTTATTAGTCACATACACATGGTTAGCAGATGTTAATGCGAGTGTAGCGAAATGCTTGTGCTTCTAGTTCCGACAATGCAGTAATAACAACAAGTAATCTAACCTAACAATTCCACAACTACTACCTTATACACACAAGTGTAAAGGGATAAAGAATATGTACATAAAGATATATGAATGAGTGATGGTACAGAACGGCATAGGCAAGATGCAGTACATGGTATAGAGTACGGTATATACCTATGAGATGAGTACTGTAGGGTATGTAAACATAAAGTGGCATAGTATAAAGTGGCTAGTGGTCCATGTATTACATAAGATGGCAAGATGCAGTAGATGATATAGAGTACAGTATATACATATACATAAGAGA
Organism: Salvelinus fontinalis; assembly: GCF_029448725.1. Classification (NCBI taxonomy): domain Eukaryota; kingdom Metazoa; phylum Chordata; class Actinopteri; order Salmoniformes; family Salmonidae; genus Salvelinus; species Salvelinus fontinalis. Next base: position 46,252,795 of record NC_074697.1, on the reverse strand, counting down.
TGTGTAATGTAGGGTATGTAAACATTATATTAGGTGGCATTGTTTAAAGTGGCTGGTGGTACATTTTTACATAATTTCCATCAATTCCCATTTTTAAAGTGGCTGGAGTTGAGTCAGTATGTTGGCAGCGGCCGCTAAATGTTAGTGGTGGCTGTTTAACAGTCTGATGGCCTTGAGATAGAAGCTGTTTTTCAGTCTCTCGGTCCCTGCATTGATGCACCTGTACTGACCTCGCCTTCTGGATGATAGCGGGGTGAACAGGCAGTGGCTTGGGTGGTTGTTGTCCTTGATGATCTTTATGGCCTTCCTGTGACATCGGGTGGTGTAGGTGTCCTGGAGGGCAGGTAGTTTGCCCCGGGTGATGCGTTCTGCAGACCTCACTACCCTCTGGAGAGCCTTACGGTTGTGGGCGGAGCAGTTGCCGTACCAGGCGGTGATACAGCCCGACAGGATGCTCTCGATTGTGCATCTGTAGAAGTTTGTGAGTGCTTTTGGTGACAAGCCGAATTTCTTCAGCCTCCTGAGGTTGAAGAGGCGCTGCTCCGCCTTCTTCACAACGCTGTCTGTGTGGGTGGACCAATTCAGTTTGTCCGTGATGTGTACACCGAGGAACTTAAAACTTTCCACCTTCTCCACTACTGACCCGTCATTATTTAACCCTCTGTTTACCACATGTTAGTGTGTGTATGTCACGCCCTGACCTTAGAGATCCTTTTAATTCTCTATTTGGTTCGGTCAGGGTGTGACTAGGGTGGGCAATCTATGTTTTCTATTTCTTTGTTGGCTGGGTATGGTTCCCAATCAGAGGCAGCTGTCTATCGTTGTCTCTGATTGGGGATCATACTTAGGCAGCTTTTTCCACCTGTAGTTTGTGGGATCTTGTTTTGGTACTGTGCTGTTTAGCCCTACTAGACGTTACGTTTTTTTTTTTTCCCTCGGTGTTTCATTTAATAAATTAAAATGTACGCCTACTACTCTGTACCTTGGTCCGATCCTTCCATTGACGAGCGTAACAGCGTGTTTATTGATTGTTCATGGCGGTACTTGTCGGCTGGTTATGTTTGCCGGGTTATGTATATACGCCCGTTATTTTCGACTGACCTGTAGTTCTCGGCACTTTGAGTATTGTCTGTATACTGGTGCTGTCGTGGAATGAAATACCTTTTACACTAATTTCTGCCTCCTGCGCCGGATTCACTGCACCAGTTAACCACCGCCTGACATACGTAGATATACCATAAACAAATTGTCCGTTTCTGGCTACAATAGTCATTTACAACTTTAACAATGTCTACACTGTATTTCTGATCAATGTTATTTTATTTTAATGGACCCAAAAATTTGCTTTTCTTTCAAAAACAAGGACATTTCTAAGTGACCGCAAACTTTTGAACGGTAGTGTATATGAATAGACATGTCTACTCTCTGACTTTCTCCAAGTTGTTTTCAGTGAATTGACTTCTTTATTAACACAGCTTATCTTTGTCTCCATAATCACCTTTTATTGTCAGTTTATAACCTTCGCCAGCTCAAATTAGTTTATTGTCCCTGAGTTTACTCAGGGAATATTGGCGCTATGCTTTACCATACACACAGTAGTGGCATGAATGACGCTTATTTGTAGAGGATCTAGAAAATAGGATACAGTATATTCAAAGTCTCTAAAACAGCATGAAATTACATTTGACATGTAGGCACTCCTGTCTATGATTTGTGTTAAACAAAACATATGTGATGCTCAAAACGTTTTATTTTCTCTGCATAGGTCATAGAGAGCATAGATCTGCTGTGTTAGAACTGTTTTAGAATAATGTCACGTTGGGCTTTCTTTGAGACACTTTCAGTCAGAGCTTTGTACATCAAACAGGAAGAGGCTGTGTGATCCACTTTAGAATGGTGTGATTAACTGGGAAGGTTTCCAAGGAGTCGAACCATCTCCCACAGCAAGACCCTTGAAGGTGAGAGGGAAAGATCATGCATTCACCTTATTTGTTGGATATGTAACAATTATTTACTTAACAAACAGTAAGATATTTCTGTCCTGCTAATGTTGAGTTTTATGGTGTCCACTCTAGCTTCCAGCAGGTAGTCTGGGTGTCGTGGACATTGGTTAGCTGGAGCTGACAATTGATTGACTTGGTGATAAAACCTACAGATGGCATTCCAGTGGCAGGATGTGGGGTGATTGTAACTGGGATAGAGAGGAGAAGAACAATGCCTCAGTGTCTCCTCTTCCTGGCATCTGGGGAACTAAGTAAAACACCATCCTATGTAAATAACCAAGGTGGCTTGTGGGAATGTTAGAAATGACTGACTAAGCAATCTTGGTATCAGCTACATAAAAACTGTACAATGTATGTTAAGGCTCTCAGCCTAACAGTCAGAACAAGACTGTTGGGCTGACAGTCTCATTATTGCAATAATTAATTGATATTAAATAAAGATGATTGTTAGAAGTAATGACCAAGTCTCTCTCAGTACTGAATTTCCATGACAAAGGAAACATGTGAAAGATGCATTTTCTGGCTCCCTTTCCTAATTTCTTTTGCGAAGTTCTCCCCTAAATTGTTTCTACCACAAGTTGTTTCCATTCCCATTCTCTTTTCTTAGGTTGCTACAATACCACTCATGCACTATTTTTGGTTTGGACCACTTCAGAATTCCTGACTCTTTCAAGCAATTTTTGGGAGCCTGTGTCAACCAATTATTTTGATATAATTTCATTGTGGTTTCTTCAATCCCCTACAGATCAGTGATTACTTTTCGGAAGAGAGGAGGGAAGTATGCTTTTTTTGACCAAACCCTCTTGAGACACCATCACATCAGTTCCTCCACTTAATATCAGCAAGATTATAATGTGTTCCTAGTGTATACAGTTGTTTGCCCCATAACTGCATACCTCTATGTATGGAACTGGACAGCTTTGATTGATGGTTGTTTATGTAGAATTGAACTGAACCAAATCTTATTTTTCTGTCATACAGTAGTTCTGTTACAATAAATGAAATAATTCCCACCAAAATGCCTGAACTCCATTAATTATTTGTTTGTGCTAGTACAATGTTTTATGTGCTATATCACAGTCAATATCTGATAGATTTAAAAACTAATTTTGGAGTATCTTCATCCATTGTCCAACTGTTGCATTTATTAGGATAGCTTTTAATGAAACTTTATATATATATATTTTATGACCGTTGCAGTGTTGACAGATGCTCCTCTGTCTTCTCTGTCAATCAAACCGATTTCAGATAAAAAGGTAAAAAACTTTCTGACCTCTGTGCGTGAAGGTGTACCTTGAGGAAAAGTATGGCTCATGAATACAAAACTTGCTTGTTCAGGCAATGTCTCTTCTATCTATGAGGTTACACTACCTCCGATTCATAGTAAGTGACGTTTATCAACTCCATAATAAGCTCACAATACTTTTTTCACCTAGCCAAAACGCCCAGCGCCATGTGATGTTCTTGCATTTCTTAATTTCAGGAACATGTCCTAGAGGCATCTTGTGGGAGTGGGCGAGCACTTAACGAACATCTTATCCAATTTGTTCTTCTTAAATCTTATACACATTATTTACACGCTGCCTCTGATTTCAAGTGTCGTAAAATGGTATGTATGCGGGATAGCATAAAGGACTTAACGAACATCTTATCCAATTTGTTCTTAAAGGGAACCCCCCCTCAAAGCCACATTTATTGATGCATGATGAAGTCACACACCTACATACAATGTTTGCTTAGAAAAATTGGCTTTATTTCCTGCCGTTTCACAACGTGATGCAATCACTTCACATGCAGGTTTACGCCTACGATGTTAGTGTCACGTTGATCAAAGAGATAACTTTCAGTGAAGAAATAGCTCCAGTATGGAATAGTCATTATTAAGACAATACAATTGCATTAACATCAAAGGAACTTTTATTATAATATAACAGAAAACACTACCCAAACAAACATTATGAAATATGGTCGTTTTTTGTGAGCAAATAAAAATTCATTAAAGATATACTGATAGTTTAAATTCATCTGTGATGGCTAAAAAAAAAAATCGGAATTTTAATTTATTGATATACAAATAGACTCTTGAAGAATATAACGTATGCCTCATGAGCTTAGTTAAACTGTCCTACCCCATCAGAACACAAAATATAAGCTATTTTTTAAGCCATAGTTTGTATGGCCTCAAAACATGTATTGCCTCAACACATGGTCAAAAGTATCATTTTGAGCACCTGGAGAGGATGGAATGGAGAGGGGAGGAATGGTCGCAGAGATCAGAGATTAAGTTTATGGTGTCAGAGAAATGTCTTGTTTTCACCCAGATGTAATTGTTGCTCAGCACCAGTTCAGGAGAGCTGCAGTGGTCGGGTAATGTGAGGTAGTGAGGGGCAGGCAGGGCGTTGACATGGCCACGCCGGGCCTGTATGGACATGACGTTCCCCATCACGATGGACCGCTAATTCATCTTCACAGACACACACTCCACTGTCCCTAGCAGAACTGGACACACACACACTTTAGATCAGTGTTGTGAAACCACTGTACATCAATGAGTCAAAGTGCTTCCCAAAGTGATTCAAGTGCTTCCCACTGTATTGTCATGTTTCCTTTCATCCTGTGCTTCAAACTGGAGGCCTGAACTCTAGTGTCACACAGGACTTCTGTCTTCAGGCCCCCCAGTGGTAGAATCCTAAGTCTTGAGGATAGTAAACAACAGTCTAATCAAACGGGCTAAGACAGAGACAGAATCCAGGCAGGGACCCATCAAAACACACCCCCTTTATCTTTTATGAACTACATATAGAATCATATCACTCGTCTGGCCTGTAAGTTGGTCTTTCGGTGATCATTCAGAGATCATTTGGTATTTGGTATTTTATTAGGATCAACTCAAGGACAGAACTACATCAATTTAAAAAAAGGCTCACATGGCCAACATATCAATACATACACACAAACTATCTAGGTCAAATAGGGGAGAGGTGTTGTGCGGTGAGGTGTTGCTTTATCTGTTTTATATACCGTTGTTTGCTGTTTATTTGAGCAATATGAGATGGAAACGGAGTTCCATGCAATAACGGCTCTATATAATACTGTACGCTTTCTTGAATTTGTTCTGGATTTGGGGACTGTGAAAAGACCCTTGATGCCTTGTCTGGTGGGGTAAGTGTGTGTGTCAGAGCTGTGTGTAAATTGAATAGGCAAACAATTTGGAATTTTCAACACATTCATGTTTCTTATAGAAAGGAGAAGTGATGCAGTCAGTCTCTCCTCAACTCTTAGCCAATAGAGACTGGCATGCATAGTTTTTATATTAGCCCTCTGATTACAATGAAGAGCAAAACATGCTGCTCTGTTCTGGGCCAGCTGCAGCTTAACTAGGTCCTTCCTTGCAGAACTCGACAACATGACTGGACAAAAATCATGATAAGACAAAACTAAAGCCTGCAGGAGTGGTGTAAAAAAATCAGAGCATCTCTCCCCATCTTTACAACCATTGAACCTATATGTTTTGACCATGACAATTTACAATCTAAGGTAACACCATGTAATTTACTCTCCTCAACTTGCCACACCATTCATTACCATATTCAGCTGAGGTCTAGAACTTAGGGAATGATTTGTACCAAATACAATGCTCTTAGTTTAGATTAACAGATGTAACTCAAACAGTGACATAAATCATGGATCGATGAAAAATGGGAATCAAGTTCAGATTGTATCGTGTTCCAACTGAGATTGTATCCTGTTCCCACTGACCTGGAATCATGTTCTTGCTGGTGGTGTGTGGTTCAGACCATGGGTGCAGGACCACCACGCAGCAAGACCACAGAGAGGCGTTGGTTAGCGGTGCCCACAGCAGGTGAACCCTGGCTGGATAGGGTAGAGCAGGTCTAGCCCTGGGGCAGAGCAGCAGGTCTGAGTGGAGCCGGCCTCCATCAGGACACTCCTACATCCTCTGAGAGCCTTTCTTGAACCTGCAGGTTGTACAGAGTCCCTGCACAGCACTTCATCTTGCCACTGTTGGGGTAGTAAACCTTTCCTCCAGATATCTTTTTTTAGACCTCCAAGTACCAAAAGAGTCCATGTCATCTCTCAGAATTTGATGCCTATTGTGGTGTCATGTTGGGTGAACTCAGGGCCATGTACTGATGATTATTTATAATTGATTGGATTTTACCCTTTATATTTCGATGAACAGCACTCAAGGAAATGGAATCTGGAGAGTTTTAGTCCATTCATTACTTGAGCAATGAAGAGAGATGCCCAAAACCAGCAGACACTGCCATCCTCAAGAGGGGAGGCCTTCCATTTAGGCAATTAAGAGAAATCAATCAGCAAAATCTATTTTAAGATTGTCTTTTTGGTTAGGACAGTGTATTCAAACTTTTACTTTAGATCAGCATCTTGAAGCCGCAGTACATCATTCAGTGAATCCCAAACCAGCCCCTCGCCCCTACCAACTTGCTTGGAGGGCCCTCAGTTGTCAGGTATTGGTGACGAAACTTAGAGGGTGACGTCAAGAGTGGCGAGGGGATCAATAAACCCTTCAGCTTCAGGACACACTCCTGAATTGAACGATGCAATTCATGTTCCAGATTTATCATGCAAAATGACCTTGAAATTCAAAATGAACAAATTTCTCCATACACTTAGGTTGGAGTCATTAAAACTAGTTTTTCAACCACTCCACAAATGTCTTGTTAACAAAATATAGTTTTGTCAAGTCGGTTAAGACATCTACTTTGTGCATGACACAAGTAATTTTCCCCAAATTTTTACAGACAGATTATTTCACTTATTGTATCACTGTATCACAATTCCTGTGGGTCAGAAGTTTACATACACTAAGTTGACTGTGCCTTTAAACAGCTTGGAAAGTTCCAGAAAATGATGTCATGGCTTTCGAAGCTTCTGATAGGCTAATTGACGAGTCAATTGGAGGTGTACCTGTGGATGTATTTCAAGGCCTACCTTCAAACTCAGTGCCTCTTTGCTTGACATCACGGGAAAATCAAAAGAAATCAGCCAAGACCTCAGAATAAAAATTGTAGACCTCTCCAAGTCTGGTTCATCCGTAGGAGCAATTTCCAAACGCTTGAAGGTACCACGTTCATCTGTACAAACAATAGTACGCAAGTATAAACACCATGGGACCACGCAGCCGTCATACCGCTCAGGAAGAAGACGCGTTCTGTCTCCTAGAGATGAACGTACTTTGGTGCGAAATGTGCAAATCAATCCCAGAACAACAGCAAAGGACCTTGTGAAGATGCTGGAGGAAACAGGTACAAAAGTATCTATATCCACAGTAAAATGAGTCCTACAGTGGGGCAAAAAAGTATTTAGTCAGCCACCAATTGTGCAAGTTCTCCCACTTAAAAAGATGAGAGAGGCCTGTAATTTTCATCATAGGTACACTTCAACTATGACAGACAAAATGAGAAAAGAAAATCCAGAAAATCACATTGTAGGATTTTTTATGAATTTATTTGCAAATTATGGTGGAAAATAAGTATTTGGTCAATAACAAAAGTTTATCTCAATACTTTGTTATATACCCTTTGTTGGCAATGACAGAGGTCAAACGTTTTCTGTAAGTCTTCACAAGGTTTTCACACGCTGTTCTTGGTATTTTGGCCCATTCCTCCATGCAGATCTCCTCTAGAGCAGTGATGTTTTGGGGCTGTTGCTGGGCAACAAGGACTTTCAACTCCCTCCAAAGATTTTCTATGGGGTTGAGATCTGGAGACTGGCTAGGCCACTCCAGGACCTTGAAGTGCTTCTTACGAAGCCACTCCTTCGTTGCCCGGGCGGTGTGTTTGGGATCATTGTCATGCTGAAAGACCCAGCCACGTTTCATCTTCAATGCCCTGTGAAGGAGGTTTTCACTCAAAATCTCACGATACATGGCCCCATTCATTCTTTCCTTTAGTCGTCCTGGTCCCTTTGCAGAAAAACAGCCCCAAAGCATGATGTTTCCACCCCCATGCTTCACAGTAGGTATGGTGTTCTTTGGATGCAACTCAGCATTCTTTGTCCTCCAAACACGACGAGTTGAGTTTTTACCAAAAAAAGTTATATTTTGGTTTCATCTGACCATATGACATTCTCCAAATCTTCTTCTGGATCATCCAAATGCTCTCTAGCAAACTTCAGACGGGCCTGGACATGTACTGGTTTAAGCAGGGGGACACGTCTGGCACTGCAGGATTTGAGTCCCTTGCGGCGTAGTGTGTTACTGATGGTAGGCTTTGTTACTTTGGTCCCAGCTCTCTGCAGGTCATTCACTAGGTCCCCCCGTGTGGTTCTGGGATTTTTGCTCACCGTTCTTGTGATCATTTTGACCCCACGGGGTGAGATCTTGCGTGGAACCCCAGATCGAGGGAGATTATCAGTGGTCTTGTATGTCTTCCATTTCCTAATAATTGCTCCCACAGTTGATTTCTTCAAACCAAGCTGCTTACCTATTGCAGATTCAGTCTTCCCAGCCTGGTGCAGGTCTACAATTTTGTTTCTGGTGTCCTTTGACAGCTCTTTGGTCTTGGCCATAGTGGAGTTTGGAGTGTGACTGTTTGAGGTTGTGGACAGGTGTCTTTTATACTGATAACAAGTTCAAACCGGTGCCATTAACTTCTTTGGGCTGCAAGCCCGAAGCCGGGCACAATATGACAACAGCCACTTCATGTGCAGGGCGCGAAATTCAAAAGAAATATTTTTGAAATATTTAACTTTCACACATTAACAAGTCCAATACAGCAAATGAAAGATAAACATCTTGTGAATCCAGCCAACATGTCCGATTTTTAAAATGTTTTACAGCGAAAACAGCAAGTATATTTATGTTAGCTCAGCACCAAAAACAAAAAATGACAGACATTTTTCACAGCACAGGAAGCATGCACAAAACCAACCTAACTAACCAAGAAACAACTTCATCAGATGACAGTCTTATAACATGTTATTCAATAAATCTATGTTTTGTTCGAAAAATGTGCATATTTCAGGTATAAATCATAGTTTATATTGCAGCTACAATCGGAAATTGCACCGAAAGCAGACAGAATAATTACACCAACGCCAAATACCTAAATACTCATCATTAAACATTTCTGAAAAATACATAGTGTACAGCAAATGAAAGACAGGCATCTTGTGATTCCAGTCAATATTTCCGATTGATTAAGTGTTTTACAGCGAAAACACAATATAGCGTTATATTAGCTTACCACAATAGCCAGAAACACAAGCCAGTTCCCAGCAGCAAAAGTTAGCGATCGTAACAAACCAGTAAAAGATATATAATTTTTGACTAACCTTGATATTCTTCATCAGATGACAGTCCTATAACATCAGGTTATACATACACTTATGTTTTGTTCAAAAATGTGCATATTTAGAGCTGAAATCAGTGGTTATACATTGTGCTAACGTAGCTACTTTTTCCCACAACATCCGGATTTTTTTCTGACACTTTTTCTGACACACACATTCTGACCAAATAGCTATTCATAAACATAACTAAAAAATACATGTTGTATAGGAAATTATAGATACACTAGTTCTTAAAGCAATCAGCGTGTTAGAATTCTAAAAATAACTTCATTACCACATAAGGCTTACGTTATGGCGACCGAGTGCCCAAAACCTGGGCGGAAAACTAATAGTACACAGTTCGACAGATATATGAAATAACATCATAAAATGGGTCCTACTTTTGCTGATATTCCATCAGAATGTTGTACAAGGTGTCCTTTGTCAAGAACAATCGTTGTTTGGATTTAGAACGTCCTTTTTCCCTCTTGAATTAGCAAGCGCACTAGCCAAGTGGCGCGAAGCTCTCCTTTCTGAACAAAGGCACACAACGCGACACGCCTAACGTCCCGAATAAATTTCAAAAATCTAATAAAACTATATTGAAAAAACATACTTTACGATGATATTGTCACATGTATCAAATAAAATCAAAGCCGGAGATAGTAGTCGCCTATAACGAAAGCTTTTCAGAAGGCAATTCCAGGTCCAACCTCGCGCCTTCCTGGAAACAGGAAATGGGTGACACGTCATTCCAAGAGGATTCATTCCACTTCAGACCAAGATAAACACTCCATGTCTTCTCTCACAGCCTCTTGACATCCAGGGGAAGGTGTATGACATGCATGTATACTAATACGTATCATGCCCATTTATAGGCAGGACCTAGAAGAGAGCATCGATTTCAGATTTTCCACTTCCTAGTCAGGAAGTTTGTGCCAAATGAGTTCTGTTTTACTCACAGATATAATTCAAACGGTTTTAGAAACTAGAGAGTGTTTTCTATCCAATAGTAATAATAATATGCATATTGTACGAGCAAGAATTGAGTACGAGGCCGTTTGAAATGGGCACCTTTTATCTGGCTACTCAATACTGCCCCTGCAGCCCAAACAGGTTAATAATGTTTACATATCTTACATTACTCACAACACATGTATATACTGTATTTTATACCATCTATTGCACCTTGCCTATGCCGCTCGGCCATCGCTCATATACTTGTATGTACATATTCTCATTCACCCCTTTAGATGTGTGTGTATTAGGTAGTTGTTGGGGAATTGTTGGATTACTAGTTAGATATTTCTGCACTGTCGGAACTAGAAGCACAAGCACTTCGCTACACTCGCATTAACATCTGCTAACTGTGTGCATGTGACCAATAACATTTGATTTGATGATTTGCCAGTAACAATGACTCGTTAAAGTGGTGCTTGCTTTATTTTGGGCTATATGCCGTACTATGTCAGTTTTGGCTGCACAGTTCGTTATGTCAGCCCCACCTCTAGCAAGTTAGAGCAGAGCAGATTCTCTTCTGTGCGCTAGTGAATCAGACAGTGGGCAACTAGAGCTCGCTTTGGATCTCTTTTCTATCACTTGGAACTTTCTACCATGTGGCCTTTCTTTTGTGATTGTGTGTGAATTTTGTGTATGTGCATGCTACGGTTTGTTAGTGCATGAAGGTGTCTGTATGTGTGTCTGTTATTTGTGTGTGTGTGTGTTGATACCCTGCTGACTGGTGTGTGTCTCTCTCCCAGTGCTGAGGGAAAACTCCCTATGCTGTAGAGGACCAATGGGTGATGTGCTGTAACCAGACGTTGCACCGTGGGGTGGAGGCTGGGCACCAGTGGTCCTCAGGTGACCACTTGTATCTGCCATCCTGTGACATGGTGTGTGTCACGTGTTTATCTCGATGATCCAAGCAAACCCTGTTGTGGTGAGGAGACATATGACCCTCAGGATGAAATCTTTTGCAACGGACTCAAGTGAGTTGCTCTGTAGGGTGGAAACTGGTTTGTGCAGATGTAGGATTTTAATTTGAGCCAGTTTGCAACAGCAAGAAAATAATCCTGCAGCAACAGGAAATGTTAATTATTATGTAAATGATAATGAATGGACATTTTTGTAATGGTTGGTACATTTTTCGTAAGGGAAAATCCAGTCTGAAATGAAGCCGGTGTTTGGAGGATATATTGGCACGGTGTTGTTTGGCCTAAGACGAAGTCGAGCAAACCGTGGCAAACCGTGCCATATATCCTCCAAACACTGGCTTCGAGGGCATTATCACTTTAATACAATGGTTTACCGACATATTCAAATAATGATTGACATATTTTAATTAAAAACATTATTTTGATTAATTTATTCATACAGTCGTCCTTCCACAAGATATATTCCTGACACAAATCTAGGGTTGCTAGAGACACGACCCAGTTTATAAATTGCCTGGCTGGGCTGATGAGACAGTGGATTGCGCAGTCAGATGGAACAGAGTAAATAGGCATTATAACATCATAGATTTAGCTGGTGGCAACTTGTGCAATAGACACCGACTGGATGGCGGTTTTAACCAATCAGCATTAGATCAGCATTAGATCAACCTTTGTATAAAAATACAGTTCATAATGCCTAAGGGCAAACGATTAGATCACTTTTTCTACAGCAGACTGTATCCAGCCTCCCTTTCTTAAGTGTTGATGAGTGTGTTTGTGTGTGCGTTCTTGCGTGTTTGTGTTACGGCCGTCAAAGGAAGTAGACCAAAGTGCAGCGTGGTGAGCGAACATATTCCTTTTATTAGAAATGACGCCGACAAAAACAATAAACTATACAAAACAACCATGAAGCTTAAGGGCTAAGTGCCACAAACAAAGTTAACCTCCCACAAAGACAAGTGGGAAAGGGGCTACCTAAGTATGGTTCTCAATCAGAGACAACGATAGACAGCTGTCCCTGATTGAGAAACCTACCCGGCCAAAACATAGAAATACAAATAATAGAACTAAAGAACAGAATACCCACCCCAAATCACACCCTGACCATCCCAAATAGAGAAATAAAAAGGATCTCTAAGGTCAGGGCGTGACAGTACCCCCCCCCCCCCCCCCAAAGGTGCGGACTCCGGCCGCAAAACCTGAACCTATAGGGGAGAGTCTGGGTGGGCATCTATCCGCAGTGGTGGCTCAGGTGCGGGACGCAGACCCCGCTCCACTACTGGCTCACCCCATTTTGGAAGCACCTTTGGTGCGGGGACCCTCGTCGCCGACCCCGGAGTGGGGACCCTCGTCGCTGGAGGCCCCGGACTAGGCACCGTCGCTGGGGGCTCAGGACTGGAGACCGTCGCTGGGGGCTCCGGACTGGAGACCGTCGCTGGTGGCTCCGGACTGGAGGCCGTCGCTGGAGGCTTCGTGCCATGACTCCTCGCTGGAGGCTTCGTGCCATGGATCATCGCTGGAGGCTTCTTGCCATGGATCACGCTGGAGGCTTCTTGCCATGGATCACGCTGGAGGTTTCTTGCCATGGATCATCACTGGAGGCTTCTTGCCATGGATCATCACTGGAGGCTTCGTGCCATGGATCATCACTGGAGGCTTTGTGCCATGGATCATCACTGGAGGCTTCGTGCCATGGATCATCACTGGAGGCTTCGTGCCATGGATCATCACTGGAGGCTTCGTGCCATGGATCATCACTGGAGGCTTCGGGCCATGGATCATCACTGGAGGCTTCGTGCCATGGATCATCACTGGAGGCTTCTTGCCATGGATCATCACTGGAGAGAGGAGACGTATGGGCAGTCTGGTATGTGGAGCTGCCACAGGGCTCACCAGGCTGGAGAGACATACAGGAGGCCTTGTCCTTGGCAGAGGCACCGGATACACTGGGCCGTGGAGGCGCACTGGAGGGCTCGAGCTTAGAAGCTCGAGAAAAGGATCTCCAAGGTCAGAGCGTGAAAGTTTGCACTATGTCAAACCTTGGAAACAATTTTCTCTGTCTCAGAGACATTGGAAAAAGAGACATTCCGACAATTCCAATCCCCATATGCGAGAGAATTGTGTGGGTGGCATTGGCTCAATGAAATGCACCATGTCTCCAGAGAGACAAAGATTACTGTAAGTTAGGGGGGGGGGGGGGGGGGGGGGGGGGGGGGGGGGGGGGGGTCTACTTTCCTGTAAAGCTAGAGATGTGGTCTCATCATTAATGAATTATGTTAAAGACTCGAACCCTTTCATTCAAACTGTGGGTCACGATCCCTGGTGCTTTCCCCGGGGACTTGCATGGCTGTCTGAAGGTATACCCATTACTCATCACCTTGGCAATGAAACCGGCGGATAGTCTGTGAGAACAGTGCAATGGTGACACACTTGAATCTGCTTCAGTTTTGAATTGGACCCTTAGCCACTTTGACTGAGCCATCCCAAATTAAATGTTTAACTGCTGCTGAGGTGTATTTATTGTTAAATTGACGAGGAAATGTGTTAATTTGAATTTTATGCTTGTTTTATTATTTGAATGTGGAACATGAATTGCATCATTAAAGTAATGAGTGTGTCCTGAAGCTGATGGGTTTATTGATCCTCTTGACGTCACCCTCTGAGTTTCGTCAGCAACACGTGACAATGAAAGGCCCTCCAAGCGGGTTGGTAGGGGCGAGGGGCTGGTTTGGGATTCACTGAATGATGTACAGCGGCTTCAAAAGTAGAAATTTGAATACACTGTCCTAACCAGAAAAACATTGCTCAATCTGTTTATTCAAGTAATCAATGGGCTAAAACTCATAATTCTTATAGCTAGAACTCTCTCGATTTTATTGGGTTTTACTGGGTATATAAAACAGATAAAGCAACACCTCACCGCACAACGCCTCTCCCCTTTTGACCTAGATAGTTTGTGTATGTATTGATATGTAGGCTACGTGAGACTTTTTTTTATTAATGTATTTCTTTCCTTGAGTTGTTCTTGGCTATTGATGTTGTGTATTATGCCATGTTTTTTGTGCACCCCATTTGTAATGAACACGATGGGAGACAGAGAGCTGTTTTCAAGCGCAGGGCACAGCAGGTGTTTATTGTAAAGGACCACAGGAGGAGGCATGTAGCTGGGTCCAGAGGCAGCAGAAGGTCATACACAGGGGTCCAAAAAGGCAACAGTACAGGCAGGGAAAAGGCTAGTAACGTCATCCAGGAAATCTGATAAGCTAAAGTACCGGCAGGGAATAGGCAAAAGGAATCAATAGTGAGTCAGGTAAAAACTATCATACACAGGAGGAGCACAGTCCAGGAAAAACCAGCGCTCCAAATAGAAGTGTGTCACAAAACAAACAAGTGTGTCACAAAACAAACAATACCTCACAGTGATGGGGTGCAAAGAACTGAACTAAATAGTGTGTGATAATGACATACAGGTGTGTGAACAGGTGATCAGAATTCAGGTGATTGAGATCTGGAGAGTGAGCTGCGTTCAGGGGATCTATGTGTTTGAAAGTGTGAGTTGGAAGCAGACATTACACCAGGAAGAGTAGCTGCTGCTTTCGCAACAGCTAATGGGGATCATAATAAAATACCAAATCATCTCTGAATGATCACCGAAAGACCAACTTACAGGCCAGACGAGTGATATGAAGATTCTATATGTAGTTCATAAAAGATAAAGGGGGTGTCTTTTGATGGGTCCCTGCCTGGATTCTGTCTCTGTCTAAGCCCATTTGATTAGACTGTTGTTTACTATCAGAGGTCAGGCCTCCAGTTTGAAGCACAGGATGAAAGGAAACATGACTTTATACTTTGGCCTTTGGCAAGAACAGTGGGAAGCACTTCAATCGCCTTTTAAGGGAAGCTCTTTGACTCATTGATGTACAGTGCTTTCACAACACTGATCTAAAGTGTGTGTGTCCAGTTCTGCTAGGGACAGTGGAGAGTGTGTCTGTGAAGATGAACGAGAGGTCCATCGTGATGGGGAACGTCATGGCCACGCCAGGCCTGCATGGACATGTCAACACTCTGCTTTTCTCCTCAATACCTCACATTACCCGACCACTGCAGCTCCCCTGAACTGGTGCCAGGAAACACTTACATCTGGGTGAAAACAAGACATTTCTCAGACACCATCCAGTTGATCTCTGATCTCAGCGATCATTCCTCCCCTCTTCATTCCATCCTCTCCAGGTGCTCAAAATTATACCTTTAACCATGTTTTGAGACTATACAGTGTTTGCTCACATTTGCATTGTTTACAAACAATGGCATACTTTTTTTATTTTGGTTTCTGATGGGGTAGGAAAGTTGAACTAAGCTTATGGGGTGCACACATACGTTATATTCTTCGAGAATCAATTGGTGTATCAATCATTTAAAAGTCAATAAATGGATGTAGCTATCACAGATATCACAGATTGCCCCTTGAAACAATTAGTTGATTTTATTTGCTTATGAAAAATGTTCATGCTCTTTCATGAGTCACATCTCACTTTAAGCCATATTTTATAATGTGTTTTCTGCCATATTATCACAAAAGTTAATTGTATGTGAATGCATTTTTCTGTCTTAATACGAGTTATTCCCTCCTTCAATTCCATACTGAAGCTATTTCTTCACGTGACACTAACATCTTAGGTGTAGACCTGTCTGTGAAGTGATTGCATCACATTGTCAAGTGACAGGAAATGAAGCCTATTTCAAGTATTTGTGTGTAGGTGTGTGACTTCACTGCACAATAAATATGGTTTAAATTTAGTTTTTGGGAGTGGTTGCCTTTTTGGAATCCAAGATACAGTATACACCATATTATCTGAAACCTCATAGCACGGGAGGCACTGTGGAAAGCTGTAAGTACAAATAATAAGGTGAGAATAAAAATGGATTCTTCCATAGCAAAAGTTCCTGCCTTTTGCTAAATAGTATAAAGTAGATTATTCAGTTGATGTTCCTATCGGTCCTAGACTATGGCTACATCATCTATATGAATGCAGCTGCCACTTTATTAAAACCATTAGATGCACTGTGCTTTATTACAGGTGAGAATTGAATCACTGCATTCTCTACCAGAAAGTTGGTTGGGCCTCTTTGATGTCAAATAGGTTGATACATTGCTATTTTGTCATTTATAAAGCCATTTTACAAAAAGTCCCACTATACCAAACATCTTTACGAAACTTTAGACATACGAGTTACCACACCTGGTCTCAGGGATGGCTAACTCTGGAATTTCCTTTGGTCTCTACTGAGTTAGGTAAATCAGCTTTAGGTTTTCAAAATGTCTTAAATGTTTTATTTTGTTGCCTCTAGGCCAATTCAAAAAGCTGATTTAGGACCTTTTTTTTTGTTGTATTTTCTGTTATGTATGAAACTCAGGGCTCATCTGTAAAAGAGATATTAGTCTCAGTATGACTCCCTGATAAAATAAAGGTTAAATAAAATAAAAATATGGGGAAGCAGAATGTCATTACACGCCTCTGAGGCTTGTTCCAGAAATGAATCAATGCAAAAAACATTCCAGGGCACTGGGCCTTTTGTCTTCATCAATTAGCAGAGTAAGTTAAAACCTCTACGGGATCGGTGTTCCTCCACCGGGATGGTTGAGCTAACATGCGCTAATGTGATTAGCATGACGTTGTAAGTAAGAAGAACATTTCCCAGGACATAGACATGTCTTATATGGGCAGAAAGCTTAAATTCTTGCACTGCACTGTCCAATTTACAGTAACTAATACAGTGAAAAAATAGCATGCTATTGTTTGAGGAGAGTGCACAAAAACAACAAAAATCACGGCAAGTGAAAAAATCACGGCAAGTTTTATCACGGCAAGTGATTTAATAAATTGTCCAGCTAGCATCCCACCATGACAACATCTGGTGAAATTGTAGAGCGCGAAATTCAAAATACAAAAATCGTAATATTAAACATTCATGAAAATACAAGTGTCTTACATCGTTTTAAAGCATAACTTCTTGTTAATCCAACCGCGTTGTCAGATTTCAAAAAGGCTTTACAGCAAAAGCATACCATGCGATTATCTGAGGACAGCGCCCCACACCAAAATACTTTTCCAAATCAGCACAGGCGTCACAAAATCACAAATAGCAATAAAATAAATCACTTACCTTTGAAGATCTTCCTCTGTTTGCAATCACAAGGGTCCCAGCGATACAAGAAATGGTAGTTTTGTTTGATAAAGTCCTTCTTTATATCCCAAAAATGTCCGTTTAATTGGGTCGCTTGATTCAGTAATCCACTCGTTCATCATGTATACAAACAAATCCAAAAAGTTACCAGTAAAGTTTGTCCAAACAATTCAAACTATGTTTCTAAATAATCCTCAGGTACTCTAATATCTAAATAAACAATACAATTTAAGATGGAGAATACTATGTAGGGAAGATAAATAACGAAGAGCGCGCACCTCATTCATGCGCGCAACAAGACTACTTTTTTAATGAGAGACACCTTGGAAAAACTACAACTACTCATTTGTTTTTCAAAAAACAAACCTGAAACCCTTTCTAAAGACACGTGGTGTGATCATAACAACATACAGGAACTCAAGTCCTTCTGTTCACCTGACTTAGAATTCCTCACAATCAAATGTCGACCGCATTATCTACCAAGGGAATTCTCTTCGATTATAGCCAGCCGTATATATTCCCCCCCAAGCAGACACATCGATGGCCCTGAACGAACTTTATCTGACTCTATGTAAACTGGAAACCACACGTCCTGAGGCTGCATTCATTGTAGCTGGGGATTTTAACAAGGCTAATCTGAAAACAAGACTCCCTAAATTCTTTCAGCATATCAATTGCGCTACCAGGGCTGGTAAAACCCTGGACCATTGTTATTCTATCTTCCGCGACGCATATAAGGCCCTCCCCCGCCCTCCTTTCAGAAAAGCTGACCACGACTCCATTTTGTTGCTTCCAGCCTACAGACAGAAACTAAAACAAGAAGCTCCCGAGCTCAGATCTGTCCAACTCTGGTCCAACCAATCTGATTCCACGCTTCAAGTCTGCTTTGATCACGTGGATTGGGATATGTTCCGCATTGCGTCCAACAACAACATTGACGAATACGCTGATTCGGTGAGCGAGTTCATTAGAAAGTGCATCAGCGACGTTATACCCACAGCAACGATTAAAACATTCCCAAACCACAAACCGTGGATTGATGGCAGCATTCGCGCGAAACTGAAAGCGCGAACCACTGCTTTTTACCAGGGCAAGGTGACCGGAAACATGACCGAATACAAACAGTGTAGCTATTCCCTCCTCAAGGCACTCAAACAAGCTAAGTGCCAGTATAGAGACAAAGTAGAGTCGCAATTCAACGGCTCAGACACAAGAGGTATGTGGCAGGGTCTACAGTCAATCACGGATTACAAAAAGAAAACCAGCCCCGTCGCAGACCAGGATGTCTGGCTCCCAGACAGTCTAAATACATTTTTTGCTCGCTTTGAGGACAATACAGTGCCACTGACACAGCCCGCTACCAAAACCTGCGGGCTCTCCTTCACTGCAGCTGAGGTGAGTAAAACATTTAAACGTGTTAACCCTCGCAAGACTGCAGGCCCAGACGACATTCCCAGCCACGTCCTCAGAGCATGTGCAGACCAGCTGGCTGGTGTGTTTACGGACATATTCAATCAATCTTTATCCCAGTCTGCTGTTCCCACATGCTTCAAGACGGCCACCAATGTTCCTGTTCCCAAGAAAGCTAAGGTAACTGAGCTAAACAACTACCGCCCCGTAGCACTCACTTCCGTCATCATGAAGTGCTTTGAGAGACTAGTCAAGAACCATATCACCTCCACCCTACCTGACACCCTAGACCCACTCCAATTTGCTTACCGACCCAATAGGTCCACAGACAACGCAATCGCATCCACACTGCACACTGCCCTAACCCATCTGGACAAGAGGAATACCTATGTGAGACTGCTGTTCATCGACTACAGCTCAGCATTTAACACCATAGTACCCTCCAAACTCGAGACCCTGGGTCTCGACCCCGCCCTGTGCAACTGGGTCCTGTACTTCCTGACGGGCCGCCCCCAGGTGGGGAGGGTAGGTAACAACATCTCCACCCCGCTGATCCTCAACACTGGGGCCCCACAAGGGTGCGTTCTGAGCCCTCTCCTGTATTCCCTGTTCACCCACGACTGCGTGGCCATGCATGCCTCCAACTCAATCATCAAGTTTGGGGACGACACTACAGTGGTAGGCTTGATTACCAACAACGACGAGACGGCCTACAGGGAGGAGGTGAGGGCCCTCGGAGTGTGGTGTCAGGAAAATAACCTCACACTCAACAAAACAAAGGAGATGATTGTGGACTTCAGGAAACAGCAGAGGGAACACCCCCCTATCCACATCGACGGGACAGTAGTGGAGAGGGTAGTAAGTTTTAAGTTCCTCGGCGTACACATCACGGACAAATTGGTCCACCCACACAGACAGCGTTGTGAAGAAGGCGGAGCAGCGCCTCTTCAACCTCAGGAGGCTGAAGAAATTCAGCTTGTCACCAAAAGCACTCACAAACTTCTACAGATGCACAATCGAGAGCATCCTGTCGGGCTGTATCACCGCCTGGTACGGCAACTGCTCCGCCCACAACCGCAAGGCTCTCCAGAGGGTAGTGAGGTCTGCACAACGCATCACCGGGGACAAACTATCTGCCCTCCAGGACACCTACAGCACCCGATGTCACAGGAAGGCCATAAAGATCATCAAGGACAACAACCACCTGAGCCACTGCCTGTTCACCCCGCTATCATCCTGAAGGCGAGGTCCGTACAGGTGCATCAAAGCAGGGACCGAGAGACTGAAAAACAGCTTCTATTTCAAGGCCATCAGACTGTTAAACAGCCACCACTAACATTTAGTGGCTGCTGCCAACATACTGACTCAACTCCAGCCACTTTAATAATGGGAATTGATGTAAATTTATGTAAAAATGTATCACTAGCCACTTTAAACAATGCCACTTAATATAATGTTTACATACCCTACATTACTCATCTCATATGTATATGTATATACTGTACTCTATATCATCTACTGCATCTTGCCATCTTTATGTAATACATGTATCACTAGCCACTTTAAACTATGCCACTTTATGTTTATATACCCTACATTACTCATCTCATATGTATATGTATATACTGTACTCTATATCATCTACTGCATCTTGCCATCTTTATGTAATACATGTATCGCTAGCCACTTTAAACTATGCCACTTTATGTTTATATACCCTACATTACTCATCTCATATGTATATACTGTACTCTATACCATCTACTGCATCTGCCTATGCCGTTCTGTACCATCACTCATTCATATATCTTTATGTACATATTCTTTATCCCGTTACACTTGTGTGTATAAGGTAGTAGTTGGGGAATTGTTAGGTTAGATTACTCGTTGGTTATTACTGCATTGTCGGAACTAGAAGCACAAGCATTTCGCTACACTCGCATTAACATCTGCTAACCATGTGTATGTGACAAATACAATTTGATTTGATTTGTTGACATCTAGTGGAAGCCATTGGAACTTCAATCTGGGAGGAATTATTTTGAATATCCCATAGGCTTGCATTGAAATGGCCTGTGACCTCAATTTTATTTATTCCTAATGGATTCTCCTCAGGTTTTTGCCTGCCATATCAGTTCTGTTATACTCACAGACATTATTTTAACAGTTTTCTATCCAATGCTACCAATTATATGCATATCCTAGCTTCTGGGCCTGAGTAACAGGCAGTTTACTTTGGGCACGTCAGTCATCCGGAACTCAGTATACTGCCCCCTGGCCTTAAAAAGAGATAGCTGATTTCTGCATACGGCTAAACCATAGACTGTAAAAAATACAACTGTTGAACAACTGTTTAAATCAAGGTGTAATCCTTTCAGCACAATCTATTTTACATGGCTGGGTGGGAGGCCACAGCCAATCTGGCATCTGCATGATAACAGAACTACTGTGTGAAAGAACATTTGACATAAACAACTAATCGAACCTGTCCAATCCCATGAATGGCGGTATGCAATTACAGGGTAAACAATTGTATACACTGCAAACACATTCTAGTCTTACAGTCTTCCTAAAAAAATCGTTAAAAATTCCTACAAATATTCAGAAAATAATGGAAGGGGCTGATTTGACAGTTTCTCAAGGACGTTGTTGGATTAAAAAAAAGTGCTTCCTGCCTCTGATCTGTAGATGATTGAAGGAAGCACAAAGGCGGAGGTAGCGGTCCTGCTGCTGGGTCGTTGCCCTCCTACGGCCTCCTCCACGTCTCCTGATGTACTGGCCTGTCTCCTGGTAGCGCCTGCATGCTCTGGACACTACGCTGACAGACACAGCAAACCTTTTTGCCACAGCTCGCATTGATGTGCCATCCTGGATGAACTGCACTACCTGAGCCACTTGTGTGGGTTGTAGACTCTGTCTCATGCTACCACTAGAGTGAGAGCACCGCCAGCATTCAAAAGTGACCAAAACATCAGCCAGGAAGCATAGGAACTGAGAAGTGGTCTGTGGTCACCACCTGCAGAATCACTCCTTTTTTTGGGGGTGTCTTGCTAATTGCCTATAATTTCCACCTTTTGTCTATTCCATTTGCACAACAGCATGTGAAATTTATTGTCAATCAGTGTTGCTTCCTAAGTGGACAGTTTGATTTCACAGAAGTGTGATTGACTTGGAGTTACATTGTGTTGTTTAAGTGTTCCCTTTATTTTTTTGAGCAGTGCATTATGTGTTAATATGTCATTAGCCCATTACTACTTAATTCCAAGCTATTTATAGTTGTTGTTGTACAGCCTTCTTCAGGCTAGGGTTCTTTTTTCTCTATTTCCGCCTGACTGACGTGCCCAAAGTAAACTGCCTGTTGCTCGGGCCCTGAAGCCAGGATATGCATACAATTGGTACCATTGGAAAGAAAAAACTCTTTGTAGAAATGTTAAAATAATGTAGGTGACTATAACACAATAGATATGGTAGGAGAAATCCAAAGAAACACCAACCAGATTTATTTTTGTGAGGATTAAAGGATTAAATAGAGATTAAATATATTTCATCTGAGGATTAAATAGAAATGTATTTTTACTTGTTGAAACAAAGTTTAGGGGTAGATTTTCTGATTCCTATCTTGGCATGTTGAACGAGTGGATTACTCAAAACGATGGTGCCAACTAAACTGACTTTTTGGGATATAAAGAAGGGTTTTATCTATCAAAACGACACTACATATTATAGCTGGGATCCTTTGGATGACAAATCAGAGGAAGATTTTCAAAAAGTAAGTGAATATTTAATCGCTATTTGTAAACTTATGAAACCTGTGCGGGTGGAAAAATATTTTGATGTGGGGTGCCGTCTTCAAACAATCGCATGGCATCATTTCGCTGTAAAGCCTACAGTAAATCAGACAGTGCAGTTTGATCAACAAGAATTTAAGCTTTCAACCGATATAAGACACTTGTATGTACCTAATTGTTTAATATTGTAACGATCGTCTTCCTCCTCGTCTGAGGATGAGCAAGGATCGGACCAAAATGCAGCGTGGGTTGAATACATACTTATTTATTTAAGAAAGACGAAGACGGAAAAACTCTTAAACAAACTACAAAACAATAAACGACGTTAACAGACCTGAACTTGAGAACATAATATAAATGAACGCACGAACAGGAAGGAACACACGAACGAACGAACGAACGAAACAGTCCCGTGTGGCACAAACACTGACACAGGAACAATCACCCACAAACAAACAGTGAGAACAGCCTACCTTAATATGGTTCTCAATCAGAGGAAACGTAAAACACCTGCCCCTGATTGAGAACCATATCAGGCTAGTTGACAACCCAACATAGAAACACATAACATAGAATGGCCACACAACTCACGCCCTGACCATACTAAACAAAGACAAAACAAAGGAAATAAGGTCAGGAACGTGACAAATATCCATAATTGTTATGATTATTTATTTGAATTGCGGGCCCTTCAGTTTCACCGGAAGTTGTCCCGCTAGCGGGACGCCTAGACTTAAGAAGTGAGTGTATCTATGTTAGTATTTCACCTGTATATAATATGTCATGTTACATAGCCATTTAATAGCTTCATGGTCAAGCTATGAGTACTTTTACCATTGGGAAAATAGTTACTCTATTTGCCATTAAAACCTATAGGCGTAAGATGGCCACCTGCCGTGAGGTAATTAGCATCCAATAATGCTGGCATTTACGCTTTCTCATTGTCATGTGACCTTTCCTAGACGGCAGACCCCATAGCCTTGTTTATATTAACATGCTAGCTTAATTAACCTAGCATGCTAACTGGAATGCAAACATTTATGCGAACCTGTGCAAACTATGTATGGGGTTTATACTGTTATGTTACGTTAGCTTATACTGTTTATTATGTTAGGTTATATCCTTTTCCTACAAGCTTATTAGCTTTCCAGCTATTCACTTATCATTTCCTTAATAGCCTGTAGTTTGTTAGTCTAGCCGCTAATGTATGCTAGTAACCGTTATGCCTTATAATGTGTAATGTATTCTCTATTAGCCTGTTGCTAATACTTAGCTGAGACTGTGTTTAGCTTCCCTAGCCATTGCCTATTGCCTATGTACAGTGCATTGCTCCCATTGCTGCTATGCTATTAGCCTCTATTACTCCTACTGTTGCTTTTCATATTAGCCTTATATTGTTATAGCACATTTATAGCCATGTCATTACACTTCTAATCCTATTAGCTATCATTGTAGCATTGTCATTGCTATGTTATCATGCCGTTACTGTTGCTAAATCTTTATAGCAATATCACTGTCTAATACATCTTCCTATTTGTCTTCTGACAGAATACTACACACATCACACATCTATTAAATGTATCACAATCACTCCTATTCTCCTGTAATACCTTCTTGCCCTTTGTGCTCCTGTCTGTGCCCAATAATGTTTGTACCATGTTTTGTGCTGCTACCATGTTGTGTTGCTACCATGTTGTTGTCATGTTGTGTTGCTACTGTGCTTTGTTGTCATGTGTTGCTGCCTTGCTATGTTGTTGTCTTAGGTTTCTCTTTAAGTAGTGTTGTGTTGTCTCTTGTCGTGATGTGTGTTTTGTTCTATATTTATATACACTACAGTTCAAAAGTTTGTGGTCACTTAGAAATGTCCTTGTTTTTGAAAGAAAAGCATTTTTTTTGTTGTCCATTAAAATAACATAAAACTGATCAGAAATACAGTGTAGACATTGTTAATGTTGTAAATGACGAGTGTAGCTGGAAATGGCTGATTTTTTATGGAATATCTATATAGGCGTACAGAGGCCCATTATCAGCAACCATCACTCCTGTGTTCCAATGGCACCTCACAAGTCCTCAACTGGCAGCTTCATTAAATAGTACCCGCAAAACACCAGTCTCAACATCAACAGTGAAGAGGCGACTCCGGGATGCTGGCCTTTTAGGCAGAGTCTCCCTGTCTAGTGTCTGTGTTCTTTTGCCCATCTTAATCTTTTATTTTTATTGGCCATTCTGAGATATGGCTTTTTCTTTGCAACTCTGCAAGTCCAGCGTTTGCAGAGATCTTCAGTTTGCAACACTCACTACCGAGTTCCAAACTGCCTCTGGAAGCAACGTCAGCACAAGACCTGTTCGTTGGGGGCTTCATGAAATGGGTTTCGATGGCCGAGCAGCCGCACAGAAGCCTAAGATCACCATGCGCAATACCAAGTGTTGGCTGGAGTGGTGTAAGGCTCGCCGCCATTGGACTCTGGAGCAGTGGAAACTCGTTCTCTGGAGTGATGAATCATGCTTCACCATCTGGCAGTTTAGACGGATTTGTGTTTGGCGGATGCCAGGATAACACTACCTGCCCTAATCCATAGTGCCAACTGTAAAGTTAGGTGGAGGAGGTATAATGGTATTTTTCATGGTTCTGGCTAGGCCCCTTAGTTCCAGTGAAGGAAAATCTTAACGTTACAGCATACAATAACATTCCAGAGATGATTCTATGCTTACAACTTCTTGGAAACAGCTTGGGGAAGGCCCTTTCCTGTTTCAGCATAAACATGTCCCCTTGCACAAAACAGAGATAGTTTGTCGAGATCGGTGTGGAAAAACGTGATTGGCCTGCACAGAGCCTTGACCTCACCCCCATCCAACACCTTTGGGATGAATTGAAACGCCGACTGCGAGACAGCCCTAATCGTTCAACATCAATGCCCAATCTCACTTGTAGCTGAATGGAAAGAAGTCCCCTCAGCAATGTTCCAACATCTAGTGGAAAGCCTTCCCAGAGGACTGGAGGCTGTTATGGAAGCAAGGGGGGACCAACTCCATATTAATGCCCATGATTTTGTAATGACAGGTTCAGCGAGCAGGTGTCCACATACTGTTGATAATGTAGTGTAGCTGATATTAGCATGAAAAAAGTAGTGACATTTCAAAAATGTAGCAATGATAACTTTTCAATTTTCACCAATTGCAACTGGGAAAAGCAGGTCTCAGCAAAACAATGACTCATACAACATATCAATGACTGAGACGGTGTCGTAGTACTGACCTTAGAACAGTGTTTAGGGGCAACTTCATCCTACTACCTTTCTTTAATTAAGATGTGTCATCATGATGTAAGTGTATGTGTGAGCATTGCGACTTTACTTTGTCAATGTCTAGTTGATGTGCTGCATATAGATGAAGATAATGCCCTCTAGACATGAAGATGAGCCTCTGCCTTTCAGGTCTCCCAGAGATCACGTCTGCGGCGGGGTTAATTATGACGTTCTAGATTACACCTGCTGTGAAGGAGTACGGCATAAAGGGGCGGGGCTGTCCTGCTGTGGAAAAAGGGCCTTCAGCCTCACCCAGGCTTCCTGTTGTACCTATTCACTCAAACCTGGTAACTGGGTTAAAATCATAATTTTTCAGCACCTTTTGAAAAGATATGCGGTGTGTGTTTATCTGTTATTCAACCGTTGCAGGTCAGTTAACTCTGAATGTGAGCCAGCTGGTGTCAGATTGCTGTGGGTTGAGGGCCTACGACCCACTCAACCAACTGTGTTGTGACTCACGGATCATAACCAGGACCCAGCCCCATGCCAAGTGTTGTGGAAAAGGTCAGTGAGGTCCGTTTTTTTTTTTTTTTTTACATCTTTGCTGTCATAATTGTGCTTTTTTTAAATTCATAAATAGGCATTAAAAAAATGTTAGGATCTCAAACTGTCTTTCCCATAGAGGTCTGTCTGTTTCGAAAGCTATTTGGGAGATGTTTTCCAATTCTCTCAAGCAGTGTCCCTGTGACAACATCATTTCCCAGCTCCACCTCATGGTTTCTATGTTCACTCCCTCCCCTTCACAATGTCAAGCTTGTAACACTTGAGCACTCGAAAGCGCTTCAGTGCTTCAAACAGTACATCTGATCAATTGTTATTACTTGTCCCAAAGAGCGTTACAATGAAGACCACCAGCTTTGCTGTGGAAATGATGTCGAAGGAAGGAAGGTCCTGACTAAAATGTCCAGCCACCACCGATGCTGTGGAGACCACCAGTTTGACCAGCGAAGCCACTGCTGCTGCTTTGAACCACTATCCCCAGAGCCTCTCAATGCAAGCTGCTGTGCGTCATCAAGTTCTAATGTTAGTAAAACCCCAACCTGCTAGTTTTGTATGGCTGTAATGAAACATTATGATATTATGATATTATCACATTATGATAGTTTGTCATCTTTGTGTGTATTTTGTTCTCTCTTTTTTCAGTACAGGGGAATTGATGCAAGTTCTCCAAACTGGTAAGGTTGCCTTTGGCCTTCAACCACATACTTAACCTCATAATGTCTCCCTTTTCTTTATTCAATGGTCAATTTGAACAGTTCATTAAAAGTCAGCTTTAAAATAATATATTTGATGTCCAATGGCTAAAAGCCACAATTTTAAATGATGCATGTCATTAATTCAAAACACCCACTACATGTCAGCTTCTCTGAATGTTCTTTAATAGACTTCAAATGAACTGAACATCTGCAGGTGTCAGATATTGCTTTATTTTCCTTGTGGGTTTTGGCTTTTGGCCAAGGCCTGAGGCATTGATCTGCCAACAAGCAGTCACAGTGTGATACTCTCAAGTGGGCTCTTTGTCTGTAGAACGATAGTGGTGGAATAATTAAAAACATGATGTTGGATTATGTTTTTTACAAAACATTTTTTAACTATGCTTGTATGTGTGTATTTGTATTATATATATATATATATAGTGAGCTCCAAAAGTATTTGGACAGTGAAAAGTTATTGTTTAGGCTCTGTACTACAGTACTTTAGATTTGAAATTATACAATGACTGAGGATAAAGTGCAGACCCTCAGATTTAATTATGGGGGTATTTTCAATCATATTGTGGGAACCGTTTAGAAACTACAGCACCTTTTGTACATAGTCCCCCCATTTTAGGGGAACAAAAATATTGGGACAAATTCACTTATATGTGTATTAAAGAAGTCAAAGGTTTAGTATTTGGTCCCATTTTCCTAGCTCGCAATGATTACATAAAGCTAGTGACTCAAAGTTGCTGGATGCAGCTGCACAGACAATGAACATATTCACACAAGCACTGGTATTTAACCTTTTCTCCCTCATTATGCATCTGAACAGCCAATACACCTCTGTTGCTATCCAGAAGATTAGTGATATACAGTTGAAGCCGGAAGTTTACATACACCTTAGCCAAATACATTTAAACTCAGTTTTTCACAATTCCTGACATTTAATCCTAGTAAAAATTCTCTGTCTTAGGTCAGTTAGGATCAACACTTTATTTTAAGAATGTGAAATGTTAGAATAATAGTAGAGAGAATTATTTATTTCAGCTTTTATTTCTTTCATCACATCCCCAGTGGGTCAGAAGTTTACATACACTCAATTAGTATTTGGTAGCATTGCCTTCAAACTGTTTAACTTGGGTCAAACGTTTCGGGTAGCCTTCCACAAGCTTCCCACAATAGGTTGGGTGAATTTTGGCCGATTCCTCCTGACAGAGCTGGTGTAACTGAGTCAGGTTTGTAGGCCTCCTTGCTCGCACACGCTTTTTCAGTCCTGCCCACACATTTTCTAAAGGGTTGAGGTCAGGGCTTTGTGATGGCCACTCCAATACCTTGACTTTGTTGTCCTTATGCCATTTTGCCACAACTTTGGAAGTATGCTTGGGGTCATTGTCTATTTGGAAGACCCATTTGTGTCCAAGCTTTAACTTCCTGACTGATGTCTTGAGATGTTGCTTCAATATATCCACATTATTTTCCTGCTAATGATGCCATCTATTTTGTGAAATGCACCAGTCCCTCCTGCAGCAAAGCACCCACACAACATGATGCTGCCACCCCAGTGCTTTACGGTTGGGATGGTGTTCTTCGGCTTGCAAGCGCCCCCCTTTTTCCTCGAAACATAACGATGGTCATTATGGCCAAACAGTTCTGTTTTTGTCTCATCAGACCAGAGGACATTTCTCCAAAAAGTACGATCTTTGTCCCCATGTACAGTTACAAACCGTAGTTTGGCTTTTTAATGGTGATTTTGGAGCAGTGGCTTCTTCCTTGCTGAGCGACCTTTCAGGTTATGTCGAGATAGGACTCATTTGACTGTGGATATAGATACTTTTGTACCTGTTTCCTCCAGCATCTTCACAAGGTCCTTTGCTGTTGTTCTGGGATTGATTTGCACTTTTCGCACCAAAATACGTTCATCTCTAGGAGACAGAACACGTCTCCTTCCTGAGCGGTATGATGGCTGCGTGGTCCCATGGTGTTTTTACTTGCATACTATTGCTTGTACAGATGAACGTGGTAACTTCAGGTGTTTGGAAATTACTCCCAAGGATGAACCAGACTTGTGGAGATCTACAATTGTTATTCTGAGGTCCTGGCTGATTTCTTTTGATTTTCCCGTGATGTCAAGCAAAGAGGCACTACGTTTGAAGGTAGGCCTTGAAATACATCCACAGGTACACCTCCAATTGACTCAAATGATGTCAATTAGCCTATCAGAAGCTTCTAAAGCCATGACATAATTTTCTGGAATTTTCCAAGCTGTTTAAAGGCACAGTCAACTTAGTGTATGTAAACTTCTGACCCACTGGAATTGTGATACAGTGAATTATAAGTGAAATAATCTGTCTGTAAACAACTGTTGGAAAAATGACTTGTGTCATGCACAAAGGAGATGTCCTAACCGACTTGCCAAAACTATAGTTTGTTAACAATACATTTGTGGAGTGGTTAAAACACTTATGTTGGAGTCATTCAAACTTGTAAACTTCCTGACTTCATCTGTACAGTCCCTCTCGTTTAGCCCTCCTGGAAACAGTCACTGTTTCACAACTTCCTGGCAGCTGCTAGAAATTACTTTTGGCTCACACTGTAGCATGATTTAGAGGTTTGATTTGGGTAATTCCCATTCCCATTAATGTTGTTTTGGGTGTTTTTCGAACATTTCTCTTCAAGGCTGTAATGCACCAAATATGTAGGTGAAAGAAGAGTCACTTTGTTCAGCAGTCATCACACTGTATTGTAAGGATGTTGATTTTACCATATGTACAGTATATGATGCCAGGTTAGAAAGATGGCTTACAATTCTTGATCTAATCATCACCTCCATCACCATCTCTGTCCTTCCTCCTTCCCATCTCTCTAACTAGGTGTCTACAATGGTGCAGGCTGTGGCTCTCAGGTTTACAATCCAGACATCAAAATCTGCTGCGCCGGGCAGCTGTCCAATAGGGTGCTTGGAGACAACCTGGTGAGTCCATTAACCTGTCTAGCCCCTGGGTTCCGCTAGCGGAACCCCACCCCACATTCCACTGAAAAGGCAGCGCGCGAAATGCAAAAAATATTTTTTTGAAATATTTAACTTTCACACATTAACAAGTCCAATACAGCAAATGAAAGATAAACATTTTGTGAATCCAGCCAACATGTCTGATTTTTTTAAATGTTTTACAGCGACAACACCACGTATATTTATGTTAGCTCACCTCCAAATACAAAAAAGCACAGACATTTCTTTCACAGCACAGGTAGCTTGCACAAAACCGACCAAATAGAGATAGAATTAGTCACTAACCAATAAACAACTTCATCAGATGACAGTCTTATAACATGTTATACAATAAATATATGTTTTGTTTGAAAAATGTGCATATTTCAGGTATAAAATCATAGTTTTACATTGCAGCTACAATCACAAATAGCACCGAAGCAGCTAGAACAATTACAGAGACAAACGTGAAATACCTAAATACTCATCATAAAACATTTATGAAAAATACATGGTGTACAGCAAATGAAAGACAAACATCTTGTGAATCAGACAATATTTCAGATTCTTTAAGTTTTTTACAGCGAAAACACAATATAGCATTATATTAGCTTACTACAATAGCCAACCACACAACCGCATTCATTCAAAGCAAAGGTAGCGATAGCGAAAAAAACAGCAAAATATATATATTTATTCACTAACCTTCACAATCTTCATCAGATGACAGTCCTATAACATCATATTACACAATACATATATGGTTTGTTCGAAAATGTGCATATTTAGAGCTGAAATCCGTGGTTATACATTGTGAAAACGTAGCAACTTTTTCCCAGAATGTCCGGATATATTTCTGACACTCACCTAATCTGACCAAATAACTTATCATAAACTTTACTAAAAAATACATGTTGGACAGCAAATGAAAGATACACTAGTTCTTAATGCCGCTGTGTTAGATTTTTTTTAAATAACTTTAGTACGACATACAGCTTACGTTATAGCGAGACAGCGCCCAAAATCAGGGCGGAAAATATTACTAAACATTTTCAACAGAATTACGAAATAACATCAGAAATGGTTCCTACTTTTGCTAAGCTTCCATCAGAATCTTGTACAAGGGGTCCTTTGTCCAGAACAATCGTTGTTTGGTTTTAGAATGTCCTTTTCTCCTGTCGAATTAGCAACCAAAGCTAGCCAAGTGGCACGAAGCTGTCCATCATCACCAAACGCAGAGAACGGAAAAAGCCAAACTCCCAATAAACTTTCAATAATCTGATAAAACTATATTGAAAAAACATACTTTACGATGATATTATCACATTTATCAAATAAAATCAAAGCCGCAGATATTAGCTGTCTATAACGAAAGCTTTTCAGAACGCAGGGTTCCTTCCCGCGCCTTGCGCCTTGCTGAACAAAGGAAAAAGTGGTCACGTCATTCCAAGAGCTCTTGTTCGGCCTCAGATCAAGCTATACACCCCATTCCACCTCTCACTGCCTCTTGACATCTAGTGAAAGGCGTATGAAGTGCATGTATATCCATAGATTTCAAGCAAATGAATAGGAAGGCCCTGGAACAGAGCCTCGATTTCAGATTTTTCACTTCCTGCCAGGAAGTTTGCTGCAAAATGAGTTCTGTTTTACTCACAGATATAATTCAAACGGTTTTAGAAACTTGAGAGTGTTTTCTATCCAATAGTAATAATTATATGCATATTGTACGAGCAAGAATTGAGTACGAGGCAGTTTAATTTGGGAACGATTTTTTACAAAGTGAAAACAGCGCCCCCCTATCCCAAAGAAGTTTTAACCCACAGACCTAAGGCCTACAGCTAAAGCCTAGTTCATTGAACGTCCTCCGCTACATTAAAATGAGTTCTCCTCATCTCAGTCAAAGTGAAGTAAAACAGCTAAATCATCCATCTGCCTGTTGCCATGAAGACAATGCTGTACACTACAGGGATGTATCTGTGTATTTGTACATTTTTAAATGGTCAACATAACTAAAAGCGGCAAAACAAGGCTGAAACTTTATGTTGTCCACAGACACATTTCAGTTTGTTCAGAATGTTTAGACAGGGCCCCAGTTGGAAGTGGGTGTCCTATACTCCAGCCAATGTTCTAGAGTGCTGTTTGATCTAAAAGTCTATCAGGGAGAAAATCTGCCCCATGATTTGCCAGTAGCAATGAGTATTTGTAGTGGTGATTGCTTTACTTTGGCTATATGCTGTACACTGTCAGTTTAGTCCACACAGTTAGTTATGTAAGCTCCATTCCACAACCAATTAGAATAGCGCAGTTCCTCTTCAGTGTGAGAGTGTACCTGACTGGTAACGGGAGCTCTCTTTGGGTCTCTTTTCTATCACGGCACTCTGTCGATAGAGGATGTCTGCACAGGTCCCCTGGTAAGTAGGAAAGTCAGACTTTCTTTTCTAGCAAGTGGACTTTTATGATTGTGTGTGAGTTTAGGGTATGTGCATGCTATGGTGTGTTGGCATGAATTTGTCTGTATTCAAGTCTGTATGTGTGTCTGTTATTCGTGTGTGAGTGTGTTGATACCCTGCTGACTGGTGTGTGTCTCTCCCAGTGCTGTGGTACAACTCCATATGGTGTAGAGGACCGAGGGGTGCTGTGCTGTAACCAGACGTTGCACCGTGGGGTGGAGGCTGGGCACCAGTGCTCCCCAGGTGGCCACTTGTATCTGTCGTCCCGTGACATGGTGTGTGAGTCACGCGTTCATCTCGATGATCCAGGCAAACACTGCTGTGACCCTCAGGATGAAATCTGTTGCAACGGACTGAAGTGCGTTGCTCTTTTGGGTGGAACACTGCTAAGGTTTGTACAGATTTAGCATCTTAGTTTGAGCCAGTTTGCTACAGCTGGAAAATAATCCTAAAGAAACAGGAAATGTGAATTACTGTATTATGTGGATTATAATTAATGGACATTTTTGTTAGGGTTGTACATTTTACGTAAGGGAGAATCCAGTCTGAAATTTCTAAGTGGAAATTTTAAACCTCAAATACACTGCAAGTTTTACATTTCCTGCATATATATCCAGCCCCCCTGTCTAAGTGTTGATGCAATGTCTTGTTTGTGTGCGCGTTCGAGCGTGTGGATGTCTGCGCTCGTGCATGCGTGTTTGTACTATAACAAACTCTAGAAAGTATTTTCCCACTGCCTTCAACTTCTTTGTACTGTATATGTGTGTCTGAGAGACATGGATTTTTAATTTAATTTAACCTTTATTTAACTAGGCAGTCAGTTAAGAACACATTCTTATTTACAATGACGGTCTGCCCCGGCCAAACCCTAACCCGGACTACCCTGGGCCAATTGTGCGTCGCCCAATGGGACTCCCAATCACGGCCAGTTGTGATACAGCCTGGAATCGAACCAGGGTCTGTAGTGATGGCCTCTAGCACTGTGATGCAGTGCCTTAGCCCGCTGTGCCACTCAGGAGCAAAGTAATGCAACTGGGATAAAAAAATATCCCGACATTCCCAGTCCCACTACCTCAGATGTGAGAGGATTCTGTGGCCGGCCACGGCTCAATGGAATTCACCATGTCTCTAGAGAGACAAAAGGAAAACTTATGTTAGCCTTCCAGGCATCTTTTGAAAAGGGTGTCTTCCACTGCAGCTGACGGTCTAAAGGTCTCCTGCTGTGTAGTCTTGTGTGACTTGACCTCAGTGTTTAGGAGGAAGTTGATGAGGAATCAGGTTGATTCTTATTAGGGATTTTAGGAATGTTACTGAAGTATTTTCAAAGTAAATGTTGTTCATTATTGACTGATGTCTGTTTAATGGGAATACAGAAACATGTACAATGTCTGAGGGCATACCTGACACAGACGGGAAAGAAAAAAGCACTGGAATCTACTTATGTTTTTTGACAGCGGCTTCACACCCTGATCTAAAGTCTAGAGACCATGTGGAAACATATAGTTGAACGTCATTAATTAACAAACAATTCTGCATTGTTAAAATCTCTAAACCTGACATTCAAACTGTGGGTTGCGACCCCTAGTGCTGTCCCCAGGAAGTTGCATGGCAGTCTGAGTTTACAGCAATGCCATTACTCTATACTTTGGCCATGAAACAAGCAGGAAGTCTGTGAGAACAACACAGCTTTGAGTGATGCACTAGAATCTACTTTAGTTTGGACCCTGTGACTGAATCCCTAATCACTCCCTTCCCCTTCCCCTCACTTTGTTCATTCACACGCATCTCCTCCATATGTACAAGTGTCTCAAAGCGGAGGGAGTGAACATTATCTAGGGTGTAGGGGATAATTAGACCCACTTCGACTGTTTTGGAGTTTCCCCAATTTCATACAAACGAGGGAAAATACGTTTCTAATTATGAGCCACGTGTATTTTGTTTGTGTCTGATTTCGAGGTATGACACAACATAGTAAATACATCCCAAATTAAATGTTTAACTGTTACCGAGGTTTATATATTGTAAAACGATGGGGGGAATATCTTCATTTGAATTTCATGGTTGTTTTATATTATACATCTGGAACATGAATTGCATCATTCAAGCAGTGAGTGTGTCCTGAAGTTGAATGGTTTACCGATTCCCCTCGCCACTCTTGACGTCAGCAACACATGACAGCCATGTCATAACATGTAATAACAGCTGACATAACTTGGCATAACCTGTCATAATATTGCCAAAACATTGTCATGACCGATACATTTACAACTGTTGTGACATAAAATATATTGCGTTATTTTAGGGCTGATTATGACACCCACATTTATTCAAATTCGTTTTTTCCCTGCCAAGAAGTTTCCTTTCGTTTGAAAGTTTGTTTCTTAAATCCTTTGTTGTTGTAATGAATTCTTTACAGTCATGTTTTTTTTCATCATATTTTAAATAACTTATAGAAAATACACTTTATGACACTGTCAAGAAACATTATGACCATCATAAACATATACGCCAGATAGGACTATCACGTACATGCCATTATATCAGTCATTAGTCAAAAAGAGGGTGCCTTGTTCAGCTCCTGAAATCTGCTCTTGCATTCATCCCAGTCATCAGCAACAGAGCATTGGGTTAGGTGCATGTCTGACACCAATGTGTGTGCAATTACAATGATCATTTAATATGGTCAATGAAAAAAAATAAAAATAAACATCAACATACGGTTGACACATATTATGTGATGCAATGTTTTGCCTTGTGTGGTAGGTTTTGTGGGTTTTGACACTCATATGTAGGTTCCATATGTCACGTTCGTCGTATGAATCGGACCAAGGCGCAGTATTGTATGCGTACATTCTATTTATTAAAGAAGGAACACTGAACAAACTAACAAAACGAAACGTAAAGCTATATGAATAGTACAGACAGGCAATTAAACATAGAACAAGAACCCACAAACACCAAAGGGAAATGGCTACCTAAATATGGTCCCCAATCAGAGACAACGATAAACAGCTGCCTCTGATTGGGAACCATATCAGGCCACCATAAATATACAAATACCTAGACCTACAAAACCCTAGACCTACAAAACCCTAGACAATACAAAACCCCTAGACAATACAAAACCCCTAGACAATACAAAACCCCTAGACAATACAAACCC
Organism: Salvelinus fontinalis; assembly: GCF_029448725.1. Lineage (NCBI taxonomy): Eukaryota > Metazoa > Chordata > Actinopteri > Salmoniformes > Salmonidae > Salvelinus > Salvelinus fontinalis. Next base: position 46,217,054 of record NC_074697.1, on the reverse strand, counting down.
CTAGACAATACAAAAACTAGCGTATCCACCCTAGTCACACCCTGACCTAACCATAATATAAAGAAAGAATAATAGTAGAGAAATTTATTTATTTCAGCTTCTATTTCTTTCATCACATTCCCAGCGGGTCAGAAGTTTAAATACATTCAATTAATATTTGCCTTTAAATTGTTTAACTTGGGTCAAACATTTCGGGTAGCCTTCCACAAGCTTCCCACAATAGGTTGGGTGAATTTTGGCCGATTCCTCCTGACAGAGCTGGTGTAACTGAGTCAGGTATGTAGGCCTCCTTGCTCGCACACGCTTTTTCAGTTCTGCCCACACATTTTCTAAAGGGTTGAGGTCAGGGCTTTGTGATGGCCACTCCAATACCTTGACTTTGTTGTCCTTATGCCATTTTGATACAACTTTGGGAGTATGCTTGGGGTCATTGTCCATTTGGAAGACCAAGCTTTAACTTCTTGACTGATGTCTTGAGATATTGCTTCAATATATCCACATAATTTTCCTGCTAATGATGCCATCTATTTTGTGAAGTGTACCAGTCCCTCTTGCAGCAAAGCACCCCCACAACATGATGCTGCCACCCCGTGCTTTATGATTGGTATGGTATTCTTTGGCTTGCAAGCCTCCCCCTTTTTCCTCGAAACATAACGATGGTCATTATGGCCAAACAGTATTTTTGTTTCGTCAGACCAGAGGACAGTTCTCCAAAAAGTACGATCTATGTCCCTATGCGCAGTTGCAAACTGTAGTCTGGCTTTTTTATGGTGGTTTGGGAGCAGTGGCTTCTTCCTTGCTGAGTGGTCTTCCCGGTTATGTTGATATAGGACTCGTTTTACTGTGGATATAGATACGTTATTCATCCAGCATCTTCACAAGGTCCTTTGCTGTTGTTCTGGGATTGATTTGTACTTTTCTCTAGGAGACAGAACACGTCTCCTTCCTGATCGGGTATGACAGCTGCGTGGTCCCATGGTGTTCATACTTGCGTACAATTGTGGTACTTTCAGGCGTTTAGAATTTTTTTCTGAGGTCTTGGCTGATTTCTTTTGATTTTCCCATGATGTCAAGCAAAGAGGCACTGAGTTTGAAGGTAGGCCTTGAAATACATCCACAGGTACACCTCCAATTCACTCAAATGATGTCAATTAGCCTATCAGAAGCTTCTAAAGCCATGACATAATTTTCTGGAATTTTCCAAGCTGTTTAAAGGCACAGTCAACTTATTGTATGTAAACTTCTGAACAATTGGAATTGTGATACAGTGAATTATAAGTGAAATAATCTGTCTGTAAACAATTGTTGGAAAAATGACTTGTGTCATCCAGAAAGTAGATGTCCTAACCGACTTGTCAAAACTATATATATATATATATATATATATATATATTTTTTATTTTATTTTATCCCCTTTTCTCCCCAATTTTCGTGGTGTCCAATCGCTAGTAATTACTATCTTGTCTCATCGCTACAACTCCCTTACGGGCTCGGGAGAGACGAAGGTCGAAAGCCATGCGTCCTCCGAAGCACAACCCAACCAAGCCGCACTGCTTCTTTAACACAGCGCGCCTCCAACCCGGAAGCCAGCCGCACCAATGTGTCGGAGGAAACACCGTGCACCTGGCCCCCTTGGTTAGCGCGCACTGCGCCCAGCCCGCCACAGGAGTCACTGGAGCGCGATGAGACAAGGAAATCCCTACCGGCCAAACCCTCCCTAACCCGGACAACGCTAGCCCAATTGTGCGTTTCCCCACGGACCTCCCGGTCGCGGCCGGCTGCGACAGAGCCTGGGCGCGAACCCAGAGACTCTGGTGGCCACCCACTGACCACTGCGCCACCCGGGAGGCCCAAAACTATAGTTTTTTAACAAGAAATGTGTGGAGTGGTTGAAAAATGAGTTTTAATGACTCCAACCTAAGTGTATGTAAACTTTTGATTTCAACTGTACATGTACATACTACCTCAACTAACCGGTGCCCCCGTACATTGACTCTGTATCGGTGCCCCCCTGTATATAGTCTCGCTATTGGTATTTTACTACTGCTCTTTAATTACTTGTCATCTCTAATTCTTATCTGCATTTTTTTAAATTGCATTTTTGGTTAGGGGCTCGTAAGTAAGCATTTCATTGTAAGGTCTAAACCTGTTTTATTCGGCGCGTGTGACTAATAAAATTTGATTTGATTTGATGCAATGACCACATTATTGTAAAGAAAAACCAGGCGCAAGAACTGGAGGCCTCATCCAAGACTATTAATATCAAAGTCGCAAGATGTGAGTCTGTGATTAGGCCAGATTAGTACAGCTTGATATGGCTCGTCTGATGCACCTCAGTAGTGTGTAAAAATTCTCGAATACAGGGAGAAACATACATCAATGGGTTTTTATGTAAGAACCTGATCTCTTTTAGATGAAGCAATGTTATCTGAAAGTCTTTTTGTTTAAAGGTCTGAGTGGGTTCTGTAGTAATTCCCCTAAAATCCTCTTCCCATGAGCTGTGGACACATTCCTACTTTGTTAGTTGCGTTGCTTGGGACAAACAGTAGTGTGGAATAATTATGAACGTGGGTCCATTTTTAAATGACTAACTATATTTGTATGCTCAGGTCAGTGGAGGCTGTTAGGCGGCGCTATAGGAGGACGGGCTCATTGTAATGGCTGAAATGGAATAAATGGAACAGTATCAAACACATCAAATGTATGGAAACCTCCATTCCATTCATTCCTAGCCATTACAATGAGCCCGTCCTCCTATACTTCCTCCCACCAGCCTCCACTGGCTCAGATGGACTTTTCCACTGAATCACCATATTATTGACCTAGTCAGCCTTACTTATCTGTGGGGCTACTCATCAACCACCACAGGTTGAACGTGCACCACCATCCCACCCTACTGTTTGTCCTAAGCAAATGCAACTCAAAAAGTAGGAATGTTTCCACACTTGACAAGAAGAGGATTTTAGGGAGTGTGCTTTTAAAGGTAGCCTCAGCAATATCACATCATCATACACAGGATCATAAGCAGCACTCCTCAGCCAAGACTTCCAAGACAAGTGTAATTACATCAAACGGTGCCGGTTATGAGTAATCTCTTTCATCAAAGACTAGCACTCTTAGGCTCCGGTCCCCTGGTCCTCCTCACCTTTTCCTGTAATTCTTCCTATTTACTTTTAATATGTCCTTTTAAAAGATACCATACAAACACACTGTGAAATCCCTGTTACACAACCCAAAACACAGAGCATCAAATTAATTTATTATCTTGCTACATTCATTCCTATCAGCTTGGCATCAAGAGATCCAGCAGGAAAGTCCCATCCAGAACAATCAATGACAGTGCATCCATATCGTCATTTCTACTCCCTTCAACGGATTTCCCATGACCCATCAATGACCTGTTGATAAATAACTTTCACACTGTGTGTGTGTGTGTGTGTGTGTGTGTGTGTGTGTGTGTGTGTGTGTGTGTGTGTGTGTGTGTGTGTGTGTGTGTGTGTGTGTGTGTGTGTGTGTGTGTGTGTGTGTGTGTGCTCATATGGATCCCCAGTTTACTGACTTCTGGTGCATCACCTTGCTTCCTTTGACCACCTCTGCAGGAAGTGAGTATGAGTTGCACTTCCTGCAGAGGTGGTCAAAGGAAGCAAGGTGATGACTTCTTTAAACAGCCAATAAAATGAAAACATTACTTCAAACCACTTTTGGGTACCTTGTTAACATTACAACATGAAATCCATGTCTTAAACCTTGCAATGTTTCGAAAATGGTAAAGAAAACGTGTAATCTGCTTGACACATTAAAGTTACTTAATTACAGATCACAAAGTCAGCTAATTTCCATTCCATTCATACGCAAATCCGTTTGATTCATACACTGGCTTGTCTGTCTGTCATGTTTTTATTTTAACCTGCCCTTCCCTTATCTACACTGAAATAATATAATTTCAGTCGTCCTCTATGATATATTTTTTTAAATCTCGCATAGCTCATTAAAACACCCAGGTGGTTTAATATATGTATCTATTCTAGGTCCTAGGATACAACAATGAATAATATGGAACAAATAAATACCATCAAATGATACCTTACAGCTTACAATATTGAACACCTTGTCAAACAGCTGTGAAAACCAACCTGGCTATTTTTTGGATTTTAATACAAAAACTGATACTTTTTGGTACAGTTGTGTCATTAATTTATTTTCACAGATGTTTTTGTACACTCACATGGCAATCGCAGACTAAAATACTGAATTCTGGTGTGGAATATAGAGGAGGTGGTTGCTGTGTGGGTGGGAGGTTCTGCCTGTCACTTGTTCTCAACAGGCATCCAGTCTCAGAACGGGGACTTGAAGAGGGAGACTGCAAAGTCCAGGACCTACTGCTCTCTTTGTTTTGAGTGTTTGCAGTGCTAGTGTTTTTAATTAATCTGTGTATCTCACATATGTGCCCAGTATGATAGAGCAATAACTTTTTGAGAAGATAATGACAACATTACAATAACAGTAGCTGTAGATGATGTAATGAAACGTTGGAGGCTGGTTGGTAATGGAGGACATCAGGTGGATCCATTTCTGGGTGTTGGGCAGAACCCCTAGATCCTGGAGAACAGGAGCAGAGTTAAAGATAACAGGGTAGGAGACAGAGACGTAAACAAGCAAACACACAGGTTACACTTTACTGTGAGAAAATTGTATGGATTAGTGCAGTGTTTTAAATTGGAGATATGTACTTTTCAACACTTTTGGGAGGTATAGCCTACCTCAAGCTGGTCCCCCTCCGACTTAGAGCACAGAGAATCAGACTGATACGAACTCACTGGTTCTGGTGGATGGGATACCTCCTGGGGGGCTCGGACAGTCGATGACCCTAAAGTCATTTGGAGAGGTAAATTGAAGAGGTACATTTTAAGCTCAGCATAACTACCATTTCTTGCTTTCTCAAATGTCAACCAAAGCTTAACATACTTTGTCTTTTGGGCTTCACCGAAGTGTAGGGCGTCAGGGCTTTCATTAGTCGACCGTCCAACTGCTCCAACTGGAGAAGATTGTTGGCTTCCACTGAGGTAATCCTAGGAAGACAGAACAATATCAGTGTTAGGGAGACTTAAACTAGCTTCAGGTTATTTTGAGTGCAAAAGCAAACGGTTATTATCTGAGATTTTGTATATTCACTTTAACAGATGGTGACCCCAGCTAGGAGCAAAAGTGCAGCGAGGTTTCCCAGCTCTCGCCTTACTTTCGTCCTTCCAAACCAAGTAATTCGCCTGGATGTCGAAGCACTTGGTCCCCTTCCTGATTCTGCATCCGGTAGCTCTCCTTCTGTTTCTCCTGCGCCTTGTCGATGTTCAGTCTCACCTTAATTGATAATAGGAATAAAATTATATTTCATATATTTCAGAAAATAAATCAACGGAAGACAATCATTTTTACCTGGTCAAAAACCTCCACATCTTTCTCAGTCCGTGCCTGAAGGTAGTACTCGAAGAGTTCTGATCTGGTTCGACAACTTCCACTACATCAGGTGGGGTTTCAGTGATCTGAAAGTACGTTATACAAAAATAGCAAAAGACAAACAACATAACTAAGTCAATCATACATTTGAAAGACTACAGTACATGCAATAATTGTATATACAATTGCATTGTTTACCTCAGTCAACAACTGCGGCTCCCGTCCGTACTCAGTGGAGGCCTGGATGCTGCTGTGTGCAAAGAGAATTACCTTCAGGTAATTGGAATCCTTCCTGGTTCCAATCAAGGGACCAGCCCATGGCAGTCTTGAGGTTTGATTGGCCCGTTCACCAAACCTGGAGGAGGGGGTAGGAAAGCGATATCTATTGAAAATGTAAGATATTGAAATATGTCTGATTATGTACCATGGGAAAACAAAAACAAATTGTAAAAAATAAATGAAACAAACCATTAATGACAGAATATGACCTAGAACATCCGTACCTTGTTCTAGCATTCATGACCTCGGTCACTCAAGATGACCCCAGGAGAACAGTGGGTGTTGAAGATCATCATCGCCTTGGAGGTGGCCTCGCCAGTCTCGTCCATGATATGTATCATACAAAACGAAAATCGAGTTTTGGTTCCAAGCACCCTTTTTATAGAAGGGAATTCACAGTTAAGCGCGTACTCTTCCTTTACTGCCCATAATGGCTATTGCCTCCACCCACTTGGTAAAGTGATCGATCGCCGTCAGACACCAGCTGTTGACATTCTTGGATTTCGTGAAGGGTCCGATGAGGTCCACCCCTAACATTTAAAGAGAATATTGTTTTATTCGTACCTTTATCTGTGTCATACAGTATGCAGATTTTCAAATATGTAAGGATACTGACACACACACACACATTCTATGATATTGAACTCTGCTGTGGTCAAATAAAGCAAGCATTACAAAACAACTTATCAGGGCAAGATTTGAATTGGAACACTTACCGATTATGTGCCATGGTGAAACAACTTTGATGGGCTTCAACTCCGGCGCCACAGTCTTTACCCTCTCAAACCTCTGGCAGGCCAGACAGGGTACTGACCTTTAAACATAAAGTGACAAATTTAAACATTGTGTGCTCTCTGATATGACATTCATTCAAATCATAATAACTTCAGATGTGATTGATAAACAAAAGGTTTATTTCACTTGCGCAGCTGTCCACCTCCTTGACAATTCCCCGTCAGAAGAAGCGTAGGTTGATTTTGGAATCATGCGCTTCATTGGCCAGCATGCATCCTGATGATCACGTCTGGCTCTCCACCAGAAACCTCCTGCTCCGCCTGCCCTGTAATAACCTGAGTCCCCTGTTTGTGGGGCCGTTCTAGGTCCTCTGGAAGGTCAACAAGGCAATTTACAGATTACAACTCCCCACTAACTACCGGATCTCACCATCTTTTCATGTTTTCCTCTACAGGCCAGTGGTTCCTGGTCCCCTGGCTGATTCCATCTCCCACGAGACCTCTCCACCTCCCTTGGACATCGAGTGAAGCCCCGTCCATACAGTCAGATCCCTCCTGGACTCCCGAATTTGTGGGGGTCGGCTCCAGTACCTGGTGGACTGGAAAGTGTATGGTCCAGAGGAGTGGTGTTGGTTTCGGTGGATGACATTCTAGATCCCAACATCATCTGAGGGGGGGTTGGAGGGTACTGTCTTCTCCTGCTCACTAACTGGTAGACGTTGTGCCGGTTTACTAACCACAGGACCTGGAAACCCATCTTTACGCACACCTGGCAACCCTCAGTACGCACACCTGCGTCTCATCAGTCACACTTAGACTTCATAACTCATCCTTTATATAGTACCCTTCTGTTAGTAGTCGTCAGGTAGTAATATTTATGTTTCCATGTCAGACGCTTCTCATGTTTTGTGCCGTTCCATGTTCATTATTATTAAACTCACTAACTGCACTTGTTTCTTGACCCTGCACCTACGTTACAGATAAATATCTATGTTTTAAAACTGCTACACCGTCACCTGTTTTGTATACAGCTGAAGGATGGGGATGGGGAAATGCAATCCCTCTCAAATTCATAGACAGCTCGCTAGATGCAGGGACTGACAGTCCATGGCGTTCAAGAGATAGCAAAAGCATGTGTTATAACATTCGAACACCTGTGTGTAACGTATTTGACTGTATCTGTAAACGTTAAGGCATTTATAAAAGCTGCTACCTTGAACTGTTATGAATGCTTTAAGTGCATCTAATGATGCATATGGGGTGATGATAGGCAGTAGGTGAAGTCAAGATGCAGTAAAATACATGGGTGGCTCTTAAAGTAACCACGGGCACCCTCATAGATATCATCCTGACCAACTTGCCCTCTAAATACACCTCTGCCGTCTTCAACCAGGATCTCAGCGATCACTGCCACTGCCACTGCCACTGTCAAATGATCACCCCCCATCACTGTCAAACGCTCCCTGAAGTAATACTTCGACTACGACCTGGCCCGGGTATCCTGGAAGGATATTGACCTCATCCCGTCAGTAGAGGATGCCTGGTTGCTCTTTAAAAGTGCTTTCCTCGCCATCTTAAATAAGCATGCCCCATTAAAAAAATGTAGAACTAAGAACAGATATAGCCCCTGGTTCACTCCAGACCTGACTGACCTTGACCAGCACAAAAACATCCTGTGGCGTTCTGCATTAGCATCGAATAGCCCCCGCGATATGCAACTTTTCAGTGAAGTCAGGAACCAATATACACAGGCAGTTAGGAAAGGTAAGGCTAGCTTTTTCAAGCAGAAATTGCACCCTGTAGCACAAAATGTTTAGGACACTGTAAAGTCCATGGAGAATAAGAGCACCTCCTCCCAGCTGACCACTGCACTGAGACTAGGAAACACTGTCACCACCGATAAGTCTAAGATAATCGATAATTTCAATAAGCATTTTTCTACGACTGGCCATGCTTTCCACCTGGCTACCCCTACCCCGGCCAACAGCTCTGCACCCTCTGCAGTAACTTGCCTAAGCCCCCCCCTCGCTTCTCCTTCACCCAAATACAGACAGCTGATGTTCTGAAAGAGCTTGAAAATCTGGATCCCTACAAATCAGATGGGCTAGACAATCTGGACCCTCTCTTTCTAAAATTATCAGACGATATTGTTGCAACCCCTATTACTAGCCTGTTCAACCTCTCTTTTGTATAGTCTGAGATCCCCAAATATTGGAAAGCTGCCGCGGGAGACTCTACACCCAAACTGTTATAGACCTACATCCATCCTGCCCTGCCTTTCTAAAATCTTTGAAAGTCATGTTAACAAACAGATCACCGACCATTTTCAATCCCACCGTACCTTCTACACTATGCAATCTGGTTTCCGAGCTGTTCATGGGTGCACCTCAGCCACGCTCAAGGTCCTAAACGATATCATAACGGCCATCGATAAAAGACAGTACTGTGCAGCCGTACTGGCCAAGGCTTTCGACCTGGCCAAGGCCAAATGTCTGCCTCATCTGGTTCACCAACTACTTCTCAGATAGAGTTCAGTGTTTCAAATTGGAGGGCCTGTTGTCACGGACCTCTGGCAGTCTCTATAGGGGTGCCACAGGGATCAATTCTCGGGCCGACTCTTTTCTCTGTATATATCAATGATGTCACTCTTGCTGCGGGTGATTCTTTGATCCACCTCTACGCAGACGACACCATTCTGTATACATCTGGCCCTTCTTTGAACACTGTGTTAAGGCTTCTTAGGGCTAGGCCCCTTTTTTTCTCAATTTCCACCTGATTGATGTGCTCAAAGTAAACTGTCTGTTGCTCAGGCCCTGAAACCAGGATATGCATATGATTAGTATCATTGGAAAGAATACACTTTGAAGTTAGTAGAAATATTAAAATATTATAGGAGAATATAACACAATAGATATGGTAGGAGAAAATCATAAGGAAAAATCAACCAGGATTTCTTTTTTGAGATAGTCCATGCTCTTACAATGGAAAGCATACTGCATTCTAGCTCCCACGAGGCAGTTCCTATGGCTTCCACAGGGTGTCAGCAGTCTATGTTCAAGGTTTCAGGGTTTCAGGCTTGTAACTTCCAAAACGAATAAGAAATATGAGTTTTAGTACAGGGACACAATCTTGGAAATTTGTGTATGCTCATGCGATGAAGACAGAATGCACCTGCTAAAATCGGTTTCCTATTAAAACCTTTCTAGCCCAGGGGTTCCGCTAGCGGAACACCCACAACATTCCGCTGAAAAGGCAGCGCGCAAATTTTTAATTTTTAATTTTTGAAATATGTAACTTTCACACATTAACAAGTCCAATATAGCAAAGGAAAGATAAACATCTTGTTAATCTACCCATCGTGTCCGATTTGTAAAATGTTTTACAGCGAAACCACAACATATATTTATGTTAGATCACCACCAAATCCAAAAAACTCACAGCCATTTCTCCCAGCCAAAGATAGAGTCACAAAAGCAGAAATAGAGATAAAATTAATCACTAACCTTTGATAATCTTCATCAGATGACACTCATAGGACATCATGTTACACTATACATTTATGTTTTGTTCGATAATCTGCATATTTATATCCACAAATCTCGGTTTACATTGGCGCCATGTTCAGAAATATCCGGAGTAATTACAGAGAGCCACGTCAAATAACAGAAATACTCATCATAAACTTTGATGAAAGATACATGTTTTACATATAATTAAAGATACACTTGTTTTTAATGCAACCGCTGTGTCAGATTTTTTTTAAACTTTAGGAAAAAGCATACCATTGTAACAGTCCTGACCTGTTTATGTTGTTTTTTATGTGTTTATGGTCAGGGCATGTGTTTTGGGTGGGCAGTCTATGTTATCTGTTTCTATGTTGGTTTTGGGTTACCTGGTATGGCTCTTGATTAGAGGCAGGGGGTTTGCGTTTTCCTCTAATTAAGAGTCATATTTAGGTAGGGCGTTCTCACTGTTTGTGTGTGGGTGATTGTCTCCTGTGATGTCTTTCGTGTTGTCGATGTATATTCACATACGGGACTGTTTGGCTGTTCGTGCGTTTTGATGTAACGTTCCTGTCCGTGAGTTTACGTTTAGTGATGTGAGTTTATGTTCAGGTTTCGTTCTACGTCGTTTTGTTATTTTGTAAGTTTGTTAAAGTGTTTGTTTTCGTGTTGCCATCATCATCAGTTTTTCGGTTATAAATAAAAAGATGGCTTATTTCCCGCAAACTGCATTTTGGTCTGAAGATCCTTCTCTCCTCACCTCATCCGAGGATGAGGAGAGCGACAGCCTTAACAGAATCACCCACCACGCTAAGACCAAGCGGTATGGGAATGCTCTACGGAGCAACAAGGACTTCTGGACTTGGGAGGAGATCCTGGACGGTAGAGGACCTTGGGCTCAACCAGGGGAATATCGCCGTCCAAAGGAGGAGTTGGAAGCAGCGAAGGCTGAGAGGCGCTGGTATGAGGAGGCAGCGCGACGACGCGGTTGGGAGCCCGTGAGTCAGACCAAAAAATTTCTTGGGGGGGGGCACACGAGGAGTGTGGCAAAGCCGGGTAGGATACCCGAGCCAACTCCCCGTGCTTACCGTGGAGGTAGAAGGCGTCGTACTGGTAAGACACCGTGTTATGCGGTAAAGCGCACGGTGTCCCCAGTACGCGTGCTTAGCCCAGTGCGGGCTATTCCACCTTGCCGCACTGGGAGGGCTAGGTTGGGCATCGAGCCGGATGTCATGAAGCCGGCCCAACGTATCTGGCCTCCAGTACGTCTCCTCGGGCCGGCGTACATGGCACCAGCCTTACAGGTGGTGTCCCCGGTTCGCCTGCATAGGCCAGTGCGGGCTATTCCACCTCGCTGCACTGGCAGGGCTACGGGGATCATTCAACCTGGTAGGGTTGGGGAGGCTCGGTGCTCAAGAGCACGTGTCCTCCTTCACGGTCCGGTAGACCCGGTGCCACCTCCATGTACCAGTCCTCCGGTGGCAGCCCCCCGTACCAGGCTGTCTCTCCGGGTTCTCTCTCCTGCTGTTTCCTCCTCTCCAGCGCAGCCAGTGCCTAGACCACGCACCAGGCTGTCTCTCCTTCTCCTTCCTACAGAGCCATCCGTCTCCCCAGCGCCATCTGAGCCATCCGTCTCCCCAGCGCCATCTGAGCCATCCGTCTCCCCAGCGCCATCTGAGCCATCCGTCTCCCCAGCGCCATCTGAGCCATCCGTCTCCCCAGCGCCGTCTGAGCCATCCGTCTGCCATGAGCCTGCAAAGCCGCCCGTCTGTCATGAGCCTGCAAAGCCGCCCGTCTGCCATGAGCCTACAGAGCCGTCCGCCAGACAGGAGCCGCTAGAGCCGCCCGCCAGACAGGAGCCGCTAGAGCCGCCCGCCAGACAGGATCTGCCAGAGCCGCCAACCAGACAGGATCTGCCAGAGCCGCCAACCAGACAGGATCTGCCAGAGCCGCCAACCAGACAGGATCTGCCAGAGCCGCCAACCAGACAGGATCAGCCAGAGTCGTCCTGCCATGACCAGCCAGAGCCGTCCAGCCAGGATCTGCCAGAGCCGTCCAGCCAGGACCTGCCAGAGCCGTCCAGCCAGGACCTGCCAGAACCGTCCAGCCAGGACCTGCCAGAGCCGTCCAGCCAGGACCTGCCAGAGCCGTCCTGCTATGACCTGCCAGAGCCGTCCAGCCAGGACCTGCCAGAGCCGTCCAGCCAGGACCTGCCAGAGCCGTCCAGCCAGGACCTGCCAGAGCCGTCCAGCCAGGACCTGCCAGAGCCGTCCAAACAGGACCTGCCAGAGTTCCTCAGCCAGGACCTGCCAGAGTCCTTCAGCCGGGATCTGCCCCTTGTCCCGGTGCTGCCCCTTGTCCCGGTGCTGCCCCTTGTCCCGGTGCTGCCCCTTGTCCCGGTGCTGCCCCTTGTCCCGGTGCTGCCCCTTGTCCCGGTGCTGCCCCTTGTCCCGGTGCTGCCCCTTATTCCGGTGCTGGTCCTTATCCTGGTGCTGCCCCTTGTTCCGGTGCTGCCCCTTGTTCCGGTGCTGCCCCTTGTCCCGGTGCTACCCCTTGTCCCGGTGCTGCCCCTTGTCCCGGTGCTGGCCGTTTATTTAGGGGAAGGTAGTTTTAGGGTGGTCAGTGGAAGGGGTAGACAGAAGAGGGGAGTGACTATGGTGGTGTGGGGAGAGCGTCCAGAGCCGGAGCCACCACCGTGGTCAACTGCCCACCCAGACCCTCCCCTGGACTTTGTGCTGGTGCGCCCGGCGTTCGCACCTTGAGGGGGGGGTTCTGTAACAGTCCCGACCTGTTTATGTTGTTTTTTATGTGTTTATGGTCAGGGCATGTGTTTTGGGTGGGCAGTCTATGTTATCTGTTTCTATGTTGGTTTTGGGTTACCTGGTATGGCTCTTGATTAGAGGCAGGTGGTTTGCGTTTTCCTCTAATTAAGAGTCATATTTAGGTAGGGCGTTCTCACTGTTTGTGTGTGGGTGATTGTCTCCTGTGATGTCTTTCGTGTTGTCGATGTATATTCACATACGGGACTGTTTGGCTGTTCGTGCGTTTTGATGTAACGTTCCTGTCCGTGAGTTTACGTTTAGTGATGTGAGTTTATGTTCAGGTTTCGTTCTACGTCGTTTTGTTATTTTGTAAGTTTGTTAAAGTGTTTGTTTTCGTGTTGCCATCATCATCAGTTTTTCGGTTATAAATAAAAAGATGGCTTATTTCCCGCAAACTGCATTTTGGTCTGAAGATCCTTCTCTCCTCACCTCATCCGAGGATGAGGAGAGCGACAGCCTTAACAACCATGCAATAATCTGAGACGGCACTCAGAAATACACAACATTTCTATGCCATGTTGGAGTCAACAGAAATACGAATATGCATCATAAATATTCTCTTACCTTTGATGATCTTTCATCAGAATGCAGTGCCAGGAATCCTAGTTCCACAATAAATCGTTGTTTTGTTCGATAATGTCCATTACTAGTGTCCAATTAGCTAATTTTGCTAGCACGTTTAGTTCACATGTCCAAACGCTGCCGCCGGTCCAGGCGAACTCGGACGAAAACTTCAAAAAGTTATATTCCAGGTCGAATAAACTGGTCAAATTAAGTAGAGAATCAATCTTCAGGATGTTGTTATCATATATATCCAATAACGTTACAACCGGAGCATACGTTTTTGTCTACAGAAGTAATGGAACACATGGCTATTTCATGACTAGCGCGCATGACCAGGAACTAGCATTCTGCCAGACCACTGACTCAAATAGCTGCCATCCGGCCCCACATCACACTAGAGGCTTCATTCCATGTTCTACTGACTGTTGACATCTCGTGGAAGGCGTAGGAAGTGCGACCAGATCCATATCTTACTGGGAATTGAATAGGCGATGACTTTAACATCAACCAGCCCCAGAATTTCCACTTCCTGTTTGGAAGTTTGCCTGCCATATGAGTTCTGTTATACTCACAGACATAATTCAAACAGTTTTAGAAACTTCAGAGTGTTTTCTATCCAATAGTATTAATAATATGCACATATTAACATCTGGGACAGAGTAGGAGGCAGTTCCCTATGGAATACCAATATACCAATTCATCCAAAAGTGAAAATGCTGACCCCTATCCCAAACAGCATACTTTTTTCCATAAGAAATATTATTGTTGGATTATATTTTAGGGTATCTGAGGAGCAAATAGAAATGTATTTTGACTTGTTGAAACAAAGTTTAGGGGTAGATTTTCGGATTCCTTTCTCTGCATGTAGAATGAGTGGATTACTCAAATCGATGGCACCAAATAAACAGACCTTTTGGGATATAAAGAAGGATTTTATCTAACAAAACAACACTACTTATTATAGCTGGGAGACTTTGGATGACAGAGGAAGATTTTCAAAAATTAAGTGAATATTTAATGGCTATTTGTGAATTTATGAAACCTGTGCCAGTGGAAAAATATTTTGATGTGGGGCGCCATCCTCAATGTCACACCCTGGCCTTAGTTATCTTTGTTTGCATTATTATTTTAGTTAGGTCAGGGTGTGACATGGGGAGGTATGTGTTTTGGTTTGTCTAGGGGTTTGTATGTTTAATGTGGCAGCACTTGTCTAGGTGTTTGTATGTCTATGGCTGCCTAGATCGGTTCTCAATTAGAGACAGCTGTGGTTTATTGTCTCTGATTGAGAGCCATATTTAAGGCAGCCATAGGCATTTTAGTTTTGTGGATAATTGTCTATGTCTATGTTCTATGTTGCATGTGTGCACTTAGTTCAGGTTTAGCTTCACGATCGTTTGTTTTGTTCATTTTGTAAGTGTTTGTTTTTTCCTTCATTAAAAGATGTATTTTTCACGTGCTGTGCCTTGGTCCTCTCTTTCTCAGCAAGACGATCGTGACACTCAAACAATCGCATGGTATGCTTTCGCTGTAATGACTACTGTAAATCAGAGAGTGCAGTTAGATTAACAAGAATTTAAGCTTTCAACCTATATAAGACACTTGTATGTACCTAAATGTTTAATATCCATAATAGTTTATGATTATTTATTTGAATTGCGCACCCTCCAGCTTCACCGGAAGTTGTCCCGCTAGCGAAACGCCCCCAAAACGAGTTTCAATGCCATACAACACTCCTTCCGTGGCCTCTAACTGCTTTTAAATGCTAGTAAAACTAAATACATGCTCTTAACTGATTGCTGCCCGCACCCGCCCGCCCGACTAGCATCACTACTCTGGACGGTTCTGACTTAGAATATGTGGACAACTACAAATACCTAGGTGTCTGGTTAGACTGTAAACTCTCCTTCCAGACTCAGGCTAAGCATCTCTAATCCAAAATTATATCTAGAATCGGCCTATTTCGCAAAAAAGCCTCCTTCACTCCTGCTGCCAAACATTCCCTCATAAAACTGACTATCCTACCGATCCTTGACTTTGGCAATGTCATTTACAAAACAGCCTCCAACACCCTACTCAGCAAACTGGATGTAGTCTATCACAGTGCTATTCGTTTTGCCACCAAAGCCCCATATACTACGCACCACTGCGACCTGTATGATCTCGTTGGCTGGCCCTTGCTACATATTCACCGCCAAACCCACTGGCTCCGGGTCATTTATAAGTCTTTGCTAGGTAAAGCCCCGCCTTATCTCAGCTCATTGGTCACCATAGCAACACACACCCGTAGCACGCGCTCCAGCAGGTATATTTCACTTGTCATCCCCAAAGCCAACACTTACTTTGGCTGCCTTTCCTTCCAGTTCTCTGCTGCCAATGACTGGAACGAATTGCAGAAATCACAGAAGCTGGAGAATTACACCTCCCTCTCTAACTTTAAGCATCAGCTGTCAGAGCAGTTTACCGATCACTGTACCTGTACACAGCCAATCTGTAAATAGCACACCCAACTACTTCATCCCCATATTGTTATTTATCTTCTTGCTCTTTTGCACCCCAGTATCTCTACTTGCACATCATCATCTGCACATCTATCACTCTGGTGTTAATGCTAAATTGTAATTATTTCACCACTATGGCCTATTTATTGCCTTATCTCCCCAATCTTACTACATTTGCACACACTGTACATAGATTTTTCTATTGTGTTATTGACTGTATGTTTGTTTATGTGTAACTCTTGTTGTTTGTGTCGCACTGCTTTGCTTTATCTTGGTCACAGTTGTAAATGAGAACTTGTTCTCAACTGGCCTACCTGGTTAAATAAAGGTGAAAAAAATAAAAAAAAATAAAAAGTAACCCCTGTATTCCATACCTTTTCTGAATCATTTTTACAATCAATAAAGGCATTTTTGTAAAATAAAGTTATTTTCTTGCAATTTAATTTACATGCATAGTCAGGTAGTGTTCTATAATTATGTTAATCAATTTCTAGTATAGATTTGTCTGCTAACTTGCCATATTTCTGTGAGAAAATGCATAGTAGACTAGATTCCATGAATGTTCATCATCAATCCATGGAGATGGACGAGCCCCAACTGTACTCTTTCTTACTGGGGTCCATTACTCCAGTGATGGTCCATTGCTCCAGTGATGGTCCATTGCTCCAGTGATGGTCCATTGCTCCAGTGAGGGTCCATTGCTCCAGTGAGGGTCCATTGCTCCAGTGAGGGTCCATTGCTCCAGTGAGGGTCCATTGCTCCAGTGAGGGTCCATTGCTCCAGTGAGGGTCCATTGCTCCAGTGATGGTCCATTGCTCCAGTGATGGTCCATTGCTCCAGTGATGGTCCATTGCTCCAGTGATGGTCCATTGCTCCAGTGATGGTCCATTGCTCCAGTGATGGTCCATTGCTCCAGTGATGGTCCATTGCTCCAGTGATGGTCCATTGCTCCAGTGATGGTCCATTGCTCCAGTGATGGTCCATTGCTCCAGTGATGGTCCATTAGTCCAGTGATGGTCCATTAGTCCAGTGATGGTCCATTACTCCAGTGAGCAAATAAATAAAATATTATGAAACGTGATTTAAATAATCCTCTAGATAAATCAGCTCCCAGTGTACAGCAGCCAAATCATTTTGAAATTGTTCATGATGAAATGTTTAGAAATGTACCTTGACCACAATCCTTGGGGGTTTCTTTGGAACCTTGGTGTTCATGGTTATGGTCACAATATTATGGTCTGTCCAGCCCACTGGCATTGCTCTGGCCTGTACATAAGTCATCCAGAGAGGACACCTTAGAGATAGGAGGTCTATACAAACATCATACCAATATGGGTGCCTGGTGAGGAAGATTTACTTGAGCCCATAGTGCCTCTACTTGACATACAGTTGAAGTCGGAAATTTACATACACTTAGGTTGGAGTCATTAAAACTTGTTTTTCAACCACTCCACACATTTCTTGTTAACAAACTATAGTTTTGGCAAGTCGGTTAGGACATCTACTTTGTGCAAGACACACGTAATTCTTCCAAAAATTGTTACAGACATATTATTTCTCTTATAATTGACTGTATCACAATTCCAGTTGGTCAGAAGTTTACATACACCAAGTTGACTGTGTGAAAATTCCAGAAAATGATGTCATGGCTTTAGAAGCTTCTGATAGGCTAATTTACATCATTTGAGTCAATTGGAGGTGTACCTGTGGATGTATTTCAAGGCCTACCTTCAAACTCAGTGCCTCTTTGCTTGACACCATGGGAAAATCAAAAGAAATCAGCAAAGACCTTAGAAAAAAAATTGTAGACCTCTACAAGCCTGGTTCATCCTTGGGAGCAATTTCCAAATGCATGAAGGTACCACGTTAATCTGTACAAACAATAGTACGCAAGTATAAACACCATGGGACCACGCAGCCGTCAAACCGCTCAGGAAGGAGACGTGTTCTGTCTCCTAGAGATGAACGTGCTTTGGTGCGAAAAGTGCAAATCAATCCCAGTACAACAGCAAAGGACCTTGTGAAGATGCTGGAGGAAACAGGTACAAAACTATATACAGTAGATCCACAGTAAAATGAGTCCTATATCGACATAACCTGAAAGGCCGCTCAGCAAGGAAGAAGCCACTGCTCTAAAACCAATATAAAAAAGCCAGCCTACGGTTTGCAACTGCACATGAGGACAAAGATCGTACTTTTTGTAGAAATGTCCTCTGGTCCGATGAAACAAAAATAGAATTGTTTGGCCATTATGGCCATCGTTATGTTTGGAGGAAAAAGGGGGATGCTTGCAAGCTGAAGAACACCATCCCAACCGTGAAGCACGGGGATGGCAGCATCATGTTGAATATCCAAGATGGCATAGCAGTTCAGACGTCTTTTTTGTCCTCGTATTGTCGTGTCCTGTATACATATATATTTACACCTTTCTTCGCATATCTTTATATATTTTATTATCCAAGAACTCAACTACAAAAGCTTTCCTGCAACCCGCCTCACCAATTACAAAAAAAAAGCATTATTTACCTCAAATCTGAAAATCCACAGTGGAAGCTAGCCAGAGGCTAACCAGAAGTCGGCCGAAACTAGCCAGAAGCTAGCCGGAAGCTACCCAGAAGCTAACTAGAAGCTAGCCAGTAGCTGATCTGAAGCTGCCCAGAAGTTAGCCGGTTTGCTGGCTAGCGTTGGTGTTTCAGCTGCCCACGTTTTGTGGTCTTCAGCTATTCCTTTAGCTCTATAATCTATCGGCACTTTTGTGCAACGTGACTCGGACCGGAGCATACCGGGCCTATTTTTCTCAGTGTCCCTCAGTGTTTCAGCCGCAGGCTCTGGACGTTTGCACCTTGATTTCGCAGCTAGCTAGCTGCAAACCGTGTGACTATTGGCTTACGTCGATCCCGGAGCAAACTTAAATTATTCCGGAGCTAGCCAGCTGAGGAGTTCCATCAGCCATTCCTGGGCTACAGTCACCTATCCGGACCCGTTTTTTGTTGTTGTTGTTGTTGTTGCTGCAGATGCGGAGCCCCATCGGGCCTTCACGACTGACTGCCGACATTATCTGCCCGAGGGAGTTATCCAACTGGCACCTCCGTCGCAACGTTACCTGAACGCTCATCTGGGGCCCGCTAATCGTTAGCTGCCTTATCAGCTGCTATCTGAATAAGTTTATCGCACAATTTTTTCTTGGGTCACTATATCTATTTTGCCAATTGGATTGATCGACGGAAACGCACGAGGTGTCTAAAAATAGACTTCCATCCTATGCTATCTTGCTACCGATAGCCATCTACCCGGCCAGCTGTCTGGATCGCCGTGACCCCAACCAACCTCTACTCACTGGACCCTTATGATCACTCGGCTAAGCATGCCTCTCCTTAATGTAAATATGCCTTGTCCATTGCTGTTCTGGTTAGTGTTTATTGGCTTATTTCATTGTAGAGCCTCTAGCCCTGTTCACTATACCATATCCAACCTCTCAGTTCCACCACCCACATATGCGATGACATCACCTGGTTTCAATGATGTTTCTAGAGACAATATCTCTCTCATCATCACTCAATACCTAGGTTTACCTCCACTGTATTCACATCCTGCCATACCTTTGTCTGTACATTATTCCTTGAAGCTATTTTATCGCCCCCAGAAACTTCCTTTTACTCTCTGTTCTAGACGTTCTAGACGACCAATTCTCATAGCTTTTAGCCGTACCCTTATCCTACTCCTCCTCTGTTCCTCTGGTGATGTAGAGGTGAACCCAGGCCCTGCAGTACCTAGATCCACTCCTATTCCCCAGGCGCTCTCTTTTGATGACTTCTGTAACCGTAATAGCCTTGGTTTCATGCATGTTAACATTAGAAGCCTCCTCCCTAAGTTTGTTTTGTTCACTGCTTTAGCACACTCTGCCAACCCGGATGTTTTAGCCGTGTCTGAATCCTGGCTTAGGAAGACCACCTAACATTCTGACATTTTCATCCCTAATTACAACATTTTCAGACAAGATAGAATGGCCAAAGGGGGCGGCGTTGCAATCTACTGCAAAGATTGCCTGCAGAGTTCTGTTTTACTATCCAGGTCTGTTCCCAAACAATTTGAACTTCTACTTTTAAAAATCCACCTCTCCAAAAACAAGTCTCTCACCGCTGCCGCCTGCTATAGACCACCCTCTGCCCCCAGCTGTGCTCTGGACACCATATGTGAACTGATTGCCCCCCATCTATCTTCAGAGCTCGTGCTGCTAGGCGACCTAAATTGGAACATGCTTAACACCCCAGCCATCCTACAATCTAAGCTTGATGCCCTCAATCTCACACAAATTATCAATGAACCTACCAGGTACCACCCCAATTCCATAAACACGGGTACCCTCATAGATATCATCCTAACCAACTTGCCCTCCAAATACACCTCTGCTGTTTTCAACCAAGATCTCAGCGATCACTGCCTCATTGCCTGCATCCGTAATGGGTCAGCGGTCAAACGACCTCCACTCATCACTGTCAAACGCTCCCTGAAACACTTCAGCGAGCAGGCCTTTCTAATCGACCTGGCCGGGGTATCCTGGAAGGATATTGATCTCATCCCGTCAGTACAGGATGCCTGGATATTTTTTTTAAATGCTTTCCTCACCATCTTGAATAAGCATGCCCCATTCAAGAAATTTAGAACCAGGAACAGATATAGCCCTTGGTTCTCTCCTGACCTGACTGCCCTTAACCAACAGAAAAACATCCTATGGCGTTCTGCATTAGCATCGAACAGCCCCCGTGATATGCAACTTTTCAGGGAAGCTAGGAACCAATATACACAGGCAGCAAGAAAAGCCAAGGCTAGCTTTTTCAAGCAGAAATTTGCTTCCTGCAACGCAAACTCAAAAAAGTTCTGGGACACTGTAAAGTCCATGGAGAATAAGAACACCTCCTCCCAGCTTCCAACTGCACTGAAGATAGGAAACACTGTCACCACCGACAAATCCACTGTAATTGAGAATTTCAACAAGCATTTTTCTACGGCTGGCCATGCTTTCCACCTGGCTACCCCTACCCCGGTCAACAGCACTGCACCCCCCACAGCAATTCGCCCAAGCCTTCCCCATTTCTCTTTCTCCCAAATACAGTCAGCTGATGTTCTGAAAGAGCTGCAAAATCTGGACCCCTACAAATCAGCCGGGCTAGATAATCTGGACCCTTTCTTTCTAAAATTATCTGCTGAAATTGTTGCCACCCCTATTACTAGCCTTTTCAACCTCTCTTTCGTGTCGTCTGAGATTCCCAAAGATTGGAAAGCAGCTGCGGTTATCCCCCTCTTCAAAGGGGGGGACACTCTTGACCCAAACAGCTACAGACCCATATCTATCCTACCCTGCCTTTCTAAGGTCTTCGAAAGCCAAGCTAACAAACAGATTACCGACCATTTCGAATCCCACCATACCTTCTCCGCTATGCAATCTGGTTTCAGAGCTGGTCATGGGTGCACCTCAGCCACGCTCAAGGTCATAAACGATATCTTAACCGCCATCGATAGGAAACAATACTGTGCAGCCGTATTCATTGACCTGGCCAAGGCTTTTGACTCTGTCAAGCACCACATCCTCATCGGCAGACTAGACAGCCTTGGTTTCTCTAATGATTG
Organism: Salvelinus fontinalis; assembly: GCF_029448725.1. NCBI lineage: Eukaryota > Metazoa > Chordata > Actinopteri > Salmoniformes > Salmonidae > Salvelinus > Salvelinus fontinalis. The sequence goes on along the minus strand of NC_074697.1, from coordinate 46,195,575 downwards.
CCTCGCCTGGTTCACCAACTACTTCTCTGATCGAGTTCAGTGTGTCAAATCAGAGGGTCTGTTGTCCGGGCCTCTGGCAGTCTCTATGGGGGTGCCACAGGGTTCAATTCTTGGACCGACTCTCTTCTCTGTATACATCAATGATGTCGCTCTTGCTGCTGGTGAGTCTCTGATCCACCTCTACGCAGACGGCACTATTCTGTATACTTCTGGAACCTTCTTTTGACACTGTGTTAACAACCCTCCAGGCGAGCTTCAATGCCATACAACTCTCCTTCCGTGGCCTCCAATTGCTCTTAAATACAAGTAAAACTAAATGCATGCTCTTCAACCGATCGCTGCCTGCACCTGCCCGCCTGTCCAACATCACTACTCTAGACGGCTTTGACTTAGAATATGTGGACAACTACAAATACCTAGGTGTCTGGTTAGACTGTAAACTCTCCTTCCAGACTCACATCAAACATCTCCAATCCAAAGTTAAATCTAGAATTGGCTTCCTATTCCGCAACAAAGCATCCTTCACTCATGCTGCCAAACATACCCTTATAAAACTGACCATCCTACCAATCCTCGAGTTCGGTGATGTCATTTACAAAATAGCCTCCAATACCCTACTCAATAAATTGGATGCAGTCTATCACAGTGCCATCCGTTTTGTCACCAAAGCCCCTTACACTACCCACCACTGCGACCTGTACATTCTCGTTGGCTGGCCCTCGCTTCATACTCGTCGCCAAACCCACTGGCTCCAGGTCATCTACAAGACCCTGCTAGGTAAAGTTCCCCCTTATCTCTGTCAGGACCCGGAGCGAGAAACAGTCACTAATAATCGGCAGAACCCAGAAGATGAGGCAGACACAGCAGTACTAAAGATGGTGGTTTAATAAAAGAACAAGGTCTTCAGGCAAAGAATATAAATACACAATGTCCAAAATAAAGCCAGGAGGCAAAATTGGATATCTTCAAAAATACAATGAAAATCCACAAAGTGGTAAGAACAGCAAGGGAAAAAAACAAACCTCAAAAGACTAATCCAAAAAACACAAGAACAAAACCAGAGAACCTCTGGAAATTCCAACAAGAGAAAATATATGTTCAAAACAAGGCTGGGGCTGGGTGCTAACATACAAACACTGAGCAAAGAACTGAGGAACACACAGGGTTTAAATACTAACTAAGGGAACGACATACAGGTGCAAACAATAATTAGAGCAAGAAAAAAAACAAAAGGTTCAAAACAGGTGCAATGGGGACATCTACTGACCAAAACCAGAACAGTCCTGGCCAAAACCTGACAATCTCAGCTCGCTGGTCACCATAGCAGCACCTACCTGTAGCACGCGCTCCAGCAGGTATATCTCTCTGGTCACCCCCAAAACCAATTCTTCCTTTGGCCGCCTCTCCTTCCAGTTCTCTGCTGCCAATGACTGGAACGAACTACAGAAAAATCTCTGAAACTGGAAACACTTATCTCCCTCACTAGCTTTAAGCACCAGCTGTCAGAGCAGCTCACAGATTACTGCACCTGTACATAGCCCATCTATAATTTAGCCCAAACAACTACCTCTTTACCTACTGTATTCATTTATTTATTTTTGCTCCTTTGCACCCCATTATTTCTATCTCTACTTTGCACTTTCTTCCACTGCAAACCAACCATTCCAGTGTTTTTTTTCTTCTTTTTTTTACCTGCTATATTGTATTTACTTCGCCACCATGGCCTTTTTATATTTTTATTTATTTTTTATATATTTTTTGTTTGCCTTCACCTCCCTTATCTCACCTCACTTGCTCACATTGTATATACTTATTTTTCACTGTATTATTGACTGTATGTTTGTTCTACTCCATGTGTAACTATGTGTTGTTGTATGTATCGAACTGCTTTGCTTTATCTTGGCCAGGTCGCAATTGTAAATGAGAACGTGTTCTCAATTTGCCTACCTGGTTAAATAAAGGTGAAATAAAAAATAAATAAATAAATGTTGTGGGGGTGCTTTGCTGCAGGAGGGACTGGTGCACATCACAAAATAGATGGCATCATGAAGAGAGAAAATTATGAGGATATTTTGAAGCAACATCTCAAGACATCAGTCAGGAAGTTAAAGCTTGTTTGCAAATGGCTATTCCAGATGGAAAATGACCCCAAGCAAACTTCCAAAGTTGTGGCAAAATGGCTTAAGGACAACAAAGTCAAGGTATTGGAGTGGCCATCACAAAGCCCTGACCTCAATCCCCCAAAAAATGTGTGGGCAGAACTGAAAAAGCGTGTGCGAGCAAGGATCCTACAGTACAAACCTGACTCAGTTACACCAACTCTGTCAGGAGGAATTAATTCACCCAACTTATTGTGGGAAGCATGTGGAAGGCTACCCGAAAAGTTTGACCCAAGTTAAACAATTTAAAGGCAATGCTACCAAATACTAATTGAGTGTATGTAAACTTCTGACCCACTGGGAATGTGATGAAATAAATAAAAGCTGAAGAATATCATTCTCTCTACTATTATTCTGACATTTCACGTTATTAAAATAAAGTGGTGATCCTAACTGACCTAAGACAGGGAATTTTCACTAGGATTAAATGTCAGGAATTGTGAAAAACTGAGTTTAAATGTAGTTGGCTGAGGTGTATGTAAACTTCCGACTTCAACTGTACATTAAGGTCATCCCTCCTCTTAAAAGGTATACGATTCTGCATATACAGTGCTACACCCCCACCATTTCTATTCCTGTCTCTTCTAAGTAGACTATATACATGAACGTTCATTTGCCCATCATTTACAGATGCATCCAAATGAGTTTAGGTTAAAGCTAAAACATGAATATTATTTATGTTGACCAACATAAAAACCTCATGTATTTTGTTAGGAAGGCTACATACATTAACCTGAGCCATATGCAGCCCTTTCCTTATCAAGTGGAGATCAATAGAGCATGTATTCATTATAGTTGAAGTTGTCATGATACACTACAACACACAAACTCAGATTTGAACAATGTATTCAAATAGCCAAGGAGTTACTCTAGAGTCCTGATACAGTTGCCAATTGATGTGAAGTTTATCCATCACCAAGGAGACTCATTGGTTCAGACAAGGCTTTTCTTTAATGATGGGATCAAGTTTTTTTTCTCCTTTCATTGATCTCTGTGGAGTAGTGATTTCTGAGTTATCTTCCTGATATGCCTACTGAAACCAAATCTCAACCAGGAAAGCAGTGGATTTTGGTTTAGAATCTCAAACAGGTTTCGGGTTTCTGTGTCTGGATATCTGTGCAATGTCGATGATAAGTTGGTGAAATGAGTTGAGTCATCATTACTGTAAACAGTACAGCCTTCTTGGACATCATACTGGCTGTGTGATTTATAGAGCTCTGTAATGTTTTACTACTAATTACTAAGCAAAGACAGTTCAGACGAGAAAGTGAGATTACAACAATCGGAATCAAATTCTTCCTACCTTATTATTGTCTATTTAACCCTTGTGTGGTGTTCATGTTTTTGTTGGGTTTTTAAAACAATACAGCCATAACAATTTACGTAAAAATGCTTAATACTTAGATGTTGACTTGACTATCAGTTACAAGTAATATAGACAGCAGACATGTTTAATATTTGCCATTTACCTCTGTTAGATTACATGTAATCAATAAAAGTGCAATTCTTTTTAAATAATCAAGACATGGGTGGAATAAATCATGTTTATCTTGAACAAATATAAATTAAATAAGGTTTTCATCACTATTGATGTTTATTGCTTTGAACTGAACAAATTGGAAGAACAAATTTTACATACAGGATATTATGGAAATGATTCAATTAAGTCCGGTCTACACACCACATGAGTTTTACTGTGTGTGTGTTGCAAGTGTATTTCTTGCACTTGATGTATGTGTACTGTGTCTTCCTGTTCTTCTTGGGTCCACACACATCGAAACACTTCTAATTGTTGCTACCGGCTGCAATCTAGAATGATGAAAACACTTAGTTCAGGAACTTTACTAACATCTCACTCACATATAGTTACAGCAGGCCAAGGTAGGAGAGTCAGACACACACACATGCAATAACATCTCTCACACTTACTTCCTGTATTGGAGTTGTTGGTTCTGTGGGTCGGGCGGATGGGGCACCAGCATCCTCCTCCTGAATTCTCCTCATGATGGCTGCAGAAGCTGGGGCCCTGGGGTAATGTTGCCTCCTCTGGATCTGAGGTCTTACCAATGCCTTGCCCAGCTCCTCGAGAAAGAGCCGTCTCGTTTGGAGCTTCCCTCTGTTCCAATCTGAGTTCAACGCCATCCAGATGACAAACGCGTTGTACGCCGAGATGTCCAAGATGTTGAAGAATATCACAAGTGGCCAGTGTAGGGTTCTTCTTTTGCAGCTGTAGCCAGTCACCAGCTTGTCTAAATTGTCCAACCTTCTTTTTGTGGCATTGTAATCCATTATGATTTCTGGTTTTTGACATTCCTGGCCACAGATTCTCCCATCCCTATGGAGCGTTACTGAAAACCAAATTTTTGCCATTCTTTGGCACGTCGGACACGAGGGACGTGTCGGCCATGAACACAAACTTAGAGGAATTAATAGGCCTGTTCCGTGTATTTTACAGCTGAGGTTGAAGCTCTGGCTTGTTTTTCCTTACTGTTCCTACCATTGTCAGCTTCCTCTTGAGGAGCTCCTGTCCCAGATTGTGCGAAGTAAAAAAGTTATAGCATGTGATGTTGTGGCCACGGAGTCCCTGTGTCATGTCCAGGACAACCCGCATCCCTTGGTTCTTCTCAGGGGCTCCTCCATCTGGCTTTGCTGTATACACTTGCAAGTTCCACGTATATGATGAAGCAGCATCACAGGCAGCCCAGATCTTGATTCCATATTTTGCAGGTCTTGTTTCTCGGTTATCGAAGCGGATAATCCTGAAAATAATGTGGAAGTTTTCCAGAGACATTGTTGCACAGAAAAGTTCTCTGCCAGAGAGAAATTACAAGATTATGTTATAATACTGTTATTGCATCAAATGGTTGTTTTATGCAACAGAATAGAGGGTTCTTATAACTCTATTGTTGAACTGAAAGTGGGCCTCTGGGGGGCTTAATGCTGACAGAAGATTTACAATGCTTTGGGTGATAAACCTAACAAGACCACATTCCATAGCATGAGTTGGTGTTTCTGTTCTATAAGGTACCATGGAGAGATGGATCGGGCCAGACCCTGGTCTCTACACAATGAGAACAGTTTTTACAGCAGATACTGTCTGCTGTGAATTATAAGTATCTTTCATACAAATCTTAACCTTGTGACCCATTCCATACATCTGTTGTTTGTCATGTAGACTGAAGGGGGTGCATCTTGGCTATACAAGACCTTTGTACCTTTGTCTTGGGGCTCTCAACGAATCATCTGAGAGTGATTCGTCCACCAGCAATCATTATCGCAGAGCACTCAATCGATACATTTTATATGTCAGTGTTGTATTGACCTGCTCCCTTATTAATAAGTGAATAAAGATTTAGTTTAAGTATAACTCTGACTTGTGTGATAAGTTTGTCTCTCCTCATTTGATAGTAAAGAAATTCACCACCAGACAGTTTCTGCATCCCACAGGGATTCTGTGGATTCCCCATTGGATCTGAAAACACCAGCAAGAATAATAACCCCAAAGTATGCATGTAAATGAGTTTGGTCCATCTCCTTCTATCTCTCTCCAAAAACACTAATCCCGTTTCCATGCCCTCTTCAAGGAGGTGTTCGACCAATTGGCTTCAGGTCGTCACACCGGGGACCACAGTTGTGACAGGGCCTTCGCTCCACCACTGAGTATGCACTTGAGTTCCGCACCATGGCTGCCGGCAGCGTATGGAGTGAACCAGCTCTCCTTACAGTCTACCGGAGGGGTCTTAATTGGGAGTTACAGACCGAACTGGCCTGCAGAGGAGATTTAACTGACCTAAACCAATACATCCGGATGTCCATATTCATTGGCAACCTACTGGTGGACCACAGACCTATACAGTCGCCCATGGCCTGTGAGTCTTCCATGCCCTTCTCTCGTCCACCACGGTCTAATAACCCTGAATCCATGCACCTCGGCTGCGCCCCTCTCACACCTGCCAAGAGACATCGGAGGTGAAAACCTGTGCCTCTATTGTGGAGAGAGTACCCCCTACTCAATAGCTGTCCGATTCGCCCCCCACGAAGGGATGACCACAACCCCTCCACTTCCTCCCGGGTAGGCATCTCAATGTTATTAAACATTACCAAAGAGCAGTTTGGGATCCCGGCTCTTCTTTCTGCTAATGGGGACACTCAGTTTGTGGAGGGACTAGTAGACTCGGGTGCCACAGGTATTTCCATTGATGGACAATTGGCACAACAGTTAAGAGTCAAACTAATCCCTGTTAATCCCGGAACTGGTCCTCTTGGAACTGGTGACTCACATGACCGAAAGTATCAGCTTCAGATTGGCCTCCTTCACGGTCATTAATTTAATGGTGTTGTCTTCGCCTAAAGAACTCCTCATCCTCTGTCACCCCTGGCTAAGCCTTCACGACTCTGCCATCTCCTGGCGACAAGCGGAACTGCTGTCATGGTCTCCCGTCTGTTATAAAACTTCTTATGGCTGGGGGCAGTATTGAGTAGCTTGGATGAATAAGGTGCCCAGAGTAAACTGCCTGTTACTCAGTCCCAGAAGCTAAGATATGCATATTATTAGTATATTTGGATAGAAAACACTCCGAAGTTACTAAAACTGTTTGAATGATGTCTGTGAGTATAACATAACTCACATGGCAGGCAAAAACCTGAGAAAAAATCCAACCAGGAAGTTGGAAATCTGAGGTTTGTTGGTTTGCCTATCCAATATACAGTGAGCTCTTGGTCATATTGCACTTCCTAAGGCTTCCACTAGATGTCAACAGTCTTTAGAACCTTGTTTGATGCTCCTACTGTGAAGAATGAAGGAAGGAGAGCTCTTTGAGTCAGGTGTCTGGCATGAGCTGACAAAGGAAGACAAAGGAATTCTCCGGTTGAAACATTATTGAAGATTTATGTTAAAAACATCCTAAAGATTGATTCTATACACCGTTTGACATGTTTCTACGAACTGTAATGGAATTGTTTGACTTTTCGTCTGACCTGCCGTCATGAATTTGGATTACTGGACTGAACGCGCACAAAATGAAGGTATTTGGACATAAATGATGGACTATATTGAACAAAACAAACATTTATTGTGGAACTGGGATTCCTGGGAGTACATTCTGATGAAGATCATCAAAGGTAAGTGAATATTTATAATGCTATTTCTGACTTCTGTTGACTCCAAAACATGGCGGATATCTGTATGGCTTATTTGGGCTCTGAGCGCTGTACTCAAATTATAGCATGGTGTGCTTTTTTAGCAAAGTTCTTTTGAAATCTGACACAGCGGTTGCATTAATAAGGAGAAGTTTATCTAAAGTTCCATGTTTAATACTTGTATCTTTTATCAATGTTTATTATGAGTATTTCTGTAAATTGATTTGGCTCTCTGCAAAATCACCGGATATTTTGGAAGCAAAACATTACTGAACATAACGCGCCAATGTAAACTAAGATTTTTGGATATAAATATGAACTTTATCGAACAAAACATACATGTACTGTGTAACATGAAGTCCTATCAGTGTCATCTGATGAAGATCATCAAAGGTTAGTGATTCATTTTATCTCTATTTCTGCTTTTTGTGACTCCTATCTTTGGCTGGAAAAATGGCTGGGTTTTTCTGTGACTTGGTGCAGACGTAACATAATCGTTTGGTGTGCTTTCGTCGTAAAGTCTTTTGAAATCGGACAGTGTGGTGGGATTAACAACTAGTTTATCTTTAAAATGGTGTAAAATACTTGTACGTTTGAGGAATTTTAATTATGAGATTTCTGTTGTTTTGAATTTGGCGCCCTGCACTTTCACTGGCTGTTGTCATATCGATCCCGTTAACGGGATCTCAGCCGTAAGTAAGAACTACTCAATCTACCCTGTCGAGCCATCTCTATAGAAGAATCAGAGTTTTTTACAATGTATCGAAATATTGTATTGTAATTCCCGCAAGACATTGTGTAGTGTCACACTACAAAGGGTAAAGAGTGCGAGAAAAGCAGGAGACAGGCAGATAGCCCCAAGATCTGTTTCACTGCCTATGTTTAAACAGCAGGCCCAGGGAGGAGGAAGACAGATGCATTTACAATTTAATGCATCCGTTAGATAAATAATACTAGCACATACAGTTACATTGGTGTAGAATAGGCTCTACTGTATTCACACTCTATTAGCATATCGTTGTGATTTTGTCAGGCATGATTTTCGGTCTTCGATCGAAAGTTGTATGTTGTACCTCGTTTCCCTTCTTCAGTGAAAAGTAGTTATGCATTCCCCATTCAATTCAGGTCGAGTGTGAATGTGTAGGCCTAGTGACAGTGGAAAAATCACATAAAAAAACCCTACATCAAGTGACGTTATTGTACTCCCTTATCGCCTACTCCCTTATCGACACAGTAAATAATATTGCCTATGTGCTTTCCACAATACGTTATCGACAAAATGTTATTATTTTCAAATAAATCAAATTAGCATTATCGACACAGTAGGCTGAAATATTCCCCCAACGATATCACAACTTAAATATAGCCTACTCACATCAAGGAAATCTTGGTATTCTTTTCATCTCTAAGGAAACTATCTGAGGCAGACACTCTCGAAAATTGCATCTGCCCGCTTGTAAAAAAAAATAAAAATAAAAATATCTGTGTCGCCGCCAAGCTCTCAAATACCGTGCCCGTCTCTCACTCTATGAACGGTCACTGCTATTCGCATTCCTTGGGAAATGGGAAAGCCTATGAACTCCTATATTCGAATGAAAACCATGGACACAACTCTTATTGGTTGTCTGGTGTAGGCTAGTGGGAACTGGTAACAACACCGTCTGTGATTGGCTAACAACATAGATCTGTATACAGTGAGATAAGATAACATACCTTGCCATGAGGTGTTGAAGGAAAGATGGATTACGTATAGATTGGACATAATCTTTTCTAGGACATTAGCGATAACAGGAAATACACAAGCCTGAGGCTACACTATAGCTCAAGGTGGCTACTTCGGAATGTCGGCTTGCAAGGGGAAAACGGTACATTTCTAACATTTAATTAATATAAATATTAACTATGCACCTTATGACTTTCATTAACACGCAGGCGTCACACAGATGTTAGTAAGGCGTTGGTATCACGTCATGTCAGTCAGACGTTCAACGGTAGGCGACAGCTACACGGTGGTACGGTTGCCTAGGCTTTATTATGTCTTTTATCACCCCCCATACTCCTCTGTCAGCTACTCTTTACAAGTGCGCGCACGCATTCTGACTCTGTGCCTGTCAAGTAACTCATAGAAAAAAGGGTTCCAAAGGGGTTCTTTGGCTGCCCCCATAGGATATCCATTTGAAGATTAGGTCCTCTACCACCAAATAAGATATTGAAATAATGATAAGCAATTCAAAATATATATTTTACTTGGTCACTCTTGAACTGTTTCTCGAACCACTTAAAATCTCTAGCCATGTGTACTTATACTGTGCAACTCTAGGTTACAGGCTAAAATGTTAAGAATAGTTGGCAAAAAATAAATATGAAATTGTATTACTGGTAGGGTAGGCTATGGTGTAACGGTAACAAAATAAAAAGAGATATATCATGATTATAAACATTTTAAAGTACGAGAGGTGGTCACCATCCTGAATATAATGAAAAGAGCTGTTTCGATGGGAAATCACGTGCTGAGGAATTTAGAATGTAATGATTGTCTAACCATCACCAACCACCTCTACACATACCACACATGGGAGGAATCAGCATTAAAACCTCTTAGTGATCTCTTCCCGCGCCAAACTCTTTAGCGGGATTGATTTGACAACATCTAGTGAAATTGCAGAGTGCCAAATTCAAACTACAGAAATATCAATATTCAACATTTACGAAAATATAAGTGTAATACATCAAAATAAGCTTAACTTCTTGTTAATCCAGGCGCAGTGTCAGATTTCATAAAGGCTTTACGGCAAAAGCAAACCATGCGATTATCTGAGGACAGCGCCCCGCATACAATCACATGAAAATCATATTTCAACCAGGCAGGTGCACCACAAAAGTACGAAATAGCGATATAATTAATGCCTTACCTTTGAAGATCTTCTGTTGGCACTCCAAAATGTCCCAGAAACATCACAAATGGTCCTTTAAATTCCCTCTTCATATCCCCAAAATGTCAATTTATTTGGCGCGTTTGATTCAGAAATACACCGGTTCCAACTTGCCCAACATGACTACAAAGTATCTAATAAGTTACCTGTAAACTTGGTCCAAACATTTCAAACAACGTTCCTAATACAACCTCAGGTATCGTAAAACGAAAATAATCAATCAAATTTAAGACGGGATAAACTGTTTCTAATCCCGGATAAAAACAACGTGAAGCGGGTTCCAGTTCACGCGCACCAAAACAGTACAGTCCACCAGGAGTGACACTTACAAAGAACAGCCCTACTTCTTAATTTCTCAAAAGAAAAACATCAACCAATTTTTAAAGACTGTTGACATCTAGTGGAGGCCATAGGAACTGCAACCGGTTCCTATTAAATAGGGCTTCCCATAGAAATCTATTGGGAAATCCTATGACTTCAATTTTTTTCTCCCCTGGATGGTTTGTCCTTGGGGTTTCGCCTGCCAAATCAGTTATGTTATACTCACAGACATTATTGTAACAGTTTTGGAAAATTTAGAGTGTTTTCTATCTAAATCTACCAATTATATGCATATCCTAGCTTGTGGGCCTGAGTAAAAGGCAGTTTACTTTGGGCACGGTTTTCATCCGTGCGTGAAAATACTGCCCCCTAGCCCGAAGAAGTTTAAACAGCTGTTTGATATCAAACACGATGTGTGGTCAATATCAGTCAAGAACATTGTACTCGTTTAGCATCTACTGGCATCCATGCATATACTACAAGCTCTCACAATCTCACTCAGAATTATGCTGCAATAGTTTGTGTCGGGGGGCTAGGGTCAGTCTGTTATATCTGGAGTATTTCTCCTGTCTTATCCGGTGTCCTGTGTGAATTTAAGTATGCGCTCTCTAATTCTTTCTCTTTCTCTCTCTTTCTCTCTTTCTTTCTTTTTTGAGCACCTGAGCCCTAGGACCATGCCTCAGGACTACCTGGCCTGATGATCTCTTGCTGTCCCCAGTCCACCTGGCTGTGTTGCTGCTCCAGTTTCAACTGTTCTGCCTGCGGCTATGGAACCCTGACCTGTTCACCGGATGTGCTACCTGTCCCAGACCTGCTGTTTTCAACTCTCTAGAGACAACAGGAGCAGTAAAGATACTCTGAATGATCGGCTATGAAAAGCCAACTGACATTTACTCCTGAGGTGCTGACTTGTTGCACACTCGACAACCACTGTGATTATTATTATTTGACCCTGCTGGTCATCTATGAACATTTGAACATCTTGGCCATGTTCTGTTATAATCTCCACCTGGCACAGCCAGAAGAGGACTGGCCACCCATCATAGCCTGGTTCCTCTCGAGGTTTCTTCCTAGGTTCTGGCCTGTCTAGGGAGTTTTTCCTAGCCACCATGCTTCTATACCTGCTTTGCTTGCTGTTTGGGGTTATAGGCAGGGTTTCTGTACAGCACTTTATGACATCAGCTGATGTAAGAAGGGCTTTATAAATACATTTGATTGAATTAGGCTTTCCTACATGTTTCTCAAACTTCAAATGACGTAGTTGTTCAAAATGGCACATTTCAAACTGTTTATGGTTCAGTTTAGGCATTAACTCAGAATTTTAAGGTTAGGGTCAGGATTAGGCATTAACTCAGAATTCTTAAGGTTAGGTATTAACTCCAAATGGTTAAGGTAAGGGTTAAGGTTTGGGCTAGGCTTAAAACAAAAACATCAAAAACATGCAACCTTTGGAACCAGAAGCAGATGCTTGCACCCATCCGCCATCCCTGTCCACAACACTCTAGCAAAACTGAAACCTACTAGAAGCTAACAGCGCTAACTGTTGCCCCTTGTGGCCGGTTTCCATGTCATCTCCTGACGTCCTCAGACATGGATGGACTTCGAATACTGACTTGTATCACAGGTGACCTGCCTGTTTATACAAACCGCTAATGTGCCCCTGTGGAACATCTACATTTAAAAAAACAATTATTAATCAATTTAATATACACCATCACAATAAATCCATTATTTCTTTTAGGCAGGTCTAAACATTATGATATTTATTTATTTATTTATTTTACCAGGTAAGTTGACTGAGAACACGTTCTCATTTGCAGCAACGACCTGGGGAATAGTTACAGGGGAGAGGAGGGGAATGAATGAGCCAATTGTAAACTGGGGATTATTAGGTGACCATGATGGTTTGAGGGCCAGATTGGGAATTTAGCCAGGACACCGGGGTTAACACCCCTACTCTTACGATAAGTGCCATGGGATCTTTAATGACCTCAGAGAGTCAGGACACCCGTTCAACGTCCCATCAGAAAGACGGCACCCTACACAGGGCAGTGTCCCCAATCACTGCCCTGGGGCATTGGGATATTTTTTAGACCAGAGGAAAGAGTGCCTCCTACTGGCCCTCCAACACCACTTCCAGCAGCATCTGGTCTCCCATCCAGGGACTGACCAGGACCAACCCTGCTTAGCTTCAGAAGCAAGCCAGTAGTGGTATGCAGGGTGGTATGCAAATATGAAGAAAATGTATTTCAAAAGAACAGAATAGCATATTCTGAGTTGGCCTACTGTATGTTATCTGGCTATGTGCCATTCCAATGGCAGCCTAGGCTGTAGGCTAGGTCATTTAGCACACAAGACATGCTTATAAATCCAGTGCCATTATTTTACATTACATGATTTTATAGTAAGATGAAAATAATTGAACTGAATAAAATAACAAGGATATTATTCCCATTCCCGAGTGCGCAATGTTGAGTTTGTGTTGAGCAGAAATGTTAAGCATAAAAGTAGTAATTTAAGAAAGGGTCCTAAACTCTTAATGTAGTTATTTCGCAACTTCAGTTGTGGCTGATACAAACCTTAGAATGTCTTAGAAATCAAAGCATTTACACTACATGTAAAAAGTTTTAGAACACCTACTCATTCAAGGGTTTTTCTTTATTTGCATTTTTCTACATTGTAGAATAATAGTGAAGACATCAAAACTATGAAATAACACATATGGTATCATGCAGTAAGCAAAAAATGTTAAACAAATCAAAATATATTTTATATTTGAAATTCTTCAAATAGCCACCCTTTGCCTTGATGACAGCTTTGCACAATCTTGGCATTCTCTCAACCAGCTTCACATGGAATGCTTTTCCAACAGTCTTGAAGGAGTTCACACATATGCTGAGCACTTGTTGACCGCTTTTCCTTCACTCTGCGGTCCGACTCATCCCAAACCATCTCAACCATTTGGTTGAGGTCGGGGGATTGTGGAGGCCAGGTCATCTGATGCAGCACTCCGTCACTCTCCTTCTTGGTAAAATAGCCCTTACACAGCCTGGAGGTGTGTTGGGTCATTGTCCTGTTGAAAAACAAATGATAGTCCCATTAAGCCCAAACCACATGGGATGGCGTATTGCTGCAGAATGCTGTGGTAGCCATGCTGGTTAAGTGTACCATAACACCTCCTCCTCCATGCTTCATGGTGGGAACCACACATGCGGAGATCAAATCAAGTTTATTTTATTTAGCCCTTCGTACATCAGCTAATATCTCGAAGTGCTGTACAGAAACCCAGCCTAAAACCCCAAACAGCAAGCAATGCAGGTGTAGAAGCACGGCGGCTAGGAAAACCTCCCTAGAAAGGCCAAAACCTAGGAAGAAACCTAGAGAGGAACCAGGCTATGAGGGGTGGCCAGTCCTCTTCTGGCTGAGCCGGGTGGAGATTATAACAGAACATGGCCAAGATGTTCAAATGTTCATAAATGTTCACAAATAATAATCAAGAGTAAATGTCAGTTGGCTTTTCATAGCCGATCAATAAGAGTATCTCTACCGCTCCTGCGGTCTCTAGAGCGTTAAAAACAGCAGGTCTGGGAAAGGTAGCACGTCCGGTGGACAGGTCAGGGTTCCATAGCCGCATCTCACAAAGACATGGCGGTTGGAACCAAAACTCTCCAATTTGGACTCCAGACCAAAGGCCAAATTTCCACCGGTCTAATGTCCATTGCTCGTGTTTCTTGGCCCAAGCAAGTCTCTTCTTCTTATTGGTGTCCTTTAGTAGTGGTTTTGTTGCAGCAATTCAACCATTAAGGCCTGATTCACACAGTCTCCTCTGAACAGTTGATGTTGAGATGTGTTTGTTACTTGAACTCTGTGAAGCATTTATTTGGTCTGCAATTTCTAAGGCTGGTAACTCTAATGAACTTATCCTCTGCAGCAGAGGTAACTCTGGGTCTTCCATTATTGTAGCGGTCCTCATGAGAGCCAGTTTCAACGTAGCGCTTGATGGTTTTAGCGACTGAACTTGAAGAAACTTTCAAAGTTCTTGAAATAATATCATAACTTGGTCTTTTACTAAACAGGGCTATCTTCTATGTTCCCCACCTTATAACAACTGATTGGATCAAACGCATTAAGAAGGAAAGAAATTCCACAAATAAACTTTTAAGAAGGCACACCTGTTAATTGAAATGCATTCCAGGTGACTACCTCATGAAGCTGGTTGAGATAATGCCAAGTGTGCAAAGCTGTCATCAAGGCAAAGGTTGGCTATTTGAAGAATCGCAAATGTAAAATATATTTATTATATTTGTTTAACACTTTCTTGGTTTTTACATGATTCCATATGTGTTATTTCATAGTTTTGAGGTCTTCACTATTATTCTGCAATGTATAAAATAGTAAAAATAAAAACCCTTGAATGAGTAGGTGTGTCTGTAATGTGTGCGCTGGGAGTCAGGAAGCGTTTAATAAATAAATGAAAACATAATCCGTAACAAGAACCGCGCACAGACAAGAAACAGAAACAATGACGCCTGGGGAAGGACCCAAAGGGAGTGACATATATAGGGAAGGTAATCAAGGAAGTGATGGAGTGCAGGTGAGTCTAATGACGCTCGTACCGATGGTGAAAGGTGTGCGCCATAACGAGCAGCCTGGTGACCTAGAGGCTGGAGAGGGAGCACACATGACAGTGTCCAAACTTTTCGCTTGTACTCTACGTTAGAACTGCAACCTGATTTTGTTGTATTACAGAAAGCCTAATTGATTTATAACTTGTACTAAATGCGGGAAAAACTAAACATATGTTCTCTAATTCACAGAAAAATGTCTGATAGGCTACATATTCACTCATTGGATGGTTCTTTCATCGAGCGGGTTTCCGCCAAAAATATCTTTGTATTTGGATTGATAAAGATCTAACGTTTAAAAAAACTTACGGATGAGTTAGTTAAAACGCTAAGAATTAAAGTTGCCTTCTTTTTTAGAAATAGATCTTGCCTCTCCATGAACAGCAAGAAGCAAATTGTGTAGTCAACTTTCCTGCCAGTTCTTGACTATGGGGACACCATTTACCAGAATGCAGCAGCCACTTCTCTGATACCATTGGATGCTGTCTACCATATTGCCCTTCACTTTATTACAGGTGACAGTTTTAATACTCATCACTGCATCCTGTATCAGAAGGTCGGCTGGATTAAAGTCCCCTAGATCACTTCATTACTCTCTTCGTGTTTTCAAAGCTCTGCTCCACAAGCTCCCAACATAGCTCACTTCCCTGGTGAAATATGAGATACCAAACCCATTCACAGGGTTGGTTCATTCTTGAGGTCCTGCTTGTCTCCACAAAGTCTGGTAAATCCATCTTTAGTTTCAACCCGCTGCAGTTCTGGAATACCATACAAAACAATTTACACCTGGATTCCCTGGTGCCGATAGGGCAGTTTAAAACGGTTGTTGTTGAATTTGTTTACTGAAGTGTGCAATTGTTTCAAAGACTAGTATAACTTGTTGTATTGACCTGATGTAATGTATTTATAGCTGTCTTGTAGTTTTTATATTTTGTTGTTGATGGAATTTTTGTCCTCAGGGCACCATTGCAATGAGACACTACTGAATAATTCAAAATACATAATCAAATAATGGTTGTTAGTGTTACGCCTAGCTGTTTCTCTCTGTGTTTGTGCTTTTATTTGCAGAATGGGGACAGGTGGGGCTGATTGGATTGTTAAGGTGACAAGTTGCACCTGGGTTTGGGATCAACTAGGAGATAAATGTTCCTGGTGCCCAGTCCCGCTCTCTTTCCTCAAGCACCATTTTGTGATCTGGTAGATTTTTTACATTTTTGTTATGTGCACCCTTCAACACATTTTACATTTTCAATTACACCCATCGCATGCCTACATTCACACTGCATAGGATTGTTTTCCTTTGTAGTGTTATAGTCTTAGTTATTTAATGGATATTTTTGTTACTCAGCTGCCAATGTGTGGACTCCATTGTTTGTCACCATCTGAGAGCCGGTTTGTGAAGTTAGTGAGATGGGTACTACCAACCCATCAGCGCCATTCACGTGCAGAGTTAATAGGAGATTACCGTGACTCAACGGTCAAGGGGATGTAGTCATGACTGGATCTGGTGTGGCGATAATGTAATCGACTACGTCAGTCACCGCAACAGCCCCACAACAACCAGAACCTCTTTAATGTAGCCCTCTTGAGCATCAAAGCGGTTAGCAGATGTTATCGTACACCTAACACTACATGGTTTCGCAACGTCTTGGCAGCTGCTGGAAATTATGTAGGCGTTGGGTAACTCCAAAAATGAATTCGTTTTTTCTTTGAACATTTCTCTACAAGGCTGTAATCTACAAAATATGTTGGTTAAAAGAGAAGTCCATTTTCTAACAGATGACCAGTTTTGTTCAGCAGTCATCACACTATTGTATGGATGCTGCTTTTACTGTATGTACAGTATATGCTGCCAGGTTAGACAAATCATTATCCAATCTTGATCTAATCACTACCATGGTGCTAGCTTTGTCTCAGGTTTACAATCCAGACATCAAATGGTCAATCCAGACATTTAAATGGTCAAAATAACTAAAAGTGGCGTAAGACGAGGCTGAAATGACATGTTGTCCCCAGTGGGAAGTAGGTGTACTATATTCATTGCCAATGTCCTAGAGTGCTACCTGTCTATCAGGGAGAAAATATGCCCCATGATTTGCCAGTATGAATGACTCTTCATAGTGGTGTTTGCTTTACTTTGGGTGGCAGGTAGCCTAGTGGTTAGAGCGTTGGGCCAGTAACCAAAAGGTTGCTGGTTTGAATCCCTGAGCCAAGGTAAAAAATCTGTTCTGCCCCTGAATAAGGCAGTAAACCCACTGTTCCCTGGTAGGCATCATTGTAAATAAGAATTTGTTCTTAACTGACTTACCCAGTTAAATAAATGTTAAATTTAAAAAATATATGCTGTATTATGTCAGTTTTGTCTGCACAGTTAGTTCCGTAAGCCCCAAGCGGTAAAGCAGCTCTGTTGTGAGTGTGTCAGACGACGGATAACGAGCTCTCTTTCAGGCTCTCTTCTATCACAGCACTGTCAGTGGAGTACGGGCACAGGTCACCTGGTAAGAAAGTTACACTCTTCTCTAGCATGTGAACTTTGGGTATGTGCATGCTATGGTGTGTGTGCATGAAGCTGTCTGTATTCATGTCTGTGTATGTGTCTGTTATTCATGTATGTGTTTTGATACCCTGCTGACTATTTTGTCTCTCTCCCAGTGCTGCGGTACAACTCCATATGGTGTAGTGGACCGAGGGGTGCTGTGCTGTAACCAGACGTTGCACCGTGGGGTGGAGGCTGGGCACCAGTGCTCCCCAGGTGGCCACTTGTATCTGCCATCCCGTGACATGGTGTGTGAGTCACGCGTTCATCTCAACGATCCAGGCAAACACTGCTGTGGAGAAGAGACCTACTAGCCTCAGAATGAGATCTGCTGCAGCGAATACAAGTGAGTTGCTCTGTAGGGTGAAACTGTACGTAGATGAAACCTAGCCAGGCAGTTTATCCCAAAGACGTGAGGTTATCACTGTCTGCAAGCACAGTTCAGAGTGGCACAGTTCAGAGTGGCACAGTTCAGAGTGGCACAGTTCAGAGTGGCACAGTTCAGAGTGGCACAGTTCAGAGTGGCACAGTTCAGAGTGCCTAAAGGCTAACGATTAGATCACTTCATCTTCAGCAGACTGTATCCAGCCTCCAATGTGTGTGTGTGTGCATGTACGTGTTTGTACTGTGACTGTGGAAAGTAATTTTCCCACTGTCTGAGACTGGGTGTGCATCTTTTTATCTTTGTCTTAGACATGGATGAATGCTGATACAAAGTGTGCAATATGTGAATGCCAGATGTTGGAGAATTGTGTGGGCTGCCACTGCTTAAGTTAAGCAAAATACCGACTCCCAGACATGTTTCAACAGGGTGTCTACCGCTGCAGCCAAAGGTCTAAAGGTCTCCTTCCATTCTGTACTTCACTTCCCTTTTTCCAGTCAGAGTCGTTCAGCCAGTTAGACTGCCAGACATCTCCTAAGAGAGGTGGTATGTCTGCTTCGGGGTCTCTATGAGGAGGCCAGACACCTTTTTGGGGGGTGGGTAGTTGTTTTTGTCTACCTAGCCCTGTTGTGTAAAATGTGCTTGACCTCGGTGTCTGACACTAGGAGGAAGCGGGTTCATTCTTGTTTGCTATTTGAGGAATGTCACTAATGTATGTTCCATGTAAATGTTAATTATTGACTGAAGTCGGTTCATTGGGAATACAGAAAAATGTACCATGTCAGAGCACACCTGACACAGACGGGAAGGACTTTCTGAACAACACTTGAATCTACTCATGTTTTGACTCTGTAAATTGGATTCACACATAGATCTAAAGTCTGTAGAAACGTGGTCGAACACAACATTAACAAACAATGCTCCAATGTTAGTCTCTAAATCTGTCAATCAAACTGTGGGTCGCGACCCATAGTACGGTTCACGGGAAGTTCCATGCCAGTCTGAATTTATACAGATGTAATTACTCAATACTGAGGCCATGAAATAAGCGGGACGTCTGTGAGAATAGTGCAGTTGTGAGTGTCGCACTGGAATTTGCTATCAATTTGACTCTAAATAAAGTGGCGGTCGGTGCTATATAAGATTGTGGTGCACTATTTTTATGAGTTTAGCCTTATTTCTATTACAGCATATTGGATGACTGTCATTCATAATACATTCACATCAGCAGAGCCTTGTCTGGCAGCGAGACAGTTCATCCAGCCTCATTTACTGCCCTTTTGAAAAACATAGCTGATATGGCTGACTTGCTTTAACAATTGTGGTTTCTAATGACAATTGAGATGTCCCCTTATATCATAGTTGTACGACGAAGATAAGAGGCGATCCGTAATTTCGATTAAGACATTAATGAGCAAGCTAGGATGGACGTAGTCAATATAACTACAGTTGAAGTCGGAAGTTTACATACAATTAGGTTGGAGTCATTATAACTAGTTTTTCAACCACTCCACACATTTCTACTACTCCTCCTCAGATGAGGAGGAGGACAGCCGTTACAGAACCACCCACCAAGAAAGGACCAAGCAGCGTGGTGACGAGAGGCAGCGATACCTGGAGAACTGGACTTAGGAGATATTAGATGGCAAGGGACCCTGAGCACAGGCTGGGGAATTTATTGGGGCACACGGGGAGTATGGCTAAGCCAGGTAGGAGACCTGAGCCAACTCCCCGTGCTTACCGTGGAGAGAGAGGGACCGGGCAGGCACCGTGTTATGCCGTGAGGCGCACGGTGTCCCCGGTGAGCAGGCATAGCCCGGTGCGGTACATAGCAGCACCTCGTATCGGCCGGGCAATAGTGGGCATCGAGCCAGGTGACATGAAGCCGGCTCAGCGCATCTGGTCTCCAGTGCGTCTCCTCGGGACGGGGTACATGGCACCAGCCCTACGCATGGTGTCCCAGGTTCGCCAGCACAGCCCAGTGCGGGCTATTCCACCTCGCCGCACTGGCCTGGCTACGGGGAGCATTCAGCCAGGTAGGGTTGGCCAGGCTCGGTGCTCGAGACCTGTAGTGCGCCTCCACGGTCCGGTCTATCCGGTGCCTTCTCCACGCACCAGCATTCCTGTGGCAGCCCCACGCACCAGCCCTCCGGTGCCGGTACCACGTACCAGGCCTCCAGGTCCAGCACCCCGCACTCGCCCTGAGGTGCGTGTCCCAAGTTCGGTACCACCAGTTCCGGCACCACGCACCAGGCCTACAGTGCACCTCGGCAGGCCTGAGTCTCCCTCCTGTCCAGCGCCGCCTGAGTCTCCCTCCTGTCCAGCGCCGCCTGAGTCTCCCTCCTGTCCAGCGCCGCCTGAGTCTCCCTCCTGTCCAGCGCCGCCTGAGTCTCCCTCCTGTCCAGCGCCGCCTGAGTCTCCCTCCTGTCCAGCGCCGCCTGAGTCTCCCTCCTGTCCAGCGCCGCCTGAGTCTCCCACCTGTCCAGCGCCGCCTGAGTCTCCCACCTGTCCAGCGCCGCCTGAGTCTCCCACCTGTCCATTCAAACTCAGTGCCTCTTTGCTAGATATCATGGGGAAATAAAAAGAAATCAGCCAAAACCTCAGAAAAAAAATTGTAGACCTCCAAAAATCTGGTTCATCCTTGGGAGCAATTTCCAAATGCCTAAAAGTACCATGTTCATCTGTACAAACAATAGTACGCAACTATATACACCATGGGACTACGCAGCCGCCATATCGCTCAGGAAGGAAACGCATTCCTTCTTCTAGAGATGGACGTACTTTGGTGCAAAAGGTGCAAATCAATCCCAGAACAACAGCAAAGGACCTTGTGAAGCTGCTGGAGGAAAGAGGTACAAATGTATCTATATCCACAGTAAAACGAGTCCTATATCGACATAACCTATATCTTGGCCAGGTCGCACCTGTAAATGAGAACTTGTCATCAACTAGCCTACCTGGTGAAATAAAAAATAAAAAAACTGAAAGGCCTCTCAGCAAGGAAGAAGCCACTGCTCCAAAACCGCCATAAAAAAAAGCCAGACTACTGTTTGCAACTGCACATGGGGACAAAGATCGTACTATTTGGAAATGTCCTCTGGTCTGATGAAACAAAAATAGAACTGTTTGGTCAGAATGACCATCGTTATGTTTGGAGGAAAAAGGGGGAGGCTTGCAAGCCAAAGAACACCATCTCAACTGAAGCACGGGGGTGGCAGCATCATGTTATGGGGATGCTTTGCTGCAGGATGGACTGGTGCACTTCACAAAATAGATGGTATCATGAGGCAGGAAAATTATGTGGATATATTGAAGCAACATCTCAAGACATCAGTCTGGAAGTTTAAAGCTTGGTCGCAAATCGGTCTTCCAAATGGACAATGACCCCAAGCATACTTCCAAAGTTGTGGCAAAATGGCTTAAGGACAACAAAGTCAAGGTATTGGAGTGGCCACCACAAAGCCCTGACCTCAATCCCATAGAAAATTTGTGGGCAGAACTGAAAAGGCGTGTGCGAGCAAGGAGGCCTACCAACCTGACTCAGTTACACCAGCTTTGTCAGGAAGAATGGGCCAAAATTCACCCAACTTATTAACTTATTATGGTAAGCTTGTGGAAGGCGACCCCAACAGTTTGACCCAAGATAAACAATTTAAAGGCAATGCTACCAAATAATAATTGAGTGTATTTAAACTTCTGATCCACTGGGAATGTGATGAAAGAAATATAAGCTGAAATAAATCATTCTCTCCACTATTATTGACATTTCACATTATTAAAATACAGTGGTTATCCTAACTGACCTAAAACAGGGAATTGTGAAAAACTGAGTTTAAATGTATTTGGCTAAGGTGTAAAAACTTCTGACTTCAACTGTATTTGCTTAGCCCTTTTGGAATGTACAGTGACATAATTCAGAACATGGGCCATTCTTAGTGTTCTCACTGTACACCAAGTCAGAACTGTAGGATAAGTTAAGGGGGAATATAAGCAGATAATGAAAGCTCTTCCAATATTTGATTACATTTCTCTAAAACAGGTCAGAACAGTAGGGAAATTAAGTGGAGTAAATAGACCAAATTATTAGGGCGTGGCACATGCGCTAACATCTTACTACACCACATACATTTAGTACTACTTTCTTAGCTACAGTATACATATCTCCCTGGCATATTATATCATTTATGCAGCAACATACAATACATTTTTGGACTCACCTTGTTGTGCTGTGCTCAACTGAACAGGAAGGTGGCGCGGCGGTCCTTTGTGGCCAAATTTTGTCATCAGTCCTTCTCTGCATTTATGGTGCTTTCAAAACAACTGGGAACTCTGGGGGGGAAACAAGTCAAATAATGATGAAGTCGTTGATCTTAAGGGTGTAGCTCTAGAAAGAGGCCTATTTACATTTCCGAGTTGGATGACCGTTCAAAACGTTTTCCCCCAGTCGGAGCTCGTTTAGTCCCAACTTGGTAAAATAAATATATTTAAAAAAAGGATTTGCCTGTAGATTGTCGACTTGATTCATGATGAGGACTGCTAGCTAAGATTTTGAGAGAGTATGATGTTGACATGATCAGTCCAATCAAAGCTACTGTACATATAATGTGATTTGAAGTAATTTTATCTGTGGCCAATGACCTTGAGCCTTCTTGGATTGGAACTTCTAATGTAACTCTATGGCAGCACCCATGGGGCAAAATTTTTGTAGCTCTACTCTCAGACTTGGCAGGGACGTAGTGTCCCCATGAGTGACAGAACACTGAGCCAATCATAGCGTAACACTCTGTATTTTCTGCTGCCTTGCCCCACCACCACAGAAAGCACTGAGCTAGGCTGAAACACCAGTATTATGGCGCTGCCTTACTCATGAAAACAAAAAAGAGACCATGTTTGTATGCGGCTTTAACTCAATTATATTTTTTTACATTGTTTGCTAACTGATATGTGACATGTATTAATGCAAAAATAACATGCAAGACAGGCTCTACCCCACCTGCCGTGAATTATGGGTCACCACACAGGGGCGGAGCCAGAGGGGTGTCTTGTAATTCGCTACTGGCAGTTTGATGCTGCTTGACATCTCATTTCACCTCTTGCTGAAAGAAGCATTTATTTTGACGTTCGGTGGCGCATTTTTCAAGACGAGGAAGAAAGAATAAAACGTTGGTTGTGAGATACAGAAGAAGAGAGAATATTTCCACAGCTCTACGAGCTCTTTTCGCGATTGGCAAAAGCATAATTTTTGAAGTAAGTTTTAAGGTTTAGCATCGGGTTTAGGTTTCCTGAACAAATTTTATGAAAGTTGAGTCGCTGTGTAAGTTAATGGTAGACCTTTGGCTCCATTAACAGACAGTTAATCAGGTGAGCGGTTCCCAATTCAGCCTAACATTATGTTTACATCTGTGCTAGTAATACAAGCATGTGCAGTGTTTTAAGTTACAGTATACGAATGTTTAGCTAATGTGGGGTGACTAGTAGGCTACAGCTGTCAGTGTTCAACAAGTTAACATTCAGCAATTGGAAATCCATTAACTCAGTTGGATTTTCGTACTTGAACTAAAAATGAACAATTGTTATTATCAATGATCACAATTTGCAGATAGCCTGTTTGCTATCGTAAAGGTGTAAGAAATTATAGCTATTTAAGTTACTTACTGCAGAGTTGGGCCAGCCATGATATAACTAGATATACTAGGCTGGTAGTTGATTTTAAGGTACAGTTATGATAATGGGGATTTGTAATTGAAATTGGTCTAAAATGTGGGTAATTGGATGCTTAGATGTAACCATAGACTCATATTTTTGCACAGGGTCAATGAAAAGAAAGGGAAAGATTTCAGACTTATTTTTAAAGAAGCACAAACAGGCAGATCAGGTGCAGACAGACCCAAGGCCTTGCATCACCACCGGACCCCAGAGTCAAAGTAGTCAGTCAGTGTGGGCAGACTTCACAAGGACCCAGTCTACCACCACCAGGTCAGAGCATCTACTATGCAGTCAGATGCCCAGTTCAAAATGTAAGTTTAGCTTCAGCTTGTAACAGATGATTTTGTCAGATTTAGCCTCACTTTAAAATGTTGGTTGTTGATTCATGTGTTCTTGTTTTGTTTGGCTGTGGCATTTTTATTGTGATTATACGCTAATGGTTCTTCTGTTCTTTTAATGTAATAGATGTATCAAGGGATGACACAGACGTCTGGCTCTGAGCAAGACAATGAGTCAGAGCTGCCAGGAGATGTCATTGAGCCCCTCCCAACTGCATCAAACACCAGATATGCTGTTCCAAAAGGACCCAATGGTAGGCCAGGTCTATACTTTAAACTACACATTTTAGTTAGCTGCTGTCAGAATCTAATTTTGTGGATCCCTAAATTATACATTTCCATAGAGCTATGACACATTATTTAACATGTAATTCAGACATTTCAAGATCCAGAGAAGCTGGACCTGTACAACCGTGTTTGAAAACATTTTCCAGAACTCATGGTACTAGGAAAAGGGCTTTCAAAAGGGCTTTCAACAGCTCCTGGTATAAGGACAATTCATGGCTTAAATATTCTGTAAGTCAAGATTCGACTTATTGTTTCAGCTGTAGGCATTTTTCTCTGCTCAGTACACCTGAATCTGCCTTCACATCACAGTCAGGTTTTTGTAACTGGAAAAAGGCGCTGTTTAAAGATTCTGGGTTTAAGCTCCATTCGAAGGCAGAGCATCATATCAATGCTATGTATGCTTGGAATCAGCATAAAAGGGCTATTGACAGCAACTCATCAATGTTAGATATCATAAATGAGTACCGGAGAAAGAAAGTGGAGGAAAACTGTACTTGAATTAAAACAATTGCATATGTGCTCCTATTAACTTCCACTCAAAACATAGCGCAGAGAGGTCATCGAGAGTTTGACTCTCACAACAAGGGTAATTTTGACCCTCTCATAGAGAAAATGATGAATGCTTGTGGCAATGCTAAGTACACAAGCCACCAAATCCAGAACGAAGTTCTTGAGGGCTTAGCTGAGATGGTACAAAGTGAAATAATAGGAAAAGTAAAAGAACGT
Source organism: Salvelinus fontinalis (assembly GCF_029448725.1). NCBI lineage: Eukaryota > Metazoa > Chordata > Actinopteri > Salmoniformes > Salmonidae > Salvelinus > Salvelinus fontinalis. The sequence goes on along the minus strand of NC_074697.1, from coordinate 46,170,422 downwards.
GAAGTTGCGCCTTGACTCCTTGTTGTCCCCAGTCCACCTGGCCGTGCTGCTGCTCTAGTTTCAACTGTTCTGCCTGCGGCTATGGAACCCTGACCTGTTCACCGGACATGCTACCTGTCAGGTGAATTTTTTTCTCCCCTGGATGGTTTGTCCTCGGGGTTTCGCCTGCCAAATCAGTTCTGTTATACTCACAGACATTATTTTAACAGTTTTGGAAACTTTAGAGTTTTCAATCTACATCTACCAATTATATGCATATCCTAGCTTGTGGGCCTGAGTAAAAGGCAGTTTAAAGGCAGTGTCGGGAGGCTAGGGTCAGTCTGTGATATCTGGAGTATTTCTCCTGTCTTATCCGGTGTCCTGTGTGAATTTCAGTATGCGCTCTCTAATTCTTTCTCTTTCTCTCTTTTTCTCTTTTTCTCTTTCTTTCTTTTTTGAGCACCTGAGCCCTAGGACCATGCCTCAGGACTACCTGGCCTGATGATTTCTTGCTGTCGCCAGTCCACCTGGCTGTGTTGCTGCTCCAGTTTCAACTGTTCTGTCTGCAGCTATGGAACCCTGACCTGTTCACCGGATGTGCTACCTGTCCCAGACCTGCTGTTTTCAACTCTCTAGAGACAGCAGGAGCAGTAAAGATACTCTGAATGATCGGCTATGAAAAGCCAACTGACATTTACTCCTGAGGTGCTGACCTATTGCACCCTCGACAACCACTGTGATTATTATTATTTGACCCTGCTGGTCATCTATGAACATTTGAACATCTTGGCCATGTTCTGTTATAATCTCCACCCGACAGAGCCAGAAGAGGACTGGCCACCCTTATAGCCTGGTTCCTCTCGAGGTTTCTTCCTAGGTTCTGGCCTTTCTAGGGAGTTTTTCCTAGCCACCATGCTTCTATACCTGCTTTGCTTGCTGTTTGGGGTTTTGTAAAGCACTTTGTGACATCAGCTGATGTAAGAAGGGCTTTATAAATACATTTGATTGAATTAGGCGTTCATACATGTTTCTCAAACTTCAAATGACGTAGTTGTTCAAAATGGCACATTTCAAACTGTTTATGGTTCAGTTTAGGCATTAACTCAGAATTTTTAAGGTTAGGCATTAACTCCAAATGGTTAAGGTAAGGGTTAAGGTTTGGGATAGGCTTAAAACAAAAACATCAAAAACATGCAACCTTTGGAACCAGAAGCAGATGCTTGCACCCATTCGCCATCCCTGTCCACAACACTCTAGCAAAACTGAAACCTACTAGAAGCTAACAGCACTAACTTTTGCCCCTAGTGGCCGGTTTCCATGTCATCTCCTGACGTCCTCAGACATGGATGGACGTCGAATACTGACTTGTATCACAGGTGACCTGCCTGTTTATACAAACCGCTAATGTGCCCCTGTGGAACATCTACATTTTAAAAAACAATTATTAATATACACCATCACAATAAATCCATTATTTCTTTTAGGCAGGTCTAGACATGATATGAAGAAAGTGTATTTCAGAAGAACAGAATAGCATATTCTGAGTTGGCCTACTGTATGTTATCTGGCTATGTGCCATTCCAATGGCAGCCTAGGCTGTAGGCTAGGTCATTTAGCACACAAGACATGCTTATAAATCCAGTGCCATTATTTTACATCACATGATTTTATAGTAAGATGAAAATAATTGAACTGAATAAAATAACAAGGATATTATTCCCATTCCCGAGTGCGCAATGTTGAGCATAAAAGTAGTAATTTAAGAAAGGGTCCTAAACTCTTAATGTAGTTATCTCACAACTTCAGTTGTGGCTGATACAAACCTTAGAATGTCTTAGAAATCAAAGCATTTACACTACATGTAAAAAGTTTTAGAACACCTACTCATTCAAGGGTTTTTCTTTATTAGCATTTTTCTACATTGTAGAATAATAGTGAAGACATCAAAACTATGAAATAACACATATGGTATCATGCAGTAAGCAAAAAATGTTAAACAAATCAAAATATATTTTATATTTGAAATTCTTCAAATAGCCACCCTTTGCCTTGATGACAGCTTTGCACACTCTTGGCATTCTCTCAACCAGCTTCACATGGAATGCTTTTCCAACAGTCTTGAAGAGTTCACACATATGCTGAGCACTTGTTGACCGCTTTTCCTTCACTCTGCGGTCCGACTCATCCCAAACCATCTCAACCATTAGGTTGAGGTCTGGGGATTGTGGAGGCCAGGTCATCTGATGCAGCACTCCGTGACTCTCCTTCTTGGTAAAATAGCCCTTACACAGCCTGGAGGTGTGTTGGGTCATTGTCCTGTTGAAAAACAAATGATAGTCCCATTAAGCCCAAACCACATGGGATGACGTATTGCTGCAGAATGCTGTGGTAGCCATGCTGGTTAAGTGTGCCATAACACCTCCTCCTCCATGCTTCATGGCGGGAACCACACATGCAGAGATCATCCGTTCCCCCACACCGTATCTCACAAAGACATGGCGGTTGGAACCAAAACTCTCCAATTTGGACTCCAGACCAAAGGACAAATTTCCACAGGTCTAATGTCCATTGCTCGTGTTTCTTGGCCCAAGCAAGTATCTTCTTCTTATTGGTGTTCTTAGTGGTGGTTTGTTTGTAGCAATTCGACCATGAAGGCCTGATTCACACAGTCTCCTCTGAACAGTTGATGTTAACACTTTTTTGGTTACTACATGATTCCATATGTGTTATTTAATAGTTTTGAGGTCTTCACTATTATTCTGCAATGTATACAATAGTAAAAAATAAAAACCCTTGAATGTGTAGGTGTGTCTGTAATGTGTGCGCAGGGAGTCAGGAAGAAAGTTCAGAGTGAATCGTTTAATAAATGAAAACATAATCCATAATAAGAACAGCGCACAGACAAGAAACAGAAACAATGACGCCTGGGGACAGACCCAAAGGGAGTGACATATATAGGGAATGTAATCAAGGAAGTGATGGAGTGCAGGTGAGTCTAATGACGCTCGTACCGATGGTGAAAGGTGTGCGCCATAACGAGCAGCTTGGTGACCTAGAGGCCGGAGAGGGAGCACACATGACAGTGTCCAAACTTTTGACTTGTACTCTACGTTAGAACTGCAACCTGATCTTGTTGTATTACAGAAAGCCTAGTTGATTTATAACTTGTACTTAATGCGGGAAAAACTAAACTTATGTTCTCTAATTCACAAAAAAATGTCTGATGGGCTACATATTCACTCATTGAATGTAAATATCCTTGCATTTGGATTGATAAAGATCTAACGTTTAAAAAAACTTACGGATGAGTTAGTTAAAACGCTAAGAATTAAAGTTGGCTTCTTTTTTAGAAATAGATCTTGCCTCTCCATGAACAGCAAGAAGCAAATTGTACAGTCAACTTTCCTGCCAGTTCTTGACTATGGTGACACCATTTACCAGAATGCAGCAGCCACTTCTCTGATACCATTGGATGCTGTCTACCATATTGCCCTTCACTTTATTACAGGTGACAGTTTTAATACTCATCACTGCATCCTGTATCAGAAGGTCGGCTGGATTAAAGTCCCCTAGATCACTTCATTACTCCCTTCGTGTTTTCAAAGCTCTGCTCCACAAGCTCCCAACATAGCTCACTTCCCTGGTGAAATATGAGATACCAAACCCATTCACAGGGTTGGTTCATTCTTGAGGTCCTGCTTGTCTCCACAAAGTCTGGTAAATCCATCTTTAGTTTCAACCCGCTGCAGTTCTGGAATACCATACAAAATAATTTACACCTGGATTCCCTGGTGCCAGATAGGGCAGTTTAAAACGGTTGTAATGTAACAAGTATAACTTGTTGTATTGACCTGATGTAATGTATTTATAGCTGTCTTGTAGTTTTTATATTTTGTTGTTGATGGAATTTTTGTCCTCAGGGCACCATTGCAATGAGACACTACTGAATAAATAGAAAAAATACATAATCAAATAATGGTTGTTAGTGTTGCGCCTAGCTGTTTCTTTCTGTGTTTGTGCTTTTATTTGCAGAATCGGGACAGGAGGGGCTGATTGGATTGTTAAGGTGACAAGTTGCACCTGGGTTTGGGATCAACTAGGAGATAAAAGTTCCTGGTGCCCAGTCCTCGCTCTCTTTCCTCAAGCACCATTTTGTGATCTGGTTAATTTATTATTATTTTTTTTTTGATTAGGTGCACCCTTCAACACTTACACACATTTTACCTTCTCCATTACACCCCACGCATGCCAACTTTCACACTACATAGGTTAGTTTTCCTTTGTAGTTTGATACATTTAGTTTTTAATAAATATTTTTGTTACTCAACTGCTAACGTGTGGGCTCCATTGTTTGTCACCATCTGAGAGCCGGTTTGTGACGTTAGCGAGATGGGTACTACCAACCCGTCAGCGCCATTCACGTACAGAGTTAATAGGAGATTACCGTGACTCAACGGTCAAGGGGATGTAGTCATGACTGGATCTGGTGTGGCGATAATGTAATTGACTACGTCAGTCACCGCAACAGCCCCACAACAACCAGAACCTCTTTAATGTAGCCCTTTTGAGCATCAAAGCGGTTAGCAGATGTTATCGTACACCTAACACTACATGGTTTCGCAACGTCTTGGCAGCTGCTGGAAATTATGTAGGCGTTGGGTAACTCCAAAAATAAATTAGTTTTTTCTTTGAACATTTCTCTACAAGGCTGTAATGTACAAAATATGTTGGTTGAAAGAGAAGTCCATTTTCTAACAGATGACCAGTTTTGTTCAGCAGTCATCACACTATTGTATGGATGCTGTTTTTACTGTATGTACAGTATATGCTGCCAGGTTAGACAAATCATTATCCAATCTTGATCTAATCACTACCATGGTGCTAGCTTTGTCTCAGGTTTACAATCCAGACATCAAGATCTGCTGTGCCGGGAAGCTGTCCAATAGGGTGCTTGGAGACAACCTGTCCGTTAACCCACAGACCTAAGGCCTACAGCTAAAGCCTAGTTCATTAAACATCCTCCACTACGTTAGGTTTAATTCTGATCTCAAAGTCAAGTCAAACAGCTAAATAATCCATCTGTCTTTTGATTTGCTGTTGGTCAAGGCATGAAGACAATGCTGTATACTACAGGGATGTATCTGCATTTTTTTAAATGGTCAAAATAACTTAAAGTGACATAAGACAAGGCTGAAATGACATGTTGTCCACAGACCCATTGTCCCCAGTGGGAAGTGAGTGTCCTATATTCATTGTCAATGTCCTAGAGTGCTACCTGTCTATCAGGGAGAAAATATGCCCCATGATTTGCCAGTATGAATGACACTTCATAGTGGTGATTGCTTTACTTTGGGTGGCAGGTAGCCTAGTGGTTAGAGCGTTGGGCCAGTAACCAAAAGGTTGCTGGTTTGAATCCCTGAGCCAAGGTAAAAAATCTGTTCTGGCGTTGAATAAGGCAGTAAACCCACTGTTCCCTGGTAGGCATCATTGTAAATAAGAATTTGTTCTTAACTGACTTACCCAGTTAAATAAATGTTAAATAAAAAAATATATGCTGTATTATGTCAGGTTTGTCTGCACAGTTAGTTCCGTAAGCCCCAAGCGGTAAAGCAGCTCTGTTGTGAGTGTGTCAGACGACGGATAACGAGCTCTCTTTCAGGCTCTCTTCTATCACAGCACTGTCAGTGGAGTATGGGCACAGGTCACCTGGTAAGAAAGTTACACTCTTCTCTAGCATGTGAACTTTGGGTATGTGCATGCTACAGTGTGTTGGCATGAAGCTGTCTGTATTCATGTCTGTGTATGTGTCTGTTATTCATGTTGTATGTGTTTTGATACCCTGCTGACTATTTTGTCTCTCTCCCAGTGCTGTGGTACAACTCCATATGGTGTAGTGGACCGAGGGGTGCTGTGCTGTAACCAGACGTTGCACCGTGGGGTGGAGGCTGGGCACCAGTGCTCCCCAGGTGGCCACTTGTATCTGCCGTCCCGTGACGTGGTGTGTGAGTCACGTGTTCATCTCAACGATCCAGGCAAACACTGCTGTGGAGAAGAGACATACAACCCTCAGGATGAAATCTGCTGCAGCAGACACAAGTGAGTTGCTCTGTAGGGTGAAACTGTACGTAGATGAAACCTAGCCAGGCAGTTTATCCCAAAGACGTGAGGTTATCACTGTCTGCAAGCACAGTTCAGAGTGGCACAGTTCAGAGTGGCACAGTTCAGAGTGGCACAGTTCAGAGTGGCACAGTTCAGAGTGGCACAGTTCAGAGTGGCACAGTTCAGAGTGCCTACAGGCTAACGATTAGATCACTTCATGTTCAACAGAATGTATCCAGCCTCCAATGTGTGTGTGTGTGTGTGTGTGTGTGTGTGTGTATTGTATTATAACTGTGGAAAGTGGTTTCCCACTGTCTGAGACTGGGTGTGCATCTTTTTATGTTTGTCTGAGACATGGATGGATGCTGATACAAAGTGTGTGTGCAATGTGTGAATGCCAGATGTTGGAGAATTCTGTGGGCAGCCACAGACTCCCAGACATATTTCAACAGGGCGTCTACCGCTGCATCCAACGGTCTCCTCCCAGCCAAGGGTCTCCTCGCTGCCAAGGATCTCCTCCCATTCTGTACATCACTTCTCTTTTTCCAGTCAGAGGCATTCAGACAGTTAGACTGCCAGACATCTCATAAGAGAGGTGGTATGTCTGCTTCGGGATCTCTAGGAGGAGGCCAGACCTGTTTGGGGGGTGGGTAGTTGTTTTTGTCTACCTAGCCCTTTTGCGCTGCTGCGCCTTCTTCACCACGCTGTCTGTGTGGGTGGACCAATTCAGTTTTTCCGTGATGTGTACGCCGAGGAATTAAAAATGTACTACCCTCTCCACTACTGTCCCGTCGATGATGATAGGGGGGTGATCCCTCTGCTGTTTCCTGAAGTCCATGATCATCTCCTTTGTTTTGTTGACATTGAGTGTGAGGTTATTTTCCTGACACCACACTCCAAGGGCCCTCACCTTCTCCCTGTAGGCCGTCTCGTCGTTGTTGGTAATCAAGCCTACCACTGTAGTGTCGTCTGCAAACTTGATGATTGAGTTGGAGCGTGCATGGCCACGCAGTCGTAGGTGAACAGGGAGTACAGGAGAGGGCTCAGAACGAACCCTTGTGGGGCCCCAGTGTTGAGGATCAGTGGGGTGGAGATGTTGTTACCTACCCTCACCACCTGGGGGCGGCCCGTCAGGAAGTGCAGTACCCAGTTGCACAGGGCGGGTTTTCCTTCCTCGGGTATTCCTCTTGTCCAGATGGGTTAGGGCAGTGTGGTTGCGATTGCGTCGTCTGTGGACCTATTTGGGCGGTAAGCAAATTGGAGTGGGTCTAGGGTGTCAGGTAGGGTGGAGGTGATATGGTCCTTGACTAGTCTCTCAAAGCACTTCATGACAATGGAAGTGAGTGCTACGGGGCGGTAGTTGTTTAGCTCTGTTACCTTAACTTTCTTGGGAACAGGAACAATGGTGGCCCTCTTGAAGCATGTGGGAACAGCAGACTGGGATAAGGATTGATTGAATATGTCCGTAAACACACCAGCCAGCTGGTCTGCGTATGCTCTGAGGACGCGGCTGGGGATACCGTCTGGGCCTGCAGCTCAGTTACTTTCAACGTGGCACCGTCATAGGATACCACCTTTCCAACAAGTCAATCAAATTTCTGCTCTACTAGAGCTTCCCCAGTCAACTGTAAGTCCTGTTATTGTGAAGTGGAAACGTCTAGGAGCACCAACGGCTCAGCCGCAAAGTGGTAGGCCACACAATCTCACAGAACTGGAATGCTGAGTGCTGAGGAACGTAGCGCATAAAAATCGGTCCTCGATTGCAACACTCACTACCGAGTTCCAAACTGCCTCTGGAAGCAAGGTAAGCACAATAACTGTTTGTCGGGGGCTTCATGAAATGGGTTTCCATGGCTGAGCAGCCGCACACAAGCCTAAGATTACCATGTGCAATGCCAACCTTCGGCTGGAGTGGTGTAAAGCTTGCCACCAATGGACTCTGGAGCAGTGAAAACGCTTTGTCTGGATTGATGAATCACGCTTCACTATCTGTCAGTCCGACGGACTAATCTGGGTTTGGCCGATGCCAGGAAAACACTACCTGCCGCAATGCATAGTGCCAACTAAAGTTTGGTGGAGATGGCATAATGGTCTGGGGCTGTTTTTCATTGTTCGGGCTCGGCCCATTAGTTCCAGTGAAGGGAAATCTTAACGCTACAGCAATGACAATGACATTATAGACGATTCTGTGCTTCTAACTTTGTGGCTACAGTTTGGGGAAGGCCCTTTTCAATGCCCCGTGCACAAAGCGAGGTCTATACAGAAATGGTTTGTCGAGATCGGTGTGGAAGAACTTGACTGGCCGCCCTGACCTCAACCTCAATACGTTTGGAATTAATTCGAAAGCTGACTGCGAGCCAGGCCTAATCGCCCAACATCAGTCCCCGCAGAAATGTTCCAACATCTAGTGGAATGCCTTCCCAGAAGAGTGGAGGCTGTTTATAGCAGCAAAGGGGGGTCCAACTCCTTATTACTACCCATGATTTTGGAATGAGATGTTCGGCCAGGTGTCCACATACTTTTGGTTATGTAGTGTATGCGTCCATTACAATCTACCCAAGAATCACAATGCATGATTTGTCACCGGCACCTGAAAATGTGAATAAACAGTAAATACATTGTGCTCCATACGGTGTCCTACAGTTGAAATCACAACATGATATACAGATTATAATAACAAAATAAGGCACTTGCTACGATAGGAACGCTGCTGTGCTTAATTTGAGCCCTCTCAGATTTGACCTCGATTTGACCCCGACTTCGGTAACTCACGCATTATTTACACAGTTTGTTCACTGTTTGCACTGTATTTAAAAAAAAAAAGAGATCAAAGTTGCCTCTGAGTTATTTCTCCCGCCTCCCAGAAAAGCCATCATGTAAAAGAGTGGTGGTCCTTCTGTGCAATCATCCTAATAGTTCATCACTGATTTTAGAGGTAAGTAACTGATCTTGAAACAGGTCTTGGCAGTGCTAATGAAGAGGTCCCTACGTAATCACATCTCGTAGCCTTGGTTGGTCGTCTGACTTTGAAACTGAGGGAAAGCCCAATCAAAAATGAATAAGAAAAGGCAATCAACTTGGAAGTTTGAAGTCCAAAAATCCTGACAAATATGATGAATTGAACCCTAAACGAGCCAGAGAACTGTCACTGCCAGATGAGAGGAGTGAGAAGCAAAGTGCTCCTGATGGCGATGCCTTAGTTAGCAGTGCTGCCTATCCACTAGCTAGTAGGCCTACTAGCAAGTCAGAATCGGCGGGAGAGGCGGACGGGGAGCGAGGGCAATGCATCCACCGACAAAGTGCCTGGAGCAGGTGCAATTTGGACAAAGCCAAGCAAACTTATAACACCTGGCTTGTCAAGCAAAATTCAAAGCTGGGCTATATAACCTGAAAGAAAGTAGGGAGTTTGGGCCCGGAAAAGACTGGAGGGATGAAACGAGTGGGTGGAATTTACAGTAACATCCGCTGCCCCCGACGTAAAAAAAGGCCCTCAGAAAACAAGGCCGATTTAGCGGCAGCAAGCATTGTAGACGAGGCTAAAGAGGACACCTTAACACTCAATAAAAACAGACATTACAGCCAGAGTCTTCCAAACCGCTTACAATGAGGCTAAACACCACAGACCCACTCACGGTTTTGGGCAAGAAATTGACTGTCAGGAGTTAAATGGACTTGACATGGGGAGAATTCTCCATTCCAATGTTGCTTGCTCCAAGACAGCAACATATTAAATCCGAAATGAAGCAAACTATTTGAAAGAATAGTCCGTTCACCAGCTCTGAAGGTCTACGTCACTGGCCTTCTAGGTGTCATTGAACTGGATTAATTTACCACCAACCCTGGACTGTCTTGTCTCTTTACACACACCTGGTTCCCATTCCCCCAATTAGTATGTGTATATATGTGGCCTCTGTTCCCCATTGTCCTTGTCGGTTATTGTTACCATGTCTGTGGGTCCTGTGAGTACCTGTGCTGTTGTATCGGCTTCCATGCTACGTGTTATTGTGCACTTGTTTTACGGGTCTCGTCCGTGTATTATTTAGAGGTTTACACCTCACTCTTCTGTTTGGGTGGAGTAAATAAAAACCCCTATTATGTATTCCTGCGCCTGTCTCCAATCATTAGACAACGTGACAGAATAACCCACCCACTATATGGAGACAGCAGGAAGGACTGAGCTGTCGAACATCGCAGAGACAGTCCAGCATCAAGAGGACTCTCTCTCCAGACTCGGCAGCACCATGGACAGCATGCTGGCAACCATCCTGCATTTGGAGGGAATGTGCAGTCCCTCCAATCTCCAGCACCAGTTCCAGCACCAGCCCCCACACTACTACCTGCCTCCATCCCATCTGAGCCGGTCTGTGGAATACCCCTGTCCCTCCCGGAGCGTTTTGACAGCGAGCCAGCGAGATGCAAGGGATTCCTTCTGCAATGCAACCTGTACCTCGCTCGCTACGCCGAGGTATGGCTACACCTGCACCGTGGCCAGAGCAGATGGAGGTGGGCTCTGCATTCCGGTACCTCAGAACTTATTTATCTCAGTCAATCAGTCATTTGTAAGTGCTGTAAATGTTGAATGCCCTTCTGTATAAACATGCTGAAAATGTGTTGTTAATTTGCTTACTGTGAAAAAGCATTGTATCTGGTCAAACACCATTTTTCCAAAAATGTACTAAGGGTTGGTAACAGGCTGATTGTTTGGCTGTTTATGCCAATTAAGGGTGCCCTGCTGTTCTTGTGTAGCTGAATGACTTTTGCTTCCTGCCAGGCCTGAGGGCACACTTTCGTGTACGCTTAGATTGAAAATAGGGCAAATAGGAGTGGCAATATTGTCCGCTATCATCCTCAGTAATTTTACATCCAAGTTGACAGACCCAGGTGGCTTGTCAATGTTGTAAGAGAACAAAAAAAAATCACCTCTTCCACCCTCACTCTACGTAATTCCAAATTACAATCCTTGTCTTCCATAATTTGGTCAGTTATGCATGCATGTGTAGGTTCAGAATTGGTTGTTGCCATGTCCTGCCTAAATTTGCGAATGAAAAAAATCATTAAAATACTTGCCAATATCAGTGGGTATTGTGATGAATGATGGAGCCGTGTTTGCCTTTTTGCCCAAAACTTGATTTTAAGGTGCTCCAAAACATTTTACTATCATTCTATCAGACCTCAGGATAAGACCCAGATGCAGACAGTTCAAAGTAACAAAAGGTTATTGCAAATGACAGGTCAAGGGTAGGCAGAGCTCAGCAATCCAGAGCAGAGTGCTACCATACCCCGTTCAAAGGCACTTAAATATTTTGTCTTGACCATTCACCCTCTGAATGGCACATATACACAATCCATGTCTCAATTGTCTCGAGGCTTAAACATCCTTCTTTAACCTGTTGCCTCCCCTTCATCTACACTGATTTGATATTTGTCAAACAGTGTTACCATGTCTACTGTAATAACTACAGGGTCTCTTCTGTGGGGAATGTGCATGACATAAGAGGTCTAAAAATGGGAAAAACCCAACAGGTAATAATATAGGTAACATTTCATATACAGTAGAAACCACAAACAAATATGAAAGGGGAGAGACTATTTACCAACCTATGTTGCAGAGGTGCAGTCATCATTTTACAGCCACATTCTACCACTGTCTTATCAGTGTCCACTTTATAAACACAGAAACGGTGGGAGCGGTTGACACAATCGACTGTGGATCAATTTCCCTTTTCAACAGCCTGCATATTTACTACTGGTATGTGCTCATTTCGTAGTGTGACAGATGATGCTTGTAGGCAAAGACCTTAGTACCATGTTCAACCTAGTTTTACACATTAACTTTTATGTTTGATGATGAAATACAATCACACACAACCCTGAAATTCTTTGACCTCTGACTCTAACAATTGCCTCTACGCGGCTGATTGGAATAGTGTGATTTCTGAGATTAAGTTTCAAAATCTTATCCAAATGACCTGACATAATAAAAGAGATCTTGTCTGAAATTAGATTTCTCATACAGATTAAACTCTCTCTCTGTTTCCCTCCGACAGGTTTTGGGAGGATGACGACCCAATCCACCACAGATGGGATAGTCCTCCTGGTAATCTACGGCCTGCTGGGTTGCACTGCCACCATCCTCTTCTTCAGACTCTTCCTGGAGAGGGTTGTCACCATGTTGGGCTTTCTCATGTGATGGTGCCACCGGAGGAGAACACACATCAGGCTAGGGGGCAAGAGCAACCAACCCGAGGGGGGAGGAGAGGAAAGAGACATGGAGGGTGGGAAAGAGGGGTCGAGGTCCTTTGTGTATACCGTCACTCTCATACTGTTTGCTACTGCCCTGGTGTTGGAGTGCGGTGCTTCACTCTCTACTCAGCCACGGAGGGCTGGAGCTGCTCAAGTCCCTGTACTTCTGCTTCGTGGCCTTCAATACGGTGGGCTTCGGGAACCTGATGAGCAACCAGGAAGAGTCTTACGGAGAAGACCCCAGTGGAACCTACCTGCATCCTCATGCTCCTGTGGGTATGCTGTACCTACTCCCTATTCAGTGCCCTCTCTGTCATCATCAAACAGAGGCTGAACCGGATCCTGAGTCAGCTGATCCATCTACGCAGCTGCCTGTGCCAAGGCAGATTTCTACGATGCCCATGTACTTGCCAAACCCGGTGGGTAAATGCTTGTGTGCTGGTGCCACAGTGGAAACCCTATGCCACAGGAACATGGACTTGAGCACCACCAAAGCCAGAGAAATGGGGCAACATGGATACAGCCTTCCCCAAGAGGAAGTCATACATGTCGGACCACCATGACTGGTACAGCTCCAGACTGGAAAGACCCTGGGTTTACCTGCATATATATATATATATACAACAATTGTGTTACTTTGAAACTTTTTTCATCTGCATTTTTTTGTGGGTACTGTATACTTAATGTACTCAATGTATCGTGAAACCAGTTTTACTCTCCCCATAAAGTCCATTAGGCCTGTGATGATGGTTGTAGTACAGTAGTTTACAATGTGGTTTCATGATGCAATTTGTCTCCACAAGAGGGAGCACATGGATAAAGCCATGTGGATTTTATTTTGGCATTTTTTTACTGATCCAACTTTTTCCAACTGTTGTCCTGACTTTTTTGTGTGCAAATAAATGAAAGGAAGAAAAGATACAACACTGACTGAATATTGCAATCTGGCACACAAACGCAATTAAGAATTATTGATATATCTCTACTTTTTGTACACACAGGAGCAGTTATTATAGAACCATGCCATGGTTCCATTTAAATGCCATTAGTATTGATGTAAAAAATATGATAAACATCATAAATATCTACAGGGTGTTTTTTTTTTGTCCTTGTCATATAGGCCTACACACGATGTCATACTACTGCAACGATTTACATTTTGACCAATTAGTCATATCTGAAATCAGCATATTCAAAACCTGTAAAAGCGCAAAGCGAACGATTTATACAACATAAAATTATAAACTCATCAGTCTTGCAATGCACAACATCCAATTTGGCGCAATGCAGTTTACAACCAGCCAATTACAAAACCGGGTACTTTTCTACCCGTTTCTCTGGGCCAATTAGGATCTGCTTTACATTGGCCAAGTTGAAGCTCATGTCATTACACCACTGTGGTCATACTTGATCAAAAATAACAGCTATCAAATTGACAATGTATATATCCATTTCAAATATTGTCTGTTCACCGCTTCGATAGACTGAAATAATGGGTGCGTCTGCTTCTCATCAAACAGAATCCTGCAGTATCTCTGCGCGATTCGTGCAAATAGTACAATTACTTTATTTTTTGATGAGTAACAGGGGACCTGCTAGGCAATTTCAGTGGGTGCAGTGGTCAATATAAGGTGAATACATTATTATATTCTGACGCATTTGTGGTGTGCAGTTTTAAGATTGGCCGGTTCGTTGGAGGGGGGTGAAAGATGTCACTTCGCGGAGCGATATAGTTTTTTTTTCTTTTTTTTCCCGCGGAGCGATATAGTGCAAATGAGGCCACATCGGCAGTGACGTGGTCCCTAGTGTTTCCGGGCAACTTCGCAGTGAAGGGACTGTATACCTCGAGCGAATTGTTTTTCAGCACTAAACAACGATACATACGTTGGCTACAGTTGGTTTGCCAGCCACGAGGGGGACATTGACTATTTAGTCATTCATATTTTCGAAGTGCGAAGACCTAACATAATAAAATGGTGAGTATAGCCACCGTTTTGCTAGCTAGCTTCCTACACTCATTCAATCCACAGACAAAGCCAAGCGTATGCTATCTCGCTAACAGGAATTCGTATTGGGTTCGAGCAACGCCTATAGTTATAACTAGCTTGCTATCCGTAAACTAGCTAGCTAAATAAGGTGTGACTGAAAAAGTTTGTCGGGCTGGCAGCTCAACTGTTGATATTACCACCTGACCGGGCTGTTGGCTCGACGTTGGAATGCAATAACTTGCAGCTGGACAAGCTCATACGGACTCAGAGGAGACAATAAGAACATGTGTGATTGTGGTCACGTATTCCTTGCCAAGGCAAAACGTATGAGGCATGACTATCTGATTAACGTTAGCCATGGCTAATTTTACATACTGGTACCTAACTAAGGTCATTGGTTTCGCTTATCGGGGTTGGGGGGGGTACTAATGGTGAGTGGGCGTGGTGGTTAAGACAGAAGCATAAGCGCTGTTTGATGTAATAAAACCCAAACACACTGCTAATTGAATTAACTTAATCGATAGTATTAGTTGGCTGTTTAGCTAGCCATCTAAATAATTGTTTTCATTAGAAACATCAGCTGTATAGACATGAGCCAGTTCATTTGTATTTTGCAATGAACAATGCCAAGATTGTACTGTCCCAAGGCAGCTGATAGCTTGTGCGCAACAAGCGAACCTGTGTAGTGTCATGTTTCCAATTACATAGCTAGCTGGCAATATGATATAGCTAGTAATACTTGTTGTGCATCGTTTTATTGCGTAAATTGAGATGGCAATAGCGACGCGATATTTGAGTCTTTCGTCATGGTGTTGCGTATTGCACCACCACGTTGATCCGCAGTCTGCTGTTCGTGAATGATCTTCGTTGCCACCCCTCCTTTCTCGCCCCTCTACCACACGCATTCCTCCCTTCTGCATTGAACCACATCATGGTTGGTGCAGTATGCTGGCACGGGATCCGCAGTGCATGCTTCTGCAAAAATGGGAAAGAGACTCTGAAAGACCTTGTGACAAACGAAGGCTTGTCCTCGTATGCTCTGCTTTATCCCTCATAAGTGCTATTTTGCGGGACGAAAGTAAGTCTATTATTCATGGTGGGTTTGTTTTGCACCAAAGGATAAGACACAATTGCAAATCTGAATATCTTGCCATCTGCCCCAAAAATTGAGGCAGCACCACTTTACCACCACAGTGAATATGGAATGAACAGCCTTTAACCAGGACTGTACGTAATGGCAAAGTATAGTACATGGGATCTCAATACTGCTCAAATGCAACACTGTTTTTCTGAACCATTTGGTGCTTGACACTGCCTTGTAAATGCTCCTCAACCACTGCTTGATTCCTCCACCCTCTGCGTGGATAGAATGGGCTGCAGTCTGCTTGCTGCCCTTTCCTTCCCCCTCCCATTCTGATGACTCACTGAGATAGAGCAAAGCACATGTCCTAGGCTAAATTCTTTAACTGTAATGAACATGTCCAAAACGCAGAATCATATGTTTTTTGTTTTACTTTTACCCCTTTTCGTGATATCCAATTGGCAGTTAGTCTAATCTTATTGCTGCAACTCCCCTACGGACTCGGGAGAGGCGACGGTTGAAAGCCATGTGTTCTCTGAAACGCGTCCCTGCCAAGCCCCACTGCTTCTTGACACACTGCTCGCTTAACCCGGAGGCCAGAAGCACCAATGTGTCGGAGGAAACACCGTCCTGCTGGCGACCGAAGTCAGCTTGAAGGCGCCCGGCACAAGGAGGCACTAGAGCGTGATGGGACAAGGAAATCCCGGCTGGCCAAACCCTCCCTTAACCCGGACGATGCTGGGCCGATTGTGCGCCTTATGGGTCTCCTGGTCATGGCCGGCTGTGACACAGCCTGGGATCAAACCCGGGCCTGTAGTGATGCCTCAAGCACTGCGATGCAGTGCCTTAGACTGAGTCACTCGGGATGAAAGTTGCATATCTTAACTTGTGTGCTGACAAGCAAGACATTTTGAGACTTTGTGAACAATGTACTAATGTTCAAAAATATTGTTTTGGGGTGGAATTTTCCTTTACTTGTAATGAACATGTGTTGATAAGTCTGTGCGCCCCTTTCTGTCGGCTACGTGCACACTAACGTGTTCCTTTGTTTTTTTTTGGGGGGGGGGGGGTCGCGCACACTTTGACTGGTATGTACACTTTCACTCTCAAGCAATTAATTATATATGTATGATAACGAAGACCCACAAAAAGTAACAGAGGTGGTAATAGTCAGTGTGCTACATTGGCCACCCTGTTCGTGCCGCTCTAATTATAGCAGGCGTACTGAGGTGTATTTATACCCAACCCTCATCACACTGCCTCAGCCTGAAATGTGCTGGTTGACTAACTCAGACAGGCCTGATAAGACCTCGTCCTCAACTGATGGTCTCTGACGTCGCTCGTTCTGATATTTCTTTATTTTAATGGATTATGTGTATTTATTTTTTGCTAGGTATTACTGCACCGTTGTAGCTAGAAACACAAGCATTTCCATGCACCTGCAAATCTGTGTATGAGACTAATAAACCCGGATTAGATTTGAAATGTCATGTACTAGATACAGATCTAATTGGCGGGAAACCGCTAACTGGCATGAAATTAGTGACCACGTTTACATGCGCACAGAATTCCAGATAGTAGCTCATATTCTGCTTAAGGTCTTATTTGGGATAAGCTGTTTAGATGCACCTGTTGATATCCCACTCACGAGTATCCCTGTATCCATGACTTAACAGAATATTCATATGGGTTAAATGGAATACTAACAGAAATATGGACACTGATTGTAGGCCTATAACTTTTCACATGTAGCTTAATATAATAAAGTGTGTTCGGAAAGTATTCAGACCCCCTTGACTTTTTCCACATTTTGTTGCCTTATTCTGAAATGGATTGAATTAATTGTTTCCCCTCAATCTACACATACTACCCCATAATGACGAGGCGAAAACAGGTTTTTAGACATTTTTGCAAATGTATTGAAAATAAAAACAGAACTAGCTTATTTACATACACTACCGTTCAAAGGTTTGGGGTCACTTAGAAATGTCCTTTTTTTTGAAAGAACCAATTTTTTTAGTTCGTTAAAATAACATCCAAATTGATCAGAAATAAAGTGTATACATTGTTGGAAATGACTTGTAGCTGGAAATGACAGCTACTTTTTTTTGTTTAATGGAGTATCTACATAGGCGTACAGAGGCCCATTATCAGCAACCATCACTCCTGTGTTCCAATGGCATGTTGTGTTAACTAATCCAAGTTTATCAATTTAAAAGGCTAATTGATCATTAGAAAACCCTTTTGCAATTTTGTTAAAACAGCTGAAAACTGTTGTTCTGACTTAAAGAAGCAATGAAACTGGCCTTCTTTAGAATAGTTGAGTATCTGGAGCATCAGCATTTGTGGGTTCAATTACAGGCTCAAAATGGCCAGAAACAAAAGACCTTTCTTCTGAAACTCGTTAGTCTATTCTTGTTCTGAAAAATGAAGGATATTCCATGTGAGAAATTGCCAAGAAACTGAAGATCTCGTACAATGCTGTGTACTACTCCCTTCACAGAACAGCGCAAACTGGCCCTAACCAGAAAATAAAAAAGTGGGAGGCCCCGGTGCACAACTGAGCAAGAGGACAAGTACAGTTGCGTGTCTAGTTTGAGAAACCGACGCCTCAAGTCCTCAACAGGCAGCTTCATTAAATAGTACCTGCAAAACACCAGTCTCAATGTCAACAGTGACGAGGCGACTCCGGGATGCTGGCCTTCTAGGTAGAGTTGCAAAGAAAAAGCCATATCTCAGACCGGCCAATAAAAATAAAATATTAAGATGGGCAAAAAAACACAGACACTGGACAGAGGAAGATAGATTTGTCTGTCCATAACTTTTTTACTAAGTTTGAGGTGTTTGGATCACAAAGAAGAACATTTGTGAGATGCAGAAAAAATGAAAAGATGCTGGAGGAGTGCTTGACGCCATCTGTCAACCATGGTGGAGGCAATGTGATGGTCTGGGGGTGCTTTGGTGTTGGTAAAGTGGGAGATTTGTACAGGGTAAAAGCCTTCAAGATCCCTATCACTCCATTTTGCATTGCCATGCCATACCCTGTGGACAGCGCTTAATTGGAGCTAATTTCCTCCAACAGGACAATGACCCAAAGCACAGCGCCAAACTATGCAAGAACTATTTAGGGAGGAAGCAGTCAGCTGGTATTCGGTCATAATGGAGTGGCCAGCATATTCACTGGATCCTAACCCTATTGAGCTGTTGTGGGAGCAGCTTGACTGTATGGTACGTAATAAGTGCCCATCAAGCCAATCCAACTTGTGGGAGGTGCTTCAGGAAGCATGGGGTGAAATCTCTTCAGATTACCTCAACAAATTGACAACTAGAATGCCAAAGTTCTGCAAGGCTGTAGTTGCTGCACATGGAGGATTCTTTGACGAAAGCTACATTTGAAGGACACAATTACTATTTCAATTAAAAATCATTATTTTTAACCTTGTCAACGTCTTGACTATTTCATATTAATTTTGCAACTAATTTCATGTATGTTTTCATGGAAAACAAGGACATTAAGTGACCCCAAACTGAACGGTAGTGTAAGTATTCAGACCCTTTTGCTGTGAGACTCAAAATTGAGCTCCGGTGCATCCTGTTTCCATTGATCATCCTTGTGATGTTTCTACAACTTGATTGGAGTCCACCTGTGGCAAATTTGATTGGACATGATTTGGAAAGGCACACGCCTGTCTATATAAGGCCACACATTAGACGGTGCATGTAAGAGCAAAGACCAAGCCATGGGGTCAAAGGAATTGTCCGTAGAGCTCCGAGACAGGATTGTGTCGAGGCACAGATCTGGGAAAGGGTACCAAAATATGAAAGAAGATTGGAACCACGAAAGCTGTGTTCAAATACCCATACTACATGCTTAATGAGCATATACTACATACTATTAGTTCATTTTAGTATACTGTAAACAAACAGTGTCATTTCAGTTGAGCGTGCTAGAGCTGTGTGTCTACCGGAAGTTGATGCTGTTGCTATGCAACATCTTGCTAGTTTGTTAGCTGAACATTTTAAGATTTCGGGTGTTCGTAAATTCAATCTGGAGTGCCAGAGTGCGCTCTGGGTGTTCATAAATCCAAAGCGTTGTCAGATTGTCCGTTCGTGTTTCGCTCTTGGAGCGTTCAGAGCGCACACTGGACGCTCTGGCCGAAGGGTAGGGTTGATGCGAGCGTTCAGCGGCAGTCAATCACCCAAGCGATCTACTTCCAGATACAAATGAGAGAACACCTTACTCTGACTATTTTACTCACCCTAGCAGAGCGTTAGTGACTAACTGTGCTGCTGGCAACAATTAAAAAAAAAAAAAAATTTTTTTTATTGACACTGGCCATATTCAACGGGTGTTGAGCGTTCGTAAATTCAGCAGTGCTCTAAAATCGGAGTAGATGGCTAGAATGAACAATGTCCATTGAAACGCACAACGACAATTTCACTTAGCTAAGAATGATGTGAATAATCAAGTCAAACGTTGGGTAGTTAGTTAATATACTGCTTGGCAAGTTTGATGTATTAGTAGCCAACTAACGTTAGTTAACTAGCTAACATACCGGTACATACTGCTGTAAAGCTATGCGGTTCGTAAGACTAGCGTAGCTAAGAAACTGTCAGCCAACATAACGTAACTAATTTGAAAAGTAATTCCTTTATTACATTGCTCCACATTTGTCATAATTAGTCATAATTATAATTAACTTCTTACGGCTGAAATCCCGTTAACGGGATCAATATGACAACAGCCAGTGAAAGTGCAGGGCGCCAAATTCAAACAAATCTCATAATTAAAATTCCTCAAACATACAAGTATTATACACCATTTTAAAGAAACTTGTTGTTAATCCCACCACAGTGTCCGATTTCAAAAAGGCTTTACGACGATACCATGCGATTATGTTAGGTCAACACCTAGTCACAGAAAAACACAGCAATTTTTCCAACCAAAGAGAGGAGTCACAAAAAGCAGAAATGGAGATAAAATTCACTAACCTTTGATGATCTTCATCAATGACACTCATAGGATAGGACTTCATGTTACACAATACATGTATGTTTTTGTTCGATAAAGTTTAAAAAATCTGTTTACATTGGCGCATTATGTTCAGTAATGTTTTGCTTCCAAAACATCCGGCTATTTTGCAGAGAGCCACATCAATTTACAGAAATACTCATTAATAAACATTGATAAAAGATACGACTGTTATGCATGGTATTATAGATCCACTTCTCCTTAATGCAACCGCTGTGTCAGATTTCAAAAAAGCTTTACGGAAAAAGCACACCATGCAATAATCTGAGTACAGCGCTCACACAAAACCAAGCCATACAGACATCCGCCATGTTGTGGAGTCAACAGAAGTCAGAAATAGCATAACAAATATTCACTTTGATCTTCATCAGAATGCACTCCCAGGAATCCCAGTTCCACAATAAATGTTTGATTTGTTCGATAAAGTCCATCATTTATGTCCAAATACCTCCTTTTTGTTTGCGCGTTTAGTACACAATCCAAACTCACGAGGCGCGGGCAAGTCCAGGCGAAAGTTCAGACAGTCATATTACAGTTCGTAGAAACATGTCAAACGAAGTATAGAATCAATCTTTAGGATGTTTTTATCATAAATCTTCAATAATATTCCAACCGGAGAATTCCTTTGTTTGTAGAAATGCAATGGAGTGCAAGCTAACTCTCACGTGAACGAGCGTGGTCAGCTCATGCCACTGGCAGACCTCTGACTCATTCAGCTCCCATTCCCCCATCCTTCACAGTGGAAGCGTCAAACAAGGTTCTAAAGACTGTTGACATCTAGTGGAAGTCTTAGGAAGTGCAATATGACCCCATAGACACTGTATATTTGATAGGCAATGACTTGAAAAACTACAAACCTCAGATTTCCCACTTCCTGGTTGGATTTTTTTCTCAGGTTTTTGCCTGCCATATGAGTTCTGTTATACTCACATCATTCAAACAGTTTTAGAAACTTCAGTGTTTTCTATCCAAATTTACTAATAATATGCATATTCTAGCTTTTATGGCTGAGTAGCAGGCAGTTTAATTTGGGCACGCTTTTCATCCAAAATTCTGAATGCTGCCCCCTACCCTAGTGAAGTTAAGAACAAATTCTTATTTTCAATGACGGCCTAGGAACAGTGGGTTAACTGCCTTGTTCAGGGGCAGAACAATAGATTTTGACCTTGTCTGCTCGGGGATTCGATCTTGCAACCTTTCGGTTACTAGTCCAATGCTCTAACAATTAGGCTACCTGCCACCCCAATATTTTTAATGTTCGAAAATGTCTTAACCTGTTTTTGCTTAGTCATTATGGGGTATTGTGTGTACGTTGATGCAGGGGGCAATTTAAGCTATTTAATTCATTTGAGAATAAGGCTGTAACAAAATGTGGAAAAAGTCAAGGGGTCTGAATACTTTCTGAAGGCACTGTATTAACTTCAGGATTGGTGGGTTCCCTGCGGGACGGTTGAGCTAACGTAGGCTAATGCGATTAGCATGAGGTTGTAAGTAACAAGAACATTTCCCAGGATATAGACATTTCTGATTTTGGCAAAAAGCTTATTCTTGTTAATCTAACTGCGCTGTCCAATTTACAGTAGCTATTACAGTGAAATAATAAAATTTTATTGTTTGAAGAGAGCGCACAGTTGAACAAAGTTATTAATAAACAAATTAGGCACATTTGGGCAGTCTTGATACAACATTTTGAACAGAAATGCAATGGTTCATTGGATCAGTTTAAAACGTTGCACATATACTACTGCCTTTAGTGGCTAAAATCTAAATTGCACCTGGGCTGGAATAATACATTATGACCTTTCTCTTGCATTTCAAAGATGATTGTTCCAAATAAATAAAAAAGAACGGTTGGTATTTTTCTTTGTATTATCTTTTACCAGATCTAATGTGTTATACTCCTACATTCCTTTCACATTTCGACAAACTTCAAAGTGTTTCCTTTCAAATGGTACCAATAATATGCATATCCTTGCTTCAGGGCCTGAGTTACAGGCAGTTAGATTTGGGTATGTCATTTTAGGTGAAAATTGAAAAAAAGTGGCCAGTCCTTAACTTAACTCCTGCAGAATTATCGATTTCTTGCAGTAAAATGTATACACAATGTTAATTTTGACTCGGGAACAGGACCGGAGAAATTGGATTTCTTTCTTTTAGCATCTCTTGAGACGTGTTATCTTTGACGCTGTTATGCAAGCACACAGTATTTCAACCACATAAAATATGCAACTGAAGACATTCATTGTTTTCTCAACGTTTAATTTCCTTAGAATCGATCAAACTGATTACATTTTGCACAGGACCAATCTTTCCACTGTTTTGGAGTTATTGCGTCCCCCCCCCCCGGTGCCTAAACCAAAACAGACAACTTTATTGGTGTTACTAGATTACTAATGCATTCATTCTATCTATGTAAGACATTATTCTGGTAAGCACTACTGTATTTAGTCTAGATACATGCAGCTTCTCTGTCACAGCCTAACTACAGTTGACAAACAAATGGCCTGCCAAATGTCAAATTATAAGCAGAAACTTAGGGGTGAAAGTACGGAATATCAGCAAAATTAATTATGGTGGATCTAACTGTGGGGAGCTTACTTTTTTGAAGTGATTTGTTTGACAGACAGATGACAACATCACTCAACACCCATGATATTTGGAACTGAGCATGCGCAAACTGCGAAAAACAACAGTAAACGGGATAAGATGTTTTACATGGCACAGGATCCTGTCTTAACATCAGCATATTTCTCAACCAGGATACAAGCTTTTTCCGGTTATTGTAAATCATATGTTTATACAGTACCAGCCAAAAGTTTGGACACACCTACTCATTCCAGAGGTTTCTCTTTTCACTATTATTCTACAATGTAAAAAAAAAAATTGTAAAGACATCAAAACTATCAAAAAACTCATGGAATGATGTAGTAACCCAAAAAGTGTTAAACAAATCAACACATATTTGAGATTATTCAAAGTAGCCACCCTTCGCCTTGATGATAGCTTTGCACACTCTTGGCATTCTCTCAATCAGCTTCATGAGGTAGTCACCTGGAACGCATTTCAATTAACCTGTGCCTTGTTAAAAGTTAATTTGTGGAATTCCTTTCGTTAATGTGTTTGAGCCAATCAGTTGTGTTGTGACCAAGGTATAGGGCTATCTGCTGGTATATAGCCCTATTTGGTAAAAAACAAGTACATATTATGGCAAGAACAGCTCAAATAAGCAAAGAGAAACAACGGTACATCATTACTCTTAGACATGAAGGTCAGTCAATTTGGAAAATTTCAAGAACTTTGAACGTTTTTTTCAAGAGCAGTCACAAAAACCAAGCGCTATGATGAAACTGGCTCCAATGGGGACCGCCACACGAAAGGAATACCCAGCGTTACCTCTGCTGCAGAGGATAAGTTCATTACAGTTACCAGCCTCAGAAATTGCAGACCAAAAAAATGCGTCAGAGTTCAAGTAACAGACACATCTCAACAGTTCAGAGGAGACTGTGGGAATCAGGCCTGGGTGAATTGCTGCAAAGAAACCACTACTAAAGGACACCAATAAGAAGAGACTTGCTTGGGCTTAGAAACCCGAGCAATGGACATTTTGACCTGTGGGAATCTATCCAAAGTTGAGTCCTTTTGAGATGCAGAGTAGGTGAACGGATGATCTCCGAGTGTGTGGTGCCCACCGTGAAGCATGGAGGTGTGATGGTGTGTGGTGCCCACTGTGAAACATGGAGGTGTGATGGTGTGGGTGTGCTTTGCTGGTGACACTGTTGGGATTTATTTAGAATTCAAGGCACACTTAACCAGCATGGCTACCACAGCATCTGCAACAATACGCCATCCCATCTGGTTTGCGCTTAGTCCCACTGTCATTTGTTTTTCAACAGGACAATGACCCAACCTCCAGGCTGTGTAAAGGCTATTTGACCAAGAAGGAGAGTGATGGAGTGCTGATTCCATATGTATTATTTCATAGTTTTGATGTTTTCACTATTATTCTAGTGCAGAAAATAGTAAAAAATAAAGAAAAACCCTTGATTGAGTCGGTGTGTCCAGACTATTAAATGGTACTGTATGCGTCAACTCAAAAACAGAATACTTGAGTATCCCGAATAATAATGGGATAACGGTGTGCATGTAAACGTGTGTAGGAACAACGTTATGCTACTGCTGTGAGCACTGAGGTTATAGGGGTGAAAGTATCACTCATCTCATCTGGTCTCATGTGAATCCAGTGGCGCAGGTATGGTTACACACAGGAGTAAAAGAGCAGCCATTAGGTGATTGTGGCTTAATTTGACCTCGGGCTATAATATGTTTGGGGCCGTGGACAACTCTCACTCATGCTTCCTCTCGTCTTCACAGGCTGACCAACTGACCGAGGAGCAGATTGCTGGTGAGTACTATCCCTAACCCTGAACAGTGAGGTTCTGTCCGTTCAAAGCTCTTCAATCCAATCCCAGTTAGGAGAAGTGATTTGAGTTCCTGTCGGTTGGCAGATAGTGTGGCTGCTTAGAGTCATGGATCCTCATGGTAGTGGCCACCATTTAGGCTACTCTGCCTGTTAGTTTATACAGCTGCTGCTAATCTTGTACCAACCATTCTTAGTAGTTGTAAGAGTTTTTTTTTGTTTTCTTCATCTGCACAGATCTAAAGAATTGGGTGAAATCAGTATGTTGAACGCATCCAGGGAATTTGCTCTTAGCTGTCCAGTTCTCTGACATCAGTGCAGATGAAGGAAAGGAGACAAGGATAGGAAGACCATGTAGACTGTTGACGTAGCCAATGTAGGCATTTCCACCAATCACACACTGTTCCCTGTTTGCTTAATCAGAGTTCAAGGAGGCCTTCTCACTGTTCGACAAAGACGGCGATGGCACCATCACCACCAAGGAGCTGGGCACTGTCATGCGCTCTCTGGGACAGAACCCTACTGAGGCAGAGCTACAGGACATGATCAACGAGGTGGATGCCGATGGTAAGATTCGAGAGATGTATGCAATGACACACACACACACACACACACACACTGACGTGCTGACACGCACGCACAAGTATGGTCAGAACCTAACGAGGCTGACCCCTTTCACATAGTGGATGAATGGTGACATACACACTGCATAATTACTGGCCCTTAACCGCTAGGCTACCTGCTGCCCCACCTGGATGGCACCATGGCTCTGGTTTCATGGTGGATCACATTTCAAATATCTATCGTTTCCAACCACAACAGCGGCTCACCCATCGAGTTGGCGGACTAGAGCCAAAAACTAGAAATGACTTACCTTTTGGTTCGTTCAGCCATTCTTATGGTGGAAATGAATGGGGTTTTGGGATAAATGCAGATAATAAGGTCTGAGGTTAATACAAACTTAGGGGATCTTATACGTTTTCATCAGTCAGTTAACATGACTGTAAAAATTATGAAGCCTGTATGTGCTTGTTTTTGATTACATAAATGCTTCCAAATTCACAAAAAGTGACGTTAGCTGATGATGATTCTCATAGAACAAAACGTATAAGATCTTCTAAGCATTAAAGGTAAACCTTTTTTTTTTTTTTTACCAGACAAGTCCGGTAAGAACAATGTCTTATTTACAATGACGGCCTGCTCCGGCCAAATCCTATGGCACTCCCAATCACGACCGGATCTGATTTCAGCCTGGATTCGAACCGGGGACTGTAGTGATGCCTCTTGCACTGAGATGCAGAGCCTTAGACCGTTGCGCCACTCGGGAGCCCTAAGCATGTGTTTACCACAGACCTTATTTATGGCGTTTATCCAAAAAGCCATCGATCCATTGGCAGAGTTAATGCCTACAAAAAGACGCCATTACTATTGCTCTCTTGCCATTGAGGGCTTCCACCATTTTTTAAGTAGTCAACTGGGTGGGAATTCCATATGGGTTATGGAAGGATCACATGATTCCATCAGGAGGTATCAGCCAATTAAATTATACTCATGAGCAAACATTCCATAACTGTAGGTGGCAGTAAATCAGCCACCTTGGCTTTATATCTGTTCAAACAACACACCTAGGCGGTAGTTTGCAACCTTTGTTTGTTTGCCAACTCATAGACTTAATGGAAGAAGAAGAAAATGGACTACTTAGAAATGGAGATTGCCTCAATGGTGCTGCCCGTGTACTCACAGATGCAAAGATGATATCTGTCTTTGGGCGCATTCCAGAATGTACCGACAAGATTTCAACACGGCTTATTATGAAATAAAATAACTGTGTGTGTGCACGTGCACAAACGTAAAATAAACACTGTCTTGTTCGTTCTTAGGTAACGGGACAATCGACTTCCCAGAGTTCCTGACAATGATGGCAAGGAAGATGAAGGACACAGACAGCGAGGAGGAGATCAGAGAAGCCTTCAGAGTCTTTGATAAGGTACGCACGCTCCACACCGCCCCCTTTTGATTGTTGTACTCAGTCAATTGGAAATGTGCTTAGTGTTTTGAGCCATTTTGATTATCTGTTTTAGATTTTTGTGCTTAGAATTGTGAAAATGTATCACATACGTGTGAAAATTGCACCAAAGTGATTGAACAAAAACTAACACTTCATGTTCTGAGAATGTGACGTTGAAAGTGGGATGGACTACGGTGCCAGTGCTCGTGCCTCTGCCATCCTGATGTTATGTAATCCAGTGTTTGTCATCATGGTTATGTCTTCTTAACTGTGTTGCTGAGAGGAGGGCTTTGTCTGTTGGGAGCGGAGTATAACGTTACCCGCATGCAGGATGGGGGCTTATTGCAGTGCAGAAATCTGAGTCACAAGCTAATGGAGAGCGCTCATTGCCTGGGCTTATATTGCTTCGTGCAGCCTGGAACAATGCAACCCCTTTTAAACAGAGCCATGTGATTTTGGGAGTGGTGTGTGTGTATGGACTTAAATTTAGTGTGTATTGCGGTTGTTTCTTTGCACCCTCATTGGCGGATCGGATGTGAGTGGTGTGATTGTGTCAGGCCTTGTTTTTGTTGGACATTTGTGCAACAGTCCTGAAGGACCTTGGTAATTGCTGCATTGCCAGTTTGCTAGGGCACCAGTCTGTGTCAGCATCCCACTGCTCTGTTTATTATCTCTCCCTTTGCGGCTCTTGAGTCTTGGCAGAGCTAGATCCAGAGATCACGCCAGGCTGGGGCTGGGTGAGCAGACGGACCAGAGCCATGCATATCTCTAGCTGTCACACAGATGGGGCAGCCAGGGACCATGTTCATGTGCCAGCAGACCAGATAAACACGGGCTCTATTCAGAAGAGGGAGATGTCACTGATCGTTCCGATAGAAAAGTCTTGTTTAACCCTGTCAGAATGAGATCGGGTCAAAGTACTGTATGTAGAACCTTCTCTCGTTGCCTATTGAATGAGCCTGTTCTCCCTGTAGGATGGGAACGGCTACATCAGTGCGGCAGAGCTGCGGCACGTCATGACCAACCTCGGGGAGAAGCTCACAGACGAGGAGGTGGACGAGATGATCCGCGAGGCCGACATTGACGGAGACGGACAGGTCAACTATGAAGGTGAGCTCAACGTCCTTCCCCCTCTCCCTTTTGTGTGTTTGCAGATATAAAGGAAACGGATAGGTGGAAGCTCCCCTTAGCCCATTGCAAGCCAAGGTGGCGCGAACTATCACCGTATTTCCAAGACTTCTCTGGTACCTTCCGATCTGCGAAAACCAGAGGGCTAAGTAAGGGCTAAAGATCCTCTTAAAACCGGGCGTTCTTCCCTCCTCCACTTCCTGGTCCTCCTTTTTCCTCCTTTCTCTCCCTCTTCCTGCTCTTCCTCTCAGATCTACTGTGAGTTCACTGCAGTTAGTATCTTTCCACTGTTGCCCCTGTCAGTTGTGCCTTATGTCTCTTTGCTTTGATGCTAAAAGTAAAGGCAATAAAAGGAGTTATACATAACATGCTTAATGAATCACTGCTCATTGAATTTAAAATAGTATTGAAGACCTTGATTCCTCATGTTACCTTGTTCCAATAGTCTTATTAATGTGCCATAATCATTGTTAACAGAATGCCCTTTTATTCTTGTGGATTTCTTCTCATTTTTTTCTCCCTGTTTTGTTCTGCCTTGCAGAGTTTGTGCAGATGATGACAGCCAAGTGAAGTAGACTGTGCTCTCACACATTTCTCTCGTACATTGCTTGTCCTCCTAAGATCACTCTGTCTTTAAGAAAACAAAACAATAATCAAGCCAAAATGTAAAACTCAAAAAATGATTCTGTACAAAATAATTTAATAAAAGAAAAATCCAAGTACTTCTAGGGTATCTGTTTTAAGAGCAACTGCAGATGAATCCCTAACAGAAGTTAATGGACCAAGCTTTAACGAGGCATGAGGCCCTTACTCCAGAGTAAGATCCTTGGGAGGCTCCCAGATGCTGAAAAAAATTTGAGGAAAGGGCAACACGGACGAGGGATAGGAACCCATGCCAGAGATGGCTCTTTTCCTCATTGAGAGAAGCTTACTATTTCGAGAGTCTTTTTCTACCCTGAAAACAAGTTAAGGCTAACGGCACACCTACACAAATCGCAGTGCTGATTTCTAACATTGAATTGGGTAACAGCATTCTTGCATGCACTCCTTCTGAGATGGTTTCATGTCACAAGGTGGTTTTGATCCCATCGGAGATTGTGGATTGTATACAAACTGGAGTCATATACATAAATATATAGTTATACACTCTAGGTATATACATAAATATATATATACATATACACTGAGTGTACAGAACATTAGGAACACCTTCTTAATATTTAGTTGCCCGCCCTTTTGCCCTCAGAACAGCTTCAATTCGTCGGGCATGGACTCTACAAGGTGTCGAAAGCGTTCCACAGGGATGCTGGCCCATGGTAACTCCAATGCTTCCCACAGTTGTCAAGTTGGCCTTTGTGTGCTGGACCATTGTTGATGCACACAGGAAACTGTTGAGTGTGAAAATCTCAGCACTATTGCAGTTCTTGACACTCAAACTGGTGTGCCTGCCTACAACCATACCCCCTTCAAAGGCACTTACATCTTTTGTCTTGCCCATTCACCCTCTGAATGGCACACATACACAATCTGTGTCTCAAGGCTTAAAAATCATTTTTTAACCTGTCTCTTCCCCTTTTAACAAGTTACATCAATAAGGGATCATAGTTTTCACCTGGTCAGTCTATATCATGGAAAGAGCAGGTGTCCCTAATGTTTTGTACTCTCGGTGTGTAATATACACACGTATGTAAAAATGCTAACAGTTGGTGCAAGAATTACAGTGGAAAAGGTTGCTTTGGTGCTAGGCTGAGGAGAGAATTCACCCATCCCTAAGGGGTTGTGGGGAGCTGATAGAAAAGCACTGGTTGTTTTGTTTTAATTGTATTTTCCATTGTTTCGGCAGGCTTTCGTTCTCAAACAAGGCTTTTAATTTCCCAGCACTACTGACCTATGGCATAGGAGTACTTAGATGTACAGTTTCAGAATGTTGATTACGGTAGCACACTTTGAGAGCATTGCTGTGAAGATATTCTATCTTTCATATATCCTGATACAAATATGAATGTCATGCTTTTTAAATGTATGTTATCAAACATTTAACGTATAAATTAATTAAACATTTTGGTCACACAAATATATATGTGTATCGTAAACTTTGCATGACCTATTGTTGATATAGTATGACCTGTGAAATGTGCCATAATACTCTAAAGCCTCAACCTTGCAAGAACACTTAGTAAATTAGAACATATTATGAATATACAGTATAAGCTATATACAGTACATACCTATTTGCACTTTGGTGTAAACCGTATATTTGAACATGTTCTGTAAAAAAGACAATGTTGCTGCTGCTAGAACAACTAATTTGTCTCTTGCTGCTGTGGATTTGACAGATCCTCATGTTGTCGTCAAGTGTTCACATCTTTTATCCGTGCTCCGCTTGCTGTTCTGCTGAACAGAGTATATATATTCACTAATATATTTATTTTTGTCAGTGAGTTGAAAAAGTAAATCAGTTTGACGGGTATAAATTAGGGGTTGCATTTTTTTTGGGGGGGGGGTTGAGTGAAAGGAATGATAGCAGAGGTACTGAATCGTTGCGTGAAAGACAACTTGTGGACTAAAACTATCTGGCTAGCTTTTACTGGTTGGTTAACTTTGATCTACAGGTTGGAAAAGACACATGGTTAAGGACTGTTAAACTTCTGGAGGTAGTGTACAAATTTAAAGATGTGAAATATTCATGTTTGCCATGAATAAATACATTTACTGAACTTCGCCGAGTGTCTCCTTGTCCTGCGTAATACTTCGTATGCAATTTTTATTTCTCACTTTTTTTGTGTGTTAACTACATGCTAAAGTTAGCTTTTTTTATTTGGAGTGTGGATGGAACTTGAACTCAGTTCAGTTAGTGTGTGTATCCCTGGATGCCAGTCTCTCTGCTGTCTTCATAATATCCTTTACAAGACACCCTTTGAGATTGTCAGAGGAAGTCACCCGGGCCTCCGTAAGAGGAGCTATCCCTGGCTGCACCAGGCTATATTTGGTGGCTCATGCGATTGCCACAGGAGCCTCTGGTAATCCGGGTCAGTCAGGTTCATGACATCTCACCCCTGTAACTCCAAATGCCTCCCAAGTCCGACCCACACATGCTTCTGCGGTGACGGGCAGGGACAGCCAATGAAATCATATCTGCAGCCTGTAGGATGTGATATTATCTTATGTTATAGTCCAGTAAGTAGCTCAGGTACATTAATTCGGAATCTGAGGACCTCCAATCAGCTGGAAAGCTATAACCCCCTCTACTGTACTTCAACTGCCTGTGATTGATTGTCTAAATATAGTCTATAACACATGATCATGACTGGGAAAGGCGCCTGTGTAAGAGCAGTTAACTACAATTTATGTAGAGATATTACATTACTGGACTAGTACTACAATAACTTTGCTGATATTTAGGCGCAAACTTGTTCTTTAAAGTTGTTCAGTGAATTTACAGAGTACAAGGTAATGGTCTGTTGTATTAGTGCCTCCCCTACTGGTAGTAGAAGAGAATAGCCTCTGTTATATGTTATGCTTACAACTACAGCAGATCGGAAGGAACCAAATAACCAACAAGTCCCTGGATCGAACACCCAAGCCAACCAGATGTAATAATAAACAATAAAACATTTTTTTACTGCCACCTAGTGTTTGTGCACAAGTATAATTGATTGGATGATCCCTCCTGATGACCCAGATAGAATCATGTGATCTATTCCTTAACCCAGAGGAAGTCCCACCCAGTTGACTACTTTAAAATGGTGAAAGCCTTCAATGGCAATGTCAATGCCAAAGCAGGTTTTATCCAAATAGAGTCCTCTAACTATGTGTTGTTCTCACCTTTTCATAGATGTGTGGAGGCCAAAATGGCCCTATGTGATGCTGTGGGTGTAGTTTCACATATCCTCACTAGATGATGCTGTATCGTTGTCTTGAAATCTGCTAAGAAGTATTTGTCAGCTGATAAACTCAGCAAAAAAAGAAAAGTCCCTTTTTCAGGACCCTGTCTTTCAAAGATAATTTGTAAAAATCTAAATAACTTAACAGATCTTCATTGTAAAGGGTTTAAACACTGGTTCCCATGCTTGTTCAATGAACCATAAACAATTAATAAACATGCACCTGTGGAACGGTCGTTAAGACACTAACAGCTTACAGACGGTAGGCAATTAAGGTCACAGTAATGAAAACTTAAGACACTAAAAGAGGCCTTTCTACTGACTGAAAAACACCAAAAGAAAGATGCCCAGGGTCCCTGCTCATCTGCGTGAACGTGCCTTAGGCATGCTGCAAGGAGGCATGAGGACTGCAGATGTGGCCAGGGCAATGAATTGCAATGTCCGTACCCTCGAGACACCTAAGACAGCGCTACAGGGAGACAGGACGGACAGCAGATCGTCCTCGCAGTGGCAGACCATGTGTAACAACACCTGCACAGAATCAGTACATCCGAACATCACACCTGCCGGACAGGTACAGGATGGCAACAACAACTGCCCGAGTTACACCAGGAACGCACAATCTCTCCATCAGTGCTCAGACTGTCCTCAATAGGCTGAGAGAGGCTGGACTGAGGGCTTGTAGGCCTGTTGTAAGGCAGGTCCTCACCAGACATCACCGGCAACAACGTCGCCTGTGGGCACAAACCCACCGTCCCTGAACCGGACAGGACTGGCAAAAAGTGCTCTTCATTAATGAGTCACGGTTTTTGTTCTCACCAGAGGTGATGGTCGGATTCGCGTTTATTGTCAAAGGAATGAGTGTTACACCAAGGCCTGTACTCTGGAGCGGGATCGATTTGGAGGTGGAGGGTCCTTCATGGTCTGGGGTAGTGTGTCACAGCATCATCGGTCTGAGCTTGTTGTCATGACAGGCAATCTCAACGCTGTGCGTTACAGGGAAGACATCCCCCTCCCTCGTGTGGTATCCTTCCTGCAGGCTCATCCTGACATGACCCTCCAGCATACAATGCCACCAGCCATAATGCTCGTTCTGTGCGTGATTTCCTGCAAGACAGGAATGTCAGTGTTCTGCCATGGCCAGCGAAGAGCTCGGATCTCAATCCGATGAAGCGCGTCTGGAACCTGTTGGATCAGAGGGTGAGGGCTAGGGCCAATCCCCCCAGAAATGTCCCGGAACTTGCAGGTGCCTTGGTGGGAGAGTGGGGTAACATGTCACAGCAAGAACTGGCAAATCTGGTGCAGTCCATGAGGAGGAGATGCACTGCAGTACTTAATGCAGCTAGTGGCCACACCAGAGACTGACTGTTACTTTTGATTTTGACCCCCACCTTTGTTCAGGGACACATTATTCCATTTCTGTTAGTCACATGTCTGTGGAACTTGTTCAGTTTATGTCTCAGTTGTTGAATCTTATGTTCATACAAATATTTACACGTGTTAAGTTTGCTGAAAATAAATGCAGTTGACAGTGGGAGGACGTTTCTTTTTTTGCTGAGTTTAGTTATAGAATGTTTAGACATTTAAAGACCCCCATGCAATTTAAAAAATATATTTGTAATCATCACTGTATGTTTATTGCATGAAAATAAGTACCAATTAAAAATCTGGACACACCTACTCATTCAAGGATTTTTCTTTATTTTTTACTATCTTCTACATTGTCGAATAATAGTGAAAACATCAAAACTATTAAATAACACATCTGGAATCATGTAGTAACCAAAAAAATCTCTCAACCAGCTTCATGAGGTAGTCACCTGGAATGCATTTCAATTAACAGGTGTGCCTTGTTAAATGTTCATTTGTGGAATTTCGTTCCTTCTTAATGTGTTTAAGCCAATCAGTTGTGTTGTGACAAGGTAGAAGTGGTATACAGAAGATAGTCCTATTTGGTAAAAGACCAAGTCCATATTATGGCAAGAACAGCTCAAATAAGCAAAGAGAAATGACAGTCCATCATTATTTTAAGACATGAAGGTCAGTCAATCTGGAAAATTTCAAGACATTTTAAAGTTTCTTCAAGTGCAGTCGCAAAAACCATCAAGCACTGTGATGAAACTGGCTCTCATGAGGACCGCCAGAGTAAAGGAAGACCCAGAGTTACCTCTGCTGCAGAAGATAAGTTAATTAGAGTTAACTGCACCTCAGATTGCAGCCCAAATGAATGCTTGACAGAGTTCAAGTAACAAACACGTCTCAAAATCAACTGTTCAGATGAGACCGTGAATCAGGCCTTCATGGTCGAATTGCTGCAAAGAAATCCCTATGAAAGGATACCAATAATAAGAAGAGACTTGCTTGAGCCAAGAAACATGACCAATGGACATTAGACTGGTGGTAATATGTTTTTTGGTCTGATGAGTCCAAATTTGAGATTTTTGGTTCCAAATGTCTGTGAGACGTGGAGTAGGTGAACGGATTAATTCTGCATGTATGGTTCCCACTGTGAGGCATGGAGGAGGAGGTGTGATGGTGTGGGGGTGCTTTGCTGGGGACGCTGTCAGTGATTTATTTAGAATTTAAGTCCCACATAACCAGCATGGCTACCACAGCATCTGCAACGATACACCATCCCATCTGGTTAAAGCTTAGTGGGACTATCATTTGTTTTTCAACAGGACATTGACCCAACACACCTCTAGGCTGTGTAAATGCTATTTGACCAGAAAGGAGAGTGGTGGAGTGCTGCATCAGATGACCTGGCCTCCACAATCACCCGACATCAACCCAATTGAGATGGTTTGGGATGAGTTGGACCGTGGAGTGAAAGAAAAGCAGCCAACATGTGCTCAGCATATGTGGGAACTCCTTCAAGGCTGTTGGAAAAGCATTCCAGGTGAAGCTGGTTGAGAGAATGCCAAGAGTGTGCAAAGCTGTCATCAAGCCAAAGGGTGGCTACTTTGAAGAATCTAAAATATATTTTTATTTGCTTAACACTTTTTTGGTTACTACATGATTCCATATGTGTTATTTCATAGTTTTTATGTCTTCACTATTATTCTACAATGTAGAAAAATAGTGGAAATAATGAAAAACCCTTGAATGAGTAGGTGTGTCCAAACTTTTGACTGGTACTGTATATTTGTTATAATTTATTTCACGATTGAAATGCTCAGACTGATTGTGTGGCCGTGTTGATACATATGTAAATATATTTACATACACAGCACTGATTAGTGGACAGGATTTACTAGAGTCTAGAGCCTATGCAAATAAATAAACAAATAAATATGCAAATAAATGATGACTCGTCATTGGTCAGAATAATCAGATCAGATTGTGATGTCATGCTGAACACGCTCTTACACTAAAATGGAATTATCATAATTTTCACAATTTCACAGTGTTATTTCGACCTCATAGTGTGAAACGTTTTTTGATTGAACTTTTAACATTTCAATAAGTTGAGACTGGTGTTTTTATAAACTCATTGTTTGTATAAAGGATAATATGCCACAACACAGGAACAATATTCACTTTAGTCATTTTATGGTGAAAATCATTCTGAAACTGTTCTTATGCTTGTGATCGTTTCAGCAGACCAGTCCTTCAAGGACTTAAAGGTATTGGTCCAGCATAAGCCTTATTGTTGATTTAGGTGCTTTGTTGGTCTGTCTCTGTCTCAATGGTAAGATAATATAATTATCCCCTGATATTCATCTTAGTGGGGAAATCTAAAACAACCAATGTACCCTGTCTAATTATCTCGCATTTCATAACTCAGTTATTGTTTGCCACCCAACATCATTGTTTTTACAGACACCTGGTCACCACTGGGAGAAAAAAAACTCAAAGTTGAGAGTTCTGTAAGTGCGGGCCTTTGGTGTACCTGCAAAATGACCTCCAGCAGGCCACAAATGTGCATGTGTCTGCTCAAACGGTCAGAAACAGACTCCATGAGGGTGGTATGAGGGCCCGACGTCCACAGGTGGGGGTTGTGCTTACAGCCCAACACCGTGCAGGACGTTTGGCATTTGCAAGAGAACACCAAGATTGGCAAATTCGCCACTGGCGCCCTGTGCTCTTCACAGATGAAAGCAGGTTCACACTGAGCACATGAGCACGTGACAGACGTGACAGAGTCTGGAGACGCCGTGGAGAACGTTCTGCTGCCTGCAACATCCTCCAGCATGACCGGTTTGGCGATGGGTTAGTCATGGTGTGGGGTGGCATTTCTTTGTGGGGCCGCACAGCCCTCCATGTGCTCGCCAGAGGTAGCCTGACTGCCATTAGGTACCGAGATGAGATCCTCAGACCCCTTGTGAGACCATATGCTGACACATGCACATTTGTGGCCTGCTGGAGGTCATTTTTCAGGGCTCTGGCAGTGCACCTCCTTGCACAAAGGCGGAGGTAGCGGTCCTGCTGCTGGGTTATTGCCCTCCTACGGCCTCCTCCACGTCTCCTGATGTACTGGCCTGTCTCCTGGTAGCGCCTGCATGCTCTGGACACTACGCTGACAGACACAGCAAACCTTTTTGCCACAGTTCGCATTGATGTGCCATCCTGGATGAACTGCACTACCTGAGCCACTTGTGTGGGTTGTAGACTCCGTCTCATGCTACCACTAGAGTGAGAGCACCGCCAGCATTCAAAAGTGACCAAAACATCAGCCAGGAAGCATAGGAACTGAGAAGTGGTCTGTGGTCACCACCTGCAGAATCACTCCTGTTTTGGGGGGTATCTTGCTAATTGCCTATAATTTCCACCTTTTGTCTATTCCATTTGCACAACAGCATGTGAAATTTATTTTCAATCAGTGTTGCTTCCTAAGTGGACAGTTTGATTTCACAGAAGTGTGATTGACTTGGAGTTACATTGTGTTGTTTAAGTGTTCCCTTTATTTTTTTGAGCAGTGTACTTATGTTATTATTATTATTATTATTATAATCTGGAAAGTATAGAGACCCACTGGGCAAAAACAGGTTGAATCAACGTTGTTTCTACATCATTTCAATGACATTACATTGAACTCATTGGTCAAAGCCTATAGGGAAATGAATGTTTTTTTTTTTAGGGTTATTGGATAAAGGCAGAAAATAAGGTCTGTGGTAAACACAGGCTTAGGAGATCTTATACATTTTGTTCATCAGCTAACATCACTTTTTTGTGAATTTTGAGGAATTTATGTACTCAAAACAAACACCTAAAGCACATAAAGGCTTCATAATTCATAAAGGTCATGTTAACTGACTGATATTACCTCACATAGAACAAAATGTATCTTCTAAGCCTGTGTTAATCTCGCATCTTATTTTCGGCGTTCATCCCAAAACGCCATTCTGGCAGCCTGTCAGGGGAATTCCTTTCATAATGGCAGCCAAAGAGACTCAATTCTGATATGATTTCCCCCAGCTATTCCAGAGAGCTTCTTGGGTCATTGGCCATTGACCCTTTGGGCTGTAACAGTGACTTTGTCTCCCTCACTGAGTTTGCCATTACAAATCTAAAGGTTAAAAGAAGGCATAAAAGTCATGACCTTTTATAATAAGGCGTTTGATTCTGTCCTGCAGTAAAGAACAGCCCCAACAGGACAGACATGCACTTCTGGAAAAGTGGGATAGCTGTAGTCAGATGAAGGCACAATCCATCTGCACAGTCACTTGCCCTTTAAGCAAAAAGCTATGTGTCTAGCCTCTACGCACCGAAAGGAGTGATGTCTGTATCACAATGCTCTCTCCTACTGCTGTACCACACAGAAAACAGATTCCTACCTTTCACTGGAGGTTGACTTATTATCGCTGATGGTCATTATAATTACTCCATGGGGAGTCATTGCCGGAACTGCAATGTCCTGAAATGGAACACCATCTCTGTTAAACACATCACCTTTGGTAAACTAGGTAACAAGTTGTATGCTGCACAGAGAGCAAGACTGTATTGTCCTCAAGTCAGGTTATCAGTCTTTGATTTGTCTTTATGTGTTCTCGATCGAAAGTGTCCATTCAGCAATGAGGTATGATATCTACAGTGGGAAGAAAAGGTATGTGAACCTTTTAGAATGACCTGGATTTCTGCATAAATTGGTCATGTAATTCTATCTGATCCTCATCTAAATCACAACAATAGACAAACACAGTCTGCTTAAACTAATAACACACCAACAATTATGATTTGTCATGTATTTATTGAACACACCGTGTAAACATTCACAGTGCAGGTTGGGAAAAGTTTGTGAACCCTTGGATTTAATAACAGGTTAACCCTCCTTTGGCAGCAATAACATCAACCAAACGTTTTCTGTAGTTGCGGATCAGACCTGCACAACGGTCAGGAGGAATTTTGGACTATTCCTCTTTATAAAACTGTTTCAGTTCGACAATATTCTTGGGATGTCTGGTGTGAACCGCTCTCTTGAGGTCATGCCACAGCATCTCAATCGGGTTGAGGTCAGGACTGACTGGGCCACTCCAGAAGGCATATTTTCTTCTGTTCAAGCCCTGTTCAAGCCATTCTGTTGTCAATTTACTTGTGTCTTTTGGGTTGTTGTCCTGTTGCATCACCTAACTTCTGTTGAGCTTCAATTGGCGGACAGATTCTCCTGCAAAATGTCTTGATAAACTTGGGAATTCATTTTTCCATCGATGATAGCAAGCTGTCCAGGCCCTGAGGCAGCAAAGCAGCCCCAAACCATGATGTTCCCTCCACCATAGTTTACAGTTGGGATGAGGTTTTGATGTTGGTGTGCTGTGCCCTTTTTTCTCCACACATAGTGTTGTGTGTTCCTTCCAAACAACACAACTTTAGTCATCTGTCCACAGAATATTTTGCCAGTAGCGCTGTGGAACATCCAGGTGCTCTTTTGTGAACTTCAGACGTGCAGCAATTTTTTGGGGGGACAGCAGTGGCTTCTTCCATGGTTTCCTCCCATGAACACCATTCTTGTTTAGTGTTTTATGTATTGTTGACTCGTCAACAGAGATGTTAGCATCTTCCAGAGATTTCTGTAAGTATTTTGCTGACATTTTAGAATTCTTCTTAACCTCATTGAGCATTCTGCGCTGTGCTCTTGAAGTCATCTTTGCAGGACGGCCACTCCTAGGGAGAGTAGCAACAGTGCTGAAATTTCTCAATTTATAGACAATTTGTCTTACCTTGGACTGACTTTTAGAGATACTTTTTGTAACCATTTCCAGCTTTTTGAAAGGCAACAATTGTTAATCTGAGGTCTTCTGAGATCTCTTTTGTTCGAGGCATGGTTCACATCAGGCAATGCTTCTTGTGAATAGCAAACTCAAATGTTGTGAGTGTTTTTTACGAGGCAGGGCAGCTCTAACCAAAATCACCAATCTCGTCTCATTGATTGGACTCCAGGTTAGTTGACTCCTGACTCCAATTAGCTTTTGGAGAAGTCATTAGCCTAGGGGTTCACATACTTTTTCCAACCTACACTGTGAATGTTTAATGACGTATTCAATATAGACAAGAAAAACCTAATAATTTGTGTGTTATTAGTTTAGGCACACCATCTTTGTTTATTGTTGTGACTTAGATGAAGATCAGATACCGTTTTATGTCAAAACAGAAATCCAGGAAATTCCAAAGGGTTCACATACTTTTTCTTGCCACTGTATGTGTAAAAGTAGAAAACTAGTGTGATTCTCATTCCTGTAAAAAAAATGGCCAGTCGTTTTGAAAATAAATCTGGAAATAGGCACCGTGATAAAGTATAACAATCACTCTGAAAATGAGGATCGTTTTGAAATCAGATGAAAAGTGATTCATACTCGGAGGATCACGGCCTTTAGATCAATAAAAGACAAGGGGCTCCCCATGTAACAACACTTAGAAAACTGCTGTTTGAAAATCACACTTTGGTTAATGTTCTTTCAACATAAATTCCCTGTTAGTCATTAAGTCAATGGAGTGATTTCAGATGAGAATTCTCCATAGAATCTAACATTGACCCTTCTCAAAGACTTTGCGATGTCACACAATGACGCAATAGGGCGCGATTCAATCCATATTGCTTAAGTTCAGCGCTATAGCATGCTTGAAATTTAAAGGTCATTTCCCATTGACCCGACATATGCGGTGTTCACAATGAATGCAGTCTCCGCGAACGCGGAAACATTGTCTTTAAATTTCAGTGCTACGGATTGAATCAAGCCCTTAGTCTTTGTATCTCTCAACACACCCCCAAGCTGATATAATTTATCAGTATAATTTATCAGGAGGAAAGGGAAAGATGTAGACTGAGGGGGTCAGGTGAGGGTCAGGGTTACAGACAGATTAGCTTGGCCACTATAATTAGAATGTGAAAAATACTGTGAGTTCTCATGAAGAAAGACCGAAAGACAATGAAAGAACAAGAAGATACTAATGTCAAAGTGTATGTATACTGCTACAGTTGAAGTCGGAAGTTTACATACACTTAGGTTGAAGTCATTAAAACTCGTTTTTCAACCACTCCACAAATTTCTTGTTAACAAACTATAGTTTTGGCAAGTTGGTTAGGACATCTACTTTGTGCATGACACAAGTCATTTTTTCCAACAATTGTTTACAGACAGATTATTTAACTTATAATTGACTGTATCACAATTCCAGTGGGTCAGAAGTTTACATACACTAAGTTGACTGTGCCTTTAAACAGCTTGGAAAAATCCAGAAAATGATGTCAGCGAGGGTGCCCAGTCCGGGGCCCGCAACGAGGGAACCCAGTCCGGGGCCAGCTACAAGGGTCCCCGCACCAGAGGTGCCACCAAAGTGGGGTGGGCCAGAGGTGGAGCGGGGTCTGCGTCCCGCACCTGAGCCGCCACCGCGGATAGATGCCCACCCAGACCCTCCCCTATAGGTTCAGGTTTTGCGGCCGGAGTCCGCACCTTTGGGGAGAGAGCCTTTTTATGTCTCTATTTGGTTTGGTCAGGGTGTGATTTGAGGTGGGCATTCTATGTTTTGTTTTCTATGATTTTGTGGTTCTATGTTTTGGCCAGGTATGGTTCTCAATCAGGGACAGCTGTCTATCGTTGTCTCTGATTGGGAACCATACTTAGGTATCCCTTTTCCCTCCTTTAGCTGTGGGTAGTTGACTTTTGTTAGTGGCACTTGGCCCTGTAAGCTTCACGGTTGTTTTCATCGTTTGTTGTTTTTGTTGGCGTCATTTAAAAAAAGGAAAATGTACGCTCACCAAGCTGCACTTTGGTCTTCTTCCAGCATAGGCCATGACAGACCCACTGGGAATGTGATGAAAGAAATAAAAGCTGAAATAAATCATTCTTTCTGACATTTCACATTCTTAAAATAAACTGGTGATCCTAACTGACCTAAGACAGGGAATTTTTACTGGGATTAAATATCAGGAATTGTGAAAAACTGAGTATAAATGTATTTGGCTAAGATGTATGGAAACTTCCGACTTCAACTGTACGTATCAGTCTGGTTCATCTCAGTTCATCATTCCCTGTTCTGTTCATCCATTCTATTTCCATCTGGTTAATCAATGACCACTTTTAATTACAACCTCAGTGAGGGCCAGGACTGCTGTTCATTAGTGATCTGCTTCAGATAAAGATTCATCACTGTCAAACCTCTGGTGAATCACAGATAACCAGAGTGATGGGCTTCCTGTCTGTACAACAGACCAGGCTACTGTTCCAAAACTAGAGCAAACCATCATTCCGTCCTTCTGATCCTCTGTAGCCCAGTTGGTAAAGCATGGTGCTTGCAATGCCAAGACAGTGGGTTTAATTCCTGGGACCACCTATAATGTAAGTTGATTTGGATAAACGTGTCTGCTAAATGGCATACAGTGGTTTTTCCACATTTTGTTAAGTTATAGCCTTATTCTAAAATGTATTGATAAAAAAAAACTCATCAATCCACACACAATACCCCATATAAACAAAGGGAAAACAGGTTTTTAGAACATTTTCCAAATTTATTAAAAATAAAAAACAGAAATACCTTTTTCACGTAAGTATTCAGAACCTTTCCCATAAGACTTGTTTCTATTGATCATCCTTGAGATGTTTCTACAACTTGATTGGAGTCCACCGGTGTTAAATTAAATTGTTTGGACATGATTTGGAAAGGCACACAGCTGTCTATATAAGGTCCCACAGTTGAAAGTGCATGTCAGAGCAAAAACCAAGCCACGAGGTCGAAGTATTTGTCCGTAGAGCTCCGAGACAGGATTGTGTCGAGGCACCGATTTGAGGAAGGGTACAAAAAAATGTGTGCAGCATTGAAGGTCCCCAAGAACACAGTGGCCTCCATCATTCTTAAATGGAAGAAGTTTGGAACCAACAAGATTCTTCCTAGAGCTGGACGCCCGGCTAAACTGAGCAATCAGGGGAGAAGGGTAGGCCGTCATTGTAAATAAGAATTTGTTCTTAACTGACTTGCCTAGTTAAATAAAGGTTAAATAAAAAATACAAATACATTTAAAAAGGCCTTGGTCAGGGAGATGACAAAGAATCTGATGGTCACTGACAGAACTCCAGAGTACCTCTGTGGAGATTGGAGAACCTTCCAGAAGGACAACCATCTCTGCAGCACTCCACCAATCAGGCCTTTATGGTAGAGTGGACAGACAGAAGCCACTCCTCAGTAAAAGGCACACGACAGCCTGCTTGGAGTTTTCCGATAGAAACCTAAAGGAGAGAAACACGATTCTCTGGTCTGATGAAACTGAGATTGAACTCTTTGGCCTGAATGCCAAGCGTCACATCTGGAGGAAACCTGGTACCATCCTTACAGTGAGCCACGGTGGTGGCAGCATCATGCTGTGGGGATGTTTTTTAGCGGCAGGGACTGGTCGACTAGTCAGGATCGAGGGAAAGATGAACGGAGCAAAGTACAGAGAGATCCTTGATGGAAACCTGCTCCAGAGCGCTCAGGACCTCAGACTGGGGCAAAGGTTCACCTTCCAACAGGACAACAACCCGAAGCACACAGCCAAGGCAATGGAGGAGTGGCTTCGGGACAAGTCTCTGAATATCCTTGAGTGGCCCAGCCAGAGCCCGGACTTGAACCGGATTGAACATCTCTGGAGAGACCTGAAAATAGCTGTGCAGCGATGCTCCCCATCTAACCAGACAGAGCTTGAGAGAAACTCCCCAAATACAGGTGTGCCATGCTTGTAGCGTCATACCCAAGAAGAATACTGAATACTTATGTAAATGTGAAATTTCAGTTATTTAAAAAAAATGTTTACCTGTTTTTGCTTTGTCATTATGGGGTATTATGTGTAGATTGATGAGGGGAAAAAAACAATTTATTTCATTTTAGAATATGGCTGTAACGTAACAAAATCTGGAAAAAGTAAAGGGGTCTGAATACTTTTTCCGAATGCACTGTACATTATTAATCATTGACTTATTTAGTCATGAACAAAAGTTTTGTGATACATCAGTGATGTCGCCAGTGAAGGGGGGAAGGATGCATTTTGAAAATATCGCCAGATCTAATCATCTGTAGAGACCTGCGCCAAATGTGTATCTGGAATGCTATTGTCTCAAAGGACAGGCCTGCTGGTTCTACAGTCTTGAACACACAACACATTACTAAACCAGAGTGGTTACATGAAAAAGCATCTATGTAAATAGACTGCACAAATAACACTCACTTTACTCAAGTAGCGTTTTCTCGACAAAATCTTTGGGATAATGGTGATGATGAAAGACCATGAAGACAGGGACAGGGCTTTGCCTCTTTCTGTGTTGGCTCTTAATGGTAAATAAACATAGCTATTGTTTGACCATGAGAAATCATCTTGCAATTGAAGGACCGTCCTCATCCACTTAGTGGAATCACATTACCGGGGAATATGATATAGGGAATTTGTTGCTTTATTATGAATGAGCATAAAGTGTTTTTGGCTTGTAAGTAGCTCTCTCTCTCTCTCTCTCTCTCT
This sequence comes from Salvelinus fontinalis, assembly GCF_029448725.1. NCBI lineage: Eukaryota > Metazoa > Chordata > Actinopteri > Salmoniformes > Salmonidae > Salvelinus > Salvelinus fontinalis. The sequence goes on along the minus strand of NC_074697.1, from coordinate 46,126,643 downwards.
CTCTCTCTCTCTCTCTCTCTCTCTCTTACACACACACACAAACAATGCTGGGAAATGAAGCATCTATCAGTTTAATGTGTCAGTAAAGCTGCTCCAGTTCCTACTAGATTTTCTTTTGTTGCTAAGGCTTTGGTAAAGGAGTAGGCTTTGTGGTGGGAGTATCTGTTGGTTATGGTTTCCTGCCTTCACTCAGATGATAGTCCCTCTGGTGAGAAATGCTGTGGTCTGTGCCAACTCTATACTGTCAGTCCGGTCTTTCAATTACCTCTTTTTTAGTAGGGCATATACTGCATGGTTGTTGAAGTGAAGTTTTATGAATAATTTATGACTGCATATGTATACTTACTGTAAACCATAGAAATGGCATTTCTCTTGCTAATGACGTTTATTCCTCTATATTTCTAAGAATCATAAACGTTCATGTGATTGTCTCACAGAGGCCATTTTGTTTTGTGTGTGACTGACTGGCAAGGTCCAAGCAGTTGTGTTGTCTAAACCCCAACTAAACCAAGTTCCTGTTCATCTTGTCTTGTTCTGTTTTCCTTCATCTGTAAACACATAGGCAATGTCTTCAAGCTTTGTGAATTCTACAAGACATACAGAAATTAAACATGGAAAATATACTGTAAAAAAATTGCCCATCATCACTGATTAAGACATACAGTTGAAGTCGGAAGTTTACGTACACTTAGGTAGTAGTCATTAAAACTCGTTTTTCAACCACTCCACAAATGTCTTGTTAGCAAACTATAGTTTTGGCAAGTCGGTTAGGACATCTACTTTGTGCATGACACAAGTCATTTTTCCAACAATTGTTTACAGACAGATTATTTCACTTATAATCCACTGTATCACAATTCCAGTGGGTCAGAAGTTTACATGCACTAAATTGACTGTGCCTTTAAACAGCTTGGAAAATGGTGTCATGGCTTTAGAAGCTTCTGATAGGCAAATTGACATAATTTGTGTCAATTGGAGGTGTACCTGTGGATGTATTTCAAGACCTACCTTAGAACTCAGTGCCTCTTTGCTTGTCATCATGGGAAAATCAAAAGAAATCAGCCAGGATGACAGAAAAAAAAATGTAGACCGCCACAAGTCTGGTTCTTCCTTGGGAGCAATTTCCAAATGCCTGAAGGTACCACGTTCATCTGTACAAACAATGGTACCCACGTATAAACACCATGGGACCACGCAGCCGTCATACCGCTCAGGAAGGAAACGATTTCTGTCTCCTAGAGATGAATGTACTTTGGTGCGAAAAGTGCAAATCAATCCCAGAACAACAGCAAAGGACCTTGTTAAGATGCTGGAGGAAACAGGTACAAAAGTATCCATATCCACAGTAAAACGAGTCCTATATCAACATAACCTGAAAGGCCGCTCAGCAAGGAAGAAGCCACTGCTCTAAAACCGCCATAAAAAAGCCAGACTATGGTTTGCAACTGCACATGGGGACAAAGATCAGACTTTTTGGAGAAATATCCTCTGGTCTGATAAAACAAAAATAGAACTGTTTGGCCAGAATGACCATTGTTATGTTTGGAGGAAAAAGGGGAGGCTTGCAAGCCGAAGAACACCATCCCAACCTTGAAGCACAGGGGTGACAGCATCATGTTGTGGGGGTGCTTTGCTGCAGGAGGGACTGGTGCACTTCACAAAATAGATGGCATGAGAGAGGGAGGAAAATTATGTGGATATATTGAAGCAATATCTCGACATCAGTCAGGAAGTTAAAGCTTGGTTGCAAATGGGTCTTCCAAATGGACAATGACCCCAAGCATACGCCCAAAGTTGTGGCAAAATGGCATAAGGACAACAAAGTGAAAGTATTTGAGTGGCCATCACAAAGCCCTGACCTCAATCCCATAGAAAATGTGTGGGCAGAACTGAAAAAGCGTGTGCGAGCAAGGAGGCCTACCAACCTGACTGTCACGTTCCTGACCTATTTCTGTTAGTTTGTTGTATGTGTTAGTCGGTCAGGACGTGAGTTTGGGTGGGAATTCTATGTTTTCTGTTTCTATGTTGGTTTAAGGGTTGCCTGGTATGGCTCTTAATTAGAGGCAGGTGTTTGGCGTTCCTCTAATTGAGAGTCATATTTAGGTAGGCTGTTTCACAGTGTTCGTTGTGGGTGGTTGTCTCCTGTGTCAGTGTTTGTCGCACCATACGGGACTGTTCGGTTTGTTTGTTCATCGTTATTTATGTGTAGGCTATTTTCCCTGTTCGTGCGTTCTTCGTGTTTATGTAAGTTCGTCGTCCAGGTCTGTCTACTCCGTTTGTTATTTTGTTTATTAGTCAAGTGTATTTCGTTTTCGTGTTTTTTCCGTCTTTACTTTAATAAATATTATGTCTTCACAATCCGCTGCATTTTGGTTCAATCCCTGCTCCTCCTCTTCGGATGAAGAGGAGGAGGACAACCGTTACACTGACTCAGTTACACCAGCTCTGCCAGGAGGAATGGGCCAAAATGCACCCAACTTATTGTGGGAAGCTTGTGGAAGGCTACCCGAAACATTTGACCCAAGTTAAACAATTTAAGGCAATGCTACCAAATACTAATTGAGTGTATGTAAACTTCTGACCCACTGGTAATATGATGAAAGAAATAAGCTGAAATAAATCATTCTCTATAATATTCTGACATTTCACATTCATAAAATAAAGTGGTGATCCTAACTGACCTAAAACGGGGATTTTTTTACTAGGATTAAATGCCAGAATGTCACGATGGTCTTGAGGATATTGGGTGGACCAAGGCGCAGCGTGTGAAAAATACATGCTCTTTTTATTAGAGACGAGAGAAACCCGAAACGAACACTATAACAAAACGAAACAAAACAACAAACGACCGTGAAGCTACAAACTACAAACTACAGACAATTACCCACCAAAACCCAAATGCCTATGGCTGCCTTAAATATGGCTCTCAATCAGAGACAATGAACCACAGCTGCCTCTAATTGAGAACCAATCTAGGCAGCCATAGACATACAAACACCTAGACAAGACTCTGACCCATTAAACGTACAAAACCCCTAGACAATCCAAAAAACACATACATTCCCCATGTCACACCCTGACCTAACTAAAATAATAAAGAAAACAAAGATAACTAAGGCCAGGGCGTGACACAGAAATTATGAAAAACTGAGTTTAAATGTATTTGGCTAAGATGTATGTAAACTTCTGACTTCAACTGTACATGTGGAAAGGTACTCACACCATATACTTTCAATCTTTATTTGGCATTTGAATATTTTTTATATAGGAACATGTACCGCAACCTATACATAACACGTCTGTAACATGTATTCACTTAAACATTTGTTACAATTGATCCCAATACTGAAGAACATATCTGATACCGTATATTCTCAAGTGCAAGAAACCACACTGGAACACACGCTGGGCACGAGTCACATCATAGCTCCGGAAACAAAACCACCACAACACAACACACTCACGTACACAAGCACGACACCACACAACATCCATACAACACAACTGAGAGAACACATAGAAACGTACACAAAAAAAACACTTAAACACCAGCAAACATAAACTTAGCACTTTTCACTTGCAACCACTATCAGAATCTGAGTTTACACAGGCAGCCCAATTCTGGTCTTTTTTTTGTTGTAATCAGATTAGCTCTGAAAAGAATCTGATGTGGAAATAACCGATTTGAGCTGCCTGTGTAACCACAGCCATAGTGACGGAAGAGAAAGAGGACCAAAAAAAAGCAACAACTTCAAACGCTTTTTCAAGGACAGAACTACAGACACAGCAGCGCTTCTAATATTGACTACATTCAAACAAACTCATACGGATGTAGGGTCTTAATTTGATCACTGCACCGCATTAAATGCAGATGAGCTTCACTGAAAACCCCACCCTGACACACAGTTATATTAACAGCATTGCACTTTTCATGTAGCCTACTTTTGGCAGCTAATAGACTAACCAGCGATCAAGCAACATTCTGGACTAAACGTTCAAATCCTGTTGCTGCAGGATTATTTTTGCTGTGACAATACAGGTCAAATGATTTCGCTTGATAAGAAAGAGAGGTACCATCTTGCGTGAGTGCACTAAGGAATGTTCATACAATATATTGTACGACAGAATAGCTCCATAGACACAGGTCTTTCTCAATGAGCCCATAATACACCCTTGCTTTGATTACCTACAACAGCGTATTGTCGACTGAAGTGTTGGATGCAAAGGTCTGGAAACTGAGGCATGGATTTAAGACATGTCACGTGCACATGCGTAGGATCCATGATCCAATTCAGCCTTAAAGAAGATAAAGAGATTGGCCTTCATTAAAACTTGACCATAGATCCAGGGGACATGCATACAGAAGAGGCCATCATGCTGTATGAATGTGACCTGCTGTGACCTCGTACATGACCTCTGCAGGCCTAGATTCTGTTTCTGCTACACGGATCACTGCAGCGAAACAGAGCGTAAGCTGCATCCCACACTTCAACTATGTGACAGATCAGACCGCCATTTTAAGAGCTAAGAGTTAAGAGGGCAAAGAGGCTGTCAATAAAACACAGCATAACAAATCACATCTTACTCATTCCTGTATGTTGATTTACTACACTGTTGTTAATGTCATTTGAAGTTAATGGCCTGATTGCCTCGGGCATACGCAAGGGCATATTGTCTGTTTTCGATGTATCGTGTGTACATTTTCAAGATGTGAAATAATTCAGAGAGGAAATGAAGTGAGGAAATCTAAATTCCATAAGGTAGTAATAGTGGACATGACCATACCATCTTTGGTAAGCTAACGGAATGATTAGTAGATCTTTTAACAGGAACATTCTCGCCCAGTTTGGAAATGGTGTCCAGTGATACCTGGACAGAAGACCTAGTGCAATTTTCCCCCCTGGGTTTCCCAGCGGGTGGTTATATACATCTCCTTCAGAAACTATTCACACCCCTTGACTTTTTCCACATTTTGTTGTTTCAGCCTGAATTTAAAATGGTTGATGATTTTTGAAAACTTTACAAATGAAAAGCTGAAATGTCTTGAGTCAATAAGTATTCAAACGCTTTGTTATATGGCAAGCCTAAATAAGTTCGGGAGTAAAAATGTGCTTAACAAGTCACATAGTAAGTTGCATGGACTCACTGTGTGTGCAATAATAGTGTTTAACATGATTTCTACCCCACACATACAATTATCTGTAAGGTCCCTTAGTCGAGCAGTGAATTTCAAACACAGATTCAACCACAAAGACAAGGGTTTTCCCAATGCCTCACAAAGAAGGGCACCTATTGGTAGATGGGTAAAACAAGAGCAGACATTAAATATCCCTTTGAGCATGGTGAAGTTATTAATTACACTTCGGATGGTGTATCAATACACCCAGTCAATACAAAGATACAGGCGTCCTTCCTAACTCAGTTGACGGAGAGGAAGGAAACCGCTCAGGGATTTAACCATGAGGCTAATGCTGACTTTAAAACAGTTACAGAGTTTAATGGCTGTGATGTGAGAACTGAGGATGGATCAACAAACATTGTAGTTACTCCACAATACTAACCTTAAAGACAGAGTGAAAAAAAGGAAGCCTGTACAGAATAAAAATATTCCAAAACATGCATCCTGTTAGCAATAAGGAACTAAAGTAAAACTGCAAAAAATATGGCAAAGAAATTAACTTTGTGTCCTGAATACATTGTTATGTAATATGTTTGGGGCAAATTCAACACAACACATCACTGAGTACCACTCTTCATATTTTCAAGCATAGTTGTAGTCACATCATGTTATGGGTATGCTTGTCACTGGCAAGGACTAGGGAGTTTTTAGGATAGAAATAAATGGAATAGAGCTAAGCACAGGCAAAATCCTAGAGGAAAACCTTGTTCAGTCTGCTTTCCAACAGACACTGGGAAACAAATTAACCTTTCAGCAGGACAATAACCTAAAACACAAGGCCAAATGTACACTTGGAGTAGCTTACCAAGATGACATTGAATGTTCCCGAGTGGCCTAGTTACAGTTGACTTAAAATCGTCTTGAAAATATATGGCAAGACTTGAAAATGGCTGTCGAGCTATGATCAACAACCAACTTGACAGAGTTTGAATAATTTTCTTAATAATAATGTGCAAGCTCTTATAGATTTACCCAGAGGAACTGACAGCTGTAATCACTGCCAAAGGTGATTGATTCTAACATGTGTTGACTCAGGGTTGTGAATACGTATGTAAATGTAATATTTCTGTATTTAATTTTCAAAAATGTGCAAACATTTCTAAAAACATGTTTTCACTTTGTCATTATGGGGCATTGTGGGTAGATGGGTGAGAATAAAGATCGATTTAACACGTATTTCATTCAGGCTGTAACACAAAATGTGGAATAAGTCAAGTGGGTAGGAATACTTTCTGAAGGCACTGTATGTACTGTACGTTGACAGAGATCTCATTGACCTGACCTTTGCCCTTCCAGGGCTGGTTGTCCATATTAAATCCCTCTTAGTGGTCCTCTCCTGCATACATTCAGTACCGAACAGGAGTTTCTGTCCATTTCAGTTGCTTTGAGTTAAGTTTTCAGTGAGTTTAAAGGCACAATCAATCACTTTATCCACTCCTTTGCAGTCTTTTTATACGGCACGGCCATGTATGAAATATGTAGCTCATGCATCAGTATACGCATATGTATTCTAGTTAACAGCGTATAAGGCACCTGTAAGAACTGGTGGTCAGCAAAGTGAACTCTCCAAATCCTCTATCCAGAACCCCTTCCCCCATTGTCTGCTCTCCCACATACATACATCAATAACTCTCATCCTCTTTCCTGCCCCGGGTCCCACCCCTCACATCAGAGGGGCCGGCTGGAGTATAGCTTGGGCTGCAGGGAGACGGAGGGCGAGGGCTTAGGAGACTCCCTGTGGTCGTCAGGGGGTAAGGAGACGGTGCAGTGGGCCGTGTTCTTCACCGCTCCCCCCGTGAAACGGCAGCGCAGCAGCGAGCGGAGGTGGCGGAACACGGACTTGCGGAAGATGATGAACACCCAGGGGTCAACGATGGGGTTGAGGGCCTGGAAACGGAATGCCAGCAGGTTCTCCTGGTCGTCACCCACCGGCTCGATGGCATTGGCGAAACCGGCAATCTGAGGAGAGTTAAATACGAAAGAGTTCAGTTTATTAGGATCCCCAGTAGTTACTCTTATTGGTCAACATAGGGAGAGGGAGAGATACAGAAAAATAGAGTGCTGGGGGTGGGAGAGAGAGTAATAAGGGGGAAGCAACAAGAGCGAGGGAGGAGTAGGGACAAGACCCTGTATAAAAAGGCCAGTGTATATGCCAGTATATACGACAGGACGGAATGAGCCAGACAGACAGCCAGACAGACAGACAGACAGACAGACAGCCAGACAGACAGACAGACAGACAGACAGACAGACAGACAGACAGACAGACAGATCCTGCCCACAGAGAGCAGCTGGCTAAAAAGCATCTCAGCCGCCCCATTCCAATCCCGTTATTTCCTGTGATATATTCAACAAACAGTCTCATAATTGATTACGTGGCCTGGTGGAGTGTTATTGTGTCACAGTGTCAACTGTTTCCCTGTTGCTAAGGCCTGGGAGTGAAAAGTAATAACCCAAGACGGAATGGGAGCAACCCAGGGACCATTACAGGCCTGAGCTGTGCCAAATCCTCATCCAGGAGGGAGCAGGAACAGCACGACGCTCTCTCTTCTCCACCATGGGCTAACTAGCCAAAACAGACACGATGTCCTGTAATGCACTAACAGACATTGGAGATGATCAAAAGGCAGAGAACATTGTGCAGACACTGTATTTGCATTGCCACAACTACAGACACAATACAAAATGAACTGATGTTTCTGTAGAAATGTAGTAATGCCTTTTGGAGGGAAGTGAATCCCCAAATTGCACAAAATGATGTTAGCGAAAGAGTCACTCGTCACACACACGTTATGTCTTTCTATCCTTGTGGGTACCAAAAATGTATTTCCATTCAAAATCCTATTTTCCCTAACCCTTAGTCCTAAACCTAACACTAACCCATACCCTAAACCTAACACTAACCCATACCCTAAAACTAACCCATACCCTAAACCTAACACTAACCCATACCCTAAACCTAACACTAACCCATACCCTAAACCTAACACTAACCCATACCCTAAACCTAACCTAACCCATACCCTAAACCTAACACTAACCCATACCCTAAACCTAACACTAACCCATACCCTAAACCTAACACTAACCCATACCCTAAACCTAACACTAACCCATACCCTAAACCTAACACTAACCCATACCCTAAACCTAACACTAACCCATACCCTAAACCTAACCTAACCCATACCCTAAACCTAACACTAACCCATACCCTAAACCTAACACTAACCCATACCCTAAACCTAACACTAACCCATACCCTAAACCTAACACTAACCCATACCCTAAACCTAACACTAACCCATACCCTAAGCTTAAAATAGCCTTTGTCTTTTACTATCCTTGTGGGGACCGTTGGGGATTTTAGGTCCCAACAAGGATAGAAGAACCATCACACACACACACACACACACACACACACACACACACACACACACACACACACACACACACACACACACACACACACACACACACACACACACACACACACACACACACACACACACACACACAGAGACAGAGAGAGAGAATAGCCTGTCTTCCCTCTCACGAGGACCCTTATTTCCTCTTCAAAGCTGACAAATCTAACTGTGCAGGAAAGCTTCCTAATTTAAGTACTAACGATGGCTACATGGGACCACAGCTAGTGTAATTCATTACATTCATGGGAGTGGAGGATCAATTATAAATGCAGCATGTTTTCCCTGATTTAACTGTTTGTCCCACGGCTTGGTGCTGGGCTGCACTGTCATTTATTCATTCACAGTGAAAGGGTCTCCTACTGTAGGGGTGAAATATGTGTCATCCAATGGAGGATGCTGAGGGATAGTGAAGTAAATCTACCATTACTGCCATTACTGTAGCCCCAGGCTGAGTTAGAGGAGGTATATGTTATATGGGCTGTTCTCTGAGTCTGAACAGCGGCAGTAAGGTTAAAGGTCTGACACACAGCTCCCGAGACAGTAGAGGAGTTAAGAGGCCCTATACTATACAGGCTGATAATTGTGGTCCTATGTAGCTCAGTTGGTAGAGCATGGCATGGTGCTTGGCCAGGATAGTAGGTTTGATTCCCGGGACCACCCACATGTAAAAAAAATATATATCTGCACGCAGGACTGTAAGTCACTTAGGGTAAAAGTGTCTGCTAAATGTCATATATTATTACCCGGGCAGACGCACGACCCTGGTGACTACTCAGTGAGCCGTGACTTCGAGAGCTGGTGACAGCCAGACTAATATATTACAGCCTGTCGGAAATGTGATTTGGATGTGTACTGTGAAAAAAAGCTTAATATGATGTTTGTTGTTACGCGTTGCCAAAGCATCTCACAAACAACACTGCTTCAGTTACCACCTTCTCCTTGCCACCCTGCCACATATGGCTCTCTGGGCAGACCTGGTATCCTTTAAAAGAGACACAAATCACGGGCACTGCCATGGAGTGCGGGTTTAGAACGCAGGATAGATGAGAGGCATCAGCCGCTGGTTAAACATGCTCCGTACTGATGAATGTGTGTGGTTTATAAGGCTCTGTGACAGGCTGCAGTAGCAGGGCAGTCTGGGGGGGGGGGGGGGGGGGACAATCCATAAGTAGGAAAAGGCATATACAAGAATAATAAAACACACACACACACACACACACACACACACACACACACACACACACACACACACACACACACACCTACCTAAGGGTGTATCTACCTGGGTACAGTCTGTCTGTGTGGGGGGCGGATCAGGGAGGCATGGATACATTATAGGCCATTTGGTGCTGGTGATGGCCTTTGCTATAAGGAAATAGGCCCCATAACGGCCTATTAGTCTCCATCTTGGCTCCTGAAGGACTGTTACTCCCCTTCCCCTCAGATCCTGTTTCAATGACATGCAAACTCCACGTGAAAACAACCACTTAGAGTACACTTCCTGTTTTCATACATCTTTCTGTGAACAGAGTCTTGATGATACGGTGTTAGTTCGCAGTCCAATAATGACTTCAGTTGTTCCTGAGAATGAGAACACAAAGTAACACTCCTGTGTTTTGTAGGAGAGGTTATAGACCAAGACATGGCACTAGGGCATCACTGTCAATAGCTCAGTGGGCGAACGCAGCACTAACACAACCAGAAAACCAGGTTCAATACCCATCTTTTCTCACTCGTTACACCCATCAGTCACCACATTGTCTTTGTGACTCTCTCACTTTCCTCAGCCTGTTATTACAGTCCACCCTCTGAACACAGGCTGAATTTTATTTATTTAACCTTTATTTAACTAAGCAAGTCAGTTAAGAACAAATTCTTATTCACAATGACGACCTAGGAACAGTGGGTTAACTGGCTTGTTCAGGGGCAGAACGACAGATTTTTACCTTGTCAGCTCGGGGATTCGATCTAGCAACCTTTCGGTTACTGGCCCAACGCTCGAACCACTAGGCTACCTGCCGCCCCTAAATATACTACAGTCAACAAAGTCAGCAAAAACACTACAGTGAATACTATAGTATTTATACCATGGTATACTATAGTATTTTCTTCGTGTTGGCCCAACACTCTAACCACTAGGCTACCTGCCACCATGAAAGGTCACAAACAAGGGCTAACTTTTGCATCAATGCAAAGCCGGAGACTTGGACTCTTCCAGGGGAGACATTCCTATACTGTGAGCGTTCATCTATGTTGGTCCATGGAGGTCTTTCTATACTCTACTCTAGGAAGATGGCTTGAGAGTCTTTTCATCTACTTAGTACTGAGAAAACGGTGTGTGTGTGTGTGTGTGTGTGTGTGTGTGTGTGTGTGTGTGTGTGTGTGTGTGTGTGTGTGTGTGTGTGTGTGTGTGTGTGTGTGTGTGTAGCTGGACTTTGTATGATCAACACCCTTTAAAACCCTATTCCCCACAGCCAAGCCATTATGGAGAAGAAACGTCTAGCTCTCAGACAACGTGCGTGTCCCGTCTGCGTGCGCGTGGGAATTCTATCTGTGGAATCACTCGGTCTGTCAATATCTTCTGTCTGTCCACCAAAATTAGAACCAGTCTACACAATCCTTTTGTCAGCTGTCTGGGGAATCATTGTGTGTGTGTGTGTGTGTGTGTGTGTGTGTGTGTGTGTGTGTGTGTGTGTGTGTGTGTGTGTGTGTGTGTGTGTGTGTGTGTGTGTGTGTGCATTAAGAAAGACCAAAAAGGCTACAGAGAGACTACAATGCAGCCATTAAGACTGTACACGTGCTCAGCAGGCTTCTGTGTATTGACTGGTAACAATAGAAGAGTTATTTACCCGGAAGGCTCAATCCCCAGGCGGGGTCTGGACCTGCTGTGTATGCACCGGCAAGGAAACAAAGCTTTTATCTAAGTATCCAACTACACGATACATAGGTGACCTGTTCAAGCGGTTGTATAAAGCCTCTAATGTACCCTTACTGGAAAGAGTATTATGCTCTGAGGAGGGGGCATCAGTTCTAGATGCAAGCACAATGTTGACCAGGCAGGCGCCAGTAGACACAGCCCATCAGGGCCTGTGGTCTGTTCATAACTCATACCGAGCCTGGCAACGATAAGAGATACTGGGCATCGCAGACCAGAGCTAACACGAGGTCGATATTTCCTCTGCCAGAGGGCAACTTCAGAAAGAGAGAGAGAGAGAGAGAGAGAGAGAGAGAGAGAGAGAGAGAGAGAGAGAGAGAGAGAGAGAGAGAGAGAGAGCGAGAGCGAGAGCGAGAGAGAGAGAGAGTTCTCCTTCAGCTCATCCTCAAATGATGATGACTCACCCCAGCAATCGAGCTCCAATGTCATCCTGTGCTTTTCTTGGCAACTATCTGCGTATTGTTCATAATTATCTGATAATTATCCTTGTATGTTAATCATTGTTACACAGTCTTTCTAACAGATGCCTACTGAAGTAACAAAGAACAGATGTTTGCCAGGAAATATTACACTTTCACTGACTTTATACACAGCCATGTTTTGTCCCACCACAATGTTTTTGAAAACAGCTACTTAAGTCTTGTTTTTCTAGCCCTGAGAACATGTTTGCACGCATCCGCACTCACACTCACACACACACACAGCCGCACAGAGACGTGACATCACACTCAGTGAGTTAGGGGTGGTGTGGCAGCTTGGCTTTGACATCGTTCCACCCACTCAGACTAACCCCTCAAATTGTGGTCCTCTTCAGTTCCCCCTCTCTTCCTTCTCCCCTTAGCCCCCTCTCTCACTCTGTTTCATTCCCTATCTCTCCCCTCCTTACAAGTCTCTCCATCCTCTCTTATCATCTCCCGTTTTTCATTGTTGCCATTATCTTGATCTCCCCTCACAAGCTCAAACCTCTCTCCTCTCCTTCCACTCCCACTTTCTCTCACTCGCACCTCGGTCTGCTTGCACTCTCCCCTTCAGAAAGCTCCTGTTCCGGTTCCAAGTCCTTTTTCATTACCACTAAGGGGAACTGAGGGCAGGTGTTGTAAAAAAACTAAAAAAACTTCACGTGAAGCAGCATGTGGCTCGATATACAGCACAAACACTGTCTGACCCATAAAACAGACAAATAAAGACTGAAAAGTGCTGCATTTGCTGTGTAGCAGCCAGCTCAGAACCTGCCAATAGAGGCCACATTAAAGAGGAAGTGAAACTGTAGCCACTGTGTCACTGTGCCGGAGTCCCCACTTTCAGACGGCGAAAGAAGACGACTGGATAAGCTGTAAGCACATCTAGCCATGTTGCTAGCCATGTCAATAGAAGGTTTCAGCAATAGGCTGGGTAGGCGTTTACCGTTGGATCTTCTCAGGGCTTTTTTCCCCCGAGATCTGATGATCAGAGCAACTTCCTAAGAACCACCATCTATCGTTTTCCTGAGAGACTCCGTCACTCACCGGACGACGATAATTGGAGAACGAGGAGGCACAAATCACATCCAGAAGGAAGGAAGTGTGGCTGAGTTACAGAGGATGAGGGAAATGGGGCAGAGATCATAGCCCATCTTCTCCAGCTATACATGGTGGGACTAGGACCAACAGACAGAGAACGGAAGGGACAAGAACAGACCAGGAGTGACCAGGACACCTCAACAGAGGGGAAAACGGGAGAAAAAAAATGTAACACACGGAGGAAGCTTGTCCAATAAAAACGCTCATATTTGTTTTGTGATTGAAAATGCTTTCTCCAGTTTTGTGCCCAAATTAGAGCAGAAGAAACATGGCAGGAAATAGCAGAAATAGCAGAATATGTGTGGGGTCAATGAGGAACACTAGACCTTTCCCCAGAGTCCCTTCCTCTGTAGCAAAGAATCTCTAAAGACAGAAATCCGCACCACAGGGTTTACTGACTGTCACTCTGATGTACAAATGTGATTACCTAGCAGGTACATGTCTTTGCATGTATTTTACTATTAAAACTGTTGGCATGTGAGAGAGGCAGGTAGCGTGGGATGAGTTTATGTTACATCACCGAGACAGCACGATCTGTCACTGTAGCCACTTCACAAGCCCTGACACGTAGACTCTCGTTAGGATTCTCTGTGACTAACGGCTTCCAGAACACACCAAACTTCTTCCTGCACACTACTACAAACCAGGGGTAATATAAGGGAGTGTTAAGCAGGACACACCATAGCAAAATGTTTTGAAACGTTCTGCAACAGAAAATGATAATTGTTGTTTCTTTATTTGAGTAGTTTTGGTAGCGCGTCCCCGTTTCACACAGTTTCCAAACGTTTTCTCCCTACTGAACACAAACCGGGGTTGTCTTTAGGCCTCTTCGGTATAGCCACTGCAGAAGCCACCCACTGACAGCCTCGGTGACAGGGCTGCTCCAAAACATGTGCTAGAGTTGTTGGCATTGGGGCTGGTCGTGGAGAAACAGAGAGTTTTCCCCACAACTAATTGATGAGTAAACTTTACAGCTGTTTCGCGTGTTCGCGTGTTCGCTCAAATTAGAGACAGCTACAAACGTAAACAACAAAAACAAAACTACGAAGAGGGAAAGGAAGAGTGAGAGAGAGAGAGACAGAACAAGGTTTCAGAGCTTGGCAGGCCATTTGTTGTGGTATGCAGAATACATGATCGACTCAATAATTTGGCAGGGCGCGTTGACTAGGGAGAGAGCATGAAAAAGAACCATATGTGGTAGACGGCTTCTACTTCAGGGATATACTGTATTGTCTCTGTGCTTTGGTTTCGTGGTCATATCCAGTTACCTCTACTACTCCATGTCCTCACTGTCTTATCAACACTAAGAGGATACACATATCTGAAAGTTGACTAATGTCTTACACAGTATGTGTAGTCTATATTCAAGGAAAAACAAGTCAGAATTTCATCCGGTAAAAGTGAGGAATGCTTCCACCCACTGGGCACAGATGTCAATTCAACGAATATTCCACGTTAATTGAAAGTCATGTAATTGAGAAGACATAGACACAGCGTTGGTTCAACCAGTGTCTGCCCAGTGGGCAGTTTCTCTAATCCTGTCCTATACTCGTATGTTGCCAAAGCATAAACTGTAGATTTAAAAAAAAAAAAAACACTTCAAAAACCCCATCTCAAACTTGTATCTCAAACAGACCATTTCAAAAAAGCTTGCTATTTCCTCATGATGTCAAATTTCTGAGGAGGATGAGCTGGCCAATCAGTGGTCTACTTACTTGAATATTTTGAATGACCGGTATATGCCCACTTCATTCTGTTGAGGTAAGCCCACACCATCCAACACAGAAAAGCTGCTCTTAACATACATAGTCCTGCTATCAAATTAACAAATCGAACTCCAGTGGCCTCATGGGCGGAATGTTATTAATATTTGTCATAATGAATAAATATTATTTCAAAAAAATCTGGTGTATAACTTTTGATATAGAAACACCAGATTTTTTTGAAATAATATTTATTAATTATGACAATTATTCTGTGATGTATTAAATATGAAACTTTATATACATTTCAACTCTTTATCTGGCCTGGTACAGGTGTCTTCTTTTTTAAGCCTATAACCATGAGGTGTATACTTTTGTTACAAAGTAGATTTGTTTAAGACTACCAAAAAACACTGCGTGACCCTGATTTAGCCCACTGCAGTAAAATGTTTTAACTACCATTTTGTGGAAGGAAAACTATTTCACTTGTAGGTCATATTTCATAGAAATATGGAAACCCAGGACAGTTACTTTAAAGAGACAGATTGGGGGGTAAGGCCATGTGATAGACTAGCGTCCTGTCCAGGGGGTGTACATGTACTGTACTGTACAGTACCAGTCAAAAGTTGCCTCACACTACAAAAACTGGATAAACAGGCTCCTGCTCCTATGAGCCCTTCTTGATTGCACAAGCCAAGCCTCATGCAAGGCTTGTCAGCTGAGTGGAGCTGGCAGCACACAGGTGCTGTGCTGGAGTACAGGGGCATATCAGGTGAACTCACACACACACGCCGTATAATGACGACAGATAGAGGGGCACAGGGGTGAGTGTGGACCGGAATGATACACGCACTGACTGTCACACACTGAAACAAAAACACACAGACCTATTACTTTCCTCCTTCACAGGCACACACGCACACACACACGCACACACTTCTAGGAAATATGACCTATAAGTGCAAGAGGGCGCCTATCGACATGACAGCTTCGCTTCAAGTCCTTAGGAAACTGTGCAGTATTTGTTTTTTTCTGTGTTAAAAAAAAAAATATATATATATTTGTTTTCTAAGCATTTCGCTACACTTGCAATAACATCTGCTAACCATGTGCATGTGACCAATACAAAATGTGATTTGATTTGACACAGCGGACACCTGAGGTGATTGATCAGGGACATAAAGTGCGATCCAAACCCAGTTACTGATTAACACACAGTAGGTACACATGAACAAAACCTGATCACAGTCTCCATCTGGCACAGACGTCAATTCAACGTTGAGTCATCCAGTGTATGCCCTGTGTGGATGGCTATGAAAGGAATTGTTGAGAACTCTCAACGAACTCTCTCAATTCCCACTCCAGGGACATGTCCTCTGCAATGCCCACACATTACCCTCTGGACCTCTATATTACTGATGGTGTCATTAAACCTTCCCTTTAAATACAATACAGCTGCAGCCACACACATCCCTGAAGGGATTTAGGTTGAAACCAACAGTCCCATGTTAGAGCAACTATGCTTGGTTGTTTATTGCTATATATTTGTTTATTGCTATGTATTTAGCAACGTTAAAATGAATATCTCATAATTAAGTTGAATTTCAGGGGAACAGAATGATGCTCCCTTGGCTCCTTTAGGGGTAGGGGGCACATAGTAGCAGTTTTGGCAAGGCCTGTAATGGGATATGTAAGGGGGTGAGAGGGCTTTTAGCTGGAGTGTAGCAGTAACCCTAACTATGGGTCAGTGGTCGCTAAAACACAAAGCCACCGATTCCGCTATGGGTTCCTGGATGCCTGGTTTCAATTATTAGAATGGTGCAGTCCCCGCTGTCCGCATTCTCTAGCTCTGAGCGTTCTGCGGGCGGAACATGTGTTCTCCACATGAACTGAGACTTCTAGAATGATCAGAGAGATATTTAATAAACAGAGATTGAACAAAAACGTTCTCTAAACAGCCCGTAAATAAATCTGAATGTACTATGTAAGAGATGAAAAAAAAGGGCACAGTATTGCCTGCTGGTTTTACGATGTAGGATTAATGGATCGGGTCCATCTATGTTTTAACGGTATGCTTATTTACTAAATGCAGGGAAACTTAAAACCTGACAGTGAACTCAGAAATGACATAGTATTTGTAACTGGGGAATTTCATTTAATATTCCAATAGGACACGTCACGGTGAATCATTAAGACTGCTCCACTGTTGGAATTCCCATGTCTTTTTTACAAGGGTGTACGTGTAACTGATGGAGGGATTTTACTCAATATTCCAATAGGATATGAAAAGTTTCATTCAAAAACTCTATATATGTAACGGAACTCTAGTTCCTCCTCCTCCTCGGACGAGGAGAGGAGAGAGGGATCGGAAGACCAATGTGCAGCGAGGTATGATGACATAATAGATTTATTTAAAGACGAAGACGAAGACGAAAAAACACTTGGAAAATTACAAAACAACAAAAACGACGTAGACTGACCTAAAACATGAGAACTACTAATACACGAAGAACGCACGAAACAGGTACAGACTACAAACCAACGCTACAGTCCCGTGTGGCACGAACATACATACAGACACAGGAGACAATCACCCACAAACAAACAGTGAGAACAACCTACCTTAATATGACTCTCAATCAGAGGAAACGCCAAACACCTGCCTCTAATTGAGAGCCATACCAGGCAACCCATTAACCCAACATAGAAACACAACACATAGAAATGCCCACCCAGCTCACGTCCTGACCAACAAAACAACAGATAAACACAAGAACTAGGGTCAGAACGTGACAATATATCCATTTTCGGAAATGTTGGTAAATTAGCTTCTATTTTTTAAAGAAATGATGAAAGAGATTTGTTAATTTTTCACTATCTAATCATGGCATGGGGTTGTTCAATGACAGATATTCATTTGTTTAAAATCTTTCCCTTTCAGAGAGACAAATGGTCATGTTTTTTTGCAAGACGCTATATATATCCGCCTCGCTCGCAGAAAAATAAGTAGTACTGCTTGGTTTTACACAGTCAAATGTATCAAACAACTACATTTTTTTATAGAGAAATGGACAAATGATACATTTGTGACATCAATATTACATCTACATGTGACATTTGAGTCATTCAGCAGACGCTCTTATCCAGAGCGACTTACAGTTAGTAAATTCGTCTTATGATAGCTAGGTGAGACTACCTCATATCCCAGTCAAACATACAGGATACATACATTCCATTCCAGGTAAACAATATGGATGTACAGCATTACGAAAAAAAAACATTTACATACATATCTAAAATATCTGTAATATTAACAGTAATATTTTTCCACACATGAAGGTACCCAATTAGCAAACATTTCTGATGAAATGTTTTTAATAAAATGTGACTTTTTTTTGAAAATTGCGTTTTGGAAATAAACTCTTCGCATGGTGAATCATTATGACTTCGACTGTTGGAATTCCTATTTCCCTTTACAAGGGTGTAAGGCAATCCAAGGAATCCACAAAACTTCACACACTTTCGCCAATCATTCAGAAAAACGTGGATTATTTCCTAACAGAGAAAAGCTCGCAATAACTCACAGTTTTAAAAAAGCTAACTGCAACCAAGTCTGTAGTGCAGTCAACTCAAAACCCAGAATAGTTCCATATCAGACATCATTGCATGCTGCTTTATATCAGTAGTTCAGGTGATTTAGTCACATGACTCCTGGGTTAGATATAGGGTTTGTCTAATGTGTGTGTGCAGTATTTCACTTCAATGTGTGTATTGGCAGACTTCATTAGATCATGTTCTGGGATAAGGAGGGTGAACCAACACCTCGCACAAGTGGCCTATTGTTCTACACCTACACCTCTGAATCCTGTCGTAGGGCTTTTCTTTACTGCCCCAACGACGTATATGAACGACCGTCAATATTGACACAACCGTGTTGAACAACTGTGTTCCGGCGTCTTAATAATCAATATTTGTAATAGAAACCAATCGGTTGTAATAAGGGATACATCCATTCTGATTTGGTCGTTGCATACAGTATTAGCAATTATAACTCTGCGTTCTTGCAGTTTCTCTTGTATCACTTTGGCACATTTTTCAGATGACAGCGATATATTTTCAAAACTAAGAGCAAAACTCTGAACTAATAACACTTGTAATGTATGTTCAAAACCTTTGATTGTGCATTCATTGGGGTTTCCCACATCTTTCACCCGTCAGTCATTCATACAAAATCAACGTTTTCTGTGAAATACCATGAGAACTTTGACTTTAGACACCAATAAATCAGATGATGATGGACTCACCATTTAGTCATTTTAACTTCCATTATATCAAATATATTTTAAAAAATAAATACAAGATACACATTTCAAAACTGTTATTTTTGAATTGCTGGATAGAAAGAACCGTAGATGGTAAATATACTTTTCTATACAGTATTTGACTATAATTTCACATGCAATAAAAAAAAAATGTTTTATCCAATGGCAGGTTGTGAGCATGTAGAGAAATATGTCAGTCTTACAGTTTCATTATCCTTACACAGTACACACAGTACACACAGTGCAGTCGGAAAGTATTCAGGCCTTTGATTTTTTCCACATTTTGTTACCGTAGCCTCGTTCTAAAATGGATTACATTCTTTTTTCCCCTCACCAATCTACACACAATACCCCATAAGGAAAAAGCAAAACAGGTTTTTAGAAATGTTGCAAATGTATTAAAAATAAAAAACAGAAAATACCTTATTTACATAAGTATTCAGACCCTTTGCTATGAGACTCGAAATTGAGCTCAGGTACATCCTGTTCCCATTGATCATCCTTGAGCTGTTTCTACAACTTGATTAGAGTTCACCTGTGGTAAATTCAATTGATTGGACATGATATGGAAAGGCACACACCTGTTTATATATCCCACAGTTGACAGTGCATGTCAGAGCAAAAACCAAGCCATGAGGTCAAATAAATTGTCTGTAGAGCTTCATGACAAGATTGTGTCATGGCACAGCTCTGGGGAAGGGTACCAAAACATTTCTGCAGCATTGAAGGTCCCCAAAAACAGAGTGGCCTCCATCATTCTTAAATGGAAGAAGTTTGGAACGACCAAGATGCTTCCTAGAGCTGGCTGCCCGGCCAAATTGAGAAATCGGAGGAGAAGGGCCTTGGACAAGAAGGTGACCAAGAACCTGATGGTCACTCTGATAGAGCTCAAACTGGGGCAAAGGTTCACCTTCCAACAGGACAACTACCCTAAGCACCCAGCCAAGACAATGCAGGAGTGGCTTCAGGACAAGTCTCTGAATGTCCTTCAGTGGCCCAGCCAGAGCCCGGGCTTGAACCCAATTGAACATCTCTGGAGAGACCTGAAAATATCTGTAAAGCAACGCTCCCCATCCAACCTGACGGAGCTTGAGAGGATCTGCAGAGAAGAATGGGAGAAACTCCCTAAATACAGGTGTGCCAAGCTTGTAGCCACACTCCCAGAAAGACTCCAGGCTGTAATTGCTGCCCTAGGTGTTTCAACAAAGTACTGAGTAAAGGTATATACTTATGTAAAGTATATATATATACTTATGTAAATGTGACATTTCAGTTGCATTTTTTAAACCTGTTTTTGCTTTGTCATTATGGGGTATTGTGTGTAAATTGATGAGAAAAACAAAAAATGTATCCATTTTAGAATAAGGCTGTAATGAGTGACGCTCTCCTCATCCTCGGATGAGGTGAGGAGAGAGGGATCTGAAGACCAAAACGCAGGCTTTGGGAAATAAGCCATCTTTATTATACAATATGATGGCAACACGAAACGAAACAAAACACTTTCAAACTACAAAACAAGACAACGACGTTGAACGAAACCTGAACATAAACTTACATAACTAAACATAAACTTACGTACAGGAAACGGACGACATCGAAACGAAACGAAACAAACAAACGCTACAGTCCCATGTGGTACGAACGTACATACAGACATAGGAGACAATCACCCACAAACAAACAGTGAGAATGCCCTACCTAAATATGACTCTTAATTAGAGGCAAACGCAAACCACCTGCCTCTAATCAAGAGCCATACCAGGCAAACCAAAACCAACATAGAAACAGATAACATAGAATGCCCACCCAACCTCACGTCCTGACCAACTAACACACAAAAACTAACATAAATAGGTCAGGAACGTGACAGTACCCCCCCCACAAGGTGCGAACTCCGGACGCACCAGCACAAAGTCTAGGGGAGGGTCTGGGTGGGCATCTAACCACGGTGGTGGTTCAGGCTCGGGGCGCGGTTCCCACCCCACCATAATCCATCCTAACTTCCTCCCTCCAAGAATGTCCACCCTCTTTTGACCCCCACAAAATTCCCTTAACAACATATCTAATAGGGACAACACCGGGACAGAGAGATAAATCAAGAAAGAGGGATAGATAAGAATATAGAGATAGATGAAGATAGAGAGGGAGATTAGGATAGAGGGGCAACTCCGGACTGAAAGGCAGCTCCGGACAGAGAGACAGCTCTGGACTGATGGGCAGTTCTGGGTATCCAGCCTTTTCAGGCTGAAGGACAGCTCATGGCTGACTGACGAATCTCGATGCTCATGGCTGGCTGACGGCTCTCGACGCTCATGGCAGGCTGACGGCTCTCGACGCTCATGGCAGGCTGACGGCTCTCGACGCTCATGGCAGGCTGACGGCTCTCGACGCTCATGGCAGGCTGACGGCTCTCGACGCTCATGGCAGGCTGACGGCTCTCGACGCTCATGGCGCTCTGACGGCTCTGGCTGCTCATGGCGCTCTGACGGCTCTGGCTGCTCATGGCGCTCTGACGGCTCTGGCTGCTCATGGCGCTCTGACGGCTCTGGCTGCTCATGGCTCGCTGGCGGCTCTGGCAGATCCTGTCTGGTTGGCGGCTCTGGCAGATCCTGTCTGGTTGGCGGCTCTGGCAGATCCTGTCTGGTTGGCGGCTCTGGCAGATCCTGTCTGGTTGGCGGCTCTGGCAGATCCTGTCTGGTTGGCGGCTCTGGCAGATCCTGTCTGGCTGACGGCTCTAGCGGCTCCTGTCTGGCTGATGGCTCTAGCGGCTCCTGTCTGGCTGACGGCTCTGTAGGCTCATGGCAGACGGGCGGCTTTGCAGGCTCATGGCAGACGGGCGGCTTTGCAGGCTCCTGGCAGACGGATGGCTCAGACGGCGCTGGGGAGACGGATGGCTCAGATGGCGCTGGGGAGACGGATGGCTCAGATGGCGCTGGGGAGACGGATGGCTCAGATGGCGCTGGGGAGACGGATGGCTCAGATGGCGCTGGGGAGACGGATGGCTCTGGCCGGATATGGCGCACTGTAGACCTGGTGCGTGGTGCCAGAACTGGAGGCACCGTGCTAATGACAAGCACCTTCCTACTAGTGCGGGGAGCAGGGACAGGGCACACTGTATTCTCAAAGCCTACTCTATCCCTGATGCGTGGTACCGGCACTGTTGACACCGGGCTGAGGACAAGCACATCAGGATTAGTAGGGGGAGAAGATACAGTGGGTTCAGGGCTCTGGAGACGCACAGGTAGCTTAGTGCGTGGGCCCGGAACTGGAGGCACCGGGCTAGATACACGCACTACAGGGAGAGTGCGTGGAGGAGGAACAGGGCTCAGGATACGCACTGGTAGCCTAGTGCGTAGTGTATACACTGTAGGTACTAGGCTGGGGCGGGGAGGTGGTGCCGGAAATACCGGACCGTGGAGGCGTACTGGCTCTCTTGAGCATTGAGCCTGCCCGACCTTACCTGGTTGAATGCTCCCGGTTGCCCGACCAGTGCGGGGAGGTGGAATAACCCGCACCGGCCTATGTAGGCGAACCGGAGAAACCATGCGTAAGGCCGGTGCCATGTATGCCGGCCCGAGGAGACGCACTGGAGACCAGACGCGTTGAGCCGGCCTCATGACACCTGGCTCAATACCCAATCTAGCCCTCCCAGTGCGGGGAGGTGGAATAACCCGCACTGGGCTATGCACTCGTACAGGAGACACCGTGCGCTCTACTGCGTAACACGGCGCCTGCCCGTACTCCCGCTCTCCACGGTAAGCCTGGGAAGTGGGCGCAGGTCTCCTACCTGCCCTTGGCCCACTATCTCCTAGCCCCCCCCCCAAGAAATTTTTGGGAATTACTTACGGGCTTTTTTGGCTTCCGTGCCAGACGCGTTCCCTCATAGCTCCGGTTCCTCTCTCCGGTAGCCTCCGCTCTCCTCAGTGCCTCCAGCTGTTCCCATGGGAGGCGATCTCTACCAGCTAGGATCTCCTCCCATGTGTAGACACCCTTTCCATCCAAAACATCGTCCCATGTCCATTGCTCCTTTCTCTCCTGTCCCCTACTCCGTTTCGTTTTCCCTTGCCGCTTGGTCTTAGCGTGTTGGTGGGTGATTCTGTAATGAGTGACGCTCTCCTCATCCTCGGATGAGGTGAGGAGAGAGGGATCTGAAGACCAAAACGCAGGCTTTGGGAAATAAGCCATCTTTATTATACAATATGATGGCAACACGAAACGAAACAAAACACTTTCAAACTACAAAACAAGAAAACGACGTTGAACGAAACCTGAACATAAACTTACATAACTAAACATAAACTTACGTACAGGAAACGGACGACATCGAAACGAAACGAAACAAACAAACGCTACAGTCCCATGTGGTACGAACGTACATACAGACATAGGAGACAATCACCCACAAACAAACAGTGAGAATGCCCTACCTAAATATGACTCTTAATTAGAGGCAAACGCAAACCACCTGCCTCTAATCAAGAGCCATACCAGGCAAACCAAAACCAACATAGAAACAGATAACATAGAATGCCCACCCAACCTCACGTCCTGACCAACTAACACACAAAAACTAACATAAATAGGTCAGGAACGTGACAAAGGCTGAAACATAACAAAATATGGGAAAAGTCAAGGAGTCTGAATACTTCCGAGAGAGCACTGTATGTGGGCGAAATCAACAGAAATATTGCTATTGTAAAGCAGTTGTCTAGTGTAAAAATATAGTACAGTGTTGTAAGCCATTTCTGCCCAATGCAACATAGTACAAGATCACCTTTTCTTATGTGACTTGTCAGCTGATACATTATCGCCTGTCTCTCTGCTCGAAATGCATCAGCTTACAGTGTATCTGGGAAATTCAGATAATGAGTGGAATATATACAACCCAGGTATTTCAGCAGTGCATTGTACACTACATTATAATTCCAAATGGTAGAACAGAGACTGACTCGTTCCACTTCGTCCAAATGAAGCACACTGGCTGATGGAAAATGATGATTAGAATTTACAGCCACATCCATATATGATATGTTTCACCTTCCAACAGAAACTGATGTCAAATGGATACATTTATGAGGTAAAAAAAAAAATAAAAATCAAATATAGCAGCCAGTCTTACACTCAAAACCTTTCATTGTGCGTTAATTTTGTTTGTAGACATCTTTCACCACACGACCATTGATTCAAAATATATGTTTACCGTGAACAACAATGAGTACATTCATTGGTTTAATCAAACACAACATAACGATATCTTCTCAATTTAGTTGTTTTAACAACCTGTTAATCCAATAGCAAAAAGACACAGGCTACATGTTTAAAAATTCACAATACACTTTCAAATTGACTGAACATCAAATCATTTCTATCCCGTGTGTGATCAAAAGGTGTGATCATTGAAGACATCTTTCACAATGTCGTCAAATGAAACAAATGAAATGAACAATGTTTAGCAGGCACTAGTTTGCATCGAGCCTGCCTTGAGCATTTGGCCATAGGTTCTCATCGAAATCATATATCGTCAATACTCGTGCACCTTGGGGAAAAAAACTTTTGACATGGCGAACCCAAGCCTGGCAAACATTAGGTCTGGATTGATGTCATTGCATGCCTCATCCATGGTCAGAAGGAGGGTGGTACGCTCATGGGGATGGCGATCATACATCTTCCACCTGTATTGTAATCGTGTATTGTGTCTGTACGTGAGTAAGATAACTACTAACGATGTATCTCTATGAAGGCAAATGTATTGCTATTACTTGACGTTGCTTCACATTACAGGCCACGTGAGAGAGGGAGATGCTCTCCTCATGAACCCCTACATTCCCCTCTTTAGCATTGTATGGCCAATCAGGATGCAATATGCAAATAACACCACATATTGTATTTTCCAGTATTTTTATGACCCACAGCAAGTGTATTCATCTTAAGATAGACAGGTGAAGCATCCCGGGTGGCGCAGTGGTCTAGGGCACTGCATCGCAGTGCTAACTGCGCCACCAGAGTCTCTGGGTTCGCCCCCAGGCTCTGTCGCAACCGGCCGCGACCGGGAGGTCCGTGGGGCGACGCACAATTGGGCTAGCGTCGTCCGGGTTAGGGAGGGTTTGGCCGGTAGGGATTTCCTTGTCTCATCGCGCTCCAGCGACTCCTGTGGCGGGCTGGGCGCAGTGCGCGCTAACCAAGGGGGCCAGGTGCACGGTGTTTCCTCCGACACATTGGTGCAGTGCGGCTTGGTTGGGTTGTGCTTCGGAGGACGCATGACTTTCGACCTTCGTCTCTCCCGAGCCCGTACGGGAGTTGTAGCGATGAGACAAGATAGTAATTACTAGCGATTGGATACCACGAAAATTGGGGAGAAAAGGGGATAAAAAAATCAAAACAAATCAAAAAAAGATAGACAGGTGAGACAACCACACAACACAGTTGTATCTCAACCATGTTTCACATACATTATACAATGCAAAATACAATACAACACAAAATGTCTGTGTGTCTCTTCACAGTCCCCTTCGTGCCATTAGGTGTTCATTTATCTGTTTTTTTTAATCTATTTTTATTGCTAGCTTGAGTTACCTGGGGTGGCAGAGAGTTCCATTTAGTCATGTCTCTATTTAATACTGTGCGTTTCCCAGCCTCTGTTCTGGACATGGGGACTCAGTCAATCTCTAATCAACTTTGAGCCAGGAGAGATTGACATGCATGTCATTGACATTTGCCCTCTGTGTACATCTAAGTGCAATACGTGCTGCTCTGTTTTGGACCAACTGCAATTTGCATGTGTCCATATTTGCCGCACCTGACCAATCAACTGGACAGTTGTCCAGGTGTGACAAAGCTAGGGCCTGTAGGACCTGTCTGGTTGACTGAGATATCAAGAAAGCAGAGCAACGCCTTATCATCGACAGACCTCTTCCCATTTAAGTAGCCATTGAGTTAATTGTATTGTCAACGAATTACAAGAAAATCATATCGAAAGTAAAGTGAATATTGCATTTTGAAAAGCCGATATTGAATAGTTTGTTGTACTCAGTCAACTGAAAATGTGCTTAGAGTTTTGGAACATGAGCCATTTTGATGATCTGTTTATATTTGTGCTTAGACTTGCGAAAATGTACCAGATACTTGTGAAAATGACGCCAAAGTAATTACTGTAAACACTGACTGTTCTTGTTTGCACCAAGGCGAATCTTAGTTTTGAACGCTGTCAAAATGTCCTCCCACCTGTGATGAGTTGAGTTCCCACAAAAGTTCAAACGGTTGCACAAGTCTACAGCCACAACAAAGTGCAACATCAAATATAAGCCCTTGGTGGTGGCCAAACAGATGCTCATGCTTTTTTTGTCTGGGAAAACGTAGAAACGGGTGACGGTATTCAGTGTCAGATCTGATTGATGACTGCGTCCTGGATGAGACTGTGAGGTCATCACTTTGTACCAGTAGCTGCCACGGTGGACTCGACACAAACCAGCTGTGCTCCTAATTAACTGTTACCATCTCGCGCTCTCTCCCTCTAGCCTCGGATTCCCTCTAACTTGACTGTCCCCCGCAATCTTTTCTCGCTCGCTCTCTGTATGCCATATCTCTTCCGAACCCTCTCACAGTCTTTACCCCTCACTCTGACAAAATCAACCGTTGTTGACGGTTGAACAAATCCTTAAAGTTGTGGAGCTTCAAGGTGCAGACAAGACTGTGCCAACAACCTCGGTTTTGACGGATGAACAAAAAGGCTCTGGAAAAATGTTTATGAGCCAAAGGAGAATAAAAGGAGGATAGAAATTGAGTGATGGGTTTGTGTGTGGTGTAGTATGCGTGGGGAAGAAAAGAGTAAGAGGGAGATTTCACATTCTCAATCATTTGAGCAGCGTAGTCAGATTAAGAGCTATGAAAACTCCCCATCTGTCATAAAATCTCCCCTAATCTCACCCATTACAGCCACACTTCACCTACCACACCTTGTAACAGATGACATTTATGTTTTGACTATCTCTGAAACTCACTTAGAGAATACCTTTGATGATACAGTGGTAGCAATACATGGTTATAACATTTACAGAAAAGACAGAAATGCCAACGGGGGTGGTGTTGTGGTCTATATTCAGAACCACATTCCTGTAAAGCTTAGAGAAGATCTAATGTTAAATACTGTTGAAGTAATATGGCTACAGGTTAATCTGCCTCACCTAAAGCCCATTCTGGTGGGAAGCTGCTATGGACCATCAAGTGCTAACAGTTAGTATCTGGATAATATGTGTGAAATGCTTGATAATGTATGTGATATTAACAGAGAATTATTTTCTGGGTGATTTAAATATTGACTGGCTCTCATCAAACTGGCCACTCAAGAAAAAACTGTAACCAGTGCCTACAACCTGGATCAGGTTGTCAGTCAACCTACCAGGGTATTTACAAACAGCACTGTTAGCACTTGGTTATCTAATGAAATCATCAACATGTATTGATCACATGTTTACTAATGCTGCAGAAATTTGCTTTAAAGCAGTATCCAAATCCATAGGATGTAGTGATCACAATATAATAGCCATATCTAGGAAAACCAAAGTTCCAAAGGCTCGACCTAATATAGTGTATAAGAGGTCATACAAGAAGTTTTGTAGTGATTCATATGTTGATGATGTAAAGAATATTTGCTGGTTTGTGGTGTGTAATGAGGATGCTGCACTTGACTCATTTATGATACTACTTATTCCAGTTACTAAAAAGCACGCACCCATTAAGAAAATGACTGTAAAAACTGTTCAATCCCCTTGGATTGATGAGGAATTGAAAAATTGTATGGTTGAGAGGGATGCGGCAAAAGGTATGGTAAATAAGTCTGGCAGCCCAACTGATTGGCAAACGTACTGCAAATTAAGAAATCATGTGGCTAAGCTAAATAAAAATAAACTATACTATGAAGCAAAGATAAACCATGTAAAGAATGATAGTAAAACGCTTTGGAGCACCTTAAATTACATTTTGGGGAAAAAAGCAAATGCGGCTCCATCATTCATTGAATCAGATGGCTCATTTATCACAAAACCCACTGATATTGTCAACTACTTTCATGACTTTCTCATTGGCAAGATAAACAAACTTAGGGACGCTGACACTACACATCCGTGTATATCGGACCAAATTATGATAGAAAATAATTGTACTTTTAAATTCCGTAAAGTCAGTGTAGAAGAGTTGAAAGAAATATTGTTGTCTATCAACAATGACAAGCCACTGAGGTCTGACAATCTGGATGGAAAATTACTGAGGATAATAGCGAACAATATTGCCACTCCTTTCTTCAATTTAAGCCTACTAGAAAGTGTGTGCCCTCGGGCATGGATGGAAGCTAAAGTCATTCCGCTACCCAAGAATAATAAAGTCCTGGCTCAAGTAGCCGACAAATCAGCCTGTTACCAACCCTTAGTAAACTTCTGGAGAAAATGGTGTTTGACCAGATACAATGCTATTTCACAGAAAACAAATTGACAACAGACTTTCAGCACGCATATAGGAAAGGACACTCAACAAGCACGGCACATACACAAATTACTGATTGGCTGAGAGAAATTGCTGATAAAATTATTGTGGGGGCTGTCTTGTTAGACTTCAGTGCATCTTTTGACATTATCGATCATATTCTGCTGCTGGAAAAAACGTGTGTGTTATGACTTTACACCCCCTGCTATAATGTGGATAAAGAGTTACTTGTCAACCAGAACAGGGTGTTCTTTAATGGAAGACTTTCAAACATAATCCAGGTAGAAGCAGGAATTCCCCAGGGTAGCTGTCTAGGCCCCTTACTTTTTTCAATCTTTACTAACGACATGCCACTGGCTTTGAGTAATGCGGATGTATGCGGATGACTCAACACTATACACGTCAGCTACTACAGCGACTGAAATAACTGCAACACTTAACAGAAGCTGCAGTTAGTTTCGGAATGGGTAGGAAAAAATAAGTTAGTCCTAAATATTTCCTAAACTAAAAGCATTGTATTTGGGACAAATCATTCACTAAACCCTAAACTTTAACTACATCTCGTAATGAATAATGTGGAAATTGATCAAGTTGAGGTGACTAAACTGCTTGGAGTAACCCTAGATTGTAAACTTTCCTGGTCAAAACTTATTGATACAACAGTAGCTAAGATGGAGAGAAGTCTGTCCATAATAAAGCGCTGCTCTGCCTTTTTAACAACACTATCAACAAGGCAGGTCATACAGGCCCCGGTTTTGTCGCACCTGGACTACTGTTCAGTCGTGTGGTCAAGTGCCACAGAGGGACTTGGGAACATTGCAGAACAGGGCAGCACGGCTGGCCCTTAAAAGTACACGGAGAGCTAGCATTGATGACATGCATGTCATTCTCTCATGGCTCAAAGTGGAAGAGAGATTTACAAAAACAAGTAATGAGGAAGTCAGAGGTGTTGACAAGCTGAAGGTACCGAGCTGTCTGTTTAAAATATTATCACACAGCTTTGACAGCCATGCATACCCAACAAGACATGCCACCAGAGGTCTCTTCACAGTACCCAAGTCCAGACTATGGGAGGCGCACAGTACTACATAGAGCCATGACTACATGGAACTCTATTCCACATCAGGTAACTGATGCAAGCAATAGAATCATATTTAAAAAGCAGGTAAAAATACACCTTATGGAACAGCAGGGACTGTGAAGTAACACAAACAGACACAGACACATGCATACAAACACACTATACACACGTACACATGGATTTTGCGTTGTAGATATGTGGTAGTGGAGCATGGGCCTGAGGGCACACACTTAAGTGTGTTGTGAATTCTGTAATGAATGTATTGTAATGTTTTTAAAATTGTATAACTGCCTTAATTTTGCTGGACCCCAAGAAGAGTAGCTGCTGGGGATCGATAACAAGTCCAAATACACCAGCCTGCAACACTGAGCTGGCATCACACACAGCAGGGACGGGTCTCTGAAGAACTTTAGCTTGAGTAGCTAATATCAATACACACAGTCACTACAAAGATACCGGCGTCCTTCCTAGCATAGTTGCTGGTAAGGAAGCTCATGGATTTCAACATGAGGCCAATGGTGACTTTAAACCAGTTACAGAGTTTAATGGCTGTGACAGGGGAAAATTGAGGATGGATCAACAACATTGTAGTTACTCCACACTACAAACCTAACGGACAGAGTGAAAAGAAGGAAGCCTGTACAGAATCAAAATATTCCATGCATCCTGTTTGCAACAAGGCAATAAAGTATTACCAAAGTACAGTTTTAACTTTGGTATTGAAGATAAAACTGCTTCTCCAATAGAAATCCCTTATCACACTCGTAGGCGACATTGACTAGCTAAGCTAATGAGTAGCAACATGTCATTGAGTTTAACAGTCATTTACACTCTTAGAAAAAAGGGTTCCAAAAGGGTTCTTCGGCCATCCCCATAGAATAACTTTTTTTGGTTCCAGGTAGAACGCTTTTTGGTTCCAGGTAGAAATATTTTGGGTTCTGTGGAGAGGGTTCTATATGGAACCCAAAAGGGTTCTACCTGGAACAGAAAGGGTTCGACCTGGAATCAAAAGAGTTATTCAAAGGGTTCTCCTATGGGGACGGCCGAAGAACCCTTTTTTGGTTCTAGATAACACCTTTTGTTCTCAGAGTGTAGAGCTGAACTGCGCATGTGCAGGCCGTCAAATCAAAAGGCACTCGTTTGATATGAAGTCGTTTTTGACAAAAATGAAGATGTGTCAGTTTGTCACTGTCACCAGGTTAGAGTAATAACATGTTCAATCACTTAAGACATTGGCTCGAATGTAGGATGTGTTTGAGATAATGAACAACCAAGGGAGAAATGTTCACTTCTCTCATTGACTTCTCAAACCACAAACCCAGGCCTGGTCTGTTTGGTCTGTTGCAGAAGTGTTTCCGGATGTCTCACGATGTTGTGCCTCTGGGTTTAGAAACTCGGTGGTAATACAAAAGAAATGTGGCAAAGCGATTTGTCCATGCGACTCATCGTGTACCTTGTTAAGCACATTTCTACTCCTCAACTTATTTAGACGTGCAATAAAAAAGGGTTTGAATGCTTCTTGACTCAAGACATTTCAGCATTTCCTTTTAAATTAGTTAAAATCTAATCAAATCAAATAACATAATCACACTTGGACATTATTGTTACGATTCCAATGGTGAATGAAGGAGTCAGGCGCAGAGAGCAGGGTAGTTCCGAGCAAGTGGATATTTTAATATTCCAAACAGAATATAAATGAGACGGCCACACAACAAAAGGGCGCGTCAAGATACAGTCCAAAATAACTAGGACCAAATCCACACTATAACAAACACCACAAAACCTAATAACAAGCCCGCACAAAAGTCGGCGGGCCAACTGGGTTTAAATAGCTCACTAACCCTAAACACAAAACAGGTGCAACCAATTAGACAAAACTAAATCGCAGGGCGATCCGGGTGGAGGCGGTGAAAGTCCCTCAAGAGGGAAGGATCCAAAATGTCCCCCACCGGTACCCAGCATCTCTCCTCCGGACCGTACCCCTCCCAGTCCACGAGGTACTGCAGGCCCCTCACCCGGAATAGCTCGTACCGTGTACGCCGGGGACCCCTCGATGTCAAGAGGGGGCGGAGGGACCTCCGGCACCTCATTTTCCTGAAGGGGACCAGCTACCACCGGCCTGAGGAGAGACACATGAAACGAGGGGTTAATACGATAGTAAGAGGGAAGTTGTAATCTATAACACACCTCGTTTATCCTCCTCAGGACTTTAAATGGCCTCATACACTGCGGCCCCAGCTTCCGGAAAGGCAGGCGGAGGGGCAGGTTTCGGGCCGAGAGCCAGACCCTGTCCGCTGGTGCGAACACAGGGGCCTCACTGCGGTGGCGGTCAGCACTCTTCTTCTGCCGTTCACTGGCCTGCCTGAGAGAGTCCTGGACTGCCCGCCAGGTCTCTCTAGAGCGCTGTACCCACTCCTCCACCGCAGGAGCTTCGGTCTGGCTCTGATGCCACGGAGCCAGGACCGGCTGGTACTCCAGTACGCATTCGAATGGTGACATGTTCGTTGATGAGTGGCGGAGTGAGTTCTGGGCCAACTCTGCCCACGGGACGTACCTCGCCCATTCTCCTGGCCGGTCCTGGCAATACGACCTCAGAAACCTACCCACTTCCTGGTTCACTCTCTCCACCTGCCCATTACTTTCGGGGTGATACCCAGAGGTAAGGCTGACCGAGACCCCCAGACGCTCCATAAACGCCCTCCACACCCAGGACGTGAACTGGGGACCTCGATCAGATACGATGTCCTACGGCACCCCGTAGTGCCGGAAGACGTGGGTAAGTAGAGCCTCCGCAGTCTGTAGGGCCGTAGGGAGACCAGGCAATGGAAGGAGATGACAGGACTTAGAGTACCGATCCACCATGACCAGAACGGTAGTGTTCCCCTGAGATGGGGGAAGATCAGTCAGAAAATCTACCGATAGATGAGACAATGGCCGTTGTGGAACCGGGAGGGGTTGTAACTTCCCTCTCGGCAGGTGCCTAGGAGCCTTACTCTGTGTGCATACCGAACAGGAGGAGACATAGAGCCTCACGTCCTTAGCCAAGGTGGGCCACCAGTATTTCCCCCTAAGACCCCGCACTGTCCTCTCAATCCCCGGATGACCCGAAGAAGGTAGTGTGTGAGCCCACCGAATCAATCGATCACGGACACCAAGCGGTACGTACCTAAGGCCAGTCGGACACTGGGAAGTCGCAGGTTCTACCCTCAATGCCCGCTCGATGTCCGCGTTCACCTCCCATACCACCGGGGCCACCAGCCAAGAGGCTGGAAGGATGGGAGTCAGATCGATGGGCCGGTCCTCGGTGTCATAGAGACGGGACAGCGCGTCGGCCCTAGTGTTGAGGGAACCTGGTCTATAAGAGATCGTAAATCTAAAGCGTGTAAAGAACATGGCCCACCTAGCCCGACGCGGATTCAGTCTCTTCGCCGCTCGGATATACTCCAGATTGCGGTGGTCAGTCCAGATGAGGAAAAGGTATTTAGCCCCCTCAAGTCAGTGTCTCCACACCTTCAGGGCTTTTATCATAGCTTGTAACTCCCGGTCCCCCACATCATAGTTCCGCTCCGCCGGATCCAGCTTCTTAGAAAAGAAAGCACAGGGACGGAGCTTCGGTGGCGTGCCCGAGCGCTGTGATAGCACGGCTCCAACACCAGCCTCGGACGCATCCACCTCCACTATGAACGCTAATGAAGGGTCCGGATGCGCCAACACGGGAGCCTCAGTAAACCGTGCCTTCAACTGGTTGAAGGCTCCATCTGCCTCGGCCGACCACCGTAGACGCACCGGCCCCCCCTTCAGCAGTGAGGTAATGGGCGCCGCCACTTGGCCAAAACCCCGGATAAACCTCCGGTAGTAATTGGCAAACCCTAAAAACCGCTGCACCTCCTTTACCGTGGTCGGAGCCGGCCAATTACGCACAGCGTTAACGCGGTCACACTCCATCACCACCCCCGAGGTGGAAATGCGATAACCCAGGAAGGAAAACCCTTGTTTGGAGAACACACATTTCTCAGCCTTGACGTATAGGTCATGCTCCAGCAGTCGCCCAAGGACCCTGCGCACCAGGGAGACATGCGCGGCGCGTGTGGCAGAATAGATCAAGATGTCATCAATGTATACTACCACACCCTGCCCGTGCAAGTCCCTGAGAATCTCATCTACAAAGGATTGGAAGACGGCTGGAGCATTCTTCAACCCATACAGCATGACGAGGTACTCATAGTGGCCTGATGTGGTACTAAACGCTGTTCTCCACTCGTCTCCTCCCCAAATATGCACCAGATTATACGCGCTCCTGAGGTCCAGTTTTGTGAAAAAATGCGCTCCGTGGAATGATTCCACCGCCGTAGCGATGAGAGGTAGCGGATAACTAAATCCCACTGTGATTGAATTGAGACCTCGATAATCAATACACGGACGCAGTCCTCCCTCCTTTTTTCTCACAAAAAAGAAACTCGAGGAGGCGGGTGAGATGGAGGGCCGAATGAACCCTTGTCTCAGAGCTTCCGTGACATATGTCTCCATAGCCAACGTCTCCTCCTGTGACAATGGGTACACGTGACTCCTGGGAAGTGCAGCGTTCTCCTGGAGGTTTATCACGCAATCCCACCGTCGATGAGGTGGTAATTTGGTCGCTTTTTTCTTACTAAAAGCGATAGCCAAATCGGACAATTCTGGGGGAATGCGCACAGTGGAAACCTGGTCTGGACTCTCCACCGATGTGGCACAGATGGAAACTCCCACACACCTACCTGAACACTCCTCTGACCACCCCTGAAGAGCTCCCTGTCTCCAGGAAATGAGGGGATTGTGAATGGCTAGCCAGGGAACCCCAACACCACTGGAAACCCAGGTGAATCAATAAGGTAGAAACTGATCTGCTCCCTATGATCCCCCTGCATTACCATGTCCAGCGGAATCGTGGCCTCCCTGATCAGCCCTGACCCTAACGGTCGGCTATCTAAGGAGTGCACGGGGAAAGGTGGGTCTATCTGCACCAGCGGAATACCCAACTTACGGGCGAGTCCGCGATCCATAAAACTCCCAGCTGCGCCTGAGTCGACTAGCGCCTTATGCTGGAGAGAGGGGGAAAACGCAGGGAAAAAAATAACCAAAAACATGTGACCAACAGGGAGCTCTGGGTGAGTCTTGTGCCTACTCACCTGGGGTGGCCGAGAAGTATTCCGCATCTCGACTCCCAGATGGACTCCTCCAGCACCGGTCCGAAGTGTATCCTCTCCGGCCACAGTAGGTGCAAGAGGAGCCACCTCCTCCGGTCCCCCTAGATGCAGCTCCTCCCAACTCCATTGGAGTTGGAGCGGGAGGGCTGGGAGGTGGAACTGACAGGACCCCCTCTGAACGCCCGCGGGCAGCTAGCAGGTTGTCCAGTCGTATCGACATGTCAATGAGCTCATCGAGGGAGAGTGTAGTGTCCCGACAAGCTAGCTCCCGACGGACGTCCTCCCGAAGGCTACATTGGTAATGGTCCATCAGGGCCCTGTCATTCCACCCCGCACCAGCAGCCAAGGTCCGGAACTCCAACGCGAAGTCTTGCGCACTCCTCGTCTCCTGTCTGAGGTGGAACAGTCGCTCACCCACCGCACCGCCCTCCTGAGGGTGGTCAAATACGTCCCGAAAGCGGCAGGTGAACTCTGGGTAGTGGTCCCGAACCGAGTCTGGGCCGTTCCAGACCGCGTTGGCCCATTCCAGGGCTCTACCCGTCAGACAGGAGATGAGGAGGCTAACACTCTCCTCTCCCGAGGGAGTCGAATAAACGGTAGCCAAGTAGAGCTCCGTTGTATTCCCTCGGGAGCGCGAGACGCAACGTGCCGGAACCAGACGCTGACGTGGAAGGAGTAGGTTGCGACGTCTGTGAAGGAGCTGGAGTAGACGTCGGGAAACCACTCCTCTCCCATCGCTCCATCCTCTCCATCATCATGTCCATCTCCAAACCAATCCTATGGAGAACGGCGGTGTGATGGAGGACACGCTCCTCCATCGATGGAAGAGGGGTGGTCGCTGCTTCTGCTGACTCCATGGGTTGGTGCGGGCTTCTGTTACGATTCCAATGGTGAATGAAGGAGTCAGGCGCAGAGAGCAGGGTAGTTCCGAGCAAGTGGATATTTTAATATTCCAAACAGAATATAAATGAGACGGCAACGCCACACAACAAAAGGGCGCGTCAAGATACAGTCCAAAATAACTAGGACCAAATCCACACTATAACAAACACCACGAACAGAATAACAAGCCGCACAAAAGTCGGCGGGCCAACTGGGTTTAACTAGCTCACTAACCCTAAACACAAAACAGGTGCAACCAATTAGACAAAACTAAATGAAAACAGAAAAAGGGGATCGGTGGCAGCTAGTAGGCCGGAGACGACGACCGACCGAGCGCCGCCCGAACGGGAAGAGGCACCATCCTCGGCGGGATTCGTAACAATTATGGAGTATTGTATGTAGGCCAGTGACAACACATCTCAATTTAAGCCAATTGAAATTCAGGCAGTAACACAACAAAATGTGGGACAAATAGGGGTGTGGGGTGTGAATACTTTCTGAAGGCACTGGATCTTCTTCAATCTACAATGTATGTTCTTAACCCTGGGCAACAATGGCCTTGGAGGCTCACTGGGATATTGGTATCCACAGTACTCCGCCAATTATACATTTTTCAATTCAATACTTCTTGAATTCCCTTCAAATTCCCTTGTTTTTTACATAAATGCATTGTAATTTAAGCTTTAAAACAAAAAAAATTCTCTCCCGGCACATGGCAAACTGTGTAGAAATGCAGGATTTTAGCTTTAAAGCTGCAACAACAAAAAGTCTCTCTCCCCCATGACAAAATGTGTAGAAATGCAGGAAATTAGCTTGAAAACTGCAAACATTTTCTTCCCAGGGCCCGAGACTTGGTTCGTCCGGCCATGTACTGCCAAAGTAATAGTAAAACTCCTTGTATGCTATTTTGAACTCACTCGAGTGGTGTTCTGATTATGAGGGGGTCGCGGATGAATGTACTATCACAATAGGCGTCCCCGGACCCAAAAAGTTTGAGAACTCCGGGTCTAAGATCCCTCCCAATGTGTTTTCCAATAGGTCTTATCCTTACAAGGGGAGGCTGCCAGAGTATTGAAAACAGGGGTGGCGATAATTTTGACGGCTATCTTTTTTACATGTTTTTTTGTAGGACTTGTTAATCAAAATCTCTTTATCAGAGCAATTGTATTAGTACACAAAAAAAACATGGGTATACAATATTGCATTATACATTTCATGCAGTCTTTTATCAAGGATGCCAATCATTTGGGACCTGGCTGTGTACAAACACACACACACACACACACACACACACACACACACACACACACACACACACACACACACACACACACACACACACACACACACACACACACACACACACACACACACACACACACACACACACACACACACAAAGGTAGAGGCTAATGGAAAACAAATATCCACCCACCCTCCCATTGTCGTTGGCATCAAGATAATGATTGGCAGTGGTGAGAAGGTGTAGGAAGATCCTGAACAGATATGGCACAGAGAGAGTGAGAGAGAAAGATGCACGCAGAGCAGAATTAGGCCGATACCCGCCAATGATCAAAATCCAGAAAAGAGACGTTCAATTCTACAACCACCTAAAAGGAATCGATTCCCAAACCGTCCATAACAAAGCCATCACCTACAGTGAGATTAACCTGGAAAAGAGTCCCCTAAGCAAGCTGGTCCTGGGGCTCTGTTCACAAACAGAGCCCACAGAGCCCTAGGACAGCAACACAATTAGACCCAACCAAATCATGAGAAAACGTAAATATTGTTATTTCTAATCTGTCAAGTAATTAACAAAAATACAGAGCAAACTAGAATGCTATTTGGCCCTAAACAGAGAGTACACAGTGACAGAATACCTGACGCCTGTGACTGACCCAAACTTAAGGAAGTGTGCCACAGTGTGCGATCACAGCAGCAAGATTTGTGATCTGTTGCCACAAGAAAAGGGCAACCAGTGAAGAACAAACACCATTGTAAATACAACCCATATTTATGTTTATTTATTTTCCCTTTTGTACTTTTTGCACATCGTTACAACACTGTATGTATACTTTCAGGACTTCTGTGTGTGTAATGTTTACTGTAAATGTTTATTTCAGAGACAGAGACAGAGACAGAAACAGAGAGAGAGAGAGAGAGAGAGAGAGAGAGAGACAGAGAGCGAGACAGAAACAGTATTTAGTTAGTATGGTCAGGGCGTGAGTTGGGTGGGTTGTCTATGTGTTGTTTTCTATGTTGGGGTTTTGTGCATTCGGCCTGGTATGATTCTCAATCAGAGGCAGCTGTCAATCGTTGTCCCTGATTGAGAATCATACTTAGGCAGCCGGGGTTTCACATGTGTTTTGTGGGTGTTTGTCTTCCGTGTATGTAGTTGTGCCACACGGGACTGTTTGTCGGTTAGATTCTCTTTTGCTATTTTGTTTCGTTTAGTGTTCAGTTTAATTGTTAATAAAGCATGGACACTTTCCACACTGCGTTTTGGTCCGATCCCTACACCTCCTCTTCTGACAAAGAGGAGGAAATCTGCCGTATCAGAAACACCCACCTCCAAAGGACCAAGCGGAGTGGTAAAGGGCAGCAACAGCAGCGGCCAAAAACCCAGGACTCCTGGACTTGGGAAGAGATCCTGGACGGCAAAGGACCCTGGGCTCAGCCAGGGGAATATCGCCGTCCCAAGGCAGAGTTGGAGGCAGCGAAGGCAGAGAGGCGCTGGTATGAGGAGGCAGCGCGGTGACGCGGTTGGGAGCCCGAGAGTCAGACCCAAAAATTTCTTGGGGGGGGGGGGGGCACACGCGGAGTGTGGCAAAGCCGGGTAGGAGACCTGAGCCAACTCCCCATGCTTACCGTGGAGTGAGAGGGCGTCGTACTGGTCAGACACCGTGTTATGCGGTGGAGCGCCCGGTGTCCCCAGTACGCGTGCTTAGCCCAGTGCGGGCTATTCCACCTCGCCGCACTGGTAGGACTAGGTTGGGCATCGAGCCGGGTGTCATGAAGCCGGCCCAACGCATCTGGTCTCCAGTGCGTCTCCTCGGGCCGGCGTACATGGCACCAGCCTTACAAATGGTGTCCCCGGTTCGCCAGCATAGCCCAGTGCGGGCTATTCCACCTCGCCACACTGGCAGGGCTACGGGGACCATTCAACCTGGTAAGGTTGGGCAGGCTCGGTGCTCAAGAGCGCGTGTCCTCCTTCACGGTCCGGTAATTCCGGTGCCACCTCTACGTACCAGTCCTCCGGTGGCAGCCCCCCGCACCAGGCTGTCTCTCCGTTTTCTCTCTCCAGTTGCTCCCACCTGTCCAGCGCTGTCAGAGCCTTCCTCCTCTCCAGCGCAGCCAGAGTCTGAACTGCCTGCCTGCCCAGCGCTGTCAGAGACGCCCGTCTGTCCCGAGCCGTCAGAGCCGCCCGTCTGTCCCGAGCCGTCAGAGCCGCCCGTCTGTCCCGAGCCGTCAGAGCCGCCCGCCAGACAGGAGCAGCCAGAGCCGCCCGCCAGACAGGAGCAGCCAGAGCCGTCCGCCAGACAGGAGCAGCCAGAGCCGTCCGCCAGACAGGAGCAGCCAGAGCCGTCCGCCAGACAGGAGCAGCCAGAGCCGTCCGCCAGACAGGAGCAGCCAGAGCCGTCCGCCAGACAGGAGCAGCCAGAGCCGTCCGCCAGACAGGAGCAGCCAGAGCCGTCCGCCAGACAGGAGCAGCCAGAGCCGTCCGCCAGCCAGGAGCAGCCAGTGCCGTCAGCCAGCCAGGAGCAGCCAGTGCCGTCAGCCAGCCAGGAGCAGCCAGTGCCGTCAGCCAGCCAGGAGCAGCCAGTGCCGTTGGTAGGAGGAGGCCACGGGGGCGAGTAAGGAGGCGGACAAAGACATTGTTAAGGTGGGGTCCACGTCCCGCGCCAGAGCCGCCACCGCGGACAGACGCCCACCCAGACCCTCCCCTAGAGTTTTAGGGGGTGCGCCCGGAGTTCGCACCTTGAGGGGGGGGGGGGGGGGTTATGTCACATTCCTGACCTGTTTTCTCTTGTTTTGTATTTAGTTAGTATGGTCAGTTTGTATTTAGTTAGTATGGTCAGGGCGTGAGTTGGGTGCGTCGTCTATGTGTTGTTTTCTATGTTGGGGTTTTGTGCGTTCGGCCTGGTATGATTCTCAATCAGAGGCAACTGTCAATCGTTGTCCCTGATTGAGAATCATACTTAGGCAGCCGGGGTTTCACATGTGTTTTGTGGGTGTTTGTCTTCCGTGTATGTAGTTGTGCCACACGGGACTGTTTGTCGGTTAGATTCTCTTTTGCTATTTTGTTTCGTTTAGTGTTCAGTTTAATTGTTAATAAAACATGGACACTTTCCACTCTGCGTTTTGGTCCGATCCCTACACCTCCTCTTCTGACGAAGAGGAGGAAATCTGCCGTAACACTGTCTTCTCTTGAGAGACAGGTCTGCCTACGGCGGCCTTTCTCAATAGCAATAATAGTCTCTCTCTCTCTCGCTCTTCTTCTCCCTCCCCAAACCTCAGTTTCACCTCTCTTTCTCTCTCTGTGCAATATCTGTTCAAGATCTTCCTGCAACAGCTCACCACTGTCAATCATTCTCTCGATGCCAACGACAAAGGGTGGACATTTATCCTGCAGGATATATCCTTCCTGCTCCAGTGATACGTTTACCTTAATCCCTCTCTGTGCCACACATTGGACGTGTGGGTACAGGGGCA
The DNA here is from genome assembly GCF_029448725.1 of Salvelinus fontinalis. Classification (NCBI taxonomy): domain Eukaryota; kingdom Metazoa; phylum Chordata; class Actinopteri; order Salmoniformes; family Salmonidae; genus Salvelinus; species Salvelinus fontinalis. The sequence goes on along the minus strand of NC_074697.1, from coordinate 46,086,184 downwards.
GGTGGAAAGTGTGACGCGCCAAACGTCACCCCATCTGTGGTGGCTGAGACTGTGCACTGCCAAACCCATCTGAATCAGTTGTCTGTGAGCAGTTAGTGATTCAGACTAAACAGAACATTGTGTTTCACTGAGACGTAACATAACAGCGTTTAAAGCTGTGCCTGGGAGCCTTTGGACACAGCAATTACTAGTAGATCTGGAGGGCGGAGACATACACAGAGAGCCTGCTGCACTGGTGTGTGTCAGTCCTAATTCATTCAGAGACGGAATTCTTTTTGTTCAGGTCACAAAGGCTGGCTTTTTATCACAACACAGTGGTGACCTTTCCACCAGAGACCTGGATGAGCCTGACAATAGGGTTCTCGATTTCTTTAAATCCTAGAGCACCTGGGACTAAATGGAGGCTCTGGCTCTTCTAAGTATTTCAGTCACTCTCCCCTTTACAGGATTCTCTCCATCCAGTAAGGCCTAAACTTTCATATGGATCGATGATTGGATGACTTCTCCCCACACATGCAACACTAGCTATTATTGAGCGGCGGATGCCTTTCTAAGGCCAGTTGGCATTACATTACCAGAGAACAGCAAACAGCTCTCCTTACCTTACAAGCTAATCTAACTCAAAGTAGCCTCAGCGTCACACTGGGATTTTGTCTTCTCTCCCACTCAGATCCTGAAAAGGATCGACGCAGGAGATGAGAAGCAGGTACAGGGGTTGAAGTTTTAATAGCTGACGGACATGAAACGGAACAAGAACAGCATCTGGACAGGAACACATGACAAGAATTAACACGGACAAAGGGAACACCACCGAGGAACAGACAGGGGCAATCAGCCATGTGGAGGAGTCCATGTGAATCCAACAAGCGCTGCTGCGCGTAATGATGGTGCCAGGTGCGTGTAAAGACGGGTAGCTTGGCGCCCTCGAGCGCCAGGGAGGGGGGAGCGGGAGCAGGCGTGACAGATCCCACAGTCGGGATCTGCTTAGTTCATGTGATTACATTGGAATTTCCAGACTGAAAGAGAAGGACATTTCTCAGGCTGGGACCCATGACCAAGGAACGTTAGCCTCAACGGCTGTACAACATATAGACAACGGAACATTCATTGGAACATTGCAAAAGCCATTAACAACGTACCCTTTGAACGTTACGGAGGTCACAGACATATAATTGCAGAAGAACAGGTCAATATTATACTGCTGAGCAAGGCAAAGTACGAAATGTCAATCTAGAACCTGAGTCATTCAACCAAAGCATCTTTTGGCTGGGCCCTAAATAGTGGTTTGGACCGATGTTGATAGCGGTTTTGCGTATGTAGGTGCCAATGTTAACAATTCAACACTTTTGTGCTTACTGTACACTAAAGTGTTATGGAAGTAGAATCACTGATCCCATATCCCTCTTTCCCAATTTCAACCCTGCCCTCTTTGGATCTCTGTATTGATGAGTAACCTGAAGCGCCCTGACTAATGCTTCACCCGCACTAAAAAAATACTATAGTATACCATGGTATAAATACTATAGTATTCACTGTAGTGTTTTTGCTGACTCTACTGTGGTATTGACTGTAGTATATTTAGGGGCGGCAGGAAGCCTAGTGGTTAGAGCATTGGGCCAGTAAGCGAAAGGTTGCTAAATCGAATCCCTGAGCTGACAAGGTAAAATGATGTCATTCTGCCCCTGAACAAGGCAGTTAACCCACTGTTCCTAGGCCGTCATTGTGAATAAGAATTTGTTCTTAGGTGACTTGCCTGGTTAAATAAAGAAAAATATATACGCAGTTAACTCTAGTATAAACACTGTAGTAAAAGAAAACTGTAGTTTATACTACAGTAATTAATGTAGTGTTTTTGCAGATCGTAGTATATACTATAGTCTTTTTTAAAACATTTTTGACACAGAAGTGGAGGCTTTCTCCTTCAGGAAACCTACTGGAGAAATAGTTAAAGACCACATTTTCAATAATCTGTGGGGAAAACAATATGGCCTACACTTGACATGTAGGTTTCTTACTTATGGTGTCACAAACTGCGATATGGTGGAGGGGAATGGGCATGGTATATGCAAATCAAATACTGTAGTATTTACTATAATTTAAAAAAGTGTAGTATTTTTGGTGTCTGTAGTATTTTTTCAGACATTACTGTAGTATTTACTAGTGTTTTTTGTCTCCAGATAACACTGTAGTATATACTGTAGTACTCTACAGTATACTACAACATTCTATAGTAAGTACTACACATTATCGAGGGATACTACAGTGTAGTTTAGTATTCTACAGTATACTGCAGTTTACTATAGAAATCTATAGCAAGTACTGTAGTATTCTATAGTATTTTTCCATGTGGGTAGTTCCCTAGAGGGTGGTTAGGGGACGTACGGGGGAGGGATAGGGTTGAGGGTCAATGAGGTGCAAGGCACGCTACAGGCAGGCTATTAGTCTGGCCCTGTCAGATGAATGGGCATGTGTTAACCATATATAGTAAGGAAATAACAGGGGGAGAGGTCATGGAAGTGGGTTTGTTATCTCTTTCGCAGAGCACATCTACTCTCCGGAAGACTCCAAACTAGACATGCGGAACTGTGACAACAGCAGGATAAGGTATGCAGCAGGGGAAGCAGGTAGCCTAGTGGTTAACAGCGTTGGGCCAGTAACCGAAAGGTTGCCAAGCCGACTAGGTGAAAAATCTGTTAAATGTGCCTTTGAGCAATAGCACACAGACCAAAACAAAGGACCACGCAGTGCTGCACTCCCACATCTTTCACACTTAAAAGGGTTTGTTATGATCAACTTGCATGATTCTTAACCTCTTATCACACTGACTGAGGGAGAAGAGGTTATCTTAGCTTATAGAAACGAGCAGAAGCTCTGACCTATCCAGGCTCTGTCCTACAGGTTATGGAAAATGTGCTACACTCCTCAAAAACAATACAGTGAATACTGCAGCATACTACAGTTCGAAAAAAAAACGACACTACAGTCATGTCATTTGCAGACTTAACTTTTCAAAAACACTACAGTGAATACTATAGTATTTCTACCATAGTATACTATATGATTTTTTTCATGTGGGTGAATTACACTAATCACAATTTGACTAACTAGTGGGTGAACATGCATGCAGCAATGCACGCACGCACGCACACACACACTACCTCGAGATGATAGTCGCTAGTGAACGTCTACACACCCCTTGCACACTAATCACATTTTGCTGCCTTAAAATTCAATCTCAAAAGGATTACACTTTTCCTACCGATCTACACAACCTAATCCACATTTTCTTATAGACAATTGTCCGAATTAATTACAAATAACAAAATGAAGATGTCTTGATTGTGGGCTCACCATGTCATTTCAACGTGGAGAATTGGGTAATACTTGGTTGATACGTTGATGAGAACCTATTTTCACCCACTCAAAAAGACGGCCAAATGTTTGTTGAATACCCAATGCATTACCACTGTGCTTTATACCAGTTGTTCCCAAACTTTTTATAGTCCCGTACCCTTCAAATGTTCAACCTCCAGCTGCATACCCCCTCTAGCACCAGGGTCAGCGCACTCTCAAATGTTGTTTTCTGCCATCGTTGTAAGCCTGCCACACAAACACACTATACGATACATTTATTAAACATAAGAATGAGTGTGAATTTGTCACAACCCGGCTCGTGGGAAGTGACAAAGAGATCTTATAGGACCAGGGCACAAATAATAATAATAAATCCTTTTGCTCTTTATTTAACCATCTTACATATAAAACCTTATTTGTTCATCGAAAATTGTGAATAACTCACCACAGGTTAATGAGAAGAGTGTGCTTGAAAGGATGCACATAACACTGCAATGTTGGGTTGTATTGGAGAGAGTCTCAGTCTTAAATGATTTTCCACACACAGTCTGAGCCTGTATTTAGTTTAAATGCTAGTGAGGGCTGAGAATCCACTCTCACATAGGTACGTGGTTGCAAAGGGCATCAATCAGTGTCTTAACAGCGGATTTGCCAAGGCAGGATACTCTGAGCGAAGCCCAATCCAGAAATCTTGCAGTAGCTTCTGATTAAATTCAAATTTTCACAGAACCGCTTGTTGCAATTTCGATGAGGCTCTCTTGTTCAGATGTCGGTAAGTGGACTGGAGGCAGGGCATGAAAGGGATAACGAATCCAGTTGTTTGTGTCATCCGTTTTGGGAAAGTACCTCTGTAACTGCGCACCTAACTCACTCAGGTGCTTCGATATATCACATTTGACATCATCTGTAAGCTTGAGTTCATTTGCACACAAAAAAATCATACAATGATGGAAAGACCTGTGTGATTAAGAGCTCCAACTTCTTAATCATAGCCTCAATTTTGTCCCCCACATTGAATATAGTTGCAGAAAGTCCCTGTAATCCTAGATTCAGATCATTCAGGCGAGAAAAACATCACCCAGAAAGGCCAGTCGTGTGAGAAACTCGTCATCATGCAAGCGGTCAGACAAGTGAAAATTGTGGTCAGTAAAGAAAACTATAAGCTCGTCTCTCAATTTAAAAAAATGTGTCAATACTTTGCCCCTTGATAACCAGCACACCTCTGTATGTTGTAAAAGTGTTACATGGTCGCTGCCCATATCATTGCATAGCACAGAAAAATACACGAGAGTTCAGGGGCCTTGCTTTAACAAAGTTAACCATTTTCACTGTAGTGTTCAAAACGTCTTTAAGCCGTCAGGCATTAAGCTGTCAGGTGGATGCTGCAGTGTACCCAAGTGGCGTCGGGAGCAACTGCTTGCACGTGCGTCACCACTCCACTATGTCTCCCTGTCATGGCTTTGCGCCATCAGCAGCAGCTATGTTCGGCTACATACGGACAGTTAGTGGTATTCCCGCGAGAGAGTAACGGTTAATGTGATTGGATGTTAATTAGTTGACTAGGCTTCCTGTATTTGACATTGTGTTCAGCAAAATAACAACACTAGATGGTTTCATTTGATTTTTGGCAGTGAAACGAGGCTACTTAGGCGAGAAAAAAACTCACCCAAATGTTTAGCCCCGTTGGAAAATATAATTGGACTGTTTGAAAATGTGAAGAATGATTTTATTTTTTAAAATATATATACTGTATATATATATTTTAAATGTGAATCACATTTTTATTTGGGGTACCCCCGACGGCATTGTGTGTACCCCTCAGTTTGGGAATACCTGCTCTATATCAAATTTCAGTCAGACTGCCCAGCCAACCCGAGCCCCCTACACAACTTCCTACCCATGTTGTTTTTTTATGTCTCAAGGGAAAACAAAAGTTGAACATACACATACACCTACACATTAACACACAGAAACCGTACACCATCCATATAATTCATATCATAGGCCTAATAGTACTGTAGAGCTCTTTTTACTTGCACACAATACACCTGGGTCACCTCGTCCTGCCCCGAGGGGTCCACGGCCCTGCAGCGCCCCAACCCAACACACCCCTCTCAGCTTTAAAATCTTAGTGAAACATTATTGGTTTCAGGTGTTTCAGACTGTCAACAGTACAGCAGACTCCCAGGGCCAGGAATGAGCAGCCCAGCAGCTAGCGATTGCCTAAATCTCCCTTGACGTGAGCATGTTTTCAATACAAACTCCTTTTGTCGTACAGTATTCCACATAAGGCTTCCAGACCTTAAGAATGTTGCACAGTATAACCTTAATCTTGAAACAAATCTAGTGATACTGTACATAACTTGACATTTCTTCCATAAATTGTGGGAGGATAACCAACCTTCCAATGAATGGCAATGCATTTATTAGCCACTTTAAATGCTTGGTTACACAGTTTCTTCTGATAACAGTCTATCAACATTTCAAAGCAAATAAAAACAGGGAGAAGGCAGAATCCGTAGACATGCTGAGATAAAAGAACATCCTCTTTGTCAGAATTCAGCCAGACCTCAACACAAGACCTCAACATATGGTATCAGGTAGGCTGTCATTATAAATAAGAATTTGTTCTTAACTGACTTGGCTAGATAAATAAAATAAATATATATATATGTCCCCTTTTGTGCTTTACACCTACAGCAGAATAATACAATTTCTGAGTGCATAATATTAATATATCAGTTTCACGGGCAGTTACTTCCCTCTATGGATGGTCTTGAACTGCATAAATTGATGTCTGAGATTATATGAACATGACTGGGCATTCTAACATATCTGTATCCATTCATCATCATCAATAGCATCTCCCAGGTCTTCCCGACATTTAGTTTTACATGTTTTGTGTCAATGGCAAATTCTTGCAAATGTATTAAAAATAAAAAACAGAAATACCTTGTTTACTTACCGTACATAAGTATTGAGACCCTTTGCTATGAGACTCGAAATTGAGCTCAGGTGAATCCTGTTTCCATTGATCATCCTTGAGATGGTTCTACAACTTGATTGGAGTCCACCTGTGGTAAATTCAATTGATTGGATATGATTTGGAAAGGCACACACCTGTCTGTATAAGGTCCCACAGTTGACAGTGCATGTCAGAGCAAAAACCAAGCCATGAGGTTGAAGGAATTGTCCGCAGAGCTCTGAGACGGGATTGTGTCAAGGTTCAGATCTGGGGAAGGGTACCAAAAAATGTCTGTGTTCCCATGAACACAGTGGCCTTCATTGTTTTTAAATGGAAGAAGTTTGGAACCACCAAGACTCTTCCTAGAGCTGGCCGCCCGGCCAAACTGAGCAATCGAGGGAGGAGGGCCGATGGTCACTGACAGAGCTCCAGCGTTCCTCTGTGGAGATGGGAGAACCTTCCAGAAGGACAACCATCTCTGCAGCACTCCACCAATCAGAACTTTATGGTAGAGTGGCCAGACAGAAGCCACTCATTAGTAAAAGGCACATGACAGCCCGCCTGGAGTATGCCAAAGGCACCTAAAGGTCTCACAGACCATGAGACACAAGATTCTCTGAACTGATGAAACCAAGATTGAACTATTTGGCCTGAATGCCAAGCGTCACGTTTGGAGGAAACCTGGCACCATCCCTACGGTGAAGCATGGTGGTGGCAGCATCATGCTGTGGGGATGCTTTTCAGAGGCAGGGACTCGAGGGAAAGATGAACGGAGCAAAGTACAGAGAGATCCTTGATGAAAACCTGCTCCAGAGCGCTAAGGACCTCAGACTGAGGGTGAAGGTTAACCTTTCAACAGGACAACGACTCGAAGCACACAGCCAAGACAATGCAGGAGTGGCTTCGGGACAAGTCTCTGAATGTCCTTGAGTGGCCCAGCCAGAGCCGAGACTTGAACATCTCTGGAGAGACCTGAAAATAGCTGTGCAGCGACGCTCCCCACCCAACCTGACAGAGGTTGAGAGGATCTGCAGAGAAGAATGGGAGAAACTCCCCAAATACAGGTGCACCAAGCTTGTAGCGTCATACCTAAAAGACTGAAGGCTGTAATTGCTGCCAAAGGTGCTTCAACAAAGTACTGAGTAAAGTGTCTGAATACTTGATTAAGTGGAAAAAACTATTTAATCCATTTTAGAATACGGCTGTAACATAACAAAATGTGGAAAAAGGGAAGGGGTCTGAATTACATTCAGACATTACATTCTTGTAAGCTACAGATGTGTTTTTTTGCATGTGTCTCAATCCACCACGTCCGCCGATGTCGCACTTCCGCATCTGCGTTGAAAGGGGACAGAGCTAGAGCGGTGTTTGTCAGACCATGAGACATCACTAAAAATCGGTCTTCTCTGAAAAACATCCTTAAGCGTCCGAACGTTTTGGCCTACAAACTATTATGACCTCTCTATGGAAAGATGGGATTCGTCTGAAGTCGGTACAGCCAATTTCCCAACTTCTGTCTGTAGTATCCGAACCTTTTGGCCTACACACTAATATGTTGTTTTGCTCTAGGATGCCCACAGGCCTCACAATACTCGTCTGAATGTCCCCCGGTACCAGTTGGAAAAAATGAATGGAAGTAGAGTACCAGTCCAAAGTTTTAGTACACCTACTCATTGAAGGGCTTTTCTTTATTTGTACTATTTTCTACATTGTAGAATAATAGTGAAGACATCAAAACTATCAAATAATATATTAAATCTAAATAAATATATTATATACTTGAGATTCTTCAAAGTAGCCACCCTTTGCCGTCATAACAGCTTTGCACACTCTTGGCATTCTCTGTATTTTGTATTTTTTTAAATTAAAATTCAAAATCAAATAGAAAAATTATCCTTGGTATGGGACTTCTTTTAAAAAATCCACATAGCATTTAAAAACCATGTCAACCCCTATTATTTCACTCAGAGTGAGTCCATGTAGCTTTTTATGTGATTTGTTAATCCAAATTGTACACCTCAACTAATTTAGGCTTGCTTAAAACAAAGAGAATGAATACTAATGCTACGACTCTATTTTATTTCTTTCATTTTATATTCAACTTTAAAAAATATGAATCATCTTCCACTTTAACATGAGTATTTTGTTGACCAAAATGACAATTAAATCCATTTGAATCCCACTTTGCAACACAACAAAATGTGAAGAAATTAAAGGGGTCTGAATAAAATCAAATCGATAAAAGCATCAGACCATCGAATGTTCACCAGAGAAAAGGACTTCAGCTCTTATACACATCAGACAGATGTATTACACACACACACAACCTTATCCCAAAACACAGTCACATCTCGGAGTGATAGATCGGCCACAGTGACGCACAATAGCCCTCAGAGCGTCAAGGGCGATCGTTTAACGATACCAATCTATTCTGCTCCGTGTCACAAACGCTTTATGCAACCACACGCAGGATGTAAATCAAAGCAGGGTGAAAGGGAACTGAAGGCCATATGGACAGCGCTGAGAGGCCTAGGTAAATAGTCTGCCAGTGACCAACAAATTACAATACTGCACATAGCTGCTGACCTTGAGTCAGATTTGAGAAGTAGCCTCCAGATTGAAACATGAAAAGAAGTCTAAAAGGGAACTTTGTCAGCTGGTGCAATGTCTGCAGTCCTGTTATGTTACACATTGTTGTACCTTTCACCTTTTCACACCTGAAAAACTCCCTCCTCAATAAACCACAAAGCAAATATTATAAATACCTACAGACTCCATCATCAAACACTGGTCTGAGCCTGCAATGTTAATTAAACAACCACATTTTCTGTCTGGATTAAATTTAGTGTTGGGGAACAAGACTTATTCTAACCACAATTGCACTGTGCAGATGTAAAGTTTGGTTACAGAATGACACTAAAATCTCCCTCAGTTTTTTATGTGACCACGTTTTCCAAAAATGCTGTAAATATCTATATTTACTACGAATCAAGGTTCAAAAATGTCTGCAGAAAGAATGGGGTGTCCGCTATGATATGACACCTTGAGTTCGAAAAAATCTATTTTGGTTAATGAACTACAGTAAGTGAAGTGGATTAACATCCGATAAAACCTGTCAAACTCATTCCAAGGAGGACCAAGTGTCTGCGGGTTTCCGCTCCACCCTTGTACAGTCGTGGCCAAAAGTTTTGAAATTGACACAAATATTAATTTTCACAAAGTCTGCTGCCTCAGTTTGTATGATGGTAATTAGCATATACTCCAGAATGTTATGAAGAGTGATCAGATGAATTGTAATTAATTGCAAAGTCCCTCTTTGCCATGCAAATTAACTGAATCCTCAAAAAACATTTCCACTGCATTTCAGCCCTGCCACAAAAGGACCAGCTGACATCATGTCAGTGATTCTCTCGTTAACACAAGTGTGAGTGTTGACGAGGACAAGGCTGGAGATCACTCTGTCATGCTGATTGAGTTCGAATAACAGACTGGAAGCTTCAAAAGGAGGGTGGTGCTTGGAATCATTGTTCTTCCTCTGTCAACCATGGTTACCTGCAAGGAAACACGTGCCGTCATCATTGCTTTGCACAAAAAGTGCTTCACAGGCAAGGATATTGCTGCCAGTAAGATTGCACCTAAATCAACCATTTATCGGATCATCAAGAACTTCAAGGAGAGCGGTTAAATTGTTGTGAAGAAGGCTTCAGGGCACCCAAGAAAGTCCAGCAAGCGCCAGGACCGTCTCCTAAACTTGATTCAGCTGCGGGATCGGGGCACCACCAGTAGAGAGCTTGCTCAGGAATGACAGCAGGCAGGTGTGAGTGCCTCTGCACGCACAGTGAGGCAAAGACTTTTGGAGGATGGCCTGGTGTCAAGAAGGGCAGCAAAGAAGCAACTTCTCCCCAGGAAAAACATCAGGGACAGATTTCTGCAAAAGGTACAGGGATTGGACTGCTGAGGACTGGGGTAAAGTCATTTTCTCTGATGCATCCCCTTTCCGATTGCTTGGGGCATCCGGAAAAAAGATTGTCCGGAGAAGACAAGGTGAGCGCTACCATCAGTCATGTGTCATGCCAACAGTAAAGCATCCTGAGACCATTCATGTGTGGGGTTGCTTCTCAGCCAAGGGAGTGGGCTCTCTCACAATTTTGCCATCCATGAATAAAGAATGGTACTAACACATCCTCCGAGAGCAACTTCTCCCAACCATCCAGGAACAGTTTGGTGACAAACAATGCATTTTCCAGCATGATGGAGCACCTTGCCATAAGGCAAAAGTGATAACTAAGTGGCTCAGGGAACAAAACATTGATTTCTTGGGTCCATGGCCAGGAAACTCCCCAGACCTTAATCCCATTGAGAACTTGTGGTCAATCCTCAAGAGGCGGGTGGACAAACAAAAACCCACACATTCTGACAAACTCCAAGCATTGACTATGCAAGAATGGGCTGCCATCAGTCAGGATGTGGCCCAGAAGTTAATTGGCAGCATGCCAGGGCGGATTGCAGAGGTATTGAAAAAGAAGGGTCAACACTGCAAATATTGAATCTTTGCATCAACTTCATGTAACTGTCAATAAAAGCCTTTGACAATTATGAAATGCTTGTAATTATACTTCAGTATTCCATAGTAACATCTGACAAAAATATCTAAAGACACTGAAGCAGCAAACGTTGTGGAAATTCATATTTGTGTCATTCTCAAAACTTTTGGCCACGACTGTACTTGAATGATGAATTAAGGTCACTAATTAGTAAAGAACTCCCCTCACCTGGTTGTCTAGGTCTTGAAAGGAAAAACCTGCAGACACTAGGCCCTCCATGGAACGAGTGTAACACCTCTGCAATAACAGAATGATGGTAACAGAATGACATCATGGGTCCCTGATCTGTACTATACAAAAAATGCATAATTATGAATGTCATTCTCTTCATGGTGATATCCTGAATAGGTACACGAAGGTAGACAAATGTAATATCCTCATGCTTGGGTATTATTCTACACATTGGCTATTATTCTAATGAGCTCCGCCCCCAAACAAGACCAAATTTGGTTGGTCCGGAATGGACCAAGTCTGTACCAATCATAGACGTCTAGACTATAATCATAGACACGTTTGGACATCACAGACTAGCACAGTAGAGTAGAGTACAGCACAGCAGAACACAGCACAGCCGTGTAGAGTACTGTATTGTTAAGTAGAGTACAGTACACTAAATAATACTGTACTCTAGTGTGCTTTACTGTATTGTCCTATACTCTACTTGTTTTATGCTGTACTGTACCTTGTAACTTGGTGACTACTATGAATTCCCATTGTAGCCAATTCAGTTGCAGTCATTTTGTTACAGATGTTCTGGTCACTCTGTTACCGATTTGGGAACCGAATGACACATTTGAATCACTTAAATAAAATCATAAACCAAATTGCTTTCAGTAAAAACACTAACTAATCGGTAGGTCTACCTTTACTTGGTACTTCTGTAAACGTTCAATATTTTTGGTGGCAGAATGACGAGACACTAGGCAACATTTCTTAAACTTACAGAAGGCAAATACCCCTTTTCCATCCGTTTGACCAGAAAGCCTTTTCTTATTCCTAATTTTTAGGATGGAAAATGTTTGAAGAATTGATATATGCCTTCATAAAAAAATATATATATATATAATTGACTCTTAGCTTTCATTTTACACCAAATTTGATATGCTTCTGCAAACTTCACGTTAGTTGTCACAGAGCCTTTTCCATGAATATGACCTACCTACACTGTATCAAGCAGCATCAGTCCAGCTGGTTACTCATCTCTTCTCCTCTTCTTCTGGTTATCAATCTCCCTCTCCCTCCCTCTCCCTCACCCTATCCATTCCTTCCAGAGTAGACAGATTGAAAGCTAACACATCCTCCCCTTATCAGCCCAAATGGACCATATTTATCTCTTCTTTCCATCTCGCTCATATGCACTTGTTCCAGCCAAGCCTCACTAGATCTTGTGGCGTTGCTGAAAGCATACCGCTGTCAGAAAAAGCATCTATTCTTCAGCGCCTGGCATTGTGCTCTACTGTATAGTGTTACATCAACGTGTTTGCATTCCATTAATAAGAATTGGACAGAGAGACGGCGGCGTGCCTGTGAGTCTAAGTGTGTGTGTGTGTGTGGACTGTACTGTACTGTATGTGTGCTCAGTATTGACAGGAGTGGTAAGTGTATTACATAAACTAGACTCTCTATCCCATTGCCACTCGACCATATTAAAGAGGGAATTATAGAAACTAGAGTCGTTTCTTTCTTCCATCCTGCATCTCCTCTTGCTCAGGTTTCCATCACGTTCCAGCAGTCTTACACTCTAAACCCGCATCTTAACTACAGGTCTGGGGCTGTAGGCAAAGCAGCAGGGCTTAGCTGGGAGGAGAGAGAGACTGCTGCATTGACATGCACTGTGCTGAACTGCACTCGTCTCATCCTAGACACACTCCTCTATTACCTCGCTCTAATCCACTCATAGTCACATTCACACAGCACAGCACAGCACAGCACAGCACAGCACAGCACAGCACAGCACAGCACAGCACAGCACAGCACAGCACAGCACAGCACAGCACAGCACAGCACAGCACAGCACAGCACAGCACAGCACGCACGCACGCACGCACGCACGCACGCACGCACGCACACACGCACGCACGCACACACACACACACACACACACACGCAGTATGGCATGTATTAGGTGGTGTGTGAGTCAGTCAGTTGGGGGATTCCTTAATAACAGGCTATTCAATTAATCACCAGATTAACGGCCTTAACGTGCCCTGCTTGCCTGGTCGGTATTAGGCCATGATTACTACAAGTTTAGATAGCTGGCTAGACTAACTTACCAATCTAACAATTGTTAGCTGACGTCTAATTGAATGACTGTCAAGAGAAACAAGAGAGAAACTGCTGATGCACAACTAAATTTGCACCTTGAATATTCGACTATTCTAATACCCTGACTACACCGCTCGCGTCGCGTGCGCCGAGCGTTGCAAAATACATTTAGGAATCTATGCTATTCAATTATTGCACCCACCCTGCTCGTGGGCGTCAACGAGAGGCTGCGTTGGCAAGGGCTAAAATAGAAGTCATTCCTATTTCTGACGCAGATCGCGCTGCAAGTCCTGCCTCTCCCATCTCCTCATTGGTTTATAGAAGCAGGTACCCACATGCCATCTCCTCATTGGTTATACCCACGTGGGTGATTGAAAGACGAACTGTTGCCGGTTGTGGTGGTAATACTATGAAAGTTTCGATGCCAATCACCATATAAGTTAAACGATGAAAAAGCCTGGAAGGAGGAAAGATGACTAGAAACTATTCGGTTGACCGTTTTTACATGTGGATTAATTGTCGGAGTAGAGGACCTTAAAATAGGTAAAATAACAACCTAATGTTTATATCCCAGGACAAATTAGCTAGCTACAGCAAGCTAGATAAATAGGACAAATTAGCTAGCAAGTGCAAGGTAACAAGCTAAATTGCCATAAATGTTTAATGCTTTCGACCTGTCCCCAAATTACTGTCATTGGTTCAGAGTTTGTTTTGATATTTTAACCTGCGTGTCGTGATCGCGTTTGGTGTGGGGGGACAAAATAGATGTATGCACGATGGCGCACGAGGTCCTCAACAGTAAGTTGAGACCCAGACTGAGTTCCCTTTTTATATTTTGGGGGGGGGGGGGGGGGGGGGTTAGCGGGTATCATAGGCCCAGGCCCAACCTGCAGGGTAATCTTTCTTACCATCTGCATATGAATCAAACTGACTCTATCTACATATTTAGTAGTATTTGGTTAGATTTGAATTTCAACAAGTATGCCAAATCATTGCTGGAGGCTAGAGGAAATTCTACACCCACAGACACCGTCTGGTCCAAGAAGTGACTCAGGAGTCTGGACGTGCCTGCATATTTCCCTAAGGTATCAACCACAGATCCTGACAGACTGCAACAAGACAGTTCCTTAAAAACCGCTCTGTCATCTTTCTGTCTCATCATGGAGTATTACCCACAGGCAGCAGAGAGACCTCGGGGAGAAGATTGGTATGGAATGACTCAAAGAAAAAGGGCAACAGTTGACATTACAGTCAATCATCCTCATTCCTTGGAGTTACTCTTTAACTACTTTGGCAACTGGAATGTCATTACTCAACTGTACTTAGTAGCACAAATCAATAATTGAACTTAAATCAAAGGAAACTGGCAAGCTTATTTCGTTTGTAATCAAGGATAGCAGGCTTATATCTTTACACTCAAACAGTGACTTTCAGCAAAACATAGATTGTTTTGGTTTCAACCCTCACTTTAACAGTATTTAAAAAAATGTCCATATGTATGTCTGTGTGTGTATGTCTGCTGTGTGTGTGTGTGTGTGTGTGTGTGTGTGTGTGTGTGTGTGTGTGTGTGTGTGTGTGTGTGTGTGTGTGTGTGTGTGTGTGTGTGTGTGTGTGTGTGTGTGTGTGTGTGTGTGTGTGTGTGTGTGTGTGTGTGTGTGTGTGTGTGGTAACAGCCAGAAGGGACAGGGACAGGAGGGTGCCTCCCCAGCTCGATGTCAAACCCACTGAACAGCACCCACAAGCAGAGACCCGCCCCACAGCCCTCTGGGAAGGGAGGGGCCAGATCCAGTCCTCCAGGGCTGGCAGGTTTAGCACACACCTCTCAATTAGAGGCAAAACATCAACGGTCGGGTTTATTTACAATCCAAATGACGGTCTGGTTACGCAACCAAACCTCTCTGGGCATTGGATATGTCATAAGGGACGGCCCCATTGGGAATAGAGGAGAAGAGACAGGCCCACTTGTTTTTTTAAAACAGTTTCTTCCTTGGAACAAAGGTTTCTCCCACATCTGATACTTCCTCAAAAGCACTGTGGTTCTTATTTTCACGTCAATATCAAGACACTGAAGCGATCTAACAGTGAGCGAGATGGCACAGCATGCCATTGTTTACACAGAACGTGTGTATAGAGAGAGATCAGGAGCTGAGCAAAGTGGTTTTTAATGTCTAATAGCCACAGTATGACAGTGTACTCTAGGGTCATGACTTAGGTATCAGACAGAATCACATACAGAGAGATCCAGACAGAGAGGATAAGACAATTGAAGACACAAAAAGAGAAAGAGGTCACTCGGTCACAGGAAAAGTGAGTAAATACAGTGAGTCACACAGAGTTTGAGTCGCAGATAAGTCACAGAACGTGGGTCAGTCATAGCTTGGGGCCACACGTATGCACACACATACATGAACACACACAACAACAAACACCCAGGGATATGGGTCAGAGAGAGAGAGGTCAGAGGTCAACTCACAGTGAGCGGCAAGGAGCAGACAACGAAGATGACCGTCATAGAGGCCAGCAGCATCAGGTGGTCCATCTCCTCCTCCCCCTGTCCGAACCAGCCCAGACTCATCTTCCTCTTCCTCCCGCCATTCACCACCGAACCACGGCGTGTCATCTGGCTGCGGTGCATCCGGCACAGGCTGACGATCACCGACCCGTTGCACACAAACACCGCCACAATCAGCAGCGCCATGACCGAGGCGTAGGACAGCGAGAATGCCAGAACCTTCCTCTCTTCGTCCGCCCCCTCGCCCACCGCCTCCATCTTGATGAAGCACCACGTGCCCGGGCAGTACTGCTTGTGGCGGCCGTAGCCGAAGAATGGCAAAACACAGAAGGCGCAGGTGAAGACGTAGATAAGCAGGAGGGCCACCTTGGCGAAGCTGCGTCGGACACACTTGGAGTAGAAATAGGGGTGGCTTATGGCCAGGCAGCGCTCCACGGCCATGGCACAGAGGATGAGCATTGAGGCCAGGCCGAAGAAGGTCATGGCAAAGGCGAAGAGGCCACAGAGTCCCTGGTCCCCAGTGAGCCCCAGCAGGGACCGCTGGCGGGCATAGCACACAAACACCAGGGGGCTGAGGAAGCAGGTACCCAGCAGGTCAGTGAGGGCCAGTCCCGTCACCAGGATGCAGAAGACGGAGGACTTGGTGCGCCGCTCCTTCCGGTGGACACCCAGGATGGCCAGGGCGATGAAGTTCCCCATCACCCCCAGGATGAACATCACCGTGCTCACCACCGGATTCCCGTCCGTGTGGATATGGGTGCTGTTCTCGCAGCTCTCGTTCGACAGCATGACTCGAAGGCTCAGTGTGTGTGTGTGTCAGGCTGTCAGTTTTGTGGTGTGCCGCCTCAACCTCTTAAAGTCACCCTTGTTTGGCAGCAGAAAGGGCTATGGTAAGTGTTAAGACCCATTCCACTGAGCAAAAAACGGTTGAATCAACATTCTTTCCACTCATTTCAAGCAAAAATGTTAATTTGATGACCTTGAGTCAACCTGGGAAACTATTTTTTTCCACCCAACTTTTGACCTAAATCCAATGACATGGTGACATGTTTGGTTGATTTCAGGTTGAATTCAAGTTAGTTGACAACTCAAAATTAGACATTGAACTGACGTCTGTGACCAATGGGCTGACATTGTTGAATCATTGTGATTCAGTGGATTTCCCCCAAATTGCTTCCATTTCTCTTGTTGCTTTTCTGCAAAGTTTCCAAAGTCTCCAAGGTATAAAACGGTTCTCTTTTTTAAAGAAAACATGCAACTATTTAGGGCTCCATTGCGCAAGAGCAGTTCAAACGATATTGGCATTAATGAGTAGTAAATAACACTGTGTATAGGAACGAGACAAGCTCAACTCTTACCAAACGGGTCTCAATTGGCGACAAAAATCGACTGCCACTCCATATCTTTTGATCAGTCTGTTCTATAGTCCCCGTTGTCCTTCCTCCGAAACTCTAACTCTCCGACTGTCGCAGGCATCTGTCTGACAGCTAATGATAAAGAGCGGGTAGTGCATGTGTCACTTTCCGCTCTCTCTCTCTCTCTCTCTCGCACTCTCTCGCCCACGCGTTGCCTACACACTCTCTCTCTCTCTCTCTCTCTCTCTCTCTCTCTCTCACTCTCGCTCTCAGTCCCCGAGACTGTTAAATGTACTGCTTTAGGTCATATAACTTATTAGAAATGCTACATGTTTCAAAGACTATACGCTTTTCGAGGTGATTTTGGTAGGTTTTCAAATGTTTCATAATTTGCATATGGCACAAATATTTTTCCTCTTTCATTTTCTCTAACCACCTTCAATAAACCCAGTGACGAACCATACCGTACTATATAGCCTACATTAAAAAAAATACATTTAATTACTTACAAAGTCATATTTATTTTGAATCTATTTGAAATAAACCTAATTTATTTGCCTGGGAATTACTGATTTATTAATTTGATACCTCATCCATGAGCTAGAATTGTGTAATTCTATGTATTAGGTCATTAAGATTTTTTTAAATATCGTTCTAATATCTTTCTAAATCAGAGATTTTTGGCCAGAATACAAACCACAATTCCAATCCCATTATGATGCAACAATTAGTCTACATTCCTTGGCTAAATATTAGAACCCAAGAACGTTACAACAACCAATAGAACCAACGAAAAAAAACGCATCCATTCACTAAACTATAACTTCAAGTGTATACTTTTTTAAACTTTTTAACTTTAACTTAACTTGCCAAATGTGTAAAAATTATCCTTAGGGTAACTCATGTCAAAAATCTGCCATGGTCAGACTGTTTAAAGAAAATGATAGGAACAAATCAAATAAATAAAACAAATGCATGTTTCACCATGCAGAGAGGGGTCAGTGAGCTGGATAAATCATTTACTGAAAGTGAGGAGATGGAGAAAGGCAACAAGATGAGGGAGGAATGAGAGAAAGAAAGACATGGAAGGGCTGCTGAGAATGAGAAAGGAGATTGAGACTTGTAACAAGGTAGACCACAACCGATGGAAGCTGGAGAGAGAGGTGTTGGAGAAAGTCAACAAGGGGAGGGTGGAACCAGGGCAAGAAAGAGAAAGGCTAATTGAAGAGCTGCTGAGACAGATCAGGGAGAATGAGACTTCTATTGAGGTAAACCACTACCAATGGAAGCTAGAGAGAAAGTTGTTTGAGAAACAGAGAGAAAGTTGTGTCAGACAGAAAAAAAAGATGGAGCTCAAGAAGGCAAAGCTGAAGGTTCAGAACATACTGAACTTGGCCAAGATAGGAGAGGTGACAGTGGAGAGTACCAAGCTGTTAGCTGAGAATGAAAGGGAGAGATGTTGGAGAAACAGAGAAAGCTTAAATGGCAGACAAAGAAAAGATAGAAGTCAAGATGACAAAGGTGACAATGGAGAACATACTGCACTTGGCCAAGATAGGGAAGTTGACCGTGGAGAACACGAGGCTGTTAGCTGAGAATGAAAGGGTGAAAAGGGTGTTGGACAAACAGCAGCCGACACACAAATGTTGGTGGACAGGATAGCAAAGGTGAAGAAGATGTCCTCAGCCAAGTCAAGTAATGGAAAGTGACAGTGGAGAACAACATGCTGTTAGATGAGAATGAAAGGGTGGAGAAGGAGAGGGTGAGAGAGAGGAATGGATGGAACCTCATAAGAAATAGTTTGGAGACAGCTTTGGCCACAGCAGACCAGGAGAGGAATCAGACACTAGTAGGCTGGACGGAGGACAGTTTGGAGATTGGCCAAGGCTGGCCTATGAAGCCTCTGGGATCAACGGGGGTAATGATGGATGAAGGAGAACTAGGATTTGGAGATTAAGTGGCGGGAACACGCAGGCAGCAGAGGTGTGGATGATTGAGCTGAGAGAAAAGGAGAGAGCGATAGAGGCTCTGGAATGATTCTGTACCTGCATGGACAAGAAAAGAAGGGATGACAGATGGAAAAGGAGAGGTTGGAGCTTACGGGGGAGTGGGAGAGAAAGAATAGTGAAATTAAGAAAATGCAAATGGTGAAAGATAGATGAGCAATAGAGAAGATAGATATGGTGGAGAGGATGAAGGAGGCTTACATACTGTAAAGCTGTACCAGATGCAGACGGTCCTGAGGTTCAGAGAGCAAGAGCAGGCACATGTACAGTACTCCATTTAACCTGTCACAGTTCAGGGAGGTCACAAGCCACCTCCTAATGGTTATACATCAGATTCAATGGATTAAGTTGACTGCATGCTAGAGAAGGAGTAACAATAATATCTCAGATCACTGTCTAACATATATGGACTTTCTCTTTCAGATAGAAATGAAAATCGCCGGTAAAGCAGGAGAAAATGAGGAGGAGAGAAAAGAGAGATGTTGGAGAAGAACAAAGTGAAAGAGCTGCTCAGAGCTAGAAAAGCAGCTAGTGAGGAAGAAGTCAGGAAGAACAAGGAGAGGGTGAAAGCCCACCTGGACAAGGTGGCAAGGATCTATAACGAAAAGAAACAGACGGAGAAAGAAAGAAAGAGAAAAGCTGCTGAAAAAGACATATGGCAAAGAAAATCCCATGGTGTCCACCCCAGACATACTGAAAAATATATTAGAATGCAATACTGTCAACTGTCAACATATATACACTGCTCAAAAAAATAAAGGGAACACTTAAACAACACAATGTAACTCCAAGTCAATCACACTTCTGTGAAATCAAACTGTCCACTTAGGAAGCAACACTGATTGACAATACATTTCACATGCTGTTGTGCAAATGGAATAGACAAAAGGTGGAAATTATAGGCAATTAGCAAGACACCCCCAATAAAGGAGTGATTCTGCAGGTGGTGACCACAGACCACTTCTCAGTTCCTATGCTTCCTGGCTGATGTTTTGGTCACTTTTGAATGCTGGCGGTGCTTTCACTCTAGTGGTAGCATGAGACTGAGTCTACAACCCACACAAGTGGCTCAGGTAGTGTAGCTCATCCAGGATGGCACATCAATGCGAGCTGTGGCAAGAAGGTTTGCTGTGTCTGTCAGCGTAGTGTCCAGAGCATGGAGGCGCTACCAGGAGACAGGCCAGTACATCAGGAGACGTGGAGGAGGCCGTAGGAGGGCAACAACCCAGCAGCAAGACCGCTACCTCCGCCTTTGTGCAATGAGGAGCACTGCCAGAGCCCTGCAAAATGACCTCCAGCAGGCCACAGGTGTGCCAAAACATTTCTGCAGCATTGAAGGTCCACCAAGAACACAATGGCCTTCGTCATTCTTAAAAGGAAGAAGATTTCTCCAGAGCGCTCAGGACCTCAGACTGGGGCGAAGGTTCACCTTCCAACAGGACAACAACCCTAAGCAAACAGCCAAGACAATGCAGAAGTGGCTTCGGGACAAGTCTCTAAATGTTCTTGAGTGGCTCAGCCAAAGCTTGAACCCGATCTAACATCTCTGGAGAGATCTGAAAATAGCTGTGCAGAGACGCTCCCCATCCACCCTGACAAAGCTTGAGAGGATCTGCAGAGAAGAATGGGAGAAACTCCCCAAATACAGGTGTGCCAAGCTTGTAGCGTCATACCCAAGAAGACTCGAGACTGTAATCGTTGCCAAAGGTGCTTCAACAAAGTACTGAGTAAAGCGTCTGAATACTTATGTAAATGTGATCGTTTTTTATAATAACTATTTTTGCCAAAATTTCTAAAAAACTGTTTTTGCTTTGTCATCATGGGGTATTGTGTGTACATTGATGCGGGGGGAAAAGATAGCATCCATTTTAGAATAAGACTGTAACGTAACCAAATGTGGAAAAAGTCAAGGGGTCTGAATACTTTCCAAATGCGCTGTATCTGACCTTACCAGTATTGATTTATTGTTTGTTCGACCTACAGTTTGCCCTAGGCTATGACACTGGAATGTTCTACCAGCGCTTTACAAAAACGTAGACACCCAAGGGTGCACTGTCTCAACCGGTAGAAATACCTGTCGTCATTACTTTTCACAGATTGAGGGAAAGCGAGAGAGAGAGAGAGCAGACCCTGTGCAGTGTAGCAGTTTTAACAGGGCATTTGCCTCCCTAATGGCCAGTCAAACATGTTCCCTGGTTTTAATGCCTGTGTAAACCCCTGCTAATTTGTCACTTGTGTGTGTGTGTGTGTGTGTGTGTGTGTGTGTGTGTGTGTGTGTGTGTGTGTGTGTGTGTGTGTGTGTGTGTGTGTGTGTGTGTGTGTGTGTGTGTGTGTGTGTGTGTGCGCGTCCGCACTTATGTGCGTACTGGTTTTCATGTACCCATCACAGAGAGGCGGAGTAAGAAGATTCATTCAAGCTGTAAAGCTTCCTGGCAGAAATGAGCCATGCTCTCCTCTGTCCAGAAGACCCATTCCAAACATCCCCCCGTGACACTGGTCTGTAATGACGATGGATGTGTGCTGGTATTCTACATACTACCCAGGTGTTACAGATCATAGTGCCATCACTTATAACGGTGTGGTGGTGTGAGCAAGGCCGTTGGATTTAATTAATTTAACGTTTAATGTGCCTTTAATGTGATTTGATTTGGCGCAGAGAAAATCTTACTAGGGCTGTCAGAGAAATGGTTTCCTTGGCGTGTAACGTGTCTTTTCTGTTGAGTCAAGGTGTTTTCATTGAGCAGTACCAGTAGGAATTGTACTCGACAGATGTTAACAGATGTTACGTGGAGAGTTTGGAGATGTCTTTATTGGCCTGACTCACTTCCAGGTGCCTGCATGTGTATGTGGTCGTGTGTTTGTGTGTGTTAGATTGTGGTTATTTTTACAGACAGGAGATTTGAGTTTCACCTCCTCCACCCGTTTGATTAAAACAGTACTCTGATTCATCACATCTGTCTCATCTGCACCTGGAGGCACTAGTTTGTCCCACAGAGCTAATTTTTTAACAACATCTGATACATGATGCTGCCAACAGTAGGATACACACACACCCTCCACGAATGATCAGTCTGCCTGGCGGCCTATTTGCCTATCGAGGCTTGTTACAGGCTTATATTATAAAATATGTATATGCCCATATGGAATTATCTGGAAAAATCGAAAAACAATCATCAGCAGCTTCACACTAAGTGCACCTGCACCCGTTCTCCATAGTGAGTGCTTTTCCATTGCGGAACGCTGCCGTCAAACATAACCCATCATCGCTGCCAAATTAGTAATAACACTTGGGTAGCTCTGTTTTGCCTCTGCAGCATTCTGTATAGCTTTCACCTTTTAAGCAGTTGTTTTCTAGACGCATAGACTGCATTGAATGGTCGACACATTTTTTCAGCCAATGGTTGTTGGGTTGTGGTAAGAGTTTGTTTCTTTGACCTACGTCCCTTCATGCTGCTAACGGTTTGTCATTCGAAAGGGGCTGGCCCCTTATCGCTCGCGGCACAGGCCAAAAAGATGCTGTGAAACAATACAATATGGCCTGCACTTTGAAATACTCAAACACACTCAGTGCCTTTTGTCGTGGCAACAAGACTCGATCAAAATATTGGGTCTGAAGCATTTCCGTCATGTCAGCCATATTCTCTTATCAAACATGTAAGCGGGGCCTGCAATAAAGAAAAGCTAAGGCCTCTACCCCTTTCCCCTGATCTGTCCTTCCCGTCCCACTATCATTCCCCCATGCTCCCTGGCACCATGAGAGGGGGAAAAAAAGTCCTCACAGATTATCACTGAGAGGATGCCTGGGAGTGTTTACAAGTCTACTGCCCATAAAAAAAAACACAGTGGCATCTTTTAAATAAACTCCACCCAGACAAAGCCATAGAGAGGGCATGGGCCATGGAGAGAATAGGCACGCAGAACCAGGGAGACCAGCATTAATATACCAACTACCACGCCAATGTCATAACTCTGACGTTATTTACATAGCCCCATATTGAGATAGATTGTTGCAGACAGTTGGGGCTATACGTTGATTCATCGCAGAGCCTCTGTGTCTGTTGGAGAACTGGGTCTTTAATGTACTGGAGCTTAGGAGTAAGCTGAGGATAATGGTAGTGGTAGAGTACGTTAAACCTATGCCTGTTGCACCAGGGTCATAGGGTTTACTCTCTGAGATGAACATGTTTAAAGAACATACACTATTGATTGGTATCTATTGATGTCTTCGGTTTTTACTGTTAGGCTTCCTTGGTGGAAGAACAAACAGGTTAGGTAAGTGGTCCGATGGCTGAGTACTGCATGATAACAATCACCAACCCACATAATGTGACCGTGTGAAGTATTATTTGAGTTGAATCCCATTCTCAATGCATCCTAGTGACAAACCACTATGAAGTCACTTTGGTCTTGAAGTTGGTAAAGTTCCACTGTTACAGCTGACCTACTCTGTAATGGGTTCAGTGCCTGTCCGGATACTTCGCCAGAGACCAGAGCAGAAATAGAAACGTGAAAGGGACCAGAGGAAATAAACTGCGGAATTGAAGCCTTTGAGAGACATATTTTTATATTACAGATTTTAAATATCTCCCTGAAATGATTTAACAAAGAGCCCTGGCCTGGGACGTCAGCGCTGTTGGTAATAAACGAAACACCAAAAGGACTTTGTGTGCGTCTCAGGTTTGACGGCACAGAGACGGTGCTCCTGGCCCGGGAGTTAGCCTGGGGAAAAACAAAAGGGCAGAAGAATGCTGCTGTTTCTTAAAAGCCTGCTCACTGCTCTGCTCTGCTCACTCACAGATGGTGACATCTCACCTGGGATCTGTTCTAGTGTACTAAGACTGGTGTGTTATGGCCTTTGTCAGAGATAGGAGTAGAAGCTAGTCAAGGTTTGCAGAAGCAATAAATAGAGCAGGTCTTAGACATCTGGTGATACGTGCAGTCTCTCACGCATGCAAGCCCACACAAGCACACACACAGACATGCACGCCCACGAGCACACACACACACACAAAGGCAGATGTTGGTGAGCCATACAGCCATTAACCGCAACAGGAGCGTGGTATGATGCATCAATGGTATGATGCAGACACAACTGCACAGCTAGACGTCTCGAGCTCCTATCTGGCCAAGGAGAGAACATTGGACTGGTATTGTTCATAAAGGCCACAGGACATCAGTCCTTAATAGTCGATATTGAGGTTAACAATTGAGGCTAGACAGGAATGTTAGAAAGGATGTGGGAATGTCACTCAAACTGTCCAGATGATCACCGAGTGGTTTATATCCTCATACATATCTGACTGACCGGAGCTGCTTCGACAGCGGACTGAAAGTCCTCTAAAGAAGAGCTGTGATTGGATTTACATACTGTTTCAGTGACATCAACCCAGGTCCCTTTACTTGGGTGATGTCCCTCTGTGAAATCGTTCAGTCACGTTTGATTAATTGACTTTCTAATGGATTTTACAGTGGTTTCAGTGTACAACTCTCAAACTCATTAACTTTTTGTCCCAATACCTCAGTTTGCCACTCTGCCTGACCTTTCGGTAAATCTGAGTTGAGTTTGATGATAAATCCAACAAGTAGCACTAAAAGGTATCACAATTCATCATAAAGTCATGAACATCCAGCCAATTTCTTTGTTTCTGGCGCCTGTGTTTGTTCCGTCTGGGTCAGGGTTGCGTTTAAGATAGATTCCCCTGTCTGGTAAACATTGATTCCCTGCCTCGGTTGACAAGATGGATGATGTGGCACATGATGAGATTGACTTGTATGAAAGGTTGACCACCTATCACAGACAGACAGATCATGAGGAATGGCCATTACTATGAACTCATGAGTTTAACATCCTTTATGGAAATGAATGGAAATCGGTGTTTTACAGTTTATCGTCATTCCATTTATGAATTGAAAACAGTAAATCAGCTAGTCTGGATCTGGTTCTATGCTTGACAAGTAGTGTTTGGTAACACTTAACTGGAAGTGGGCTCTTATGAAATGTTATATTACCTGATAAACATCTTCAGTAACACTTTATTTGGATAGTCTGTAGAGCATCTACAGACGGACTACCAGTGGCATTTCAACTATCTACTAACATTAACTCTTACCCTAACCCCTAACCCTAACCTTAGCAAGCAGTTGCTTATCAACAGAGAGTATGACCATCTGCAGATCATCTACAGATGCACAATTCTGACTATCCAAAATAAATTGTGACCATATATTCATAGCATATGAATATGGATTTAGTGAAAGATTATGAAACTGTATAATAAAGCAATGAGACCCATATTCACAGTATATTAGAACAGCTCCCACTTACTTGTTCAAGCAAATACTTCTTTGTCGATAACACATCTCTTTTTAGACGTGTACACGACATGTACTGTAGATGACGTGGCCAAGCAAGTCTGACTCGGCGTCAAGTGTCATTTAAGTCCCTGGTTTACTGGACACTTCCCTCAGCTCAATTGATTAGCTAATGTCAGAAAGGGTAAAGTGTAATATAAAGAGAATCGTGGTTTTATATCATGGTTTAATATATTTAATATCATGCATTTCTGGATGGCACAAATAGGTAATAAAATGTCATGGAGATTGATTTCAAATTTTGTGAGAATGGATAAAGAAAGAGTTACATTTCATGTGCGAAGAGCGTGATGGTGGAAGGGAAAATGTGCTTTGATGTGGTCCCGTTGTCTCTTCTGTGACCGAAAGCAGATCATTATTGGGGACACAGATACATCTCCTACTGTAGATTCTCAAAGTTTCCAGCATTATGGAATCTCCCAATGACAGACATTCCAGTTGGGGAGAATGTAAAGCTACAAGGGACTGTGTGTTTTTTCTTCAGTCTGTCTGGGAACTGCAGTTGGACTATTCTGGACATTAATATATTTTTGTTCATAGACTTCCAAAAATAAATTTGATCAAAATGAAGTATTTTTATTTTTTTTACCTTTATTAATGGTCTTTCCCATTTCTGTGGTGAGATCTGTTGTTATTGAGGCTGTCCCGAAGAAAGGCCGTCTGGTTGCTTAACTTGCTATTAGGTAGATAAGAATCAGGTTTAGGCTATAAGTAATGAAAATATGAAATACTTTTCCTGATTTAATCAGTTTGTGTGTGCATGCACGAGTGCATGTCTCGTTGCGTGTACGCCAGTCTCTGTGTTTGTGCATAAGAAAGACACGGGGTTGAACGTGGTATCTTGTCATGCCCAACGAGAAGTAACTTCATGTAACTGAGAACCCCCCCCCACCTCTCTCATTCCTGACCCTAATGGTGCCTTGAGATGAACTGGCGTTAACATCTAGATTTCACAAGAGGCAGTGCAGCAGAGGGTCAACCAGTTAATTTACCACCTGGTTGTTGTACAAGTCTTAACATTAGTTCCATGTATGTACCAGCGGTTGACACAAAGGAACACTGAGTAAGTCCCCTCTTAGTTGGGGAAGAACCCTGTGATGGAACGCATATTGTGTTCCTCCATACAATACTGGCATGATTCAGCCAGGCCAGCCTCACTTGACCATGTCTAATTCAATAGCAAAACATAATGCAATTTTAAAATACAAATGCAGTATTCCCAACAAGCAGAAAGTACAGCGTAATCAAAATAACATGCCCTGGGTATAACAATTCCCTCATCTGGGAGTGCAGTTTGTTATGGACAACACTGCACAGTGTGACGACAGTCCAATTGGATTCCATATCACATGTTCGCCTGATTTGAAACACCAGAGAGAGAGAGAGAGAGAAGGCGTGACATGATGTAAAACAGATCCTTCCTGAGAAATTGAGCTCACAACGGGTGCGTTTACACAGACAGCCAAATTCGGATATTCTTTTGACCAATCACATAAGAGCTTTTCACATGAGATCTTTTTCAGAGTTGATCCGATAGGTCAAAAGACCAGAAATGGGCTGCCTATCTTAACGTAGCCAGAATGACCCCTAGGGTTTATAGGTTAAGGTAGGTATGTGATGTGTAAGAACTGTAGGGAAATGCCAGAAACAATGGAATGCGTTTACACAAGCAACACAATTCTGATCCCCCCCACACTAATTGGTCTTCTGACAAATTAGATGAGCTATTTTGCCAATAATTTGGCAAAAGATCAGAACTGGGCCGCCTGATTATACCAAACATTAAGAACACTTTCATAATATTGAGTAGTGCACCCCCCTGTGGGTGTATGAGAAGTGGGCGTACCGGTTTTGGTATTCCATGTCTGTAGATCCGGTTGGTTGATTGTCAAATACTCCGATTTTACATGGTAAGAAGCAGATATTATTGGAAACCTTGAATATTACCGAGGAAGTAAAAGGAGTGAGACTTAAGAAATCGGGGAAAGGGCCTCCCGGGTGGCGCAGTGGTCTAGGGCACTGCATCGCAGTGCTAACTGCGCCACCAGAGTCTCTGGGTGAGTCGACCGGGAGGTCCGTGGGGCGACGCACAATTGGCATAGCGTCGTCCGGGGTAGGGAGGGTTTGGCCGGTAGGGATATCCTTGTCTCATCGCGCTCCAGCGACTCCTGTGGCGGGCCGGGCGCAGTGCGTGCCAACCAAGGGGGCCAGGTATACGGTGTTTCCTCCGACACATTGGTGCGGCTGGCTTCCGGGTTGGAGGCGCGCTGTGTTAAGAAGCAGTACGGCTGGTTGGGTTGTGCTTCGGAGGACGCATGGCTTTCGACCTTCGTCTCTCCCGAGCCCGTACGGGAGTTGTAGCGATGAGACAAGGTAGTAATTACTAGCGATTGGATACCACGAAAATTGGGGAGAAAATGGGATAAAAAAAATAAATAAATAAATAAAAAGAAATCGGGGAAGAAAAAAATAATTAACAATTGAGTGCCAGCAATTTGGGCTAAAGGTAGGAATGGGGTGAGAAGCAAAGATAAGTTGTTCAGAACAGTTGGGTTTTACGGCAGGTGGTTGTTTGTGACTGTTGAAGGCTGCATTTACACAGGCATCCTAATGCTGATCGTCTTCCACTAATTGGTCTTTTGACCAATCAGATCAGCTCTCTTGCCAATAGTTACACTTGTTTCTTCAAACTAATTCAACTAATTAATGATTAGCAGCGTGTTCAGATACTGATATTTAGATACTATTATTCAATTAAATGGGTTTGGCTTGTTTGATAATCAGAAATGTACCATGAAAAACATTATACCTTTGGGGCCACAACACAAAGTGAAATACTTGCAATAAAATCAAATCAAATTGTATTTGTCACATGCGCCGAATACAACAGGTTACAGTGAAATGCTCACTTACAAGTCCTTAACCAACAATGCAGTTAATAAAAATAAGAAAAAATAAGAAATAACATATAATTAAGTAGCGACAACAGTAGCGAGGCTATATACAGAGTCAATGTGCGGGGGCACCAGTTAGTCGAGGTAATATGTACATGTAGGTAGAGGTAAAGTGATTATTTATAGATAATAAAACAGAGAGTAACAGCAGTTACCCTTGTCAATTTTTTCCCCTCTGTTTGCATATTTAACATGCTGGTAGAAATGAGGTAAAACGGATTTAAGTTTCCCTGCATTAAAGTCCCAGGCCACTAGGAGCGCTGCCTCTGGGTGAACATTTTCCTGTTTGCTTATGGCCTTATAAAGCTTGTTGAGTGCCGTCTTAGTTTCAGCATCGGTTTGTGGTGGTAAATAGACAGCTACGAAAAATATAGATAACTCTTGGTAAATAGTGTGGTCTACAGCTTATCATGAGATACTCTACCTCAGGCGAGCAAAACCTTGAGACTTCCTTAATATTAGATTTCGTGCACCAGCTGTTATTTGCAAATAGACACAGACCGCCACCCATTGTCTTACCGGAGGCAGCTGTTCTATCTTGCTGATGGACCGAAAACCCCGCCAGCTGTAGGTTATCCATGTCGTCGTTCAGCCATGACTCGATGAAACATAAGATATTACAGTTTTTAATGTCCCGTTGGAGGATATCCTTGATCGGAGCTCATCCATTTTGTTATCCAATGATGCATGTTGGCTAATAGGACTGATGGTAGAGGGGGTTTACTCACTCGCCTAAGAATTCTCAGAAGGCACTCCGACCTCTGTCCCCTTTTTCTCTGTCTTTTCTTCAAGAAAATAACAGGGATTTGGGCCCATTCCGGAGAAAGCAGTATATCCTTCGCGTCGGACTCATTAAATATATATTTTTTGGTCTAGTTCGAGGTGAGTAATCGCTGTGCTGATGTCCAGAAGTTATTTTTGGTCGTAAGAGACAGTAGCAGCAACATTATGTATAAGTGCAAAAAAAGGAACAAAATAGCACAGTTGGTTAGGAGCACGTAAAACGTCAGCCATCCCCTCCGGCGCGCCTCTGTGGCTGGTCAACTCACACCAAACACAGTAAAAAACGTCAATCACTCGATCAGTTTAACCCTTCTGCACCGGCTTTTAAAATTGGCCCTTGAATTGCATCATCGTCATAATCATCAAGGATTATTGGTTATTTCAACTGGGAACGAGGTCAAATCATATCCGTGATCTTCAAGTCGGCAAGATGGAGCTCTAGAAAGATGCCTGAGTTTCCAACTTGGATGACCGTTTAAAGTTATTTTTCCCCAGTCGGAGCTCATCTCGTCGTCGTCGTCCCCCGTTCCCAATTCCAAGTTGTTTTGAACGCGGCATATATTCTGGGGTTAGATCACACACTGGAGAAGTGGGGGGGGGGGGGGGGCCCAGGACCGAGTTTGGGAAACCCTGTAATAGATGAGAATGGGCAATCAGCAAACATTCGCCCAGACATGTTGCAAGTGTTACTTTAAACTCATTCTTCTGGCTGCTGACGCTGTTGGGGTTTGGTTGGCCTAAAATTATTTATGTCTAGCTTTTTCTCCACATAAGAGTTAGAAGGGATGCATATTGCAAAAAGGAAGTGTGTGTTCACACACACACACACCATGTTAAGTTCCAAACTGGTTTGATTTTAGGCACAAATACGTTACTCAAGGCAGTAATGTACAATGGATGAACCAGAAACATGTGTGACCTTCCCACCAATCATTGTGGTTCATCCAGTGATTTACTGTATGTTCCACCACATTATTCAGCTACATACCTCAGGATACGTCATACAATGTTTGTTTCTCGACTGAAACATGTTGAATCAAGTGTTTGTTACTCATGACAACAAACAGTACAATGCCTGTGTTTATACACTCTGAAAAAGTTCTGATATTATTGGTCAAAAGACCAATTGGTCAAAAAAAGATCCGAATTGGGCTGCCTGTGTAAATACAGCCATAGCCTTGAAAATGTGTTTGCATTGTATTCCAAATATTTAGCACCCTCTGAAGTTGACACTGTCGTCAGAACTAATTATTACTATACAATTTATTATTTTAAGACCTTTCAAAAAACCTTTTGATACAGCCTTTTAAAAAACAATTTCTTGACTCCTCCCTGGCACATATTACCAACTGTGCGCAACAGAAGCGATGGCTAAATAGTTCCCATTGCTGCCTAGTTATCCTCCCCTGCATCCAGTCCTAGCCCCTCTCACTATGCCCAATGCCCCAGACCACAGGCCCTAGGAGGAGGAGCCAGACTCAAACAGTTTGATGACTATGGACTCCTCTGGCTGGAGCCTCAGTGTTTCCAGGGAGGTGGTGCCAGGGCGGTCCATCCCTGTGCTGGTCACAAACACCCCGGCAGTGGGAAGGCTGGGAGCCCAGGCTGGGACCAGGGCTTGGGCCTCGGGCCCCAGGTTGAGCAGCACCACAAAGTGGACACAGCCCAAGGAGCGCAGGAAGGCTAGCACAGGGGTCGACGGGGGGGGGGGGGGGGGGGGGGGGGGGGGGGGGGGGGGGGGGGGGGGAGTTGGAGGAGTGGGGGGGAGGGAGGTGGTGTTGAAGGGGAGCAAGTTGAAGCTCCCATAAATGAGAGACTCTTCTCAGAGGCAACAGCGACTGAGGGAGCTGAACAAGAGCCAAGGCAGAGCATTTGAGCATCCTCTGTTCCTGAAGGAAAGAAGGGAGGAACAGAGGTGTCAAATGGAGAAACAGATCAAATGAAAAATCGGCCTGTCATTCTGAGAGACTTTCTGTGGTATAAACATACACCACTTGCCAGAGGTCGTAGAACCACGGAGCTCAGATGTGGTAATACTGTAGGTATGTGAAGACCAACAAGCTTGATATTATTCTAGACTAAAATAGCCCGTTTGGACTACAAACCCCAACAGAGTCGTTCAGTCCATTGGTCTTATCTGCCTCATGTTCCCAGCTCATTTCTGCAGACACATTCTTCACCACAGAAAGAAAACGATTCACTGGTGTTGCACTGTACTAAAGCATGAGCACATCAGATGCAGGTAGTCTGTATTGCATCCCTAGGACTCAGGTCTCTTACCGGTGAATGGGTTATTTCTTCTCCATACTTGACAACAGGTGATCCAGGTAGTGTCATCATCTGAACCAGGAGTATTCTGTGCAACACCGGTGATGCTTCACCGCCCACCTGGCATCACACACACCGTATTGATGTAATTTTGCAAATAAGTAGTTGGACACCATCCTCGCTAGCCTGTGAAAGAACGAACAGAAAGAATGTTGGGTCATTACCGTCCAACTGGGCCAAATTTTGCCGTTGGATGTTGACAGGTGTCGCTCCACAGCAATGGCCACTTCCTGTCCGGATAGGCGGCAGTAGTGACATCATAACTAGCTCCACCAATGAGATGTTGGCTGATGTGCTAGAGGTATTCAGGGCAGGTGGAGACTGTTTCACCACTACAATCCTGCACAGATGACACACGCAGGTTACATTCCAACTTCAACCACAACTAATTTGCTATAAAACATTAACTACATATTCCTCAATCATAACAGATTCCTTACATATATCAGCCAATATTAGTGACTAAAACACAAATATAATTTTGCTTAACACAGGTATGACAGTACATGTAAGCTGTGTATCATTTGTTCTGTATGTTAAGTGTTAGCAGTGCCACAGCACCTCTCATCATCTGATGTGCTGAACATCAAATCAAATCAAATTGTATTGGTCACATACACATGGTTAGCAGATGTTAATGCAACCCCCACTTGGTCAGGGTCTAAAACGAACAGACATGAACAGACAATATAACGTTCAGTTAAAAATCTGTGCTTACATGAACTGGAAATAAATTGGTCTGGCTTTGATTGGTTGGCAACCAATTTTGAGCATTGTTCAACAGTCTGAATATGCAGCGTCTGTCACAGATCCAAAATCCTGCCACACCCTGTTCCAACCAAAATCTGAGTGCATAGTGGGGTAACAGAACTATTAGTAAAACTCATTCAGTCTACATAACAATTGAAACCAAGATCTAACAATTCTACTCATCAGTGGTGTAAAGTACTTAAGTAAAAATACTTTAAAAGTACTACTTAAGTGGTTTTTTGGGGTATCTGTACTTTACTATTTACATTTGTGACTACTTTTACTTTACTTCATTCCTTAAGAAAATATTGTACTTTTCACCCCATACATTTTTCTTGACACTCGAAAGTACTCATTACATTTTGAATGTTTAGCAGGACAGGAAAATGGTCAAATTCAGGCACTTATCAACCGAACATCCCTAATGCCTCTGATCTGGCGGACTCACTTAACACATCTGTTACTCGTTTGTAAATTATGTCTGAATGTTGGAGTGTGCCCGTGGCTTTCCGTAAATAAATAAAAAACAAGAAAATGGTGCCATCTGGTTTGCTTAATATAAGGAATTTGAAATTATTTAATAATTTTACTTTTGATACTGAAGTATATTTTAAACAAAATACTTTTACTCAAGTAGAATTTTACTGGGTGACTTTTACTTTTACTGGAGTCATTTTCTATTAAGGTATCTTTACTTTGAGAGTTAGGTACTTTTTACACCACTGCTACTCATGCACGACCTATCCTATATGTATTGAGCGAGAGAGGTCAGAATGCACAGCAGAGTCGTTGCCTACTGAGTCTTGGGGTCCGAATAGGTCCAGCTCACAGAAGTCAAGCAGTACTTTGATGCCTAAAGGGGGAAGACCATGTGAATAGTGGATCAGAACATACGATAAGTTAAGTGCATCTTTCAAGAGCTCTGGAAATGTCCTTGTGAGGATACAGGCTAGATGGCCTCAGTTTAGATCTGGCATTAGTTGTCTTGTTGTAAGGGCAATGATGTTTTGGGTACATACCTGCTTTGTGGCTCTCCATTAGCAGTTGTTGGATCTGAGGCACTGTACCCACTCGCTCATTGATCTCTTTGAGGTCCGGAGGGGACGCGTCCCGATGAAACAGACCCTCCAGAATAAGAGCCCCCACACCCAGGTAGCAGCTCACACACCACAAATCAACTCAGAGATTAGCTTTACAAACAGAGGTTCCCCACACACTAAAATGGTGCAATGTCAATTACTTGACTAAAGTCCATAAAACAGAGAAAGATACTGTTAGGTTGAGATAATTGTACGCAACAGGACTGAGGCCGTGTGACTGGTTTAAACATACATGAAACAGGAGAATGAACGAAATAAGGGAAGGTATGCGAGAGTGTACAGAGTGGAAATGTGAAAATGCACAGCATGTTTATATTTGACTCAGTGACCATTGGGCCACAATAGTGGTCTACAGCTGACAGACATACCGGTATTGAATACTGTATCAACCAGGAAATGTGTTCTCGGTGTAGTTCGGGAAAAAACAGCAGAGGGCACCCTACTTCCTTACATGGTTGAACTGCATGTACAGTTTGCAAATGTCAAAGCTATTTGGTGCTTTGACAGTGGTTCAAAGGAAGGACTTTAGTTATGATGGTTAGAAGAGTAGAGCAAGGAAGACCCATTTAATTATTATTGTGTTTTGCAACTTTATTCTATAAAATGTTAGTGAATTCACATCCTGAGACTGTCGTGTTTAAAGGCTTATTGGCCTTTAACCAGCGTTTTCTATGGATTATCTATGGTCATTTGTGATGAATAAGTAATTAGTGGGAGGGGTTATTAATCCTACACTGGGAAAGTGGCGTCAACACTTCCGTATCCTGTCCCATACCACGAGATTCTGGCTCGCAGGCCTAATTGTTCCAATTCATCCCAAAGGTGTTCGATGGGGTTGAGGTCATGGCTCTGTGCAGGCCAGTCAAGTACTTCCACAACGATCTCAAACCATTTCTGTACGGACCTTGCTTTGTGCACGGGGGCATTGTCATGCTGAAACAGGAAAGGGCTTTCCCCAAACTGTTGCCACAAAGTTGGAAGCACAGAATCTTCTAGAATGTCATAGTGTTAAGATGTCTCTTCACTGGAACTAAGGGGCCTAGCCTGACCATGTAAAAAACAGACCCAGACCATTCCTCCTCCACCAAACTTTACAGTTGGCACTATGCATTGGGGCAGGTAGCGTTCTCCTGGCATCCGCCAAACTCAAATTCGTCCGTTGGACTGCCAGATGGTGAAGCATGATTAATCACTCCAGAGAACGCGTTTCCACAACTCCAGAGTCCAATGGCAACAAACTTTACACCACTCCAGCAGATGCTTGGCATTGCGCATGGTGATCTTACACAGCACCCAAATTGGCCGCGTGCGTGCACCATCGTGCGCAAATTGATTTTGTCCCCCCACACCAAACGCGATCACGACACACAGGTTGAAATATCAAAACAAACTCTGAACCAATTACAGGTCGAACAAATTATAGGTCGAAAAGCATTAAACATTTATGGCAATTTAGCTAACAGTTGCTAGCTAATTTGTCCTATTTAGTAGAGCTTGCTTTTGCTAGCTAATTTGTCCTGAGATATAAAGGTTGAGTTATTTTACCTGAAATGCCCTCTACTCCAACAATTAATCCACACATAAAACAGTCAACCATATCGTTTCTAGTCATCTTTCCTCCTTCCAGGCTTTCTCTTCTTTGGACTTTATATGGCGATTGGCATCTAACTTTCATAGTTACCATGACGACCGAACAAACTTAGTTCATCTTTCAATCACCCTTGCGAACAGTGTGGGTGCAATAATTGAATAACATGTATGTTTACATTTATTTTGCGACCCGAGCGGTGTGGTCAGCATGCTAGTCTTGTGTGCGGCTGCTCGGTCATGGAAACCCACTTCATGGAGCTGCCGACGAACAGCTCTCGTGCCGACGTTGCTTCGAGGCTGTACTCTGTACTGAGTGTTGCAACGGAGGAAAGATGATTTCTTATTTATTTTTGTCTTTTTTCTCTTCAATTTCGATCTTGTCTTGTCGCTGAAAATCCCCAACGTGCTCGGGAGGCGAAGGTCGATTCATGCGTCCTCCGAAACATGACCCACCAAACCGCGCTTCTTAACACCCGCCCGCTGAAGCACCAATGTGTCGGAGGAAACACTGTTCAACTGACAATCGAGGTCAGCCTGCAGGCGCCCGGCCCGCCACAAGGAGTCGCTAGTTGGCCAAACCCTTCACTAACCCAGATGACGCAGGGCCTATTGTGCACTGCCCTATGGAACTCCCGATCACGGCCGGGTGTGATACAGCCAGCGAACGAACATGGGTCTGTAGTGACGCCTCTAGCACTGCGATGCAGTGCCTTAGACCATTACGCCACTCGGGAGCCCTGGACAGACACTTTTTACACGCTATGCGCTTCAGCACTCAGGTCCCGCTCTGTAAGCTTGTGATGCCTACCACTTCACGGCTGAGCCGTTGTTGCTCCTAGACGTTTCCACTTCACAACAACAGAACTTACAGTTGACTGTAGCAGCTCTAGCAGGGCAGAAATCTGACGAACTGATATGTTGGAAAGGTGGCATCCTATGACATTTAAGGTCACTGAGCTCTTCAGTAAGGCCATTCTACTGCCAATGTTTGTCTATGGAGATTGCAAGGCTGTGTGCTCGAATTTATAAACTTGTCAGCAATGGGTGTGGCTGAAATAGCCAAATACACTAATTTGAAGGGGTGTCCACATACTTTGTATATATAGTGTATATCTAAGTAGGCTTTATCATGGATTAATTTACTTAATTTAGTTACGTTTGCTTTGTCATTTTTCGTGCGTTTTGTGCTTAAGGACAATAACAATAAATTACTTTCCCTGCGCACTTTCCCTCCCACTTTCCCTGCGCATGCACACTTTACATTGTAAAGACAGTCTATACAGTGCAGCTACTGTATTCTTGACCCCAATTTAACTCACCGTCGACACCACCTGGCACCTCGTTCTGGGCGTCCATGAACAGTGGGGGCTGTAGGCGGTAGAACAGCGCCCTCTGTCACCACAGTAGCCGCAGTGCGACCGGCTGGGGGCTCTGCACTTTGATGGCGATAGAGGCGCCCAAGCAAGGCCAGCCAACCCAAACAGATGACCAGCACTAGGCGGGAGTGTATTTTCCTCCACCCCAAGCCCGCCGCTTCGAGCTCCATCTGCACCTTGGACATGGGCTGCCCTTTCGGCGTCTCTGGTTAGGGGTCCGTGATCAGCAGCGGGACCGTCGCAGAGCAACCCAGACTGCCTGACATTCCAGGGCCCACTGCCACGCTGCCATAGCCCTGGTCACCATCCATGTTCAATGGAATTCTTACTTAGGCTCCTGAAATGTCAATGATAAAAAGGATGACAAGATTCCATAATTTAATATTATTTACATAAAACGAAAATATCAATTAATAGCTGATAGGCCTACAACTAGGAAACAATTCCTTACACTTTCAACGACTTCAACGGAGGTGTTACCAACGTGCGCCAACTACAAACATATATATTTTTTATATTTGGGTAAAATAGGCTACACACTTTTCCATATTTGAATACTTTTGATAAAATATTGCTTTCATTTTACTTAACAGCCCCGTGTAGCTATAACACACCCCCAGGGAACTCGCCTACCGGACAGGTGAAAACTGTTTACCATTAGGATACCGTGCAACATTCATACCATGCGTTTTAAAATCGTCCCATTAGCCCATTTACCTTGTCAGTTTATTTGAATTCTAACTCCATCCGTTAGCTAGATTAACCCACGTTTAATTTAACCAATATTTATCAGATGAAACAAATGAAGAAGACCTAGGCTACTGTCAATACTAATTACTGGAAAAAGCAATATTCTGGCCTGACACCAGTGGCGATTTTAGTATTGTAGCGACCCGCACAGACAGCGGTGTGTTATGTGTTAGGCTATTAGTGGGTTGTGTTGTACTTACCAGTGTTCGCGGGGTCCGACATGCCAATCAACCTGCTATCTGCCAATCACGGGAATGCCTGGAATGTTCTGACGCCGGGCATCCTGGCGGTTGGCGGAGTGGCGTGGAGGGTGGTTAAGCAGGGGGATGGAGCATTGGAAGTTAAAACCAGGTTTAGCCATTGTTCTTTCTCTTACGTCTGGCCTTCACATGAAAAGGTCAAGGTTGGCTTGTGGGGTATCTTTCATTTATTTTGCGTGGGCTACGGCCAAACAGTAGCCTGTGTAAAGTTGGTTTAATAAACCGTCAATTCATAAGCTCAATCCTCTGTATGGACAATTGTTCCTTTATGATCTAGTCAGGGCATTACATTGGTGTCAGAAGTGATCGGACCTTGAATCCACGACAGTGCGTGTGCTTGGCCGGTGAGCGCGTTCCTGTGAGACGTAGAGTCGCAAGCTAGCGCGAGAACGCGCTCGTTGAAAGGAGGAAGTAGTGTAACGACCCTGGGTTTATAAGCCCGGAAATCCACTCTGCCGTTGGTGCATTCTTTTACGGCACAGTCGATAGCGCGCTGGACTTCGGGCTAGAAGACCTGCTCCCTGCCAGTTTCGTTACAGTATTTAAATCTTGGTGGGGCAAAAAAAAAGTGGGATGCATGCCAGCAAAGCCACTACACAACACTAAACAGTACATTAATTGCACTATAACGGTGACAAACGGTGCCCAGAAACTGTTAGGGCCTGCAACCGAGGCAAAGCCAGTTTCAAGATGGATATTCAACGGATATTCCCGCTTTCAAACCACTTGAGCCACAGACTCCAAATAAGTGTCATGATGTTGGAAAAATTGTGCACAACATTGCACAGGCCTTATTTTCGCGATTTGGACATTAATTCACCTTCCAAAGCTAATAAATGTGGAAATGTGAACAGCATTTTGTATTCCTAGTGAATTAGTTAGGGAGCGTAAACAAAGTACAACGGGTTTTTTTACATTCGAATGTCAATAGCTCCTTGGTCATGTTGACCTACTGACTTCAAACAAAGTGCAGAATGTCCACTGGCTACCCTTATGTATTGCACACCCTTTAGTTTGTCCATTTTCATCTCACCCAATTTTACATACATTTTTCAGAATGTAAAACTTCAATAGCTCCTTGGTCATGTGATCTACTGGACTCAAACAAACTTCAGAAGGTGCACAGACAAGCATTATATATTGCACTCTTGTTTGTGTGCTGTAAAATCACGCAGTGTAACAAAAAAAATCATAGTTTTAAATTTCAATAGCTCCTTGGTCATGTCAATTACACACATAAGAAGCGTGCAGTGGATATACACCCATTTTGCATAACCTCTAGTCAAGTATCTTCTATATTGTTGTACATCAATATTAGTTTGACAATTAGGGGGTTCAGTCCAGTGTTGTGTTAACCCTTTTCTTTAATATTTATCTATAATAATTTGTCACACCCTGACCTTAGAGATCCTTTGAATTCTCTATTTGGTAGGTCAGGGTGTGACTCGGGTGGGAAATCTATGTTTATATTTCTTTGTTGGCCTAGCATGGTTCCCAATCAGCGGCAGCTGTCTATCGTTGTCTCTGATTGGGGATCATACTTAGGCAGCCCTTTTTCCCACCTTCTGTTGTGGGATCTTGTCTTTGTTTGTTGCATGGGTTGCGCTCCTAAGCTTTTCATTCGTTGAGTGTTTTTTTTTTTTTTTTGGTGGAACATTTTAATAAAGAAAATATACGCCTACCACGCTGCACCTTGGTCTTCATTTAACGACAGACGTTACATAATTGGTAGTTCTAAGTACTTATTTTCCCATTTTTTTTTATTTTGCCACAGTATTTAACAGTGGTACACAATAGGAGAGACACAGATACTATCTTCTTTCGTCGTTAATATCAACCATAAAGGAAAAGGGCAAAGTACGAGAGTCATGTTGTTCATTGTCCAAAGCAGGGATGGAGAGTGAGCTAGTGAGGTAGGCTGCAGTGGGTTTGCTGGTCAATACATATACTGAACATGTAACCACAGTAATAGTGGCCAGAAAATCAATGAATAAAAATGTTATATTGACAAATTAAACAGAAATTGTAAACCTTTAATCGTTTCCAACATGTCAGACACTTTACTTAAAATAAGTACAAAACATTTCACAGTGTTAACTTTCTCTTTATCCCTGGTTGATGTACATGTCAGAGCCTCTTCAGTGTGGATGGGGTATAGCATACATTTTCAACAACAACGACTGCACTTCCAGTTTGTGTTCTTTACTCTGTTGAACTCTTTTGTCTTCATTCCTAGGTACAGCACCACCGTTGGCATGCAAAACATTTCATCTGAAACAAAACAAAGCGGTGCACGTTATAAATAATATCAAATATCAATGCAGTATGACGAATTAGCCATCCATAAAAATAAAGAATTTACATTCACTTTGAATTAAATACCAGACATTTTTATTATATTCTCAGCCATTTCTTTTCGCAGTTGCTCCATGTGTTTTTGTGAAGGTTCTATATCAATTTGGAAGTGGATGTTGGGGAAGTTCTGTGCAACTTCCTTGGCCATCTACACCAAAAAAAATAATCGAATTTTTGACCTAATTGTCACATAACAGCTAACCATTCATTATTGAAAATATAACTATCAAACCTGCATTACAAGACCCCGCACCTGAAGGTGTCCTGCTACATGGTGTGAGTTAATTCCCCTCCTTTCCACTTCATGTCCACCCAGTCGTCTTTTCCATAGCAGGATCTTCTCATTTTGATGTATTCTCTTTTTTA
The DNA here is from genome assembly GCF_029448725.1 of Salvelinus fontinalis. NCBI lineage: Eukaryota > Metazoa > Chordata > Actinopteri > Salmoniformes > Salmonidae > Salvelinus > Salvelinus fontinalis. Next base: position 46,046,139 of record NC_074697.1, on the reverse strand, counting down.
TGTAAACATAATGGAATTCTGATTAGTTTATAGGCAAATTAATACACAGGCCAAAACTATCAGGTCACAAGGCGAGACCCAGATGCAGACACAGGAGGCAAATGGTTAGAGTCTTTGATATTTATTAACAATCCAAAAGTGGTAGGCAAGAGAATGGTACTGGACAGGCAAAAGTTCAAAACCAGTCCAGAATCCAGGAGGTACAGAGTGGCAGGCAGGCTCGAGGTTAGGGCAGGCAGAATGGTCAGGCAGGTGGGAATGGAGTCCAGAAAACAGGCAAGGGTCAAAACCGGGAGGACAAGCAAAAGAGAAATAGAAAGCAGGACATGGGAAAACACACTGGTTGACTTGAAAAACATACAAGACGAACTGGCACAGAGAGACAGGAAAAACAGGGATAAATACACTGGGGAAAATAAGTGACACCTGTAGGGGGTGGAGACAAAACACAAAAAACAGGTGAAACAGATCAGGGCGTGACAAAAACTGTATGCTGATTTCCTTATCACTGTAATCTAGTAGAGGTCATTTCCTTTATGCCCCATTCTACACACAGCCTAAATTATAGCCACTGAACCATTTACAGGACAATAATAAAAGTAGCATATAGGATCCAACCCTATCACAGAGTAAATAAATGTAGAGCGTTTGTAGACTTTAAGAAATAATATTAAGTGACAGTTTCATCAGTACGTGCTTAAAGAAAGTCACATCACAAAGAACACAGATGACAGTGCCCATCGAGTCTATAACAATAGAGAATGTATTGTAAGCACCAAAGTGTGTTAAAGTGTGTTTGTCAAAATAATATCTGAAAATGTCAGTTGTTGAACATAATACTTGTTTTTGCAATAGCATTTTATGGTATATGCAGTTGAGGAATATATCCATGTATCAACACTACATGTAGGACGGACATAAGACATTCCCACATACAGTATACACATTAATAGAGGCATTTTTCAGCTATGATTTTACCACTCAGAATCCAGAATGGATATGACAATGTGGCCAGCACAGGACGTAATATACCCTTACAACAATCTACTTTTTGTTCTTCTTGACTTGTTATCTGGTAAACTGCTACTGTGTGTCAAGAAAAGAGCCCCAATTAGGGGTTAGTGTACTCCAGTAAAAAAGGGCTGGTTTAGATGAAAAACTATTGCCCTGTGTCCCCGTTCATAGGGGCATGAGAGACTAGTCAGTGGTAGAATTGAGTTGGCACTTTATTGGCCCAAACACCCACAGACCCAGGTTGAGGTTACTCATGGACAGTAATTAGTACTTTTTAAATTTTATTTTCATTGACGCGTTGTGTCTACCTGTCCAAGAATAGTATCCTAAGTGTTAGGAAATATTTGTTCCCATAAATACAAAGGAGGATGGAACCAATACACGCAGTCAGTCAGGAAAGCAAAGGCCAGCTTTTTCAAGCAGAAATTCGCATCCTGTAGCTCTAACTCCAAAAAGTTCTGGGATACTGTAAAGTCCATGGAGAACAAGAGCACCTCCTCCCAGCTGCCCACTGCACTGAGGCTAGGTAACACGGTCACCACCGATAAATCCGTGATAATCGAAGACTTCAACAAGCATTTCTCAATGGCTGGCCATGCCTTCCTCCTGGCGACTCCAACCTTGGCCAACAGCCCCGCCCCCCCCGCTGCTACTCGCCCAAGCCTCCCCAGCTTCTCCTTTACCCAAATCCAGATAGCAGATGTTCTGAAAGAGCTGGAAAACCTGGACCCATACAAATCAGCTGGGCTTGACAATCTGGACCCCCTATTCCTGAAACTGTCCGCCGCCATTGTCGCACCCCCTATCACCAGCCTGTTCAACCTCTCCTTCGTATCATCTGAGATCCCCAAGGATTGGAAAGCTGCCGCGGTCATCCCCCTCTTCAAAGGGGGAGACACCCTGGACCCAAACTGTTACAGACCTATATCCATCCTGCCCTGCCTATCTAAGGTCTTCGAAAGCCAAGTCAACAAACAGATCACTGACCATCTCGAATCCCACCGTACCTTCTCCGCTGTGCAATCCGGTTTCCGAGCCGGTCACGGGTGCACCTCAGCCACGCTCAAGGTACTAAACGACATCATAACCGCCATCGATAAAAGACATTACTGTGCAGTCGTCTTCATCGACCTGGCCAAGGCTTTCGACTCTGTCAATCACCATATTCTTATCGGCAGACTCGGTAGCCTCGGTTTTTCTAATGACTGCCTTGCCTGGTTCACCAACTACTTTGCAGACAGAGTTCAGTGTGTCAAATCGGAGGGCATGTTGTCCGGTCCTCTGGCAGTCTCTATGGGGGTACCACAGGGTTCAATTCTCGGGCCGACTCTTTTCTCTGTATACATCAATGATGTTGCTCTTGCTGCGGGCGATTCCCTAATCCACCTCTACGCAGACGACACCATTCTATATACTTCCGGCCCTTCCTTGGACACTGTGCTATCTAACCTCCAAACGAGCTTCAATGCCATACAACACTCCTTCCGTGGCCTCCAACTGCTCTTAAACGCTAGTAAAACCAAATGCATGCTTTTCAACCGTTCGCTGCCTGCACCCGCACGCCCGACTAGCATCACCACCCTGGACGGTTCCGACCTAGAATATGTGGACATCTATAAGTACCTAGGTGTCTGGCTAGACTGCAAACTCTCCTTCCAGACTCATATCAAACATCTCCAATCCAAAATCAAATCAAGAATCGGCTTTCTATTCCGCAACAAAGCCTCCTTCACTCACGCCGCCAAACTTACCCTAGTAAAACTGACTATCCTACCGATCCTCGACTTCGGCGATGTCATCTACAAAATAGCTTCCAACACTCTACTCAGCAAACTGGACGCAGTTTATCACAGTGCCATTCGTTTTGTTACTAAAGCACCTTATACGACCCACCACTGCAACCTGTATGCCCTAGTCGGCTGGCCCTCGCTACATGTTCGTCGTCAGACCCACTGGCTCCAGGTCATCTACAAGGCTATGCTAGGTAAAGTGCCGCCTTATCTCAGTTCACTGGTCACGATGGCTACACCCACCCGCAGCACGCGCTCCAGCAGGTGTATCTCACTGATCATCCCTAAAGCTAAAACCTCATTTGGACGCCTTTCCTTCCAGTTCTCTGCTGCCTGCGACTGGAACGAATTGCAAAAATCTCTGAAGTTGGAGACTTTTATCTCCCTCAACAACTTTAAAAATCTGCTATCCGAGCAGCTAACCGATCACTGCAGCTGTACATAGTCCATCTGTAAACTACCCACCCAATTTACCTACCTCACCCCCCATACTGCTTTTATTTATTTACTTTTCTGCTCTTTTGCACACCAGTATCTCTTCTTGCACATGTTCATCTGATGATTTATCACTCCAGTGTTAATCTGCTAAATTGTAATTATTCGATTTTTTGCCTACCTCATGCCTTTTGCACACATTGTATATAGATTCTCTTTTTTCTACCATGTTATTGACTTGTTTATTGTTTACTCCATGTGTAACTCTGTGTTGTCTGTTCACACTGCTATGCTTTATCTTGGCCAGGTCGCAGTTGCAAATGAGAACTTGTTCTCAACTAGCCTACCTGGTTAAATAAAGGTGAAATAAAAAAAAAAATAAAAAAATACCTCTGGCACTTTAGTCAGACTGACAGACTTTGTAAAATCTTTATGATGGGGCCGGTAATGGAGTTCCCATTGACTAAGCACCACGGAGACCAATCAGGAGAGAATACATACAGGTCAAGGGTGCCAATTGAAAGTCAATGGGTGTGTCTGTGCCTTTTGGATTACTCTCTCTTTACAGAGATCCCCTGTGGGTCAAGTCTGCTCTGTGCATGTCTGACAGTGACAGAGCCAGCAGCCAAGAGAGTTTTGCACAGTATGTCATACAAAATGATTACGCTTATGAATGTATGTAAAATGCTAATATGTATTAGATCCAGTACAATCGAATAACTATAGTCCACCGACTATATAGGGGTAGTCAGTGGACATTCTGAACCTTGTTTGAAGTCAGTAGGCCACATGACCCACGAGCTATTGACATTTGAAAGTTTGAAAAATTCATGTAAAATCTTGTGAGATGGAAATGGACAAACTAAAGGGTGTGCAATGTGTAGGCCTACTGAGTGTGTATTCTGAACCTTGTTCGAAGTCAGTAGGACACATGACCAAGGATCTATTAAAATTATAATGTTTGAAAAATGAATGTAAAATCATGTGAGATGAAAATGGACAAACTAAAGGGTGTGCAATATAGAAGGGTAGTCAGTAGAAATTCTCATCCTTTGAGTCCCATGAACAAGGAGCTATTGAAATTTGAAAGCTTACAAATTAAATTTAAAAATGTTTCAGATGAAATTGGGCAAACTAAATGGTGTGCAATGTGTAGGCCCACTGAGTGGACATTCTGAACCTTGTTTGAAGTCAGTAGGTCACATGACCAAAGAGCTATTGAAATTCAAAAATGTAAATAGCTAATTTAAAATAGTGTGAGATGTAAATCGACAAAAACAAGTGTGTGCAACTTGTGTCTGTGCCATCAGGTTAGCTACAACCAGTTTTGTACGTTTTAGGAGTAATGGTTAAAGAGCTATTGAAATTTGAAAAATTTGATTTGTCACTATGTTGACGGTCCCTAACTGCTGTTGGTGGACAAAACTACAGGTGAATATCCGTTGAATATCCGTTGAATATCCAACCGGAAACTGTCTTTACCTCGGTGGGCCTACAGTAGTCCCAACACCTTACCACTGCTACAGTTCATTCAGCCTCATTTACTGCCTTTAAAAAAAAACATAGCTGATATGGCTGACTTGCTTAAACAAATGTGGTTTCTACTGACAATTGAGATGTACAAACTATGGCATAAAGGGACGACAAGCGGATAAGAGGCAATCCGTAATTTCGATTAAGACATTAATGAGCGAGAGACGATAGACCAAGTCAATATAACTATTTGTTCAGCACTTTTGAAATGTACAGCGACAGAATTCAGAACATGGGCCCTTCTTAGATATAAACAGACAGTGAAAGCTCTTACAATATTCAATGATTACATTTCTCTAAAACAGGTTATAGGCAAACAAGTTCACACTGGCCACGAACGATGTGTTTACAATACCGTGTTGGTGAAAATAGACCAACTTATTAGGATGAGGCACATGGGCTACCAACAGCTTACTTCACAACATACACTTAGTTGTACTTTAGCTACAGTATACATCTCTCTGGCATCCTATATAATTTATGAAGCAGCATAAGACATTGTTTGACTCACTTTTGTGATGTGCTTGAACAGGAAAGCGGCACGGCGGTCCTTTTGTGGAAAATTTTATCATAAAAGAGAAAAATGCCAGATTTACTGCTTTGAACAGTCATTCAACTCGTATTTTCCCAGTCGTAGCTCGTTTTCCCCGAGTTCCCAGGTGTCTTAAACTTGCAGTTAGCCACTGATTCCTTCCCAAACCACTCATTGTTGAATTTGCTATTTCCAACTTGTTGTGTAATGTTTATGTCCAATTGCCAGTGAGCACCGATACGTTTTATCTATAATTTCTCTTCATATGACAACGATTGAAAAAGGATTTGATTGTCATCTTTATTTTTGAAGTATGATGTTGACATGATCAGTCCAATCAAAGCTACTGTGGCTATAACATGATTTGATGTCATTCTATCTGTGACCAATGACCTTGAGCCTTCTTGGATGGGCACCTCTAATATAAATATATGGCAGAACCCAAAGGTGCAACATTTTTTTGAGCTCTAACCTTAGAATTGGGGATGACGTTCTGTCCCATGAGTGACAGAAAACTGAGCCAATCATGACAGAAAACGGAGCCAATCAGGCGCAATGCTCTGTATTTTCCGCTGGCTGCCCCACCACAGAAAGCACTGAGCTAGGCTGAAAGACCTGCATTTTGGAGCTGCTTTACTCATGAAAACATAAGAGACAATGTTTGTATGCGGCTTTAATAACTCAATGGCATTTTATTTTTATTTTTTTACACTGTTTGCAAACTGATGTGTGACACGTACGAAATACCAAAATGACCTGCCCTGAATGACGGGTCGCCACTGCCTGACGCAATTTCCCTATATCAGTGAAAGAAAAAGATATATTTCGGCTTACCCTTTGAATTAATAACATCAATACATTTAAAAATAGGAATACCCTACCCTATCTTGCCTCTCTCACATTTGTCACACCCAGACATGCATGTGCAAACAATTTACTAAAAGTCATATGGTTTAGATCACGTGTCAAACTCATTCCACGGAGGCCCGAGTGTCAGTGGGTTTTTGCCCCTTCCTTGTATTTGATCGATGAATTAAGGTCACTGATTAGTAAGGAAATCGCATCACCTGGTTGTCTAGGTCTTAATTGAAAGGGAAAAAAACAAAAAAACAGCATACACTAGGCTCTGCATGGAATGAGTTTGACACCCCTGGTTAAGATACATACAACTGGCCAAAAGACAGTTGTGGAACGACATCGATGGTTGGTTATGGACCTGTGTTGGCTTCTTTTCCCTTGGTCCTTAGTCTAACCCTGTAGTGCTGTATCTATCCGTCTGAAGGCTGTAATTGGGTGGTAATCAAACATTTTAGGAGTAAGAACTCACTCCGCTCCATCAAAAACAACAGGACAAAATTGTTCACAGAATGTAATTTTATTTCATTCATTTATTGCCCCAATTCTCATAGTAATCTATTGTGCTGTCGAATCGTATGTAATTCTTCCCTTACTGGAAAATGCCAACTATTTGATATTTTCTAAAGATACAGTAGACTTGTTGATAGACAGTGTACATGAGGAACAGAGAAGAGATGATTGGCTAAGGGCAGGCCCAGGTCAAACCACCTCCCACCATATTTCTTTATTTAGCCATTGGCTGATTCCTCAGATGAAAAGAGTCCCCAGTTGGAATTGGTCACCATGGATACGTGAGGCTAAAGAATACATTTACATGGAAACGACTAGTTGGACTCTTCAAATCCTCCGATGTCCTGGAATGCGACAAGTCAATGATGTGTCAGTGAAAAACAGTAACTTAGTTACTTTGTAGTCCAGTTTGCACTGATGTGTTTAGCGAGACATGGTGCAAGAGTGTGTGACCTATGTTTGGTCGTCTCCTACCATTGGTTCCAGAGATCTGGAGGGCGTTACAAACTTCTGATACGCAGAGATGACACAGTCTCTTCTGCAAAGGAAAAAGAGAACGAGTTATGACAAATTATGAACATTTCATATTACAAATTACTCCTATTCATTCACACACATGTAGGCCTCTGTCGCTTTTTGAACTCTGAATGATGAGTTGTGAGTGAGTGACTTACTTGCTGGTGACTCCTCCCCCTAGAGGCAGTCCAGGTATGTCCTCAGAGACCAGAAACTTCATCACATACAGCAGGTCAGGGTCCTTGTCCTGCGACCTTAGCAAATTTACAATCTCTACACAGATAGAGAGAAAGGGAGTGAGTTATGTAATGATCGGTCACTGTCCTCAGAGGAGAGAATTAAGCTGCCATTGTCTTTTGTTTTTGTTATTGTTATCAAGTTTAATTTTGATGATGTCATATTAACATGAAAGCCTATTGTGAGATCAAGCCAAGATGGTTTACAGATCAAGTGAGATCAAGCCAAGATGGTTTACAGCTGCATAGTAAGCTTAATCGCAAATCAAAAGCCCATCGAAAGACCTACCTTCCACTTTGGCCTCGAGGAGTGTCTCTAGCTCGGCCTCTTGTTGTAGGGCCTCTTGTGACACCTGGGGTGCGCCAGGGAAGGTCACGATGATGATGCTCATGTTGTCCAAACTACCCTGTAGGGGGCGACAAAGAGGGAGTGCAGGAATGATGCCTTTGCTTGATAGAGGCACAATTCTATGAGCTCTTGTAACAGCAGCATCAGTCAATATTTTATATGAATAGGAACCATTGTTTGTTGGCGTATGATTCATTTCAATAATGTCCTTTGTTACCCCAAACATTGAGAAGCTAACTTTGAGAATGCTAACATAAAGCTGCCGTTATTGATATTGAAGTTTACTTGAGGAATAATACGATGATGAGGAATATTCTTTGCTTGCTTAATGATAACGTAAACAGCGAAGAAAACAAGTGTCATTATGACATCACAATGGAGAGCAGGACTATGAAGTCTCAGAGTGTCTTCTGGGAAGAACAGGGAGTGACTCACCTGGGAAGATTTTCACATGACACTACAGGCGGAAGGATATTGTGCTGTCATAATTGTGTACTGACAGAAAGCAGAAATGTGAATTTTGGAAACAGGTCACAATGGAACAATGGGATGTAGAATTAGGAATTAGTATACCAGAATGGACATGAATCTTCATATGAAGCTTCTCCTGTAAGTCACTGTGCATACTAAATGGCTAAAATGTAATGATGGTTCGAAAATTCAGCCATGATTTGCCAGTGCTGTGATAAGATAGTGTGTAAAACAATGAATGCGAATAATTTCTCTGCACTGTATTTGTGTTAGCTAGCTAGCAAGCCTGTTTTACAGGAGTGTTTCCATTCATTAATATGCCAAAATTCCATTCAAACAATGCAGTCAATCCACAGCCATACACTGGTTCAAATCAGTTGATGAGTAAATGCAAGAAGTACTGATATTGTATCATATAATAGCACTCATAGATTTCCCCAAAAACGAATTCTGGGACATTTGTCTTTTTACATATATTTTAGAGGCTATTAATAAACCTGTATTTATAAAACTGTATAAACTGTATTCATTGTTATATGACAATATTTTAGCTTCACTATAATTCTACGACACAATTTCTGATACATCACATGCCTTACTTTCATATTCCTGCATAAGTAAAAGCAGGAAATGCATCACCTTTGCCTCTACTGCCATTCATTCCAATTTGGTTGTGGATTTCTCCCAGACCAAGATGGCTGCTATTTTCACCCCATTCTGAAACTTTGAGGGATCATGACATAGGCCTTCTAGTAATTTAATAGGATCTCTATGGGGACTAATTGGTCATTGTGATCTCATGTCACATAGCTGAGAAGTTAGGTGCACTGTGTGCTACAACATAACCCATCTAGCTTAAGTACAGATTCAGATGAGGCAAGCCTGTTCTGTTGCCACTGGTAAAGTGACACTCTTCATGGCCAGGTTAATAGGACTAGCTATCAGCTGGTGTGACCTTGAGACCCTGACAGTCTAACACACACACTCACCCATAATCCTTCACTGTGTTGCCCTCACCTCTGTCCTTCTCTCCCGCTCTCTATAGCTCCCTTTCATAATCCTGCTATTTAGAGGACAGGTGCAGGTCGTGCCAGTGTTAAGACGTACCACTGTAATTCCTAACCAGCATAAGCGGACCTGAATAAGATAACTGCTTACATGATGCTTGGTACATTAGGTATGTAATTATGTAGGCCCTTCAACACACACACTGTCCAGTGCTGACTGCCATCATGTACTCCCCCTTCACAAAGGTGGTGACCCTTGTGGCCTAAATAATTCTGACCCTATTTCTAAACTTTCTTGCCTAGCTAACACATTAGAATCCTTGATTCATTCTGTTCTTTCTTGTCTTTGAAATATATTCTATTATGTACATTAGTTTTAGACCAGGTCATAGCATTATCTCCGCTGCATCTCAAGTTATAAATGATTTGGTTACCTGCATGGATAAAAGGCAACATTCTGCTGCCCTCTTCATTGACCTGTCAAAGGCTTTTGATACTGTTGATCACTCACTGCTAACTCTGAGGTTTTCCTCAATTGGCCTAGACCAGGCTGCACGTAACTGGTTAAAAAATTACTTGACCGATAGAACTCAATGTGTATCTACTGATGGTGTTAAATCAATTCTGCATACTACGAAAGGTGTCCCGCAGGGCTAGGTTCTGGGTCCTGTATTTTTTACTGTGTACGTTAACAATATCGACTTGTCTGTAACAAAAGTTTAACCCGCACTGTATGCCGATTTTACTGTTGTGTATGCTATTGCCCCCACGGTTGACCAGGCTCTATCTGAACTACAGTCTGCCTTCATTGTATCAACTTTATTGACCTAATAATGTGTATTCAATGCAGGTAAAACAAAGTATATATTGTTCTCTACACTCTTAGAAAAAAAGGTGCTATCTGTGTAAAGGGTTCTTTGGCCGTCCCCATAGGAGAACCCTTTGAAAACCCCTTTTTGGTTCCAGGTAGAACACTTTTAAGTTCCATGTAGAACCTTTTACACAGAGGGTTCTACATGAAACCCAAAAGAGTTCTACCTAGGGCTGTGGCGGTCACAAAATGTTGTCAAGCGGTGATTGCCAAGAAAATAACTGTCGGTGTCACGGTAATTGACCGTTAATGAACATAAACAGATATAGCATCTCCTGGCTTCCACAAGCCACTAATGCAGACCTTTGGAACATCTACATTTTAAAAAGTCTAATAAATCCATTTAACATAGCCTACGCCTTCACAATAAATCCATTATTTATTTTAGACAGGTCTAAAGAAACATGCTATTGTCACGTTCTGACCTTAGTTCCTTTTTATGTCTTTATTTTAGTTTGGTCAGGGCGTGAGCTGGGGTGGGCATTCTATGTTTTTCTATGTTTTGTTCTGTGTTTTATTTCTGTGTTTGGCCTAGTATGGTTCTCAATCAGAGGCAGCTGATGATCGTTGTCTCTGATTGAGAATCATACTTAGGTAGCCTGTTTTCCCACTAGGGGTTGTGGGTAGTTGTTTTCCGTTTCAGTGTTTGCACCATTCGGGACTGTTTCGGTTTTCATTTTGATTCTCTTGTTCATTTTGTATTTTGTATTCATTCTAATTAAAATATATTATGGATACGTACCACGCTGCACATTGGTCCGATATTTCCTACTCCTCCTCAGACGAAGAGGACGAAAGCCGTTACAGCTATGAAGAAAATGTAGTCTATTTAAGAATAACAGAATAGCATACTCTGAATTGTCCTTGTGTTAGGTCCTGATCTGGCTATGCCAAACAGCTGTGGGCTACACTAGTTCATTTAGCAGACAAGATTTGCTTAGAATTCCGTGGCATTATTTTATATTATTTTATAGTATGAAGAATACAATTGAGCAAAGCTGCATTCAATAGATAGTATATTTTCTCCAAACAATTTGAGGGAATGTGCATATGCAGCTATTCTGCGGTTAACCTAATAAATAGGTACTCCTACACTACCGGTCAAAAGTTTTAGAACACCTACTCATTCAAGGGTTTTTCTTTTTTGTATTATTTTCTACATTGTTGAATAATAGTGAAGATATCAATACGATGAAATAAAACATATGGAATCATGTAGTAACCAAAAAAGTGTTAAACAAATCAAAATATATTTTATATTTGAGATTCTTCAAATAGCCACCCTTTGCCTTGATGATAGCTTTGCACACTCTAAGTAAATTTCACACATGGCAGTAGGCTATAAGCACAAATGTTCCATTAGCGGGACAACACCATTATCAAAAGTGACCGCAAATGTGATTATGCATGTAATGCTTTTATTGTAAAGGTGTATTTTTATGGTGAAAATGATCTTCCCCAAACTTGAAACGCACGCGCTGCTTATGCATGCCAGTTAGGCTCTTTACCCCTCGTAAAGCGTATTAATGTGCTTCATTTTAAGAAGTTATTTGGCCACTAGTTGTGATACAAACCTTATCAAAAACATATAGGCATTTGGGCTAGGCTACATGAGGTGTGTGACTATGATTTGAAAAAGTCGCAAACAAAGGCAATGTTTCTTGCCTTACGCTGGGTGAAAATATATCATTCAGAAGTGATAGGCTAATATTGTTACCCATCAGACTATTCTTGATTTAATTTTCTTTACATATACTAAATAATATGTGTGACATTTTTGATTTAGAATGGACCATTATCATGCACCTGTCTTGAAACAGGGGCAGGGGAAAAAATACATGTCATCTATGCACTAAAATAGCAAATGGAGGGTGCTTTCCCCTTGGTTCATTTTCATGCCAGCCAAGTAGGCTATACTTCTGTTGTAAAGATAAGCAATGTGCTCAATATTGGGGAAGTTGAGAAGTACATATAGTAAGCCTAGCCTATAGAAATCTGATGGAATCCTCCTCTTTTTAATAGAGTCAATCACTCTGTTTTCTCGTGCAATTGCATAGCCTATAGAAATGTTGCTCAACATGAGCTCATGGGCTCTCATGAAGTGTTTGATTAGATTTTCGATTTTCAATTTGCATTGATGTCAGAGTGATTAACGGGAACAAGAAAGTGCTGAATACCAGGCAGTTAGCACGTTTGGTAGGCTACTAATGACCATCAGCAGCATCAGAGCTTGGAGAAGCCTAATTACCATGACTAAACGCTCATGTTGAATTTGACTGCCTTCATGACTCGTGACCTTCGGTGTGTTGGTAATACGGTCACCGCAGCAGCCTTAGTTCTTCCAGGAGCCAAAAAAGGTTCTACCTGGAACCAGAAAGGTTTATCCTATGGGGACACCCAAAGAACCCTTTTGCAATCCTTTTTTTCTAAGAGTATAGAACGCATAAAATAAGTCTGATGATTTTAGAATATGTACTTTTAATTGTGTCCATCTTGGTCATGACCCTGTTTATAAATATCTGGGCATCTGGATAGATGAAAGGCTGTCATTTAAAAATAATATTGATGAGTTAGTAGGGATCAAATCCCTTTAGCGGTGAAATTGCAGAGCGCCAAATTCAAACTACAGAAATAAAAAGATTGAACATTCATATAAGTACAAGGGTAGTACATCAAAATAAAGCTTAACTTCTTGTTAATCCAGCCGCGGTGTCAGATATCAAAAAGGCTTTACGGCGAAAGCTCACCATGCGATTATCTGAGGACAGCGCCCCGCATACAAAAACATGAAGCCCATATTTTAACCAGGCAGTTGCGACACGAAAGTTAGAAATAGCGATATAATATATGCCTTACCTTTGAAGATCTTCTTCTGTTGGCACTCCAAAAGGTCCCAGCTACATTACAAATGGTCCTTTTGTTTGATAAAGTCCTTTTTTATATCCATAAAAACTCAGTTTAGCTGGTGTGCTTCAGTCAATAATCCACCTCCATCAAAATGCATACAAAATTAATCCCAAACGTTACTAATAAACTTTTCCAAACAAGTCAAACAACGTTTATAATCAAACCTTAGGTGCCCTAATACGTAAATAAAGGATCAAATGTAAGACGGAGAATCGTTATTGTCTTTACCGTAGATAAACAAGAAGAACGTGCTCTCGTCCATGCGCATGGAAAACACTACAGCCAAAATGGGAGTCACCTAGAAAAACTACAATTTCTGGCAATTTTTTTGAAAAAACAGCATGAAACTCTTTCTAAAGACTGTTGACATCTAGTGGAAGCCCTAGGAACTGCAATTTGGGAGGATTTCGCCTTGTAATAAAAGTGACAGCCATTGAAATCAATGGTAGACTGAATTTTTTTTTTTGGGGATGCTTTGTCCTCGTGGTTTCACCTGCCATATCAGTTCTGTCATACTCACAGACATTATTTTAACAGTTTTAGAAACTCTAGAGTGTTTTCTATCCAAATCTACCAATTATATGCATATCCTAGCTTCTGGGTCTGAGTGACAGGCAGTTTACATCAAAATACTGCCCCCTAGCCCAAAGAGGTTTTAAGAAGCTGAGAATAAAAATTGGCCTCTTCTCTCTCGCTAAATAGTAGAAAGTAGATTATTCAGTCGACATTCCTATCATCTATGAATGCAGCTGCCACTTTATTAGAGCTGTTAGATGCAGTTAACCATAGTGCACTGTGCTTTATTACGAGTGACAATTTTAGTACTCATCACTGCATTTTCTACCAGAATGTTGGTTGGACCTCTTTGATGTCACGTAGGTTGATACATTGCTATGTTTTCATTTATAAAGCCTTTTTACAAAAATTCCCACTAACATCTTTACTAAACTTTAGACATACGAGTTACCACATCTGGTCTCAGGGATGGCTAACTCAGGAAATTCCTTTGGTCTATACTGAGTTAGGTAAATCACCTTGTTTGTGGAAGCACCTTGTTTGTGGAAGAATCTTCTAAATTTCCTTAAATTCGATTTTTGGGTGCCTCTAAGGAAATTCATAAAGCTGATGTAGGATCTTATTACTGATGAATGTGTTTGTTTTTTATGACCGTGTTTCTCTTTCTTCATGCATTTTAGCATGTATATTTTGATGCGTGTATTTTCTGTAATGTGTGTAATTCAGGTCTCATCTGTAAAATAGACCTTGGTCTCAGTATGACACCCTGATAAAAAACAAAAAAAACATTTAGCCTGTATTTAGAAAATGGCCATTGGCTATGGAGCAGACTCCTTGCAGTGCAGTGTAAGTCACCTGGCTGTAACGACCTGGCTGTGTCCTGCTGTTAAATCCTCTGACTGATCTGAACATTGAGTATTAGTCTCCAAGACAACAGGAGGGGAGAGGACAGCCAAGACCTTGGGATGATATCATTGCCCGAAGATACTGCCAAAGTCATCTAAACCCTCTCAGCCCCGGCACCTTCTGACTTTCCATACACTGTCCAGTTATCATTGCAATTTACTCACTTTGGCAATTAGTGAGTGTGATTGTACCCCTTTTCAAGTTTATACTCTGGTCCTGCATATGTATCCATATAGAGGAGGCTCTATATGTATCCATATAGAGGTTTAGGATCATTGTGATTCTGCACGTAGTGTGATCTGATCATTTACACACTGACCTTATAGAGGCAGAGGTCAATGACCTGGTTGCAGATCTCCCTCAGGTCATTGCACACCTGCAAGCGGCTGCGGACGAACGCGCACAGATCCTCGTTGCCGATGGCATCCCACACGCCGTCACAAGCCACTATGAGGAACTCGTCTTGCGGGGACCTCTCCAGCTCATACACCTCTGGCTCTGGGGAAACCAGCTGCTCAGTCTGGGACCTCCACCCCACCTCCTTAAAGTCAAAGTCTCCCAGGGACCTGGACATGGCCAGGGAGCCGTTCACCCTATGCTGGGTCACCGAGCCGCCTGCGTTCTGTATTCGCTCCTTCTCCCTGGGGTTGACGGGCTTGTGGTCCTCCGTGTAGAAGATGACGTGGCCGTCACGGCAGAGGAGCGTCCGCGAGTCGCCACAGTTGACGAAGTAGACGTACTGCGGCGAGAGCATGACGGCGGCCGCCGTGGAGCCGCTGCGCTCCCAGCATTCCTCGCGCGTCAGCGTGTGCATGTGGCTGTCAATGGCCAGGAAGCCCTCGACGATCCCCTCCTTCACGTCCTCAGGGTCCTCCTCTGCCTTTACGCGCCCTGGAGGCAGGAGAGATCAATACGGGTTAACGACCTGGTCTATAGGTGACAAATACACATCATTTGGTTCTAATTCATATCAGGTCGCTATGCCTAAAATCGACACACCGAAGTTAACTACAGTGGGGCCAACTACAGGGTAACTACACATAGTTACAATACAATTATTTGACCCCCAGCCTTGCTAGCTTGGTTCCAAGGGACAAATTCCCACTGTTGGTGCCCTGACAGTGCCCAAATCTCAGAGCTCAGGTCACGTTGTTGTAGTCCTCTGAGGTCACTGTCTGTCTGTCTTGCTTGTGGTATTAATTGATTAACTCAAGCATTGTAGGTTAGGATTAAAGTTTGTCTTGAGTTAAATAGCAGACACTGTAGGCACAAGTGTCAGATTTAGTATCTCATACTTCGGGCCAAGAACAAGGATCGAGAGGTTTTCAACAACAACAGCTGTCAGCCATGTTGTGCTACCATGTTAATGTTTAGGAATGATACATAAAACCAAGAGTGATATTGTCTTTGGTGTTCAAGTTACAACTTTAGATCAAGAACACCATACACAAAGCCTACTGCACAGGTTGTCATTGCTCCAATGGAAGACACCCATGCCTAAGACAAAGAAGTAGTTCATTGATCTATCAAACAATATCTGTCTGTAGCTATGTCTGTGGAACACACACCGGAAACAGGTGTTGTAAAATGCTTCCCTACTTGCCCACATATTCCTTCCAAGTGAAAATAAACTAGACTGCCTACAATGATTATAAATCAGTTGGTCAAAGTGCGCGGCCCAATTTGGTACCTGTAGCGAGGATGTGTTGCAGCAGGTTGCGGGAGCAGTACTGTGCCACCGTGTTGCCAGCGTGTCCATCAAACACTGCATAGTAGCCCCACTCCGCCAGCTCCCCTCCTATCTCCGGCATGCAGGCGTGGGCGTCCTCCATCTGCGCCCTCCAGCCCTGCATGCTGGCCGTTGCATAGCTCAACCCCCACTGAGACCCCCCCTCGGTTGCGTGTTTCTCTAGGATGGGCCGGTCCAGGTAGACGCTTGGCCCGTTATCCTCATCACTGAAGTCCTCTTCGCTGCCCTCCTGGCCATCTCTCTGCCCTCCCTTAAAGAAGAAGGTGACCATCTTCTCTGTCTCCTTGGCTAGCTGGCGGAGGAACGAGGGCACCTCCACGGTGCTGGCCCGCCTGGCCGTCCTCATGGCTCCTCGGAGGCGCCGCTCGAGTCTCTTTCCTGACCTGCCGCTGGTCTTCCTCTTCCCCTCTCTCCTCCTTCTCCCAGTCTGTCTCCCACGCAGCAGGTCTAGGGGAGTGAGTTTAGCTGGACACGCTGAGTAGGTGGAAAATGTGTCGACTCTGGTCTGTAGAGTAGTGTTTAGGTGGGCTTCAGAGGTTAGGTGGGCTTCACTAGATACGGGCAGAAATCGCTGTGGCCATCCTTGTCTTTGTAAACCTGGCTTGTTGGCGTGGTTTCTGGATTCCTAGCATTTGTCTCAATGTCTTCATGTGCAGTGTATGTGGCTGTATGGTGCCCTCTCTATCTCCTTCTCTGTCTTTCTCCCCCTCTTTCTCTCCTGTCCCTGGGCAGTGTTTGCATTGTGATGCTATTGGCCTGCATCTATTTCTGTTGCATTATCCCTCAGCATGATCACTCCTCCCCTGTCTCTCTCTCTCTCCCCCTCTCTCTCTCTCTCTCTCTCTCTCTTATTAATGCATCTAGTTAATCTCCAACCTGCGAGGGATCTTAGATTAGTACTGTATGAACGAATGTACAATATGGATGATGAGCCTGTCAGCGTTTCATAGCAGCACGGTGGACAGAGAGCTGATCAAGCAATCTATAGAGCCTGTTATAGGTTGAGTTATGGGTTTAGGTTGGGGATGGGACCCGCTGGCGGTCAGATTAGGAAGTGAATCAGTTAGTAACCTACACATACACTCCCCTCTGTATTATTTGGACAGTGAAGCTAAAAAGTGTTGTCGTGACTGAATCAAAATTAGTTAGGTAACATAGATAGATAGATAAGATGTTATTTTCATCATATGCTTGTGAGATACGTGTCATTAGAATGGTTCCCTTTGGACTATAGGGTTGGCAGTTGCAGTTGTCACTTCTCAGCTAGGGCTTAGTCACTTGGGGCCCAGAGAGGGGAGAGGTCAGGCTTGTCTTCATATGTCAATGTATCTGTTAAACCATGTGATGCTATGAAGAATATCAGAAGGGGAGGAGGAGGCATGGAAATGTGTCTGTAACTATTGTATGTCCCCTCTGAGGTTGCCCTTATCTTGAACTAGTATATGACCTAAGAGGCTCACTGTCTTTTCTGAGCTTATCCAGGAGGGGGTGTATTTGAGATGGGCGTATCTAGAATTGACAATTGATATATGCCATTGGATGAGGTAATGTTTTGGTACCAAGAACGAGATTGAAACCTTGTTTTAGGAGACCAAACTGAACGATAATTTATAGCTAATTCTATCTAGATATGGGATACTCCACTTGCAAGTAAAAGGTTCTTTGTAATGTTCCTAAGATCTGTTATTCGTCATGTAAGTTAGGAGGGGGTATATCTTGGCTATAAATGATACTAAGAATTGTTTTGTAGACACTCTCAGAGAATTAATTTATAGACACTGAATTGATCTGAGAGTCAAAAAGGGCTATGGTGAAGCTCATATATAATTAAAGATGGACTTTATAATATAACTCTGACTTGTGTGTGGTTGGCTCTCATTATTGAGTAATACAGGAAATTACCACGACAGTGTACATTTGAACATGAGATCAAATGTTTCAGTACAGTATGGAATATACAGTACAGTACAGTACAGTACAGTACAGTACAGAATTCCACCTTTAATTTGAGGGTATTTTCATAAATACACTTTATGTATGTCTACTCTTGCTCTGGCACTAGATGTTGCAGGTTGACTAACCACCGGTCCTGGCAACCAATCATTACGTGCACCTGGCAACCCTCATTACTGTCACATCCTGATCTGTTTCCCTTGTCCTTGTGATTGTGTCGCCCATCTTCCCCATTATCCCCTGTGTATTTATACCTGTGTTCTCTGTCTGTCTGTTGCAAGTTCATCTTGTTTGTTCGGGTCAACCAGGTTTTTGTTTCTCAGCTCCTGCTTTTTCTAGTCTCTCTTTTCTTGCCCTCCCGGTTTTGACCCTTGCCTGTCCTGACTCTCTGCCTGTCCTTGAGCTTGCCTGCCGACCTGTAACTCTGCCCCCTTCTGGATTACCGACCTCTGCCTGCCTTGACCTGTCTACTACTTGCCTCTGTTGGAACATTAAAGCATTATTTATTCAATGTTGTCTGGGTCTTCCCTTCATACCTGATAATTACACACACCTGCGTACCATCATGAGGCACACCTGGACTTCATCACTATCCTGATTACTCCCCCTTTATCTAGCACTCCCTAGCATCACTCTTCAGGCATTATTAGTTCTGTGTTAATGTCCAGATGTTGCTCTTGTTTTGTATCGCACTGTTTTTATTATTAAACTCACCACCCCCTTCTTGACTCCCAGTGTCATCTTTACAGAATACTGCCTCAATGTGGAAGCAGCAGACGAGAAAGACATCTTCCAGACGATCAACGAACCGAGACACCTACTCAGCCAACACCACGATCAGCTGGCGCAACTGGGTGTGACTATGGATGAGGTCCTCCGTGTCCTCCACCGCCTCGACACTACACGAGAGGATTCACCTTCAAATAGCGGAGGACCTTTTACCACGAGTTGTCCCAGTCCTGTGAATGCCCTCCAACCCACCACTCCGTCCTCCCGTATCGTTGGTCCCGTATTTTGGGATGTAGATGTGGATATCTGCCAGGCTCTGGAGAGGGAACCCGCGCCTGCTACCTACCCTGCTGAGTGCCCCCAATTCATGTCACAGGTATGAAAAGCTTTCATGGAGAAGCTGGGGGTCACGGTCAGCTTCACTTCCGGATACCGGCCTCAGTCTAACGGGCAGGTGGAGAGGATGAACTAGGAGCTGGGGAGGTTCCTAAGGAGTCACTGTCAGGACCGGCAGGGGGATTGGCCAGATTCCTTCCATGGGTGGAGTTCACCCAGAATTTATTTTGTCACTCTTCCACCGGGCTGACTCCCTTCCAATGTGTTCTAAGTTATCAATCAGCCCTGGCTCTGTAGACCCCGAGCCAGACCGAAGCTGTGGTGGATGATTGGTTCAGGTGTGCAGAAGAGGTTTGGAACTATGCCCACGTGAGGATCCAGTGTGCCATCCGCCGCCAGAAGAAGCAGGCGGATTGCCATTGGTCCTGGAAACCCAACATTACGCACACCTGGTATCCCTCATTACGTACACTTGCATACCATCATGAGGGATACCTGGACTTCATCACTATCCTGATTACTCCCCCTTTATCTAGCACTCCCTAGCCTCACTCCTCGTGCAGTATTAGTTCTGTGTTCATGTCCAGGTGTTTCTCTTGTTTAGTATAGCGCTGTGTTCTTTATTATTAAACTCGCCTCCTGACTCCCAGCGTCATCTTTACAATGTATCTAGTCCCGTTATTTGAATACGTTTTTATACACTGCTCAAAAAAATAAAGGGAACACTTAAACAACACAATGTAACTCCAAGTCAATCACACTTCTGTGAAATCAAACTGTCCACTTAGGAAGCAACACTGATTGACAATAAATTTCACATGGTGTTGTGCAAATGGAATAGACAAAAGGTGGAAATTATAGACAATTAGCAAGACACCCCCAAAAAAGGAGTGATTCTGCAGGTGGTGACCACAGACCATTTCTCAGTTCCTATGCTTCCTGGCTGATGTTTTGGTCACTTTTGAATGCTGGCGGTGCTCTCACTCTAGTGGTAGCATGAGACGGAGTCTACAACCCACACAAGTGGCTCAGGTAGTGCAGTTCATCCAGGATGTCACATCAATGCGAGCTGTGGCAAAACGGTTTGCTGTGTCTGTCAAATTTGTGCCCTGCTGGAGGTCATTTTGCAGGGCTCTGGCAGTGCACCTCCTTGCACAAAGGCGGAGGTAGCGGTCCTGCTGCTGGGTTGTTGCCCTCCTACGGCCTCCTCCACGTCTCCTGATGTACTGGCCTGTCTCCTGGTAGCGCCTCCATGCTCTGGACACTACGCTGACAGACACAGCAAACCTTTTTGCCACAGCTCGCATTGATGTGCCATCCTGGATGAACTGCACTACCTGAGCCACTTGTTTGGGTTGTAGACTCCGTCTCATGCTACCACTAGAGTGAGAGCACCGCCAGCATTCAAAAGTGACCAAAACATCAGCCAGGAAGCATAGGAACCGAGAAGTGGTCTGTGGTCACCACCTGCAGAATCACTCCTTTTTTGGGGGTGTCTTGCTAATTGCCTATAATTTCCACCTTTTGTCTATTCCATTTGCACAACACCATGTGAAATTTATTGTCAATCAGTGTTGCTTCCTAAGTGGACAGTTTGATTTCACAGAAGTGGGATTGACTTGGAGTTACATTGTGTTGTTTAAGTGTTCCCTTTATTTTTTTGAGCAGTGTATTTTATAAAGTATTTGGACAAATTCACTTATGTATTAAAGTAGTCAAAGCTTTAGTATTTGGTCCCATATTCACAGCACACAATGACCACGTCAAACTTGTGACTACGAAATTGTTGGATGCATTTGGAGTTTGTTTTGGTTGTCAAGATCAGTGTGTCTGTGTGTGTCAGTATCGCACCAGCAGTGCTTTTGTAATCCTGCTCCACTAGATGAGTGATCCCCCAGCTTTTAACAGGATACACATGTAAGTAAGGCGAGTGGCGAAAGCTACAGTAGCCTCTTATTGTAATCCCAATGTGTCCATTGCAACTTCCCTTTATGAGCAGTTCTTGGAAATCAGTTGAATATTTAGCAATGGAACTGAGAAAATTGTGAGAATTGTTTTGGCCAAATGTGTGAGTAAATTTATCCATGAAACATGAGGAATCCCATGCATTCTGTTCTTAATATCCCATTACATGAGCATGCCATAATTGCAGTAGTTGGCCAGATGTCATTTTACATTGCTGAATGTATTTCCGAAAACCACTTTGAACCTCTTTCCGAAAACCTCTCTTCAATATTTCATATAATTCCCCCTTATATATTGTCGAAGTCTGAACTGTGAGTCAGTGCAGTCAGTGATGTACATGAGCAGGATGATTTAGCTGACACATTATGTGACCACTCAGAGGAAGACCCAGAAACTCAGAGGAAGGCCCAGAAACTCAGAGGAAAGCCCAGAAACTTGTCAAGGATTCCAGTCACCCAAGTCATAGACTGTTCTCTCTGCTACTGCACAGTAAGTGGTACCGGAGCGTAAAGTCTAGGTCCAGAAGGCCCCTTAACAGCTTCTACCCCGAAGCCATAATACAGTCTATAACCCCCCCCCCCCCCCCCCCCCCCCCGTTGTTTTTACACTGCTGCTACTCGCTGTTTATTATCCATGCATGGTCACTTTACCCTTTACTACATGTACAAATTACCTCGACTAACCTGTACCCCCGCACATTGACTCGGTACCCGTACCCCCTGTATATAGCCTCGTTATTGCTATTTGATTTTAATATATATATTTACTTTAGTTTATTTATGCCTAGTTAATTAAAGGTTAATAAAATACATTTGGTAAATATTTTCTTAACTGTGCATTGTTGGGCTTGTAAGTAAGCATTTCACGGTCAGGTTATATTCGGCGCATGTGACAAATAAAATGGGATGTCATTTGATTGGCAGCAGTAGCTTCAGACAGCACACCAGAGCTACAACGGGCTGGACTCCAGTCTGTGCTGCTGCTGCTGTCACGACTTCAACCGAGGCAGGCTCTCCTTCCCGTTCGGGTGGCGTTCGGCGGTCGTCGTCACCGGCCTATTAGCTGCCACTGATCCTTTTCTCCCCCTCCCTATGTGTTTATTTGTATCACCTGGTTTGGGGTAATTGGTAATTAGTGTGGCTTTATTAGCCAGCCAGATTGTATGCTTCTTTGTGCGGGATTGTTCGTCTGTTGCTGTGGATTTCGGGAGTGGGTTTTGTATTGTGTACTGGGTTTGTCTCCCGTGTTAGAGGACAGGTGTTTATGACACCCAGTAAGTCCGTGTTGGACATTTTGGTTTGCCGGTTAGGCATTAAATATCACCGCATTGAAGCTCTGCTGTTCCTGCGTCTGATTTCACACCCCACCGACACCCAGGTCGTTACAGCTGCTGCTTACCGCCGCAAGACAATCTACAAACGCACCCTTCTGCTGTGTCTAGCAGTCTCACACGTGGGTTATACGAAACACCTAGTATGTCTGTCTGTGTGTGGGAGGGTGCAAAGGACATGCATTTTTAATGAGCTCGATGTTTCCCTTTGTTATGTGCATGCAACAAGGCAAAGCCCCCGTAAGATGCTTATGTGAAATTACAAAAGCAGAGATATACTCCGCTCGGCTGGATGCACACACTAATGATTAAACTTGAATGGAAAGATGGAAACACGCACACTCTTTCTCTAGCTCTGCCCTGCCTGTGCTGCTCCCCTGCTGTCATGGTGACGTGAGAGCAAGAGAGAGAGGGAGGGGGAAAAGAGAGAGCAGGAGAGGGAGGTAGGGAGGGGCCCGTGAGCGAGAGAAGGAAGCGGACGGTGCATAGTGGGAGAGCCAGAGACAACAGCAGTGCTGCATCGGTGGAACAAGAAAGAGAGGGAGGGAGGTGGAAGAGGGATAAAGCACGAGAGAGAGAGAGAGAGAGAGAGAGAGATCCAGAGGAAGAGAGGGGGGCTTCCAGACTGGATGGGCCCAGCGGTGCCTTGATGGAGCATGGGCCAGGTTCTAGGATTCTCCCGCTGCAGTGAGTGTGTCGGCGTCTGTCTGTCTGTCTGTCTTTCGCATCCCAATCTAGCTGTATAGCATCTGTACTAGCCATATGCATGGCCGTCGCTCTCCCCTCTCACCCTCTTTCTCTCCCTCCCTCTCTTTCTCTCGCTCCCTCCCTTGATAAACACATGGTTGAACGGATGGATGGATGGATGCAGTGCAGTGGCAGACGCACCTCTTTCTTTTCTTTTGTAGAGACCATTGCAGTTGTGTATGTGTGTTCTCAGGATGTGTAGGCTATGTGTGTGTGTTCTCACTGGCTGAGCACTGGTTATGTGTGTGTGTGTTTGTGTCTGGTATTATGTGTGTTTGTGTGTGTGTTTGAGATAGATGAGGATGAAGAAAGCTGTGTGTTGTTTTGCTGTCGCTGTGTTTGTTGCTGTGTTCTCTCACTTCCCTTCTGACACCGCAACCCTCCTGGTAGTCTCCATCCACATCGGCAGTCTTAGTTTAGTGTGCTTGTGTGTGTGTGTGTGTGTGTGTGTGTGTGTGTGTGTGTGTGTGTGTGTGTGTGTGTGTGTGTGTGTGTGTGTGTGTGTGTGTGTGTGTGTGTGTGTGTGTGTGTGTGTGTGTGTGTGTGTGTGTGTGTGTGTGTGCGGGGGTCTTCATTTTAGCCAGGGCTGCCTGATCTATTGGGTGATCTGAGGCAGGAGGCTTGCTAATGTAGTGAAGGCCTCTCCTCTGCCTGCTCTGATCTGTGCTGTAGGAGGGGGAAAATACTGTAGTTAGCTGTTAGCATTATATATGCAAAAACTAATGACATTTCTTTTAAATACTGGGTCTTAGAAAAAGGCTACTCAAATGCCTGGATTCGAGCCATGGATTTTCCTAAAAAATACAAATGCAAACCTTTCATTTGCTCTCTCAATCTCATCTCAATGTATTGAGACACTACAGAAATACGTTTACATTGTTGAAAGCAGGTAATCTGAGAATAGGCTACGTGTGGTATAATGCTTTTCTGCGCAATGTACTGCTTTTGAATGTGATACATCGCTTTAGTAGGTGATATTGAGAGGAACACTGTTCTCTTGATAGTGTCTTCTCTCTAGGCTTATATGCAAATAGGCCTTGGCTAAAAGTTTCAGACATGGAAACAGAACGGAAGAGAGGAGTTGTAGACATAGACGGTATAGAACAGTCTCCAGTTTCACATAGAATGGCCAAGCGGCCATCCTTAATCAGTTGTTAATGAGTAGTTATTTTAGATACAAATTGTCTGTTTGATACTGTACGTGTAACGGCAGCCTTCCCTCTCTTCACTAGAAGAGGAGGTGAAACGGGGATCGGACCAACACGCAGCGTAGCCAGTGCTCAACATGTTTAATTAAACAAAAAACAGTGAACACTTACAACAAACAAAATAACAAAATGTGGCAAACCGAAACAGTCCTATCTGGTGCAGAACACAAACACAGAGACAGGAAACAACCACCCACAATCCCCAACACAAAACAAGCCACCTATATATGATTCTCAATCAGGGACAACGATTGACAGCTGCCTCTGATTGAGAACCATATTAGGCTGGACACAGAAACAGACGAACTAGACACACAACATAGAATTCCCACCCAGCTCACGTCCTGACCAACACTAAACAAGCAAAACACATAAGAACTCTGGTCAGGACGTTACAGTACGTTTCATGACTGTGGTTATGATAGTTCCCCAGCCAATGGTAATAAACATGTCTCTGATGAATCTTGTTCTTTTTCTTCCAGAGGAATATGGTTCTGTCTCCTCCACACCTGATTCAACATCTCCCTGCACTGAAGGTAACATCGCACAAGGCATACATACCGTACACATTTAGAAATGGACTGTGTGAATGATGGAACTTCATGTGTGAGAATCATAATATGGGGGGGGGGGGGGGGGGGGGGGGGGGGGGGGGGGGGGGGGGGGGGGGGGGGGGGGGGGATGCATACTATGACATGTCCACAAAGTCTACAGGTGTAACCTGAGATTGATTGTGTCGATTTGTTCGTTTGAATCTGGAAACATTACTCCCAATCAAAGGTGTTTTGCATCTTTTGGATGTTGCCCTTTCATTCAGACAAAGCATGTTGCGCTTCACCGGGCTGTCCCAACTCAGCGCTCAAAAACATCAGAGGACATGTAGATGAGTAAGCAACGTCAAACGGCTCCTCCGTAGACATTATAGTCACAGAACATGTGATATGGTTTTGGAATAATATTGTGCGCTTGTATAGCTTTACCTCCTAGGACAAAAGTTTTCAATGTAATGGTTGAAGTTTATAGCTAAGTTTGTAGCTTTTTTGTAATAAAAGTGTATACAATTTCAATGTTTAACATTGATACAGGACAGAATAACAAATATAAAAATACTTAAAGCAATATAGGTTTTGCTTTAAGGCTTTTCCTGTGCCTGTTCTCTCCAGGTGGGAATGAGGAGTCTGAGCTGTACGACCTGCAGACGGCCAGGGAGTGGTCTGACGAAGAAGATGGGGGTCCGGAGGATGATGATGGTGGAGCTTCATCCCCCTCCATTTGGGGGACCCCGAGACAGAACTCCTTCGAGGCCACCTTCTCCTACATCGCCATCGCCGAGGCAGAGGCAGGCGGATCCTCACGACATCATCGTGACTCATCGTCAGGGAGCCGGCGGAGGAGCGGGGCCAGGGGAGGCCGCACCTCCCTGAGCCGCACGGATACCGTGGAAATGCTCCTCCCCCTGGACTCCCCCGACGTGGAGTGGGACCCCCACGCCTTCCTCGCCCGAGAGGAGGAGGAGGAGGAGGAGGAGGAGGAGGAGGAGGAGAGGGAACAGGAGGAAAGGGAAATGGAGGTCCACAGACAGACTGAGACGGTCTATGCATCTCTCCTAGATACTGAGATTGAACCTCAGGAGAGGGACACAGAGACCCAGAGAGGGGAGACAGAGCCCCTGGAGCCCCGGCACTACAGTCCCTCAGACAGCCACCAGGGTGAGCCCACTATGGGGCAGTGGGGATGGGGTGGGGATATCTAGATGGAGGGTAGATGGGATCAGGTTAGATATATATACCTGCATGGCGCTACATGGAGCTACAGATAAAAGCAGAAGCTACTGCATCTTTTCAGGCTTTCTAGCCATTGTAACATGGCTTACACACAACACAACCGAGTTGAGCTAATACTGTGTGTGTGTGTGTGTGTGTGTGTGTGTGTGTGTGTGTGTGTGTGTGTGTGTGTGTGTGTGTGTGTGTGTGTGTGTGTGTGTGTGTGTGTGTGTGTGTGTGTGTGTGTGTGTGTGTGTGTGTGTGTGTGTGTGTGTGTGTGTGTGTGTGTGACACACCATGACCACAGACGAAGTCAGATACCACTGTGCTTTAGACTCCCTGGACAGCATGCTCTCTCCTGTTCTGTAGGGTCAGAATGAGCGCGTTTGGTTATACGATTTCTAAATCACTCTTCATTGTAAAGTAGGTGAGGCTAAATAATGACATCGTTAGATAAATTACACTTCTAGTTAATCTAATGCAACTTGGTTGCAGACTAACTTGATGCTGGGTGATGACATCATCACAATGACCTTGTGTTCTGTTTCTCAGCGGCATCCCCGCCCCCTGAGCCTGAGTCCCTCGTAACCATGGAAACCACCGTCACACTGCTCACAGCTGTGCGACCAAGAGGCGGCCTCACCGATGACGTGCCATCCGCTTCCTCCACCTCCATTGGTCGAAACACTCAGGAAGAGCTGGTCAGCGAACAGTGGTTTTCAGCGTTCAACCTATCAGGCCCCGCGATATGCATCCACGTAGCAGGTAACGTTTGTAGCACATCTTGTCTATTTTTATGTGATTTTCCTATCTTGGATCAACCTTTTACATTTTGAACATCTACCATCCCCTGCCTTTGCCCAAATCAATCTATTTGACTTCTACTACATTATCTTACGTTACATAGCAAGTCTGCACTGATAGTTCATGGCAACGCGGTTGTGTTAGAATGACGCCATCTGTCGGAAGACAATGACCCCTACCCTGATACCTCACTCCCAACCCCTTCCTCGATACGTTGCTGAGAGCACAAAGCCTTCCTCAATTAATCCTTTTCAAACCATACTGAAAAAAATAAAAACCTCTCACTGCTTGAGTAACACGGACCCTGGAATGTATTCCACTGTGAGCCCTGAGTGTTCCATTGTGTCTCCATGGCAACATTCCCTTGGGATTCCGAGGGCTAATGGGCTAATTGCGAGAAAAGAAATCTGTCTGTTTTCCTGGTCTGTCTGTACGTATGTCTGCTCGGACATACACGCTGACACCCCAATCTTTCCACATCCCTTGGATCACTGTACACATGATAAAGAGAATGTTAGGACAGGGCAGTGAAGGAGAGAGAGAGGAAATGTCTTTATTCTGTTGGAACTTTCATGGGTAATGTTACCTGGTAATTTTTTATTGTTTATTTCAATTTTGTTGTAAACAAAGAAACATGNCCTCTGGCATATCTTCCAATCTTATTATAGTGGGTGGACTGGGGGGTGGCTGGCCCAGGGGCTGGGTGGACTGGGGGCTGGGTGCACTGTACTGTCCACTCCCCCTCACACTGACCCTGGGTGATTAATGGCTGGTCAAGCTGTTGACAGGCTTTAAGGGTTTCTAGATATCATGTAAAGCAAACCATCTGGTTTCTGTATCAGAATGCGGCTGAATGCGTCAGAACATGTTTAACTCCCCATGTTAATTGTGAGGTTGGACTAGCCGGTTACAGGTTAACCTCACTAGGGTAGGGGGCAGCATTCAGAATTTTGGATGAAAAGCGTGCCCAAAGTAAACTGCCTGCTACTCAGGTCCAGAAGCTAGGATATGCATATAATTGGTAGATTTGGATAGAAAACACTCCAAAGTTTTCAAAACTGTTAAGTACAACAGAACTGTGAGTATAACAGAACTGATATGGCAGGCGAAAACCTGAGGAAAATCCATCCAGGTAGTGCTATTATTTTGAAATGCCTGTTTTTCCATTGAAAGCCTATCCACCATACAAAGAGATAATGACCTAGTTCACGATCCCTATGGCTTCCACTACATGTGGCCAGTGTTTCAGGCTTTTACTCTGAAAAATGAGGGAGTAACACCACTTTCAGTGAGAGGACAGTGGAAATTTCCAGACGTGAGTCCTGCGCATGACCAGGAGCGTGCCTTTCTTGTTTTTCCTTTTCTATTGACGAAGCTATTGTCCGGTTGACATTTGATTAATTATTTATGACAAAAACAACCTGAGGATTGATTATAAACATCGTTTGACATGTTTCTAAGAACTTTTATGGTACTTTTTAGATTTTCCGTCTGTCTGTTGTGACCGCGCTTTGTTCCAATGGATTACTGAACAAAACGCACCAACAAAACGGAGGTTTTTGAATATAAAGAGGGACTTTTATCGAACAAAACGAACATTTATTGTGTAACATGGAGTCTTGGGAGTGCAACCATATGAGATCATCAAAGTTAAGTGATACATTTTATAGCTATTTCTGACTTTTGTTACTCCTCTTCTTGGCTGCTAACTGTTTGTAATGATTTGTCTGTTGGGCGCTGTTCTCAGATAATGGTTTGCTTTCGCCGTAAAGCCTTTTTGAAATCTGACACAGCGGTTGGATTAACAAGAAATGTATCTTTAATCTGGTGTATAACATTTGTATCTTTTATGTATGTTTATTATGAGAATGTTTGTTTTGTTGAGTTTCACGCTCTGCAATTTCATCGGATGTTGTTTGAGACAGTGGATTGCTGAACAAAACGCGCTAACAAAAGGGAGATTTTTGGATATAAAGAGGGACTTTATCGAACAAAACAAACATTTATTGGGTAACTGGGAGTCTTGCGAGTGTAACCATATGAAGATCATCAAAGGTAAGTGATTAATTTTATCGCTATTCGCTATTTATCACTTGTATGCTTCATGAATTTTTATAATGAGTATTTCTGTTTTTGAATTTGGCGCTCTGCAATTTCACTGGATGCTGGCCAAGTGCGACGGTAGCGTCCCACACCCCCTAGAGATTAGACTACCGCTATGCGCATCTGAAATATATGAGGCTATTTGAGCTATCGTCTGCACTCTTACAAAAAAAGGTGCTATCTAGAACCTGACTCTTCGGCTGTCCCCATAGGAGAACCCTTTGAACAAATCTTTTTTGTTCCAGGTAGAACCCTTTCCACAGAGGGTTCTACTTGGAACCAAAAAGGGTTGTCCTATGAGGACAGTCGAAGAACCCTTTCTAAGAGTGTGTACTTACCGGTAACACGGTACCCTATGGATGTCACAATAATGTGCATTTACTTCTATACCTGCTCCTTTGTTAGCTGTTGTCTGTTCTGTCTCTGCTTACATAGGTGTTTTGTGTAAATCTCTGTCTGTGTCCATGTCCGTTTCCGTATGAGTGTTTTTCTCTGAATGGGTTTGTGTGTCTGTCATCTTTGTCTGTGGTTATGTCTCTGGGTCTCTAGTGGTTTTGTATGTTCTCTATGTTATCCAGCTATGGCTGTCTATGTGTATACCAACATGTTTCTCTGTCTCAAGGTTTGTCTCTGTACGTACATGTACTAATGTGTGAATAAGTGAATGTATTGGGTATCTATCTGTCTATCCACATTGGAGTCTCCATGAGTCTTGAGGGGGCGGGCCCTATTGGGCAGATTATTTTGGTCTGAAAGGTCTCTGTACTGCTGACGGGGCAGGGGAGGCCAAAAACAGCTCAGAGTGGCAGAGAGAGAGCAGGGGGACTGCGAGAGAGTCAAAGAGAGAGAAGGGGGATCGCCTGAGCAGCAACCAAAATGGCCAACATTAATGGTAAGACCTTGGGCTCTGAGAGACAAGATAGAGACAATATGAGACGGTGGCAGTCGACACACTGAGATCTATCAGGGAATTGACTAGGCGGGGAGGCAAGGGACCTATTGAATGGACAAAGCAGTGTCTCGTTTCAGACACCGGCAAGATCAGGGTGCAGTTAGAGTTACAGTACCTATCTTCCTCAGCCACAGGGGCGCTTCCACATATAGGGACTGACTGTCTGTCCACTGCAGAGCCATGCATTTAGTGACCGTGTGTTTGGAGAGGAGTCTGAACGTCAGGAGACCAGCTACAGCCAGGGCTGTCTTTGGAGGATTTTGACCACTCACTGACCAAGAGTGTTTGAGACCGTACCAACTGTGCAAAGTTGTGTGTGCCTGCCTGCTTAGTGATGGGACTAGTATCGCAATGTTTTTTTCCATGGCAAAAATGAAACTTTTTGGCCCTTTAAAAATCTGCTCATCCCGTCCCTAGAGGTGACCATCCAGAGTTGTGTTATAGCTTGTTATAGCATGTAGGTGCCATCTGTGTGGTTGTTTTTGTATGTAAGAGGCTAGTAGCGTGATCAGCTGATCTGTGCCTCCATCTGACAGGGTTACCTCTTTGGGCAGCAAGGTTGGCAGCAGGGTTGGAAGAGCCAAGGTGTTTCACAGGGTTACTCTGGGACTTCCCGCATGCATCGTAGTGTTTAAAATGGCTGGGTGGTGGTTTTAGTTGTGGTGGTAAGTAATGCCAGGTCCGGCTGTGAATTGGTTTACTGGTAATGTATCATGTTGAAGTAACGATTGAGTCATTCACGGTCAGGCAGTCAGTGCTCAGCTCTGTGGAGTGCACAGATAGAGAGGTTTCACTGAGATTATGGCAAATGCAGCTTTCAATTTGATCTGTGGTCACATGTGTGTGTGTGTGTGTGTGTGTGTGTGTGTGTGTGTGTGTGTGTGTGTGTGTGTGTGTGTGTGTGTGTGTGTTTGTGTGTGTGTTCCTGAACTTCTTGTTTACCTTTAATATCAGTGGAACACTCTTGTCGTGTGTGTGTGTAGTGTGAGAGAGAGGGGGGGGCATTAAACCATGACTATTTGTGTGTGAGATAATTAAAGCCTTTTCAATCGGTGTGTGTGTGTGTCTGTGTGTGTGTGTGTGTGTCTGTGTGTGTGTGTGTGTCTGTGTGTGTGTGTGTGTGCGTGCGTGTGTATTCCCCCTTCCCCCTTACCCGCTTCAAGTTGTCTATACTCTTCTCAGAGAGTTCATTATATCACTATATTAATATCAACCAATACATTCATGACTTAGTATAAAGTCTACCTATTGAACTGTCACATGAGAGGTTTGTTTTGCCCCGGCGTTAGTGTAACTTGCTGTGATATGTCTTCCTTTTCTTCGTGCATTGAATGGTCTTACCATGTGCTGGTCAATGTCGCAAAGTGCCAACACATCAAAGAGGGCTGTATGCTACAGTTCCACCTGTTGGGACAATGGACAGGTGTGTGTGTGCTGGAGGCTTTGTGGGTATTAACAGTCTGTGGTAATGTTTATAAATAGTCCTCCTGCTGGTCAGATATATCAGTGCACTCTATTCTAATTCCCAGGGCCAGGCTCACTCATACACTGATAGCCATGGAGTAATGACCACATGCCTTTGTCACTACAGTTTACCACGTCCGAGGGTTAGCGAGCTGCTGGTGTTCAGCTTCATTACACTGTGCTATCAGTGTTTTGGCTGTAATGTTTCTTTTGTTTGGAGCTACTTTTACATATTCCATGGAGGGATTAAGACAGGGGAGCCTCCATTTTGGCACTGAGAGGGCCCAGTCGCAGCGGCTCCAGTTGCTGGGTGACTGATCGAGGGAGACGGACAGGGTGCAGAGAAGGGGTGGTAGCGGGCTTGAAGACTGTCAACAGGTGCTCTCCGAGGCAACATTTCAATTCAGGGTTCCTGCTCCCTCCCTCCTCTTTTCTCTTCTCTCTCCCTTCCTCTGTACCAGGGGTGGGCAATACCAGTCCACCGAGGGCCTGATTGGTGTCACAGTTTTGCCCCAGCTAACACACCTGACTCCAATAATCACCTAATCATGATCTTCAGTTTAGAATGCAGTTTGATTAATCAGCTGTGTTTGATCAGGATGGGTAAAAAGTGTGACACCAATCAGGCCCTTGAGGACTGGAGTTGCCCACCCCTGCTCTATACAGAGTGCAGGCTATATTAAGCCCAGGTTAGGCTTGACGTCTCCCCCTGCTCCTGTGTGTGTTTTCTCTCTGCCTGGTGATCACTGTCCCTCTGCTCCGCCTCTGCACAGCTGAAAGGCCTTCTGGCCCACTGAACACTGGAGAGTCGGAGCCAACCAGGGACTGACTGGCTGGTGATGCTGTGGGGGTTTTGTAGAAAGCAAATAGGCAGGAACAGTGAGGAGGAGAGCCTTGCAGCTGTGACTGACCTTGCTGCCTTTAGCTACCAACTAAAATAGAGGAAGTGTCAAATGCATGGGCTTGTCCCCTCCCCCACCCTGCTTCAATGAAGACTCCTTGAATCCATGTTAGCTTCCCCTCTGTTCCTCATTGGTTTATACGTGACGAGAACATGTAGACTATGAAACGCTCTTATTTCTCCACCTTTTCTCCCTCTCTTGTCAATTCCCCTCCCCATCCCTCTGTTACCATCTATTCTTCTCTGCCTCCTCTGCTCTCCCCTCCTCTCCTCCTCCTCCTCAGTGATGGATCTGATCTACTGGAAGGACACAGAGCGTACAGGCATGGTATTCACAGGGCTGGTGGTTGGCCTGCTGTCCTTGTTCCAGCTCAGCATCATCACAGTCGTCTCCACCATCTCCCTGGGCGTCATGTGCTTCACCGTCTCAGTCAGCATCTACTATAAAATCCTGCAAGTGCTCAACATGGGAGACGGAGTGCACCCTTTCAAGTGAGTGACTCGCCAATCCTCTCCTCTTTTCTCTCATCCCCCACTCCCTTCCACTCTTGTTTGTTTCCTCTCTTCTCCAGTAATGCAGTGGGAGTGGAATTCAGGAATAGTTTCTTAATTGGCTGGATTCCCTCACCTCCCAAAATAAATCCTGCCTGGGCTCACAGTCCAGTGGGCTTACCTTTAAAAAAACGACAGTGTGTTTTATGATTTGTTTAGGCTAACCACTGCTGTTTGACGAAAAGAGTTGATAGAATTCATTCGTCAGGATCTGAAAGGAACGTTTTCTTTGAATATCTGCGCTGATGGAAATCGAGGCATGAGACGACAAACTGTGCGTGCATCAGGGTGTGTTTGTGGCGACTATCGCTCGTTCTCTAATCAACACCCTCTTTCCTGCTTCCTTGACCCTGGACTCTATCTCCCTCTCGTTCTCCATCACTCCCCCTCTAATCACTGTCTTTACTGCGCCCTCCTTTTCTACCCCCCTCTCTTTCTCTCCTCAGGGCGTATCTGGATCTGGAAATAAGTTTCAGTGGGGAGCTGGCGGACCAATACACGCAGAAGGCCATCGTTACAGTCATCTCTGCTGCTAACTCACTCAAGAATCTCTTCCTGGTTGGAAACCTCTTTGACTCTCTCAAGGTGAGACTGCCTGGGTGTTGGATCTCATCGATCTTCATCTAGAATTGGCCAGAATATGACCGTGTAACTTTTTATGTGCTCCCCTTCGACGGCTCCTCTCGATCTCGTTCGTTCACTTAAGGTTCAAGTAACTTTCTACACAAGGAAGTCCTTCAGAATGGCATAGATCTTTAGTCCCTAAAAATACGCCCTCTCTCTCTCTCTGTCTGTCTGGCTCTCTCTCTCACTCCCTCTCTTTGTCTGTCTTTTAATCTCCTTCCCTTCTCCTTGTCTTTTGAACCCTGTCCACTACCGTGTTTACAGGAGGCCATCTTGTCATTGCGGATTTACTTCAACATTACAACATCTAGCTGTCTGGGCTCTGCTCTCTTTCATTAGAGCAGGCATCCCTCCCTCCGCTTTCTCTATCCATCCTTTTCTCTTTCTCTGTTCTGTTCTGTACTGGCATCAGCCTGCCTCCCCGTTCACTGGAGATCAAATCAAAATCAAATCAAATTATATTTGTCACACACACATGGTTAGCAGATGTTAATGCGAGTGTAGCGAAATGCTGGTGCTTCTAGTTCCGACAATGCAGTAATAACCAACGAGTAATCTAACCTAACAATTTCACAACAGCTACCTTATACACACAAGTGTAAAGGGATGAAGAATATGTACATAAAGATATATGAATGAGTGATGGTACAGAACGGCATAGGCAAGATGCAATAGATGGTATCGAGTACAGTATATACAGATGAGATGAGTAATGTAGGGTATGTAAACATTATATTAAGTGGCATTGTTTAAAGTGGCTAGTGATACATGTATTACATAGAGATGGCAAGATGCAGTAGGTGGTATAGAGTACAGTATATACATATGAGATGAGTAATGTAGGGTATGTAAACATTATATTAAGTGGCATTGTTTAAAGTGGCTAGTGATACATTTTTTACATGTATGGCAGCAGCCACTCAATGTTAGTGGTGGCTGTTTAACAGTCTGATGGCCTTGAGATAGAAGCTGTTTTTCAGTCTCTCGGTCCCTGCTTTGATGTAGCTTTACTGACCTCGCCTTCTGGATGATTGCGGGGTGAACAGGCAGTGGCTCGGGTGGTTGTGGTCCTTGATGATCTTTATGGCCTTCCTGTGACATCGGGTGGTGTAGGTGTCCTGGAGGGCAGATAGTTTGCCCCCGGTGATGCGTTGTGCAGACCTCACTACCCTCTGGAGAGCCTTACGGTTGTGGGCGGAGCAGTTGCCGTACCAGGCGGTGATACAGCCCGACAGGATGCTCTCGATTGTGCATCTGTAAAAGTTTGTGAGTGCTTTTGGTGACAAGCCGAATTTCTTCAGCCTCCTGAGGTTGAAGAGGCGCTGCTGCGCCTTCTTCACAACGCTGTCTGTGTGGGTGGACCAATTCAGTTTGTCCGTGATGTGTACGCCGAGGAACTTAAAACTTACTACCCTCTCCACTACTGTCCCGTCGATGTGGATAGGGGGATGCTCCCTCTGCTGTTTCCTGAAGTCCACGATGATCTCCTTTGTTTTATTGACGTTGAGTGTGAGGTTATTTTCCTGACACCACACTCCGAGGGCCCTCACCTCCTCCCTGTAAGCCGTCTCGTCGTTGTTGGTAATCAAGCCTACCACTGTAGTGTGTTGTCATGCCCACCATCGCCAAATGACGACTGTTTTTCCTAACACCACTATCAAAAACAGCTGCTGTCATACCCACAACTCACTGTGGTTCATATGACTGTGATAATCAGGAGTGTGACGCAAGCAAACTAGCAGCAAGCACAATTGTGAGTTTGTAGAACTTCGGGTTTGTATTCAATTTGCATTGCGAACGATACACAAAAAACGTGTCGTATTGTAAGGGTAACAATAAGAAAGCAGTGCGACTGTATCTTCCCTTTACAAGCGTCCGTGAGTCCTCTCTAAGCATTGCAGTGGTGTCACTTTTTATGGAGGCTAAAACAACATAGTACTCATGCAAAGGTTACTTTTAACAGTTTGCCGAGGCTATACAACGGCTCTTGTCCTTTCCTTCTCCCCATCCTATGTATGTGTTTCATACAGAACATGAAAAAGGTGCTATCTAGAACCTTAAAGGGTTCTTTGGCTGTCCCCGTAGGATAACCCTTTGAAGAAACCTTTTTCGGTTGCAGGTAGAACCCTTCTGTCTTTCATGTAGAACCTTTTCTACAGAGGGTCCTGACATATCGTTGAAGCATGTTCCCTTGTCATAGTAAGGCAATATATACAGCACATGTTGTATGCTTGCAAACCTTGGCTAGTAACAACATCTAAAGCTTAATTCCTAGCGTTTCTGCTAGAAACCTTCCTTTTAAACTTCATTAATTTTGTCTCCAGTTTACCAGGAAAGTAGAACTAAAACATTGGCTCATTGAATCGACAACAGTCATATTGGTTGCACCATAATGCTTCAGGGTTAAATGTAAATTTACAGCAGGAGTACTTAGTGTGACTTATCTCGGTTAGTGAGAGCCAGTGTGACTGTGCCACGTAGCCTTGAGCCCCAGAAGCCCCAGAGTCCCGCGGTCTCAACCCTGACCTGGCCGGTATGTGACATGGGACACAGGTGGCTGTTCACCCAGTTACAGGGTACGAGAGGAGTTTCGTCTTCTCTGAGAGGGGGGTGTCCCATTTCAGGATGGGGGTATGGGCCCTAAGTGACAACCCACTGAGCTATATTACACCAACTCCAGAAGGGTTATGGTGGAGGATCTGGGAAATATGTACTCATTCGTTTGTCAGGGACCATGTGCAATTTTAACAGATAATGCATGCATTCATTTACATATGACATTTGAGTCATTTAGCAGACGCGCTTATCCAGAGTGACTTACAGTTAGTGCTTTCATCTTAAGATAGCTAGGTGGGACAACCACCCATACGTAAAATGTATGCATGCATGACTAAGTTGCAATGGCTAAAATCGTCTGCTAAATATATTTTTATTTAGTACATTCAATTGTGTATGTGGAGCTCACTGTGTGTTTCCTTCTGTTCTTCTCAGCTCCTGGCTCTGATGTACCTGGTGACTTTCCTGGGAGACCTGTGTAACGGCCTTACAGTGCTCATCATTGGTGAGGATCACAGACACCGTTAGAATCAGCATTTGAATAACTTTATTGTCTTGCCATTCAATAATTATGATGGCCATTTGTCCCGTGGAGACGAATACCGTCGGTTGACGAATGTTGACATTGTCGCAGATTGTACTTCTAGTATTTCAGTTGAAGACAGCGCTTACTGTATATTGTTTAATTTTAACCAAAGGGTGTGCCATGTTGTTAGTCTGAAGAAGCTATATACTCAATCAGAAAGCTCAACA
Source organism: Salvelinus fontinalis (assembly GCF_029448725.1). Lineage (NCBI taxonomy): Eukaryota > Metazoa > Chordata > Actinopteri > Salmoniformes > Salmonidae > Salvelinus > Salvelinus fontinalis. The sequence goes on along the minus strand of NC_074697.1, from coordinate 46,009,198 downwards.
CATGCTCACTCCTCCCTTTCTGTCTTCTTCTCCAGCTGTGATCACTCTCTTCTCTCTACCGCTGTTCTACAGACAGCACCAGGTAAAATCGGTCACGCTGCTGACAACTGCTCTCCTGATTAATTCAGCAAAATAAGGTACTTCTGTCAGTTGTTCAAATGAAGTGTGTTTCTCACCAATGCCTCTTTTGATGTTCCAGGCAAAAGTGGACAGCTTCTTTGCAGGAATTCAGGCAAAGGTTGACAACGTCAAGGACATGTGAGTATGGCGCCATCTTATGGCACAACAGTGGAATGAAACATTCCTCTTTCCTTCCTGTAGTTTTCCATTGCAGCTCTGCAGACCCTGAGCTGAATTCTGAATCACTGTGACGTTTAATCAATTTGTAATGGCTGGCAGTATTTGTAGAAATGGTATGGAAAAAGCATATCCCCTTTGTCAATGACCAATGTAAATGAGATCATGTGATATTGACCCCTCTCTTTAATACAGTCTCCACAGAATTGCCCAAGGTGGTGGCCCCGCCCCTGACCCAACCCCTGGCGGTGCGAAGCCCAAAACACAATGAAGAGTCATGGCGGACAGAACAGGAGGATGAGGAGCAGAGAAGAGGAGGAGTTACAGGCTGTCACTCAGATGTCTTACTCAGCAGTCTGCTCAGAGCTCCAGAAGGCGGAGCTTCTGAGATTGGGCAGGTTGTGTGGGGAGTCGAAGCATGGGGGTTGGGACATGATGATACTGTATGGTGGGATAGGGTAGGTTGCTACTGGGTGAGGATGAGGAAACGGGAGTGATATCTGGACGGGAGTTGTTGCTGTTTTGAAGGAAGATTTAAGACACAACTTATGATTGGTTGGTACAGCGTTAAACGACCTACATGGGTGATTGTGGCTTGAATGGTACCGGCAGCTGCAGTCCAGTAAAATAATACGACTGATTGGAACCTCCGATTCTATGAGACCTGTGGGTTCCTTATTGACAGCTGTATATCTGAACAGAGGGAAGTTAAACAACTTCAGTATAGAGTCCAGCAGGACTGGAGTTCACCAGGAGCTAGGACAGGGTCAGAAATTGGAGTTCACCAAACCGGAGTTCATCATTATTCATAGCAGCCTAACACTTGGAATCAGGATGTGTGTGAGGGAATGGTGGCACTGTTGTGCTCACGACGTGTGTGTGTGTGTGTGTGTGTGTGTGTGTGTGTGTGTGTGTGTGTGTGTGTGTGTGTGTGTGTGTGTGTGTGTGTGTGTGTGTGTGTGTGTGTGTGTGTGTGTGTGTGTGTACACAGTATGTGTGAGTTGACATGCAGCTTGCTGATCTGAACCTGTTACCTGAGAACTATTAAAACCACAACTGTTCTTTTCATTTCAAATGTTCTGTTCCTTTTTGCCCACATGGTCATCCACACAACGTTTTGTGTTCATCAACGTTGAACGTCTTCCGTTCTCGTTTCAACAGTCTGTACAACCAGTGAGGTTTCTAAAATGGCCTTCAACTGTAGGATGCAACATCGCAGTCAGAACCAGGCCTCGAAATGCATTTTCTGAATTGACATTCAAGGAGACACTGATCAAAAATGTACACAGTATGACTTTTAAAGATCCAAATATCCGTGAGAATGGAATAGGGGAAAATGCAGTTAATTAGGATTTCATCTGAGATTGAGGTAAAAGGAATCTGTGTAATACAGTACTGAGTATTGAAGGTTAAACCAGACTTCTGATGTTGGAGTATTGAAACAATTATATGAATCTCCTTCATTGCCAGCCAGAATATGGTTTGATATGACAGGCCAATTGTTATGGATACAGAGGCACGCACATGTCCTTCTGGTAATGCATCAGAGGTATTCATGCAAAGGAGTTGAAAAAATAAAAGGCTAGATGGACAATTTGAATATCAATGGAGGGGGTACTGTTACCCAAACGTTAAACCCCAATCACCCACACAGAGGGTACCTCTAGCCTAATGCACGCAAACGTAGGACGGTATGGTTGAGTCTGCCAACTGACTTTGGAATGCGACGACAAACGAGGAGCTTTGTTCCAGTGTGCCGATTTGTTATATTTTTTATTACCTGACAAATCAAGATTTCACAGGTGTTTGTATCTTTCAAATTTCAGAAGGGGAGGGAACATTTGGCCCATGTTTGGGCTGAGAGTTTCGGTTTAGGGGGGTGGAGACTAGTCTTGTTAATATCTTTTTCTCATACATCTCACCCAAGAACCTAAATGAGCATCTGACACAATGACGTGAGATTTTAGTTTTGGGTTTCCGAGATTACGTCTCGCCTGAAAGGGTGTTTTGACAGCGATAACTCAATGCTTGCCTTCCTATCAACAGTCCCATTAGTGCATGACTGAATGACTTTGCCTGGCTACCCAAACGTCCCAACAGACGACTTAAACGGCGGCAGTCTCAGACCGAAGTATGTAGCGAACATAGAGCAGTGGAACAATTCCGTTGGAGTCGTCAGGGAATGAATGACTAGCTCGATAACTGCCTCTAGACGTCTTCTGTAACAAGCAATTCACGTCGGACTGAAACCAAGGCTTTTTTAGAGTCATTTCACAATCATTTATAATCATCATCGTCATCATTACCATTTGAGTACAAAGAAACATTTCAGAATATGCTGCCACAGAAATGCCCACCTCACATCTATTGCCTTCAGGTCCTCACCACAGCCTGGCAGTGTGCTTTAGTAATAGTCCTAGACCTGTTTTTTAAGGGTACATTTTCCCCTGCCTTATTATTATTATTGTATGTTTTGACTGTGTGCCACAACCCTTAATTCTAAGATTTAGAATTAACTTTATCCCAGGACATGGTTAGATGATGTTGCCTGTTCGCCAACACTTGATGTCTCCCTCCCTCCTATAGTATGTTGCACTGATCTCACTACACAGTACTAGGGATGCCGGAAGCCCACGACAGACCTGAACCCTTGGTAGATGGTGAATTGGAAGATGAGTGGTGTGATGGGTTATGGTTCGCAGGAAGACTTTATTACACGATCCCTTAGAAGAGGCAAGGACACGAGAGCAAGTCTTAACAAACCTAAAATTAAATGTCATTACTTGTATTATGCATAGACCAACATGAATAATTTTGTATGATCAAAAAACAAATGGGTATCCAAACGTTGAATCTTGCAATAATATATATATTAAACAAAATCTTGAAAAATAAATCAACATTTTGACGTGAGTCTAGTGTTGATTCCTTTCTGCGTTTCACACCACCTTGTTCGTGTGTGTGTGTGTGTGTGTGTGTGTGTGTGTGTGTGTGTGTGTGTGTGTGTGTGTGTGTGTGTGTGTGTGTGTGTGTGTGTGTGTGTGTGTGTGTGTGTGTGTGTGTGTGTGTGTGTGTGTGTACACAGTATGTGTGAGTTGACATGCAGCTTGCTGATCTGAACCTGTTACCTGAGAACTATTAAAACCACAACTGTTCTTTTCATTTCAAATGTTCTGTTCCTTTTTGCCCACATGGTCATCCACACAACGTTTTGTGTTCATCAACGTTGAACGTCTTCCGTTCTCGTTTCAACAGTCTGTACAACCAGTGAGGTTTCTAAAATGGCCTTCAACTGTAGGATGCAACATCGCAGTCAGAACCAGGCCTCGAAATGCATTTTCTGAATTGACATTCAAGGAGACACTGATCAAAAATGTACACAGTATGACTTTTAAAGATCCAAATATCCGTGAGAATGGAATAGGGGAAAATGCAGTTAATTAGGATTTCATCTGAGATTGAGGTAAAAGGAATCTGTGTAATACAGTACTGAGTATTGAAGGTTAAACCAGACTTCTGATGTTGGAGTATTGAAACAATTATATGAATCTCCTTCATTGCCAGCCAGAATATGGTTTGATATGACAGGCCAATTGTTATGGATACAGAGGCACGCACATGTCCTTCTGGTAATGCATCAGAGGTATTCATGCAAAGGAGTTGAAAAAATAAAAGGCTAGATGGACAATTTGAATATCAATGGAGGGGGTACTGTTACCCAAACGTTAAACCCCAATCACCCACACAGAGGGTACCTCTAGCCTAATGCACGCAAACGTAGGACGGTATGGTTGAGTCTGCCAACTGACTTTGGAATGCGACGACAAACGAGGAGCTTTGTTCCAGTGTGCCGATTTGTTATATTTTTTATTACCTGACAAATCAAGATTTCACAGGTGTTTGTATCTTTCAAATTTCAGAAGGGGAGGGAACATTTGGCCCATGTTTGGGCTGAGAGTTTCGGTTTAGGGGGGTGGAGACTAGTCTTGTTAATATCTTTTTCTCATACATCTCACCCAAGAACCTAAATGAGCATCTGACACAATGACGTGAGATTTTAGTTTTGGGTTTCCGAGATTACGTCTCGCCTGAAAGGGTGTTTTGACAGCGATAACTCAATGCTTGCCTTCCTATCAACAGTCCCATTAGTGCATGACTGAATGACTTTGCCTGGCTACCCAAACGTCCCAACAGACGACTTAAACGGCGGCAGTCTCAGACCGAAGTATGTAGCGAACATAGAGCAGTGGAACAATTCCGTTGGAGTCGTCAGGGAATGAATGACTAGCTCGATAACTGCCTCTAGACGTCTTCTGTAACAAGCAATTCACGTCGGACTGAAACCAAGGCTTTTTTAGAGTCATTTCACAATCATTTATAATCATCATCGTCATCATTACCATTTGAGTACAAAGAAACATTTCAGAATATGCTGCCACAGAAATGCCCACCTCACATCTATTGCCTTCAGGTCCTCACCACAGCCTGGCAGTGTGCTTTAGTAATAGTCCTAGACCTGTTTTTTAAGGGTACATTTTCCCCTGCCTTATTATTATTATTGTATGTTTTGACTGTGTGCCACAACCCTTAATTCTAAGATTTAGAATTAACTTTATCCCAGGACATGGTTAGATGATGTTGCCTGTTCGCCAACACTTGATGTCTCCCTCCCTCCTATAGTATGTTGCACTGATCTCACTACACAGTACTAGGGATGCCGGAAGCCCACGACAGACCTGAACCCTTGGTAGATGGTGAATTGGAAGATGAGTGGTGTGATGGGTTATGGTTCGCAGGAAGACTTTATTACACGATCCCTTAGAAGAGGCAAGGACACGAGAGCAAGTCTTAACAAACCTAAAATTAAATGTCATTACTTGTATTATGCATAGACCAACATGAATAATTTTGTATGATCAAAAAACAAATGGGTATCCAAACGTTGAATCTTGCAATAATATATATATTAAACAAAATCTTGAAAAATAAATCAACATTTTGACGTGAGTCTAGTGTTGATTCCTTTCTGCGTTTCACACCACCTTGTTCGTGTGTGTGTGTGTGTGTGTGTGTGTGTGTGTGTGTGTGTGTGTGTGTGTGTGTGTGTGTGTGTGTGTGTGTGTGTGTGTGTGTGTGTGTGTGTGTGTGTGTGTGTGTGTGTGTGTGTGAGAGAGAGAGAGAAGACTGAGTTTTTAAAGCTAAACTAAAAGAAAGAAAAAGAGGGAGAGCATTTGGATGACTAGCTTTTTACCACAGGGAGGCGACAAAAGCCAATACATGTGCTGCAACAGTCATACTGTGTCACAGATTAATAGTGAAGGTGTCACTCCATTTTGATTGATGTTTTGAATACGACATTTACACTTGATGGACAGCCAGTTGGATACTGTGAAGTCGCCTTGACAGTGACTCTGCAGAATTTAATATGCAGATATCCACGAGGCTGAGATATCTTTAGAATTGGTAAAGGGAAACCCCGATGGTAAAATTAACCAGTAATGACGGAATCGACTGGAAATGCAATACTGCCTGCTCAAGGCTCAAATATAGTGCTGTAGGCGACATAATTTATGGGCCTAGTCCAAACTCGACCATGGGCCTCACTGGCGTTTCAGTTTGTACTTTATTAAAAGGTCAGCACGTGACAAAAGGATATTGGGCCTTTTAAACTGGGCTTACCTTGACAAGTCTCAACATGCCCTGACCTCAAACGAGGTGTTATTAATGTGTATTAGGCCTAGTTTGTAGGCACATAGGCTTTGTCTTTTTGTTTAATCTGTTCTCAATGTAGGCCATTGAAATAATATTGCGTCAGCCTACATCTGTCAAAGGTGTGCCACACTCACTTTCAAGCATGTTGAGTAGGTAAGGGTGTCAAAGAAATGTCTCCTTTCACAACTAGCTGCTTGACAAAGCCAATTAGTCATGAACAGTTGAAGGGTAGGGCCAACATTTTTTTGTAGAATTATGTTTTGAGTTAGTTACTGGCCCTCATTTAAAATAGTTAGCAGGTAAATTCCCAAAGGGGCAATGCATGTCAAAGTTCTCCAAAGGTTGCCTTTCAAGTTTTTCTCTTCGTGTTAATCTAAAATGAATAGGAACAGGGAATGGTGGGCATGCATGTCTATTAAGTATGTGTGTTGTTCAATATACTACATTTGAATACAGAACACCGGGGTTCTCCAATTCTGAGCAGAAAAACAGTTGTATATATATATTTGATCATTTTCGCTGTTGGACATAAAAGACTGTCAAATCCTCATTAAATCAGCACAAAGTTACTTTAATTTAGGAAATCTGTTCCCAATTTATTTATAACTATGTTCAGGCCCCGACCATCCGCTCAAGGAAAAATCTGCCCGCGGCTGAATGTAATTGGGAACCCCTGCAGTACATAAACCTACAAGAACACGAATATGTTCATTTTGCCACTGACAGAAGGCGTGCCCATCAACTCGCTTCCTTTCAAAGCGCAGTGGTGGAGGAGGGGAGGGAATAGTCAAATCATGCTGGAAGTTATAAGGCAGACCCTCCTCCTCCAATGTCTAACAGATTGGAGTATTCAAAACCGAGAGAAGTGACTGTTTTCAACTTTTTACAAACACTGATTATTAGTTATTTGGAGAGCACAAGACTACTGCTTTGAATTCTAACAAATTAAAAAAAACGGCTATAGACCAACCTGTCTAATTGACAAATATATTATAGGCTACGGAACACATTTTCATGGTGCTCTCTTTATTTGCTCCTACTGGAGTAAGGAAAAGGTGTTCGTAACCAGTGCTGAATGTCACCTCCAGTTCCAATGGATTACAACCAGACCATGGCTCCTCCAGTGCCGCCGCACAAACCCAAAACTTCCCGGCCATTCCAGGCTCAGGAGCGGGTGTTGAAGTGCGTTCTACTCGGCGATGGAGCGGTTGGGAAGACCAGCCTAGTTGTCAGCTACACAACGAATGGCTATCCAACGAAGTACGTCCCCACTGCGTTTGATGACTTTTCAGGTGAGCCAGTTAAAACCATTTATTGTGGCACTATTCTTGGACAAAAATAATGATAGATTTGTCTCCTACAGACATCAAATCTGCATCTTCCCAGCCAGATAAAATAAACAATAAACATGTTTTCTGTTGCACATTGCTACGTTTTGATTTTGACTATGGGCCAACACCCATATATTGCACATTGCTACATTGTAACAAAGGCTTAATTGACCATAGTGAACATCTGTTACATTGTAACGGGGAAATGCGCTGGATCTCTCTTGCAGCCACCCATTCTGCGGAACGAATCTTACCTAACTTTTCTTGTGTCATTTTGCTGCCCTCGAGGCTAACTGCAGCGACTGTCTGTCTGCAGATATTTGTATTATTGCACACATATTATGTGCCCTGGTCAATTTATACGCCCGGGCCTGTTGTAATTTCCAGTTGGCAGAATTCCATTTTCCAAAACGTAGCCACCAGCAAATGTTTATCTAACGTACCGAAATGGTTGAAAACTTAAACGGCATACTTGTTGAAACTAACCTCGGTTGGCAAGTGATGACAACGCCCGCACACACTGACGTTGGCGCGTCATTATCTCAGGAGAGGCCTATTCTTCCTTTTGAAGTTTTCGCTGTAAACTTTGATCTCAGGAAACCTCCACCAAAACACAATGTCTGAATGAATCTAAACTTGCATGACATGATAACTATAGGAGTCTAGGGAAGGCTTGATTGGAAAAATGTGACACCCTCTTTATGGCCATTCAAAATGATAGACACAGCTGCCCTTACTTATCCGTTCATCAGGAATATATCTATTATAACCATTCTATCATTCTAAACACCTAAGTATACTTATGCCAACCGCTATGGAAGGTTTTGAATGAGACTATTGCATATTTTAATAGGCGTACACACACACTAATTCATCCCTCTCTCACTGCCCTCAGAAATCCAAGTTATAAGGCCTAAAATGAACAGAACATTCTTGTTGAACATGCTTCTCGCAGGCAGGCATGGTTTTGGATTGCACAACTCTGACCGTTGTTGTCAGCCTTGACCTGAAAGCCGTCTGTCTTCTATAATGGAATGGACACATCTGTTGCAATGGCTCTGAGCAGAGATTGTCTTTCTCCCTCATGACAGAAAGGGATTGTGCAGTTGGGGGCCCCATTTGATGATGTCATGTATCCGTTCCTGGAATCAGAGCCCTCTTTTGAAAGCTGATTTCTGGGCAGTTATGCAATTCCACAGGTGACACTTGGGGTAGAGGGAATTAGAGGGAGGAAGGGATGGAGAGAGAGGGAGGGCAGAGAGTTTTGGGCCCGAGTGAAATACAAGGCAGATCATATGTCAGGGATTTGGGAATGATTGCACAATGGGCACTGGGTTTTAATGAGGAGTAGTCCGATGCTGCGGCGGACTAGTCCCCATTGCTCTTTGATCAGGTGATGTGACCATATACCCCGGGCGCCTTGTAAACACTTCCATAAGCTTCACCACATTGGGCTCTTTTGAAACATGGCCTATAATGAAACTGCTAGTGGCATGACTCATACCACTCTTCCAATCTGGAGAGAGCTATTGGGAGAGTCACTAAACAAACAAATCCGCTTTGTTTTCCTCTGTAGACAGCTTGGCATGGCTTTCAAACCTTGAAAGAACAGAATATGGTATGAAAGAGAGTAGTTATTGCCTTTTACTTTAACTGGGCGAGTGGGTGGGCGAGACAAGACCGCCACTCTGAGTTAGGGGGATGTGTGAGCTTTCTGTTCACTGTGTCCAGGGGGTATGAAGTACGTCAAACTGGCTTGCCTTGGTTTTCCCAGAGGATATTTTGGTGGGCTGGCCTCTCTGTCAGGGGTGTCTTCCTTTCTGTGTGTGTGTATGTTTGTTTAAAGTGTCAGGTGGAGCAATGTGTAGGCAGATGGGACTATAGCCCTGCTGATTTTCTCTCGCTCTCTCTCACTCTCTCTCTCACTCTCTCTCTCTCTTTCGCTCTCTCTCGCTCTCTCTTGCCCTCTCTCGCTCTCTCTCTCCCAACAGCGGTGGTGCAGGTGGACGGACACCCTGTGAGGCTACAGCTCTGTGACACTGCTGGACAGGTGAGAACCATAGCCTCATATCGACGTGCAGCAGAGCAACACTCCACATACTACATACAGTGCTTCCACATAGTATGCTTCGACCTATTGGTGCTGCATCGCTGCGTTCGCCGCTCTCTGTCACAGGCATGTATGCCCAGAGGAAAAATGATGCTGAGCACCACTGAACTTCCCCAACGGTCGTTCTCCTTCTTCTGCTTGGTTCTCATACATGTTACATGATTTTAGAGTCCGAGACGGTGTTGGCTTTTGTCTTGCACGTCGTCTTTGCTGGTGGGTATTGCCCAAGGCAGCATTCTCGGCCACCGTCTTATTTCCCAGGCTCTACCACTACTCTGTGGCAGCTGTGGGGCCCGCTGGTTCTCCTGAGTATATCTCTCTAACACCCCCCCTAGAGAGAAATGAATTCCTGGGCTTTGATGCCACTCTACATCTGAAGTTGTAACCAGGCAAATCCATTGGCATAGCTTTTGGGTAAGGGGGTTGGGAGGGGGGATTTGGGAAAGGTTAGAGGCGTTAGAACGGCGGGAACTCATTAGAACAGATCTGGGTTGAAGCCACATTGTGTGGCAACCGCTACGAGGGAGGGAGATGACTCAATCGCAGAAAGTAGCTGTTAATGCATGTTTTTTTTCAATCTCGTTCTGCTCTCTTCCTCTTTTCCCCACACCCCCATTTCTCTGTAGTTGTGCAGGCATAGGCAGGCACAGTTGGTGTAACTGAGAGTCGTGCGCCTGAGCTCTGAGCGTCATGCTAAGCCTTTTTAGCATGGTTAGATTGTTCTAGAAAGAGAACAGGTTGTGAAAGCCCTGGTGTTTTCTCTCTGGGCATGGGTGGTGTCGTAATTTTATTCTATAGCTACAACCCAGCCCAGAGAGCATAGTTTAGTTGATTAGGATTCCCGTTAGCTACTGCACATGCAGCAGCTACTCTTCCGGGGGTCCACGTAAAACCTATGAATACATGACAAAGTACAGAACAGTAAAAGACAAGAACAACGTAAGATATAACATTAAATTCAAAAAATATATATATTTTTATAGGAGAGACACCAAGAGACAACAAATATACAATGTACACACTTAATATATGCATATTCTTACATACAGTACAGTTAAATATGATCTTTATAAAGAGGAGAGGCACTGTGATAAATAGTTTTTTATCTGTTTTTTTTAAGCTAAATTTGCTTTTTGCCTGAGTAACCTCTTGTGACAGAGCATTCCACGATGACATGAGTGACGCATTAAATCTGGTTTTGGTTTGGGCACCGTGAAGAATCACATAGTGGCGTGTCTGGTGGGGTATGTATATCTGTTTGAAGTGTATGCAAATAGATTATACAAGTGGCTAGGCATTTTCAACACACGAATGTTTCTTAAAAAGACTAGCAGAGATTTAGTCAATTTCTCCTCAACCCTCAACCATGAAAGACTATCATGCATGTTGTTCATGTACAGTTGAAGTCAGAAGTTTACATATACCTTAGCCAAATACATTTAAATTTAGTTTTTCAAAATTCCTGACGTTTAATCCTCGTAAAAATTCCCTGTCTTAGGTCAGTTAGGATAATTTTGGGTAGCCTTCCACAAGCTTCCCACAATAAGTTGGGTGATTTATGACCCATTCCTCCTGACAGAGCTGGTGTAACTGAGTCAGGTTTGTAGACCTCCTTGCTCGCACACGCTTTTTCAGTTTTGCCCACAAATTTTCTATAGGATTGAGGTCAGGGCTTTGTGATGGCCACTCCAATACCTTGACTTTGTTGTCCTTAAGCCATTTTGCCACAACTTTGGAAGTATGCTTGGGGTCATTGTCCATTTGGAAGACCCATTTGTGACCAAGATATAACTTCCTGACTCATGTCTTGAGATGTTGCTTCAATATATCCACATAATTTTCCTTCCTCAATATGCCATCTATTTTGTGAAGTGCACCAGTCCCTCCTGCAGCAAAGCACCCCCACAACATGATGCTGCCACCCCCGTGCTTCACGGTTGGGATGGTGTTCTTCGGCTTGCAAGCCTCCCCTTTTTTATTCCAAAAATAACGATGGTCATTATGGCCAAACAGTTCTATTTTTGTTTCATCAGACCAGAGGACATTTCTCCAAAATGTACGACCTTTGTCGCCATGTGCATTTGCAAACCGTAGTCTGGCTTTTTTATGGCGTGGCATCTTCCTTGCTCAGCGGCCTTTCAGGTTATGTCGATATAGGACTTGTTTTACTGTGGATATAGATACTTTTGTACCTGTTTCCTCCAGCATCTTCACAAGGTCCTTTGCTGTTGTTCTGGGATTGATTTGCACTTTTCACACCAAAGTACATTTATCTCTAGGAGACAGAACGCTTTTCCTTCCTGAGCTGTATGACGGCTGCGTGGTCCCTTGATGTTTATACTTGCGTACTATTGTTTGTACAGATGAACGTGGTACCTTCAGGCATTTGGAAATTGCTCCCAAGGTTGAACCAGACTTGTGGCGGTCTACAATTTTTTTTCTAAGGTTTTGGCTGATTTCTTTTGATTTTCCTATGATGTCAAGCAAAGAGGCACTGAGTTTGAAGGTAGACCTTGAAAAACATCCACAGGTACACCTCCAATTGACTCAAATGATGTCAATTAGCCTATCAGAAGCTTCTAAAGCCATGACAACATTCTCGGGAATGTTCCAATCTGTTTAAAGGAACAGTCAACTTATTGTATGTAAACTTTTGACCCACTGGAATTGCGATACCATGAATTATAAGTGAAATAATCTGTAAACAATTGTTGGAAAAATGACTTGTCATGCACAAAGTAGATTTCCTAACCGACTTGCCAAAACTATAGTTTGTTAACAAGAAATTTGTGGAGTGGTTGAAAAACGAGTTTTAATGATTCCAACATAAGTGTATGTAAACTTCCGACTTCAACTGTTAGTTCTGTGTGTGCAGTTAAGGGCAAGGCGTGCTGCTTTGTTTTGAGCCAGCTGCAGCTTCTTTTCTTCACCTGACCATATTACCGGACAGTAATCAAGATGGGACAAGAATCAAAACCTGAACAACTAGTATAGTTGATCTTTGTGTGAAAAACGCAGAACATCTTTTTATAAGAGACATACATCTTCACTACAATTTTGTCAATATGAATTGACCATGACAACTGATCATCCAATGTTAGTCCTAGGAGTTCAGGTTTATGCCCCACTCCAGTTGAGGTTTAGGTCTAAGAGAATGCTTTGAACCAAATGCGTTACTTTTGGTTTTAGATGTATTTAAGACCAATTTATTGTTAATCACCCATTCTGACACTGACTGTAAGTCCTTATTAAGGGTCTCAGTGAGCTCACTGGCTGTAGGTGCTGATGTGTAGAGTGTGCAATCATCAGCATACATAGTAATTTTAACTTCTTGTAAGACAAGTGGCACATCATTTGTAGAAATAGAGAAGAGCAGTGGCCCAAGTCAACTGCCCTGAGGGATACCGCACTGTATATATCTGATGTTAGAGAAGCTTCCATTGAAGAATACTCGCTGAGTTCTATTGGATAAGTAACTCTCCAACCATGTCATAGCAGACTATCCTGCTTATTATGAAGAAAAAATACATCTTTAACTTTGTAAAGTAAAGGTGTGTTTAGAATTATTTTTGTTGTATTAATGCTATTTAATCTCTCCTCAGACTAATATTATTCTGTTTGTTCTGTGGGTACCTTTGCCACTGTTCCACCCCTTGTGTATTGCGCTGTCATGGTGTATTTGTGGTGGTGTAAAGCCATAACAAGTGAGTTTTTTTTCAATAACAAATTATGATCAATAACACCAAAGGCTGCACTGAAATCTAACAATACAGCTCCAACTATCATTTTATAAGCTGTTTATTTTAGCCAATCATCAGTCATCTGAGTCAGTGCAGTACAAGTTGAGTGCCCTTCCCTATATATATATATATATATAAGTGAAGTTCACTCGCACCGCATGGCACTGCCAGTACTGTAAACACAATCACATCATCCAAGGTGTTTTTCCTAAGAAGACTTGACGGTGTTTGGTTGAGTGTAGAGTTCACAACCATTGGAATGAACACAAGGCCCAAACACTTCCCAGAATACATGCACTGTAGTGAACTCCTCACAGTCGTCTTTGAGCTGAATGGATGTGTTTACTTTGTACACAACTTCTAAATCCTCCACTCTAACAGCCACAGAGAGCTGGGGCGAACACATGCAAAGTCAACAAACACTGTACATATATGCACTTTTATAGCAGGAGAACAGATACCGCACTCTGAGAACGCCTGAGATAAACGATAGCAACTGCTGCCATGGCTGTTAGGTCATTCTCACAAAACTGTAAAAAAATATTTTTGTTTTTTTTTCTTCACAAAATGCCTTCTGAATCACTGAGATTAGGATCTGTACTTATCTATTGCATAATTATTATGTTTTTTGATCAGATGTGCATTTTACCAACCAATTCACAAAATTCTCATTACCGTAACAGTTTTCGAAGTTCCAATAAGCAAATCTATATATAATATTTGTTTTACATTGCTCCCCTAATGAAAATAAAGGTTAGTTAAACATAACACTGAAAAAAATATATATCTAATGAAATTATACAATTATTATAAAATGAAATCTGCCTTTTCCCCAATTTGAGGTCCTTAACCGTTTCGATAATGGGAAAGCCAAGTAGGGTGAAGGGGGTGTTTGAGAATAATAATCTTTTCTGAAAGCATATAAGCGAATACTTGTGCTCAGCTAAGGACCACTCCTCTAGATGATCCACCATGGGTGAATAAAACTTTATTTAAAAACCGATTGTAGTTTTTACAAGAACTTGAAAAAGTGGTACGGTAATGAGACACTGTTTGCACGTAATTAATATTATACTTTAATGTAAACTTCAACTAGTATACCATTTTTATGATTTATTGACAAACTACAGCAATATATTTTGTTTTATTCAAATAAGTTAGGTTTTTCTAAATATTGTTTTAAATAATATTACCCGAAAATTTCATCCGGCTGCATTTCGGTAATGTGAAATTGGGGTGAAAATGTTTTTAAAAAATCCGGCGGAAATTAAGAATGTATTGAAAATAAGACACGTTTCCAAAAACTAAACATCTTAAGTCCTCAGAATTATAGTTGATTTTTGCAGAATTATAGTTGATTTTTGCAGAATGACAGTTGATTTTTGCAGATGCATCATGGTTGTGTAACTCAATTTGCTACAGACATTTTATAACTGGTTTCCTGCGAATGACCTTACTCCCCGCTCAGCAAGATTGATGCATTTTGTATGTTAGCCAATATCTCTGCGCCATCACCTCAGTTTGCAAACACTAAAGGTGAAAGTATGATTTGGTAAGGAAAAGTGTGGGAAAAGACTATTCCACTCAGAGGCTACTGAATATAAAAAAAGTACCTTTCCCTATCAGGCTTCTGAAAAGGGTTAAAGAGAGAGGGATTTGTGTCAAGTTCCTGCCAGGCTTAATCTGTGTAATCAAGGATGTGGGAGGCCCTTGTTACCCAAGGCTCTGTGGCTCCACAGTGTTCATTTGGGAGATCAGTGTGATATAAAAGAGGAGGTTACTGCTCAACATAAACAGACTTCTCTCACACGGATTGTTATGGAAAGATTATCACCACCATTTATTTCCACTGACATTCTGCCTGCTTGTTTTGCATTGACCTTTAAAGCGATTACTGAAATGTGTTGTTGTGAAACTGGTTTGTTTGTGTGTGAACCTTGAAGTGAAATACATCACACACTAGAGTTGGTAAAACTCAACTACTTAGGGTTTAGGTGCTTTGGAAAATGTTTGTAAGACCTTGATGGATTTTATATAACATCATCTGTGCTCGGAGCCGCAAAACGTCAAGACAATTAAGTATAGTATACAGCAGAATTAGTATTTTTAAATAATAATTTAGAAGTGAACTTATCCTTACTGCTGGTCTATCCACTCTCCCTCTTCACCTGTCTTCTATAAACACAAATTATTTTGGAAATATAGTTTCTGTAACATCTTGTCCCATATGCTTTTTTCACCTTCTATACGTGTTACAATGTTTATGCCAAGTCAACCACTTTCAAGATACTCAGTTTACCATTTCTTTGGGTTCATATATAATGGGACTGGCCCTGTGTTGTTACTGCTGAATGCCAACCTCTCACTAACGCCCCCGTGTCCCTTATCTCTCTCTCTCTCTCTCTCCTCAGGATGAATTCGATAAGCTCCGTCACTTCTGCTACTCGCGCACCGACGCCCTCCTCCTCTGCTTCAGCGTGGTCAGCCCTGCCTCCTTCCAGAACGTCTGGGAGAAGTGGGTCCCAGAGATCCGCCGGCGCTGCCCGCTCACGCCCATGCTGCTGGTGGGAACCCAGTGTGACCTGCGCGAGGACGTCAAGGTGCTGATCGAGCTGGCCCGGCGGAGGGAGAGGCCGGTGGCCGAGGTGGACGCCCGCGCCCTGGCGGACAAAGTGGGCGCCGTGGCGTACGTGGAGTGCTCGGCGCTCACCCAGAAGAACCTGAAGGAGGTGTTTGACGCGGCCATTGCCGTGGGGATGAAGCACGCCGATAGGAGGGCGCGGCGGGAGAGGAAGGTGCGCAGCACGGCCGATAAGATGAAGACACTGTCCAAGTCGTGGTGGAAGAAGTACGTCTGTGTCCAGTAGAGGGAGAAGAGGAGAGGGATATTGACTTAGACTATGAAACTGGGACTGGAAACGTGTTCAGATGAGCCTATGTTGTTCAAACGGATTGAAGGACTTCTGTCTTAGCTCCTCTCAGATGACCCCATGTTTTCAAAATTAGGGTTGCAAAATACCGGGAACTTTCAATAAACTCCCTGGTTTTCCCGAAATCCCAGTTGGACGATTCCCGAAATCAGAAGGGAATAAGCAGGGAATCCAGAATCTGCCGACTAGAACTTCAGGAAAACCTGGGAATTTTTTTAAAGTTCAGGGAATTTTGCGACCCTAGTCAAAATGAATGACCAAGGACCTACGGCTTAGTGGAGTGAGGGGGTGGACTGGTGAGTGAGAGTGTCTCAAGTTGGAGGAGATCCACTGATTGGTTGATTGCAAAGAGACTGACAGAGTTGTGCTCCAACCACTCCCTGTCTGCTTGAGCTGGTCTGAATTCTAACCTTTGAGCAGAGTGCTGTCACAGAAGATCAAGGGGTAAAACCATCAACGTGATTGACAATACAATGGAGCAAAGAGCGAGTTGAACTCGGAGCAATAATGACTTTTATATGAACTGATGGGTGGGGAGGGGAAAAGACTGGGATGTACTCTTATACGCCACCCTTTAAAAATGTTTTCAAATACTTTATCATGCTGTGCTGCATAGAGTATGTATTCCCCCCGTCGTCATACCTTATATATGTTCACATCTTTTATGCCATCCACATGACTCTGTAATCAAACAGCCGATAGATCTCATTGGTAGAGCTAGACGGAAACAAACCAAGGGATTAACGTGGAATTCATCTCAAACTCAAACGGCGCTACTATACGAATACAACTACAATACGTTCACATCTACAATCGTATCAATTGCATTTACAGACAAGACTTTAGAGGTATTGATAAGGGACTTTTCCACCTGGCCGTAGTCATCACTGTCAGCAGCATGACCTGGCCCCATGGTCCTCTGGTGGTTGTCACTCTGTCATTGCCATTAAGCCAGGGGGTGGAGGGTTAAGCCTGGTGTGTGTGTGCGTGTGTTTATGTGTGCGTATTTATGTGTGTGCGTGTTTAACCACATGACCAACTGAGTTCTCTAGTCTGTCTGTCTGCTGCAGCGTTACACTGTGTCTGTTGATACAGCTGCTGCCACTGTTAGCAGACCACACAGTGAGGGACTGGGCTCCCCAGACAGAAAAGTGCTCCTCATCAATACACATTAATGGTCAGACCTCCAATAGCCACTCCTCAACTGATGGGAGTCTGTAAGCTGCTGAAAGCGTTGTCTCACTCTGTCGGAGGGAGGAGATTAGATTGAGGAACACAAGGTCATGGAGTGGTGCCACTGTAAATTGCACTTATCACGCTTAGCCCAAATACGTTGTTGGTGTCGTGCCAATGATGCCAGGCGAATGGCCTTTAGACTGCACAGTGTCTGTCTCTCTTTGTCATTTGAAACGTTTGATTTTCACCCTTCCGTGAGAGTCTCAAGGTTTTCACTCCACTGTTGATCACTACATGTTTGTAATTACAGTACTATAAGCCCAAATATTGAGTTGACTGGCTCTCGTTCTCCTCTCCAGCAGCCTTATGATAACGGGGCGAATCGCCAACGAAACCAATTGTATTTGCTTCTTATTTTTCAGAAGCCTGTCTGTATGCTCTCTGTGTGTATCCCTCTATTTGGGGCGTCAACTATAAAATGCACAGCCACTGATCAACCCTACAAACAAATGTATAAGAAATGAAATGTATATTTTGTCTAACAATGTTTTTTTTTTTTTTTCAGGGTAATTTTGTGTACATTTTGGTCTGTATCTGTCACAAAACACCCTAAGTGGTACAGAATGAGACAGAAGTGTTTCACTCGCTGTCAAGGACTGTTTATAAAAGCAACAGAGATCGAAATAAATGTGAAATCTTAACAAAAACATGGCGTGTATCTGTGTTTCTATGCGTTTGCAGAGAGATATGCTATCTTTTACCCCGTGTGGAGTGTGTGAGGGATTGAATGAATCCTATCTCCCATTGAGTCTAAAATGAATACTGGTGACACTCCGTGTGAGGTCAAAGATAAAAGCACTATGTAAATGTGTGTTGAGGAGCATTGTGTTCGTCACCCTCATCACACCCTCTCTGTTTCAAGAATGTGCTGGATTGTGGTGGATGATCATTGACAATCGTGTCCCTTTAGAGGAATAGCTCCCCTAAAAACTCTCCAATATTATCTATGACAATCCATCAATATATCCCTATTACAACTGAGCAGTTGGTAGTCATATCAGTGTTTTTGGTGCGGAGTCTATTATAAATGGAGGAGAATTGCAAGAAGAGAAAGTCTTCCTTCACGTCGCCACAGTGGAGATAATGGGTCGACAATTACAGCTAGTTATAGTCTGTTTTTAAGCTTTAATGATACCTTGAGAGTTGTTGCGTTTGGACGGCAGTTGGGTGTGCATACAGAGTCTGGTGACAGTGTGGATGAAACGGAGGTAGGCATTGGGCCAGTGGTTTAATTATAATGGTTACAATGGTTCCTGGGAGCTGCACTGATAGTTTGACACAAAGCTGTTGTTTTTGTCTCTCTCAGAAGGAGCCATTACATTGTGTCCAGCCTTTGGTAACGGTGATAAGCAGTATGGTAGAGACAAGGCAATACTTATACATAGCTGTAAAATCTACCTTTGGGATATACTGTATAGCTAGGCCTTTTCAGATAGGAATCCTGAATCCAAGTGTCGGTAGCAGCGAAAAAATGAAAAAGATTTACAGCGTAAGATGAAACCCCCTTTCTGTCTTCAGATTTGACTGTTGTTGACTGATGGTGTCCAACTGTCTGATTTAGAAGACCTCTGAAGTATTGTGAAAGGAGAAAACATGTCCGATGCCATCTGGAATATCAATCAGTCAGAAGTCATAAAAGACAATCTACAGTGCCTTCGGAAAGTATTCAGACCCCTTGACTTTTTCCACATTTTGTTACGTTACGGCCTTATTCTAAAATGGATGAAATATAACAATTATCAGCAACCTACACACAATACCCTATGATGACAGAGCAAAAACAGTTTTTTATACATTTTGCAAATGTATAAAAATAAAAAACAAATGCGTTGTTTACGTAAGTATTCAGACCTTTTGCTATGAGACTCTAAATTGAGCTCAGGTGCATCCTGTTTCTATTGATCCTCCTTGAGATGTTTCTACAACTTGATTGGAGTCCACCTGTGGTAAATGAAATTGGTTGGACATTCATGTACATACTAAGTCAATTGGGCCGACCAACATTGGCTAACCGGGCTATCTGCATTGGGTCCCACCACCCGCCAACCCCTCTTTAATGCTACTGCTACTCTCTGTTCATCATAAATGCATAGTCACATTAACCATATCTACATGTACATACTACCTCAATCAGCCTGACTAACCGGTGTCTGTATGTAGCCTCGCTACTTTTATAGCCTCGCTACTGTATATAGCCTGTCTTTTTACTGTTTTATTTCTTTACTTACCTATTGTACACCTATTACCTTTTTGGTTAGAGCCTGTAAGTAAGCATTTCACTGTAAGGTCTGTACCACACCTGTCTACATAAGGTCCCACAGTTAACAGTGCATGTCAGAGCAAAAACCAAACCATGAGGTCGAAGAAATTGTCCGTAGAGCTCCGAGACAGGATTGTGTCGGAGCACAGATCTGGGGAAGGGTACCAAAAAATGTCTTCAGCATTGAAGGTCCACCAAGAACACAATGAACTCCGTCATTCTTAAATGGAAGAAGTTTATAACCACCAAGACTCTTCCTAGAGGTGGCCGCCCGGCCGAACTGAGCAATCGGGGGAGAAGGGCCTTGGTCAAGGAGGTGACCAAGAACCTGATGATCACTCTGACAGAGTTCCTCTGTGGAGATGGGAGAACCTTCCAGAAGGACAACCATCTCTGCAGCACTCCACCAATCAGGCCTTTATGGTAGAGTGGCCAGACTGAAGCCAATCCTCAGTAAAAGGCACATGACAGCCCACTTGGAGTTTGCCAAAAGGCACCTAAAGACTCTCAGACCATGAGAAAGATGAAGTACAGAGAGATCCTTAATGAAAACCTGCTCCAGAGCACTCAGGACCTCAGACTGGGGTGAAGGTTCACCTTCCAACAGGACAACGACCCTAAGTACACAGCCAAGACAATACAGGAGTGGCTTCGGGACAAGCCTCTGAATGCCCTTGAGTGGCCCAGCCAGAGCCCGGACATGAACCCGATCGAACATCTGTGGAGAGACCTGAAAATAGCTGTGCAGCAACGCTCTCCATCCAACCTGACAGAGCTTGAGAGGATCTGCAGAGAAGAATGGTGTGCCAAACTTGTAGTGTCATACCCAAGAAGACTCAATGCTGTAATGGCCAAAGGTGCTTCAACAAAGTACTGAGTAAAGGGTCTGAATACTTATGTAAATGTGATATTTCAGGTTTGATATTTTTTGAAATTAGCAAAAATAATAAACAGTTTCTGCTTTGTCATTATGGGGCACTGTGTGTAGATTGATGAGGTAAAAAACTTTTTTTTATCAATTTTAGAATAAGGCTGTAACGTAACAAAATGTGGAAAAAGTCACGGGGTCTGAATACTTTCCGAAGGCACTGTATATCTCCTGGACTACGGGCCTACACTGAAATAGTTTCATAAGCAGACTGTGGTCTAAAAGAACGAAAAGTAGAGTGAAGCAATCAGCATATGTGACCTTGTGGTACAGTAGCCTGTGTTCTGTGAGCAATCACATGAAGTGGATAGCCTGCCCAGTTACAAGTCTACAGCAGCTTTGCAGCATGTTTAGGTTCAGAAAAGGAACCTTTAACCTTCTCCCTACTGCTTGCGTAACATTCTGGGAAACGTTTAGGTAACAGATGAACTCTAACTCCACATGAAAGAATTGTTCCATAATAAGTTTGGATGGCTTAAAGTTGGTGAAGGATTTATCTTGCCCTCCTTACATGACTATGACCAGAACCATTAGACATGAGCCTATGGGAACAGGATTACAGTTGAACAGGGACTTTGTCATGTACGTCGGGACTCAGGGGCGGGCTGATCTCAGGCGGTCTCGCCCACTGTGGGCCGCTTAGTAAGGCGTTGTCTTTGGGATTAGCATTACCCAAGCACTTGTAATGTGATGCAATGTGTCTGGGTCTAATGGAAAGCCTTGGCTGCAGGATTTCACAGCGCCGCGGTCTGATTCAACTTCGGGAACATTGTTCCTGACACAAAACTGCTTTCAAAGTATGTTGAAGGCCTAGGGGTCTTGCAGCTCTCGCTCCTCTCTTGCTAAAGAGCCTTATTACGTGTATGAAGTGAGGGGTTCTCACACAATCGAATGGCCTTGAGCTAGTGAGTGTCAGGGGAGGTTGATGGGCCCAGTCTGCTTGGTTTCTCTCACAGAGAGTTAAGCCATCTTTATGACCACCGTGTCTCCAGCACTTCTCACCGTCACTGCCAGAAAGACAAATAAAGTCCCGTAGACCGTGGACGGTGTCATACAGCTGACACGAAGCAACACTGCGGTGCTCCTGGTCAGGTCAGCTCCGGGCTCGTTGGTTGTTTGACGACCTTTTACAGATGTCCCTCTCTGTGTGGTTAGAGAGAGCTAAATGAGCTCTTCTCACTTTCCCAGGTCCCAGGTCAGTGACTCAGTCTTTAAACAGCCTTTCAGCCTCTGGTTAATAGGCCATAAAAAGAGCTATCTCTGACTCTGGACAAGCTGGTCGCTGGTCTGCGTACCATGTGTCGCTGTTTGTATGCATGTGTGTGTGTGTGTGTGTGTGTTCGTGCATGTTTCTCTGTACGCATTTGCGTGTGCGTATGCAGGCATGCATGCATGTCTGTATGTGTTTGTATGTAAACTCAGCTTGGACCGTCTGTCGTCATACCAGTGGTTCTTCGAATATGCGCGCAAACAGTATGCTGTCATGTGAATGCTGGTCACATGGGGCCTTTATATTGCTGTCCATCACCTTTGAATGGGAGGAGATGTAATCCCAGTGTGTAAGCTGTAGCTCACCCAGCTGAAAAGGCAATTCATGCTGTGCTGTTTAAAATAGACCATCTGATGGAAGTAGGCCAATATCTCTCAGCCTTATCCTGGCTGTTATCGACAGTGGAAACTTCCCTGCCTTGTGGATCTAAGTTAATGATTGTCTGCTCGTCACCTGGAGGTGAGAACTCTTCTGATGTTGCACAACTGGCCCTCAAAGTTGAGCAATAAACATGAGCGTTTAGATGCAATGCTGTTGTGTGTTTTTCGAGTTCCATATGTGCTTCCTGATGAGAACCGTTTGAGCCTCTTCTCGAATTGCCTGAACTGTAGTTAGTTTCGGTCCATGGTGCCAAATTGTATCTGGGGCATGACTTTTCAATTTGGCACCATTCTCTCTCTCTCTCTCGCCTCATTTCTGGTAAGGAAAATGGCTGGTGAAACCGGAGCCTGAGAGTAGACTCTCGGGCTCCGGGGCCTAATTCAATAAGGTTGTGATTTCCAAGAGGAACTCTTTGGATCGTTTTACTCACCAACATATTTATTGCTCTGAATCCAGCTGTGCCTCTTAAGTCACAACCGCAATGTATGATTGGTTGACGGCAGCCGCCCACTTGGATATGGTTATCTGATTGGTCTTTTGGGATGTACATCGGGTTTTTTTGTGTGCGTTGACTAGGTTGGTGGGGGGACCTCGTCTCTTTTTAGCCATGCCGTCAAGTTTTTTCTCTCTCTCTTGCTCTCTCTCCACTCTCTCCACTCTCTCCTCTCTCTCTCTCTCTCTCCACTCTCTCTCTCTCTCTCTCTCTCTCCACTCTCTTTCTCCACTCTCTCCACTCTCTCTCTCTCTCCACTCTCTCTCTCTCTCTCTCCACTCTCTCTCTCTCCACTCTCTCTCTCTCCACTCTCTCTCTCTCTCTCTCTCTCTCCACTCTCTCTCTCTCGCTCTCTCCCTCTCGCTCAGTTTCTTTCGCCATCCATCTCTACCTGTATCTCTACAGTAGTTTGTTTTGTTGGCGTTCCCCCTTCTTTGTTTGATGGTCTTGCTCTTTGATCTCTCACCGGTGACAGATAGGTTCTCTGTGTGTGTGTGTGTGCGTGTGCGTGTGCGTGCGTGCGTGTGCGCGCGTGGTTGTGAATAACCCTACCTACCGACCGACCTAACGACCCTCCCTCCCAGGCCTTAGTATTGATCCTCCGTTGCCATGGCTGTCTGTTTGGAAGAAAGCAAGCCAAACATTTACCAACCGCCCAGCTAATCTGTCCCATGCTCAAGGAAAAAGATTATCTAACGGCTGTTTGTGCCAGAAGTGCACTTTCATTCACAAAGAAAACACACATTGATGAAGTCAGTCAACATAGTTGTTGGTCGGTGATAACGTCACTGTTCGAAGGTATTTATTCACTCTCATGACTCCTGTGATTAGGTTTTGCTTGCTCAGGGACCAAAGAGGCCGGAATCGATCTCCGTGCAAACAGACATACAGTATTTCTCGTAAACCCCTACGCAGTTGTTTGTGTTCTAACGGTCAGCTGTACATGTGTGTTATGTGGAAACATTATCAATAGACGTCTGTGTTAGTGATAAATGCTCCAAAACAGGTGGACTAATGTTTGTTGAGAGGTGAATTTCTACGCCTGTACTACTTCATTCTCCCAACCACTTTCCTTTGCCTCAGTTACCTCTATAGCAGTGTCCCAACTTTTGTCTTTGCCAGTTTCTAATGTTCTAAGTAACACACACGTCTGGCCGGTGGACCCATGAAGGTTTACAGCCCAGACTCAGGTGTTGACAGTAGGCCAGTAACCGAGAGGTTGCTGGATCGAATCCCTGAGCTGACAAGGTAAAAATCTGTCGTTCTGCCCCAGAGCAAGGCAGTTAACCCGCAGTTCCCCGGGATTTTCTGCTCTTCTTTCCGCAGCTTCTGTCTATCTCCCTTTCTGCTCCCACTATTTTTCTCTTCCCCTCCCTCTTTATTTACTTTGCTTAGTTTTGCTTCTTTGTATGTCCTTATTCTCTCACTCCCTTTCTCTTCCTTTACCTTCTCTCCTGCTCACTCTCTCTGCCTCTCGCACACTCTCTGGTTTGCCCTTTATCCCACTTCTGAATATGTGCCCTCAGTTTCCCAATTGAAACAGAGGAAACATGAGTTATTCTTTCAGTGTTTGCAGACAGTGACCTCCAAACCAAACCATGCCTACCCCTCTCACTCTCTTTCTCTCTACCTTCTCTTTCTCTATTTCATTTTGTTCATCCTCCGTTCACCCCCCTCAGAGTGATCTGTTCCTTCAAGTATTTTACCAGTCTTCCAACAATAATAATTCTCATTCTCTCCCCAACAATGCACCTCCACCTCTCTCTCTCTCTCTCTCTCTCTCTCTCGCTCTCTCGCTCTCTCTCTCTCTCTCTCTCTCTCTCTCTCTCTCTCTCTCTCTCTCTCTCTCTCTCTCTCTCTCTCTCTCTCTCTCTCTCTCTCTCTCTCGCTCTCTCTCTAAACTAACAGTGTCTTTACTCTTTAGCCCCCTTTGAAACACGTCCCATACGTAGTAGTCCTTTCTCCCCGGTCAGTGGGCTCACACAGTGACTTTGTTTATGTACTGGGGTCAATAGGAGAGGTGCCCTGGTCCTGAGTGATTGATTTCTGGGTGACCAACTTCAATCACAGTTAAGCCCCGCTGCATGCACTGCATGCTGGGTAACGAGCTCTCGGAGACAGACGAGGTGATTGGGTCCATGCGGCCGTCGTCAAGGCACTGGTTGCCTCTTTAAGCGGACGAGCTAATCGCTTCCACTTTTAGTGTTTCATTGCGGAAGCCATTAGTGTGTCCGCTGCCTTGCCTCGCTCCACAAAGACACAGCAGCCTTAACTAGAGCTGACCCCTGAGAGGGGGACCACCCCCCCCTCAAACACACACACCCCAATCTGAGCCCCCCTCTTCTCACCTCTGACCCCCCAGCCCCCAGCCAGCTTTGAAACCTGAGAGAGTAGCCCTGACCCCTGACCTGACCCCTCCCACCTCCCGGGGTTGGGGATGCTCCCCGTGGTCCCCCCTCGGACAGGATGTGCCCTCTCTGGAGGCTGTGTTGGAGGGCCTTGACCCCAGACACTGTCCAGGCATGGCGTCTGTACCTGGACAACCTGGAGAACCTGGAGGGTTCGGTCTCAGGCTGTTTTCAGAGAGTTGTTTATGTTTTCAGAAAGGCAGTTGTTGGTGAACTCTACCATGAGAATGTTGCAGACTCTCAATCCTGTAAGGTGATGAGGTGCTCATAAATTTAGTTTCGGTGAACTATTGGCCCATTTGCCCTGTGTATCTGAATTGCCCCTGAGATGAATACAATTGTATTGACCTGAACTACTGTTTGTACTAAGAACCATATTTAATCTAAACCGATCTGAAAGCTCCCTTTGTGTCCTTTTTAGAGCTGCACTGTGTCCCTGCAGTCTGCTAATAATCTACTTGTTGCATTCTCTTGGTTAGAATCTATGGGGGTTGTAGGCTATTGTCAGAATGACGAGAACAGTACAGAACAGCCGATGCTGAACAGCCTCTTGCAAGGGTGGGTTGGTCTTTCTTTGAGAAACAGACAACGAGATTTTACAACTCTGTGTTGCTGTCATCAACTCCACAGGTTTACAAGAAAATGGCCCCCTTAAATACATTTTAGATGGAGGTTAAATCTTAAAGTAGTTTAGACACTGACATTTGTCTTCTCCCTTGCAAATTAATAAACTGTTGTCCAGGGTTTACATCAGCCCATTCTTTTACCTCCCTGTCATTCCTTTTCCATTTCTCCTCTTCACCCCCCCCCCCCCCCCGAGCTTTTCCTTGTGAATGCGTCATTCACAAGGAAACAGCAAAGTATAGAAGAACAAACTCCCTTTGTTACGCCACTGGTCAATGTGAATCCATATCATCTGTTTGCTTTTCGGCCCTCTCTTGTTTGGCCAATGCTTTCCCAGAATGGCCCATTGAAAAGCAGGTTCTCTCTCTCTCTTTCTCACTTTCTCTCTCTATAGCAGAAAAAAGGTTTTGATACTTTTTGATTGAGGTGTTTTTGTCCGGTGTCTTTTAAAACTTCTTGTCAATAGGGGGGCGCTGTTTTCACTTTGGAATAAATCGTGCCCAAATTAACCTGTCTGACTCTAGCGTTCCGCCAGCGGAACTCCTCCCACATTCCACTGAAAAGGCAGAGCGCGAAATTCAAAATATATTTTTTAGAAATATTTAACTTTCACACATTAACAAGTCCAATACAGCAAATGAAAGGTACACATCTTGTGAATCCAGCCAACATGTCCGATTTTTAAAATGTTTTACAACGAAAACAGCACGTATATTTATGTTAGCTCTCCACCAAATACAAAAAAGGACAGACATTTTTCACAGCACAGGTAGCATGCACAAAGCCAACCTAACTAACCAAGAACCAACCAAACTAACCAAGAAACAACTTCATCAGATGACAGTATTATAACATGTTACACAATAAATCTATGTTTTGTTCGAAAAATTTGCATATTTGAGGTATAAATCAGTTTTACATTGCAGCTACCATCACATCTACCGTCAAAAATAGCACCGAAGCAGCCAGAGTAATTATAGAGACCAACGTAAAATAACTAAATACTCATCATAAAACATTTCTGAAAAATGCATCGTGTACAGCAAATGAAAGACAAGCATCTTGTGAATCCAGCCAATATTTCAGATTTTTTAAGTGTTTTACAGCGAAAACACAATATAGCATTATATTAGCTTACTAGAATAGCCTACCACACTCCCGCATTCATTCATCAAGGCACGTTAGCGATAGCAATAGGCACGTTAGCGTTAGCGAATAAACCAGCAAAATATATCAATTTTCACTAACCTTCATAAACCTTCCTCAGATGACAGTCCTATAACATCAGGTTATACATACACTTATGTTTTGTTCGAAAATGTGCATATTTAGAGCTGAAATCAGTGGTTATCCATTATGCTCATGTAGCTTATTTTTCCCAGAATGTGCAGATATTTCTATTAGACTCTCACCTATTCTGACCAAATAGCTATTCATAAACTTTACAAAAAAATACATGTTGTATAGGAAATGATAGATCCACTAGTTCTTAATGCAATCGCAGTGTTAGAATTCTAAAAATATCTTCATTACCACATAAGGCTTACGTTTTGTCGACCGGGTGCCCAAAACCTGGGCGCAAAACTACTAGTACACAGTTCGACAGATATATGAAATAACATCACAAAATGTTTCTTACTTTTGGTGATCTTCCATCAGAATGTTGGACAAGGGGTCCTTTGTCCAGAACAGTCGTTGTTTGGATTTAGAACATCGTTTTTCCCTCTTCAATTAGCAAGCACACTGGCCAAATGGCGCGAAGCTCTCCATTCTGAACAAAGGGCACACAACGCAACACGCCTAACGTCACGAATACATTTTAAAAATCTAATAAAACTATATTGAAAAAACATACTTTACGATGATATTGTCACATGTATCAAATAAAATCAAAGCCGGAGATAGTAGTCGCCTATAACGAAAGCTATTCAGAAGGCAATCCCACTGTCCTCTTCGCGCCTTCCTGAAAACATGAAATCGGTGACACGTCATTCCAAGAGGACGTATTCCATCTCAGACCAAGATAATCACCTCATTTCTTCTCTCACTGCATCTTGACATCCAGGGGAAGGTGTATGACGTGCATGTATACTAATAGCTATCATGCCCATTTATAGGCAGGACTTAGAAGAGAGCCTCGATTTCAGACTTTCTACTTCCTGGTCAGGAAGTTTGTGCCAAATGAGTTCTGTTTCACTCACAGATATAATTCAAACGGTTTTAGAAACTAGAGAGTGTTTTCTATCCAATAGTAATAATAATATGCATATTGTACGAGCAAGAATTGAGTACGATGCCGTTTAAATTGGGCACGTTTTTCCCCCAAAGTGACAACAGCGCCCTCTGTCCTCATCAGGTTAAACGGCCTAGATCATACAATATGCATATTATTATTACTATTGGATAGAAAACACTCAGAAGTTTCTAAAACTGAATTATATCTGTGAGTAAAACAGAACTCATTTGGCAGCAAACTTCCATACAGGAAGTGAAAAATCTGAAAACGAGGCTCTGTTTCAGGGCCTGCCTATTCAACTGGCTTTTATTTATCGATATTTATGCACTTCATACGCCTTCCACTAGATGTCAACAGGCAATGGAAGGTTGAATGGGGTGTCTAGCTTGATCTGAGACCGAATGAGAGCTTTTGGAGTGACAGGTCCGGTATTTTGTCACATTTCCACCGCGCGCGGGGGATCTCGACATTGTCTTCTGAAAAGCGTTCGGTATACACGGCGAATATCTCTGGCTCTGATTTTATTTGATACATATGATAAAAAATATCATAAAGTACGATTTTTCAACCGTCTTTGATCAGTTTATTCAACGTTTATTGGGACTTTTGGAATTTTCCGTTCTTTGCGCCAAGAGATGATGGGAATGTTCGCGCCACATGGCTAGCCAAGGTTGCTAATTCGACAGAAGAAAAGGACATTCTAAAACCAAACAACGATTTATTCTGGGCCAAGGACTCCTTGCACAACATTCTGATGGAATATCAGCAAAAGTAAGACAACATTTATGATGTTATTTCGTATTTCTGTGTAAAATGTTGACTCCTATTCTCCGCCATGTTGGTGAGCGCTGTCTCACAATAACGCATGCTGTATGTTAAGGTAAAAGTTATTTTAAAAGATCTAATACAGCTGTTGCATTAAGAACCTGTCAGGTTTTGGCCAGGACTGTTCAGGTTTTGGTCACTAGATGTCCCCATTGCACCTTTTTTGAACCTTTTGTTTTTTCCTTGCTCTATTATTGTTTGCACCTGTGTGTAGTTCCCTTGTTAGAATTTAAACCCTGTGTGTTCCTCAGTTCTTTGCTCAGTGTTTGTATGTTAGCACCCAGCCCCAGCCCAAGCCTTGTTGTGAACATATATTTTCTCTTATTGGATTTTCCAGAGGTTCTCTGGTTTAGTTTTTGTGTATTTTTGAGTAGTCTTTTGAGGTTTGTTTTTCCCTGCTGTTTTTTACCACTTTGTGGAGTTTCTTTGTATTTTGGAGGATATCCATTTTGTGCCTCTTGGCTTTATTTTGGACGTGGTGGATTTATATTCTTTGCCTTAAGATCTTGTCCTTTTATTAAACCACCATCTCTAGTACTGCTGAGTCTGCCTCATCTTCTGGGTTCTGCTGACTATTAGTGACTGTTTCTCTCACCGGGTCTTGACAGAAACACCGAGCCATTTAAATGAACCCAGAGGCAGCCAGTACCCAGGACTTTTTTCCCATGCTCTCCCACCACGAGGGGACTGTCCAACGTCACGAAGCTGCTCTGGTTCAGCAAGAGGCCTTACTGGCTGGACATTCTCAACTTCTGTCGGAGATGATGACTTGCATAAAACAGATTTCTGATCAACTTTCCCCTGCAACCACTTCTGCTCCAGTGCATCAGATTCAAGTGCCCGTGGCAGTTAACCCCCTGGCTGAACCTCGTCTGCCGCCTCCCCAACGGTTCTCAGGTGATACGAGTGTTTGTAAGGGGTTTTTCACCCAATGTTCTCTCTCCTTCGAGCTGCAACCCTCGTCGTTTCCCACCGATCGGTCCAAGATAGCATATATCATCACCCTGCTGTCGGAAAAAGCCCTAGCCTGGGCTACTGCTGTGTGGGATGCCCAAAATCCCTGCTGTGCCAGCTACTCTACCTTTGCTGAAGAATTCAAGTGAGTGTTTCAAGATCCCACCAGCGGTCCTGACTCAGCCAAACAGCTCCTGACTCTCAGCCAAGGTTGGCGCAGCGTGACGGACTATGCCATCCAGTTCCGCACGGTGGCAGCAGCGAGTGGCTGGAACGACGAGGCGCTCACAGTGTGCTTTTTGAAGGGTCTTTCCGACACCATCCAAGATGAACTGGCCACTCGGGAACCACCGGACAACCTCAAGTCCCTGATCAAGTTGGCTTCACGCATAGACCAGCGTCTGAGAGAGAGAGAGCTCAACCGTAGATCTCTCACCCTAGCTCCTATCGGCCCCAGCTCCGAGTCTCCACCTTTATCCTCCCTGACTCCACCGGAACCCATGCAGGTTGGACGCATCTCCCAGGCTGAGAGAGACCGCCGGATAAGGGAGCGATGCTGTCTATATTGCAGCAAACCGGGCCATTTCCTCTCCACGTGTCCCGGGCTCCAGGGAAAACTCACTCTCCCATGCAGGCCTGGGAGGACTGTAACGGGAAACATAACCTCCTCCCATCCATCCAACTCCCGCCTGCTTATTCCAGTTACCCTTTCCTGGGATAACCACGAGCTTCCCCTTCAAGCCTTGGTAGACTCTGGAGCCGCTGGTAACTTCATGGATGGTGTCTGGGCGAAGGAGAATGGCGTTCCCTCTGAACCTCTAAGTGACCCCATAAGGGTTACTACGTTGGATGGAAACCCTTTGGGATCTGGACTTGTCACTCGTGTCACTACCCCCTTGCGACTTTCAGTTTCCCAACACCAGGAAGTGATGAACTTTCATCTGACCTCGTGTTCCGAGTTCCCTCTCGTCCTTGGATACCCCTGGCTTCACAGCCATAACCCTCACATCGACTGGTCTGTGGGCACTATCAAGCAGTGGGGTCCTACGTGCCAAGCCACTTGTATCTTCCCAAGTTCCCCGAGTTCCCCTCCCGAGTCTCTAGAATCCATCGACCTGTCCCGAGTTCCCGAGTGTTACCATGACCTCAAACCGGTATTTAGCAAACAGAGGGCCACCAAACTACCACCCCATAGACCTTATGATTGCCCCATCGACCTGTTTCCGGGCACCTGCCCCCCCAGAGGTCGGATCTTTTCCCTATCTCCTCCCGAACGAGCTGCTATGGATACCTACATCAAGGACGCTCTGGCAGCAGGCCTCATGCGTCCATCCACCTCGCCGGCGGGAGCAGGGTTTTTCTTTGTGGCCAAAAAAGACGGTGGATTACGCCCTTGTATCGACTACCGGGGACTTAATGCCATAACCGTCCGTAACCGCTACCCGCTACCCCTTATGGCCACAGCCTTTGAGCTGCTCCAGGAAGCAGTGGTCTTCACTAAGCTTGACCTACGGAACGCATACCATCTTGTGCGGATCAAACCCGGTGACGAGTGGAAGACCGCTTTCAACACGCCTACTGGTCACTACGAATACTTGGTGATGCCCTTCGGCCTGACCAACGGCCCGGCTGTGTTCCAAGCGCTCATAAACGATGTGCTTAGGGATATGCTTAACATTTTCGTGTTTGTTTACTTGGATGACATCCTCATCTTTTCGAGCTACCTTCAAGAACACACTAAGCATGTCAGACAAGTGCTCAAACGCCTCCTAGACAGCCATTTGTACGTTAAGCCGGAAAAGTGTGAATTCCATTCCTCTCGAGTACAATTCCTGGGATTTGTAGTGGAACCCGGTCGAGTCCAGATGGCCCCCAAGAAGGTAGGGGCGGTAGCAGATTGGCCCACCCCCAAGTCCGTTAAGGAAGTTCAGCGTTTCCTGGGCTTCACTAACTTTTACCGCAAGTTCATCAAGAACTTCAGCTCGGTGGCAGCCCCTCTCAGCTGTAACCAAGGGTGGCAACACAAGGTTTCTGTGGGGAAGAGAAGCTGAGACGGCCTTCCAAGGACTCAAGCAGCGCATCCTCTCTGCTCCCATCCTGACACTACCGACGGCGGATGAACCTTTTGTGGTGGAGGTAGATGCATCCGAGGTTGGTGTTGGAGCTGTCCTGTCTCAGAGGGGTGAAGACAAGAGGCTTCATCCTTGCGCCTTCTTCTCTCACCTTCTCTCACCTCACTGTGGAGTTTCTTTGTATTTTGGAGGATATCCATTTTGTGCCTCTTGGCTTTATTTTGGACGTGGTGGATTTATATTCTTTTCCTGAAGATCTTGTCCTTTTATTAAACCACCATCTCTAGTACTGCTGAGTCTGCCTCATCTTCTGGGTTCTGCTGACTATTAGTGACTGTTTCTCTCACCGGGTCTTGACAGAACCAGTGTATCTTTCATTTGCCATACAACAAATATTTTTATGTAAAGTTTATGATGAGTTCTTTGGTCAGATTAGGTGAGTGTCCAAAATTTCTCCGGAGATTCTGGTGAATCGTTGCTACGTATTCACAATGTATAACCAGGATTTGTAGCTAAAAATATGCACATTTTCGAACAAAACATAAATGTATTGTATAACATGATGTTATAAAACTGTCATCTGATGAAGTTGTTCAAGGTTAGTGATTAATTTTATCTCTATTTTGTCGGTTTTGTGCAAGCTATTTTTGAGGGGAGTAAATTGCGCTGTGTGTTTGGCTACTGTAGTGAGCTAATAGAAATATATATTGTGTTTTCGCTGTAAAACACTTTTTTAAAAATCGGATTCACAAGATGTTTATCTTTCATTTGCTGTACACCATGTATTTTTCATAAATGTTTTATGATGAGTATTTATGTATTTCACGTTTCTCTCTGTAATTATTCTGGCTGCTTTGGTGCTATTTGTAATTGTGTCTGCAATGTAAAACCAGGATTTGTAGCTATAAATATGCACATTTTCGAACAAAACATAAATGTATTTTATAACATGATGTTATAAGACTGTCATCTGATGAAGTTGTTCAAGGTTAGTGATTAATTGTATCTCTATTTGTGGATTTTGTGAAAGCTACCTATGCGGTGGAAACATGGTGAAAAGATGCCGTTGTGTGTTTGGCTATTGTGCTTAGCTAATATAAATACATATTGTGTTTTCGCTGTAAAACATTTAAAAAATCGGAAATGATGGCTGGATTCACAACATGTTTATCTGTCATTTGCTGTATTGGACTTGTGATTTCATGAAATTATATTATATGATATCCCTGTCGCGTTAGGCTAGGCTATGCTAGTCAGCTTTTTTGATGAGGATGCTCCCGGATCCGGGATGGGTATGAAGTAAAAGTTAATTTGACTGTTTGTTCTTTTCTTAATTTGCTCCCATCGTGTGACTGATAACGCATCAGGGCCTGTGGAGTTGTTGTTAGTAAGGTTTGGGGTTCATGATTATGTGTGTCAGCAAAGTTAATTTTTTGACCCTAAGTCACACGAAGCAGTAGAGCAAGCAGGTCCACATTTTCACCCAGTCTTAATCAGTAAGTCACCCTGACGCGTTTGAGTGTGCTACAAAGGTATTTTCTGCCCGTTGGGTTGGATCGGGCCTCTCTTGGTGAGCAATTGTTTAATGTTGATCCCCTAAGAGGATTACCATGGGGATGTTTTTTTTCTTCCGTAAACCAGTAAAGAATGGCCAGTGAGCCATGGTTTCCCTGAATCAGGTCAGAACAAGGGTCAGGGGAGGATGAGACAGAGAGGCAGGGCGATAAAGGGAGTGAGAGACAGAGGGAGTTAGAGAAGAATCGAGTGAGATAACGAGGTGCTGGGAAAGATAAAGTGAGGCAAGGGAGAGATGGAGTAGCCGACTGTGAGGGCCCTTACAGTAGTTTCATGTTATCACGTTGCATTCCATGTTGTCTTCACAGAAGGTCACATGTGATTTTGCTACAATTTACATGCGATGACGTGACATTCATGTGGTTTTTCCAGAAGGCGGAGTAAGACGGAAACAACGAGAGTGTGAGAATTTACAGGGAAGGTTTGAACGGAGCAAGAGAGGAAAAGGGATTTTTTTCTGTCACGTTTCGTTCAAACATGAACATGCTGGATGAGAGAACAGACAAAGACCAAGTCAATTATTTTGATTGTTTTGCTCATTGCAGCATACACATACAGTGCCGGTGAAAACTTATTTTCCACCTTTCCAATTTTCTTTACTTTTGCTTATTTTTGATACTGAATGCAATCAGATCTTCAACCAAAATCTATATTAGATAAAGGGAACCTGAGTGGACAAATAACACAACAATTACATACTTATTTCATTTATTTCGTAAATGAAGTTATGCAACCCCTTGCACTCAATAACTGGTTGTGCCACCTTTAGCTGCAATGATTCCAACCAATCACTTCCTGTAGTTGTTGATCAGTCTCTCACGTCGCTGTGGAGGAATTTTGGCCCACTCTTTCATGCAGAACAGCTGTAAGTCAGAGACGTTTGTTTGTTTTTCAAGCAAGAACTCCTCGTTTCAGGTCCTGCCACATCTTAATTGGGATTAGGTCTGGACTTTTACTAGGCCATTCCAAAACTTCAAACTTTGTTTTTTTGAAGCCATTTTCATGTAGATTTGATTGTGTGGTGTGTTTTGGATCATTGTCTTCATGCATGACCCAGCTGCGCTTCAGCTCACAAACAGGTGGCCTGACTTTCTCCTGTTATCACGTCTCAGGCTAAGACCCAGATGTAGACACAGGAGGCAGGCTCCCGAGTGGCGCAGCGGTCTAAGGCACTGCAATTCAGTGCTAGAGGTTTCACTACAGATCCTGGTTTGATTCCAGGCTGCATCACAACCAGCCATGATTGGGAGTCCCATAAGGCTGCGCACAATTGGCCCAGCGTTGTCCGTGTTAGGGTATGGCCAGGGTAGGCCGTCATTGTAAATAGGAATGTGTTCTAAACTGACTTGCCTAGTTAAATAAAGGTTAAATGAAATAAAAAAATAAAATAGTACGAGTCTCAGAATTTATTACAGTAGAAGGGGAACAGGAGACAACGGGCTGTGAGACAGGGGTTTAATTCTAAATACATGGAAACTGGATTTATACGGTGGGTGCGGGCAACAGAAGGCGAACAGTAGAGGGGCTAAGGACTTTAGAGATTGGGAAAGAGCTGATTAAACCTCGGGAACGTTTGCAGGACTCAACCCGGCGGGGCAGATCCTGAGTGGAAAGCCATACCCTCTGCCCAAGATGGTAGCGGGGAGCAGGGGTCCGGTGGCAGTCCGCCTGTCGTCGATACCTGGAGGTGGTCTTGAGAAGAGCGGACCGGGCTCTCTTCCAGGTACGGCGACAGCAACGGACGAAGGTATGCTGACCTCTTTACTCTGGGAAGAGTGGGGGGTGATATCCCAGGGAACACTCAAAAGGTGACAAGTAGCAGAACAGGGAAGGGTGTTACAGGCATATTCCTCCCACACAAGTTGCTCCAGGTGGTGGGAATCATGGAGACGAGGCAACAAAAAGTCGTCCCTAGGTCCTGATTTTGCTCGCTCCGACTGGCCGTTAGACTGGGGATGAAAACCAGAGGACAGGCTGGTCGATGACCCAATGAGGATGCAGAACAACTTTCAGAACCGGGATGAGAATCGAGGACCGCGATCGGAGACCATGTCGACCGGAAGTCCATGGATCCGGAAGACGTGCTGCACAATGAGCTGGGCCATCTCCTTAGCCGAGGGCAACTTAGGAAGTGGGATAAGGATGGTGGTGTTGCCATCTGACGGAGGGAGACCCCTGACAAAGTCCAAGGATATATGGGACCAGGGGTTGTGAGGAACAGGGAGTGGTTGAAGGAGACCAGCCGGAGCTTGTTACGGAGTCTTGTTACGTGCACACACGGTGCAGGCGGCAACGAACGCTGAGACATCAGGAACCATGGTGGGCCACCAAAAACATTGTAGGACGAAAGCCAAGGCCCGGCGGGAACCAGGATGACAGGTGAGTCTCGAGGTGTGTGCCCATTCCAAGATCGGAGAAGAGTCTGGGACGAACATCCTGGGAGCACTGTTTCTTGCAGACCAGACTCTCGATTCCCCAGATGATAGCAGCCGCTAGACAGGAAGTGGGGAGGATGGTCTCGGGGTCCGTAGGAGATAGTGAAATGGAAACAAGTGAATAACAGTGCCCATTTCGCCTGGCTGGAGTTGAGGTACTTGGCGGTGGGGAGTTTTTCCAGGTTCTTATGGTTTGTCCACACCAATAATGGATGTTCTGCCCCTTCTAATCAGGGCCTTCACTCCTCCAACACCATCTTAACTGCGAGTAATTCTCGATTTCCCACGTCATAGTTCCTCTCAGCGGGGTTAAGACGATGGGAAAGGAAGGCACATGGATGCAGCTTCTGGTCCTGGGCAGAATGCTGGGACAGGACAGCCTCCACTCCAATGTCCAAGGTGTTGACCTCCACCATGAACTGACGGGACAGGTCCGGTTGGATTAAGATGGGAGCTGTAGTGAATCGCTGCTTGAAGTCTGAGAATGCCCAGTCAGCTGCTGGAGACCATATGAACGGAACCCTGGAAGAGGTTCCGCAGACAGGGGGTAAGTAATGGTGCTGTAACCCCAGACGAAACAACGGTAGAAATTAGCAAAACCCAGGAAATGTTGCAGCTGCACTCTGGATGTGGGTTGAGGCCAATCCACCACTGCGCTCACCTTGTCAG
The DNA here is from genome assembly GCF_029448725.1 of Salvelinus fontinalis. NCBI lineage: Eukaryota > Metazoa > Chordata > Actinopteri > Salmoniformes > Salmonidae > Salvelinus > Salvelinus fontinalis. Next base: position 45,972,712 of record NC_074697.1, on the reverse strand, counting down.
GGTCCACCTGAATATTCCTTGCAGCAATGACGTATCCTAGGAAGGAGATGGTGGAGCGATGGAACTCACATTTCTCTGCCTTCATGAAAGCTGCTTCTCCAGGAGACGCTGGAGGGCCTGTCAGACATGGAGGATGTGCTCTTGAGCTGACTGGGAATAAATGAGGATGTTGTCGAGGTAGACAAACACAAATCGGTTCAACATGTCATGGAGCACATCATTGACCAGGGCCTGGAACACTGCAGGAGCGTTGGGCAGACTGAACGGCATCACCAGGTACTCGTAGTGCCCGCTAGCCGTGTTAAATGCTGTCTTCCAATTGTCTCCTTCCCGTGTCTGAACCAGATGGTAGGTGTTCTGAAAGTCCAACTTGGAGAAGATTACCACCCCTTGGAGAGGCTTGAAAGCTGAGGAGATGAGTGGTAGCAGGTAAAAAAATGTAATCGTCAGGTCATTAAGACCCAGGTAGTCGATACACAGACGCAGGGTCTTGTCATTTGAAAAGGCTAATTGATCATTAGAAAACCCTTTTGCAATTATGTTAGCACAGCTGAAAACTGTTGTTCTGATTAAAGAAGCAATAAAACTGGCCTTCTTTAGACTAGTTGAGTATCTGGAGCATCAGCATTTGTGGGTTCAATTACAGGCTCAAAATGGCCAGAAACAAAGAACTTTCTTCTGAAACTCGTCAGTCTATTCTTGTTCTGAGAAATGAAGGCTATTCCATGTGAAAAATTGCCAAGAAACTGAAGATCTCGTACAACACTGTGTACTTCTTCCTTCACAGAACAGAGCAAACTGGCTCTAACCAGAATAGAAAGAGGAGTGGGAGGCCCCGGTGCACAACTGAGCAAGAGGACAAGTACATTAGTGTCTAGTTTGAGAAACGGACACCTCACAAGTCCTCTACTGGCAGCTTCATTAAATATTACCTGCAAAACACCAGTCTCAACATCAACAGTGAAGAGGCGACTCCGGGATGCTGGCCTTCTAGGCAGAGTTTCAAAGAAAAAGCCATATCTCAGACTAGCCAATAAAAAGAAAAGATTAAGATGGGCAAAAGAACACAGACACTGGACAGAGGAAGATTTGAAAAAACTGTTATGGACAGACGAATCTAAGATTGAAGAACATCACAAAGAAGAACATTCGTAAGATGCAGAAAAAATGAAAAGATGCCATCTGTCAAGCATGGTGGAGGTAATGTGATGGTCTGGGGGTGCTTTGGTGGTTGTAAAGTGGGAGATTTGTACAGGGTAAAAGGGATCTTGAAGAAGGAAGGCAATCACTCCATTTTGCAACGCCGTGTCATACCCTGTGGACGGCGTATAATTGGAGCCAATTTCCTCCTTTCCTCGACAATGACTCAAAGCACAGCTCCAAACTATGCAAGAACTTTTTAGGGAAGAAGCAGTCAGCTGGTATTCGGTCTATAATGGAGTGGCCAGCACAGTCAACGGATCTCAACCCTATTGAGCTGTTGTGGGAGCAGCTTGACCGTATGGTACATAAGAAGTGCCCATCAAGCAATCCAACTTGTTGGAGGTGCTTCAGGAAGCATGGGGTGAAATCTCTTCAGATTACCTCAACAAATTGACAACTAGAATGCCAAAGGTCTGCAAGGCTGTAGTTGCTGCAAATGCAGGATTCTTTGACGAAGGCAAAGTTTTGAAGGACACAATTATTATTTCAATTAAAAATGATTATTTTTAACCTTGTCAACGTCTTGACTATATTTCCTATTCATTTTGCAACTGATTTCATGTATGTTTTCATGGAAAACAAGGACATTTGTAAGTGACCCCAAACTTTTGAACGGTAGTGTACATAGTCTTAATTCATTCCTACTTAGATTTATGTTTATTGGGCATATGTTATGTAATTAGTTAGATATTACTTGTTAGATTTTCGCTACACCCACAATAACATCTGCTAATCATGTGTATGTGACTAATAAAATTTGATTTGATTTGTACCCTTCCATCGCTTTGGTCTCCGGACCCGACAGGGAATAAAGTTTCCCCTGATGCGGTGCAGTGCCCGGGAGAAGGTTGATAGCAGTCGTAGGGCCGATGCAGAGTAAGAGATGTGGCATGGGCAGAATTGAAAACCTCCCAAAAGTCCTGGTACTCCGCGGGAACGGCGGAGAGATCCAAGGCTTTACCCAAGCCCGCAGGGAGACGTCCTGGGGCAGGCTGCACCGACCACAAACAATGTGCATGGCAAAATAGACTCCAACCCATGATGGAACCCGTAGCCCAGTTGATTAGGGGGTTGTGCCTCTGGAGCCATGAAAACCCCAAAACCATTGGTACATGAGGTGAGTCCAGGAGCAGAAACTGCATAGACTCACTGTGGTTGCCTGACACTCGCAGGTTGATATGAACCGTATTGTGGGTGACTCTGCCAATAGAGGCCCCATCCAGTGTCCTGACATCCATCAGAATGGAAAGGGGTTGAGTGGAGATGCCCAGCTCCGACAGCAAGGTAGTGTCCATAAAGCTCTCATCGGCCCAGAGTCAATGAGCACCCGGATGGATTTGGACTGGTCTCCCCACAGCAGGGTAGCATAGGGGGGGTTACGTGTAGTGAGAGATTGGAAACTCCCCATACTGCTCACCAGTGTACTCGTACATACTGATGAGCCTGGTCTTTTAATGGGCAGGTAGATAAGAAATGTTCCGTAGCTCCACAATACAGACAGCTCTTGGTGTTCAGTCTGCGTAAGCACTCAGCAGGAGCGAATCTAGTCCTGCCCAGTTGCATGGGCTCCGGAGGCGGCGAGTCGACAGCCCTCAGTGATTTCCAAGGGAACCCGGGTGACACCGGATTCTCTCGGAAATGTAGACTTCTGGGATTTCCTGGATTCCTCAGGGGCGAGGTGGAATTCGAGGACGAGCGAGGGCGACATGAACAGACCCCCTCTGTTGCTGCCCATCATTCCGGATGGTCAAGGCTATGAGGGAGTCAAAGTCCAAGGGCAGCTCCCAGGCTGCGAGCTTGTCTTTAATCACCTCCGATAATCTGGGAAGGAAATGGTTAAACAGGGCTTCCGGGTTCCAGGCATTCTCAGCCGCCAACGTGCGAAAATCCACCGTGTAGTCTGCCACACGACGGGAGTCTTGACGGAGTTGGAGCAGCTTACGAACAGCCTCCCGGCTGGACAACGGAGAATCAGCCACTTTTCGTTCCTCTGCCACAAACTCCTCCAGACTGAGGCAAATGGTGGATTGTTGCTCCTACACCACCGTCTCCCAGGCGAGTGCCCTCCCGGACATCAGCGTTATCAGGTATGATATTTTCGAGCAGTTCGAGGGGGACGAAGAAGGCTGCAGCTCGAAGATGAGGGAGCACTGGGAGAGAAATGCACGGCAGGTTCCAGAATCTCTAGCGTAGTGCTCTGGAGGAGGTAAGCAAGGTTCTCAGGACACCGGGGTATGCTGGGAAAGTACCAATCTGTCATTCTGCCCCTGAACAAGGCAGTTAACCCACTGTTCCTAGGCTGTCATTGAAAATAAGAATTTGTTCTTAACTGACTTGCCTAGTTAAATAAAGGTAAAATGAAAGCTAAAACTAGAGCACAGGAAACACAGGAACACGCTAGTAGGACTTGACGGGATAAGACAAACTGGCAACAGACAAACAGAAAATTCAGGTATAAATACACACGAGGTAATGGGAGAAACCTGGTGGGTGTTGGAGACAATCACAAGACAGGTGAAATAGATCACCTGTAGAATTCTCTAATACAGAGTAGAATTCATGGCTCCTTCTATTAAGGTAAGTCCTCCAGGTCCTGAGTGGCAAAGCATCCTCAAACAATCACAATACCACCACCATGTTTGACCGTTGGTATCAGGTTCTTACTGTGGAAAGCAGTGTTTGGTTTTTGCCAGTCATAATGGGACCCATGCACCCTAATTGCTCTCATTAGCGTCTAACTTCCTGGTGTACGCATGCAGGCTACCGTGACCTTGGCCTTTGAAATGTAGACCTACAGCATTTCGTTTGAGGAGGAAGGAGAGGAACTGGGGAACAACTGGGCTCTCTGTCAAACCAGATGTGTACGTCTGAGACTGTGTGTGTGTGTGTGTGTGTAGGGGTCAGTGTTTGCACACAGGAGCGTGCCTGTGTGTGTGTAGGGGTCAGTGTGTGCGCTTGTATTGGGGTGTGAGTGGGTTCATGGTGACCCCTCTGACGTAAATCTGATACATTGACACAGACTCTATTTTCAAGCTCGCTAGATACTGCTCTGATGGTTTGAGCCAATGTCTAAGACATCTTGGAGCAACAGTCTATGTCCTTTACTGCAATACCTCGAACTCATTCTGCCTTGGTGTTTCTATTCTATTTCGTTCGCTGGACTCTGAGGTACATTGCGTGCTTATGGCATGAAGTTGGAGGTTCGTGTCTGGCTTCGTAAACATGAAAGGGAAGAAGATCAGCTGAGAGAGAAATAGGTCCCCTTTGCCCTGTGATGAGACGACCAGCTGTCGAGAGACATCTATGATCCTTTCCTTGTGTTTCAGCCCAGCCCAAACACGGTCTCAGCACCGGAGGTTCCCCATAGTACACAACATCCATCTCTCGCTCTCGCTTTCTGTCACTCTCTGTCTCGCTCTCTCTCTCTCCTGGGAAAACAATGATCCAGTGTCCTCACTGACCTGTAGATCCACAGCAGTTATCCTGCTGGTCTTGGCGAATCTCCACCGTTTCACTATTTGACACTCTCGTCCCTTTATCTCCCCCTTTCATTTGGGCCTACTCTGAGAGTGTGTTTACTCAGTGACTATATTCAACAGCTGGTCCTAACATCACTCAGGGCCTATACATACCCTGCCTCCTTATAACTGTCATTGCAGTCTCCATTCCCAAAACAGCTGATCTAACAATACACACACACACACACACACACACACACACACACACACACACACACACACACACACACACACACACACACACACACACACACACACACACACACACACACACACACACACACACACACACACACACACACACACACACACACACACACAGTACATTGACTCCAATAAAACACACACCTTCGACTTGTCAGCTAATGATTTTACTTTATTACAGTACAAAAAAACAGTTTTATATTGGCTACCTTGACAACCTTTTGCTGTTTTAATGCTACATGTGTTGATTTTGATCAGAGAAGGTGCACGCTACCTGTCTGCTCCATCCAGGCCCTGAGTCGAGTAGAGGGGTTTTGAATATACAAACTGCCACATGCAAACTTACCCAAATATCTACAACATGTATTACCAATCATGTAGAACATTTTAATAGGTAGAGTTAAAGTCGAACATGTACATACACTTAGGTTGGAGTCACTGAAACTCGTTTTTCAACCACTCCACATTAACAAACTATAGTTTTGGCAAGTCGGTTAGGACATCACAATTGTACGTGACACAAGTCATTTTCCCAACAATTGTTTCCAGACAGATTATTTCACTTACAATTCACTGTATCACAATTCCAGTGGGTCAGAGGTTTACATACGCTGAGTTGACTGTGCCTTTAAACAGCTTGGAAAATTCCAGAAAATTATGTCATGGCTTTAGAAGCTTTTGATATGCTAATTGACATCATTTGAGTCAATTGGAGGTGTACCTGTGGATGTATTTCAAGGCCTACCTTCAAACTCAGTGCCTCTTTGCTTGACATCATGGGAAAATCAAAAGAAATCAAAAAATAATTGTAGACCTCTAATTGTAGACCAGAAGTCTGGATCATCCTTGGGAGCAATTTCCAAACGCCTGAAGGTACCACGTTTATCTGTACAAACAATAGTACGCAAGTTTAAACACCATGGGACCACGCAGCCGTGATACCGCTCAGGAAGGAGACGCGTTCTGTCTCCTAGAGATGAACGTACTTTAGTGCGAAAAGTGCAAATCAATCCCAGAACAACAGCAAAGGACCTTGTGAAGATGCTGGAGGAAACAGGTACAAAAGTATCTATATCCACAGTAAAACAAGTCCTATATCGACATAACCTGAAAGGCCGCTCAGCAAGGAAGAAGCCACTGCTCCAAAACCACCATAAAAAAGCCAGACTACGGTTTACAACTGCACATGGGGACAAAGATCGTACTTGTTGGAGAAATGTCCTCTTGTCTGATGAAACAAAAATAGAACTGTTTGGCCATAATGACCATCGTTATGAGGAAAAAGGGGGAGGCTTGCAAGCCAAAGAACACCATCCCAACCGTGAAGCACGGGGGTGGCAGCATCATGTTGTGGAGGTGCTTTGCTGCAGGAGGCACTGGTCCACTTCACAAATAGATGGCATCATGAGGAGAGAAAATTATGTGGATATATTGAAGCAACATCTCAAGACATCAGTCAGGAAGTTAAAGCTTGGTCGTAAATGGGTCTTCCAAATGGACAATGACCCCAAGCATACTTCCAAAGTTGTGGCAAAATGGCATAAGGACAACAAAGTCAAGGTATTGGAGTGGCCATCACAAAGCCCTGACCTCAATCCTATAGAAAATTTGTGGGCAGAACTGAAAAAGCGTGTGCAAGCAAGGAGGTCTACAAACCTGACTCAGTTACACAAGCTCTGTCAGGAGGAATGGGCCAAAATTCACCTAACTTACTGTGGGAAGCTTGTGGAAGGTTACCCGAAACGTTTGACCTAAGTTAAACAATTTAAAGGCAATGCTACCAAATACTAATTGTAAACTACTATTTATAAACTTCTGACCCACTGTGAATGTGATGAAAGAAATAAAAGCTGAAATAAATCATTCTCTCTACTATTATTCTGACATTTCACATTCTTAAAATAAAGTGGTGATCCAAACTGACCTAAGACAGGGAATTTTGACTAGGATTCAATGTCAGGAATTGTGAAAAACAGAGTTTAAATGTATTTGGCTAAGGTGTATATAAACTTCCGGCTTCAACTGTATGTAATGCACCTAGTGCATTAGAGTCATACGGCCTTGTCTGAAATCTGTCTTGCCTACTACTTACTCAAACGACATACTGTGCACTAATCATACTGCATACTATTGATAATGTACTGTTTAGTGAAAACGAATTCAGTGAGCAACAAATATCAACATACTAGGCTCACCAATCCTGAGAATGATTCATCGAATGCACAATTGCGACGATTCCCGCCATCGGTATCTCATTATCAGCTGCTGTCAAACACACGCGTGTCTAGAAAGAACAGCAGAGTACTTTATTCCAAAAAGTTTTAACCGCGCTGACGATCGCTCCTCTCCTCCGTTTCGCCAACAAAACAAAAACAAAGGTGCTGGGGCGAGGCAGGTGATGAGACCAATGCTCCAGTGACCAGAGGGCAGGTCTGCTGTGTGTGTGTGGACTTGTTTTTCTGCTTGTGTGTATCCGTCTCTCTGTTGTTTGTCTGTGTGTCTGTAGGCTGGTATGAATAGGCTGGGTGAGGTTGTTGGGTGGGCGGTGTCCTGGGGTGGGCTATGGAACTAGCTACAGAGTGGAGGGGATGAGGCGGGGACAGGGATGGAGTTGGATGTGCAGTGTGTCTCCATGCAGCGACACGTCGGACGGAGCAAGGCCCCTTGTGAATCTGCATCCGTGATTCCTCCCGTCAATAGGGCTCTTTCAGAGAGACAGAAGGACACTGTGTGCCATTCGTCAACCTACTGCCCACTCCCTTCCCCTGACCTCTCCCTTCTCACTGCCCCGCTCAGTTTGCCTGTTAAGCGCATATGACATAACGATGCCCACTGCACACACCCACTGCACCCCAACCCCCGCACACACAAACATATTGTCAGACAAATATGACATTTAAATATTCCGTACACATGTCCAATTCACTGCACATACAAACCCATATTGTTCCCAGCAAAACCCCTCAATTTTCTCAATTTTCTAAACAGATGGCTCTAGGATATAGCACACTACACGCATTCTACGTTTAAAGCACGTCATGCAGTGGGTACAGTATTCCTGCCCTAACAGGTATAATGAGAGCACTCTCAGCTGCCCCCACACACACCCACACACGCGCGCACAGTCAGAGAGCAGAAATACACGCTCATATCGTTTATAAATATACAAAGATAAACAAACGAGACACCCCCAGAGACGGCGACAGACACTCACACACTGTGTCCTAAACACAGACGATGAGCCCAACACATTTGTATGCATTACACTGTGAGTCTGGTTGCCAGTTCTGGGTGGAAATAACCCCCCAGGGGAGATGGAAAGTGGGATGTGCGTGCATTTCAGGTTGACTTCTCAGGTGAACTCTGTTCGTGTGTCTCCAATACAAAGGCAGGATTTTTTTCAAGAGCCTGTTTGTAGAGGGAGACCTGCATGCTGCGCCATGTTGACAGTGTCATTACTCAGCCATCTGCTTGGATGGAGCCCAAATGGCAACTTAACCTATCCTGGCTCTGTCCTGGTCTGTGTAGGGAGGTCTCTGTGTAGGGAGGTCTCTGTGTAGGGAGGTCTCTGTGCGGGGAGCTTTCTGTGTAGGGAGGTCTCTGTGTAGGGAGGTCTCTGTGTAGGGAGGTCCTGTGTAGGGAGATCTCTGTGTAGGGAGGTCTCTGTGTAGGGAGGTCTCTGTGTAGGGAGGTCCTGTGTAGGGAGGTCTCTGTGCGGGGAACTTTCTGTGTAGGGAGGTCTCTGTGTAGGGAGGTCTCTTTGTAGGGAGGTCTCTGTGGTGGGAGGTCTCTGTGTAGGGAGGTCTCTGTGTAGGGAGGTCTCTGTGTAGGGAGGTCTCTGTGCGGGGAGCTTTCTGTGTAGGGAGGTCTCTGTGTAGGGAGGTCCTGTGTAGGGAGATCTCTGTGTAGGGAGGTCTCTGTGTAGGGAGGTCTCTGTGTAGGGAGGTCTCTGTGCGGGGAGCTTTCTGTGTAGGGAGGTCTCTGTGTAGGGAGGTCCTGTGTAGGGAGGTCTCTGTGCAGGGAGGTCTCTTTGTAGGGAGGTCTCTGTGGTGGGAGGTCTCTGTGTAGGGAGGTCTCTGTGTAGGGAGGTCTCTGTGCGGGGAGCTTTCTGTGTAGGGAGGTCTTTGTGTGGACGTCTATCACGTCTTTGTGTGGACGTGAGAGTGTGGGGGGGGGGGTTGTCATTGTGGCAGTGGGGAATGTTTCATACACCTCAGGTGTATGAAACCGAAATGACTGCTGTGCATAGGAGATATTCAGTAATGCACTGAGTTGGAAGGACTATCTGTCAAAACGAATAATTGTCAAAGCTTTAACTAGGCTGTCTGGGTGTTTGTCTGTACAGAAAAGTAGAGGAGGCAGCACAAACCCTGTTTCATGGGCATTGGGCCAGTAACCGAAAGGTTGTAATTAAACCGAATAGCTCCTGCAAGTTGCTCTGGATAAGAGCATCTGCTTAATTACTTTAAATGTTTAAAAAAAGTGTTCTGGTTGATTGACATGCCCCTGGGGCTGTGGACTGAGGGCTCAGGGATGACATAATAACGGGATGCAGGATGACCCGCTGACGGACTCCCAGGAGAGCTCAAGGCAGGACGCTCTCCTTACGGGGAGAGGGATGGAAGGAGAGGAGGTGGGCGAGAGGGGACAGGGTTATTGTAAATCTTCCGACAACCCATGTGCTTCTGCCCCAGAAACAGTTTGAAGACAGACGCTGCAGAAAGGGAGAGATTGGTAGTATCAGGACAGATTCGAATGCAGAGAGGGCAGAGAGGGCAGCTGATGCCTCTCCTGGTTGTTTTGAAAAAGACACCTGCATACCTCCCCAGCAGTTCTTTACATCTGCCATTGACTGCAAGTCTTTATAGGCTGTTATGGTGTCTCTGCCCTTGGGATTTGGTACAGTGAGGGGAGAAGGGGCTCCTGCCCAGCAGTAAGCTTTATATAAGCCAGATAAGGGTCTTCCACTTGCAGGGTAGGGGAAAGCTCCTTGATATTTCCACCTGTCTATCAGTAGGGTGGAGCCCTCTGTCTCTGAGTGTGGCTTGGTGCTGAACATTCTATGGATTGGTCAAAGCAGAGAAGTTTCTAGTTTTATTAGTCGTAGGTACGGGATATACATGGTATACATCGTCCAATGAAATGCTCACTTGCAGGTTCCTTCTAGACAATGCAAACAACAATAATAAATAATAAAATATAAGACTACGAACATAGAGTAAATGGCAGTAGAGTACAAAGCTTATTTTTTGCATAAGTATAATACAGGAAGGAACATCATACAGTTCAATATTTACATGTGCATTGGGGAAGGGGGGAAGGGGGGGAAGTGTATAAACTGAGCAGTATAATAAGAGTCTGGTAGCAGCAGTTGTTATGTGTGTGTAGCATGAATGTACACGTGTGCGTGTGCGTGTGCGTGTACGTGTGTGTGTGTGTGTGTGTGTGTGTGCGTGTGCGTGTGCGTGTGCGTGTGCGTGTGCGTGTGCGTGTGTGTGTGTGTGTGTGTGTGTGTGTGTGCTAAGGTGCGGAGAATCAGAGCAGGTGGTCAGTCCAGTTCATGGGTCCGGTAAGGAAGAGAACAGCTTGTGGCTGGGGTGTGTGGGGTCCTTGATGATGCTGCGTGTCTTCCTCAGGCACCGTTTTCGAGTAGATGTCCTGGACAGGTGGAAGCACGGTCCCAGTGATGTACCGGGCCGTCTTCATCACCCGCTGGAGGGCCTTGGGGTTGTGGATGGAGCAATTTACCTTACCAGGACATGATGCAACCGGTCAGGACGCTCTCGATGGTGCAGTGGTAGTATTTGGAGAGGATCCGGGGCGACACGCTGAATTTCTTCAGCTGCCTTAGGAAGTAGAGACGTTGTTGCGCCCGCTTGACAAGAGTGGCGGTGTTGTTGGTCCATGACAAGTCCTCGGTGTTGTGGACGCCGATTAACTTAAAACTCGTGACTCGCTCTACTGCGGCCCCGTTTATGTGGATCGGGGCATGTTCACTACTCTGCTTCCCGAAGTCAACAGTCAACTCTTTTGTCTTGCTGACGTTGAGTGTTCAAAGATTCATCCACCCAGGACTCATCCACCCAGGACTCATCCACCCAGGACTCATCCATCACATTGAGGAATTGACGTCGTCAGTCACGGGCTTCATTAGGAAATGATTTGATGATGTTGTACCCACAATAACAATCCAAACGTACCCTACATACTGTGCTGAGAGCCCGTACTGCAGCATTCAATGTCAGCAGAACAAACCCTGATGACTCGACGACACACGGTGCGTACAAAGCAAGCAGAAACGAGCTCCTCAACTCCATTAGGGACGGAAAAAAGACTCAAAGTTGAATCGCTGTTCGACAACTCAGACTCGGGTCGCATGTGGCAAGGACTACAGACTAGCACAGACTACAAAGGCAAATCCGGCTGAGAATGAGCCTATCACCAGAAGCTATGGGTGGTACGGTATAGAATATCCACCATGTGACATGTGGTCCACAGGCACTCCCAGGTCATGACTTGTACTAAGGCAAAAGATGTAGAGTGTGTCTGCGTGCCTGACAGGCTGTGAGGCTGGAAGGGAGGTGAGAGGTGGTCAGCGAAATGGGGTTGGGTGAGATGGCACCCTCACATTTGCCCTCTCCATAGGGGGTAGATTGAAGGATCCGGGATAACAGCCCCCTGCTGGGACAGTGGAGGGCAGAGAGAGGACACCCCAGCCCCTGCTGAGGGCACCTAGGCCAAATCTCAGGACTATACAGTATACATGAGGCTTTTAAAAATATATATATACCGTTGGACAGGGCTAAAGTAGTGGTATTTCTGTTTCACACTCTCTTTCTGTCTCTTCATTAAACTCTCTTTCCCCCTCTCTCCCTCATCCCTCTCCTCTCTCTCTCCCTCTCCCACTCTCCCTGTCTCTCCTCTCTCTCTCTCCCCTTCTCCCATCTAAGTCATTTTTCTGACGTCTCTCGCAAACCTCTCTTATAACAAGTCCTATTTTGCGCAACAGTCAGCGGTCGGTCTGTTGTGAACATAAACGTTTCTCTCTGTCTCCCCCGTCTTGCGACCTGACCTCGCAGGAGACACAGGTGTGTACGTGTGTTCTTGCGTTTGTGTGTCCGGGCTAGTATGTCGCTCACGTGTGATCTGGTGTTTGTGCTCAGCCAGCATACACAGGGGAGGGTAAATGAGGGCTGTTGTGATTCTGTTGTGTTTTTAGGGTTTATAGCACGTGCTTTCACTATCACACTACCATGTTTTTAAATAACGTTTGAGTAGTATGAATAAAAGGGAGGACGACAGCCGTGTCACTTTGTCGCCACTTTGTTTTAATTATCACCATCATCATTTTCAGTATTTGCCCATATCTTTGAAAGTGTATTGTTTCACAAAATCTGTAACGTAAAGCTCATTGAAGAACACAAGGAATTCAACAACATTGGCTGAGCTGGTCCTTATTTAAAGAATTGGCGTGAGAATCCCCTGACAACTGGGCATGTCTCAATCAGACATCTGGCCAATGGCCTATCAAGTGTCATACACACACACACACACACACACACACACACACACACACGCACACGCGCACACGCACACACGCACACGCGCACGCGCGCGCACACACACACACACACACACACACACACGCACAAGCACACACACACACACACACACACACACACACACACACACACACACACACACACACTCCACTATGTGACTTGTTGCCAGTGTGACCCATGTCTCTGCAGCCCTGGGAGAAAAGCAGGGCTCCTCTCATATTACACTCCAACATCTGCCACGTTAGACACAGATCGTAAGAGGACGGGTGATCTTTACACACATGCATATACACACGTGCACACACACACACACACACACACACACACACACACATTCCTCTCACCCCTGCTGTCTCTGGGCCTCTCTGTTTTTGAAAGAGATGTTGCACCTCCTCATGCCCTCATAGCAACCCTGTCTATATATCAGGAGAGACAGAAGGTTGGGCTGGGGGACTGAGATCGTATCTGCTACTCTTTACAGTTCTTATTCGACCCACTTCCTCACAATGTCGGTCAATTCAGGGAGATTGAGTTATTCCCTTTATACATGTTTATTATTATTTGCACTATTCACCATTTATTCCCTACACAAACTAGAACTGAAGTTGGAGGGGTCACTGTGGCATATGGGTGAAACTGGGAAGTATTAGAATAATTCATGTGAAATGGTGGTCCCATGGTGAAGTATTAGAATAATTAATGTGAAATGGTGGTCCCATGGTGAAGTATTAGAATAATTCATGTGAAATGGTGGTCCCATAGTGAAGTATTAGAATAATTCATCTGAAATGGTGGTCCCATGGTGAAGTATTAGAATAATAAATGTGAAATGGTGGTCCCATGGTGAATGAAGCATGGTTTTATTCTCTCTGTATCTGGGTCAACATTTCAACATGAATTCAGTCTGCCACTTACATGCTGACCACACGGCTCGCGTCACGTGTGCCGAGCGTCGCAAAATAAATGTACACATACGTGTCATTCAATCATTGCACCCATACTGCTCGCGCGCGTCAACGAGTGTCTGCGTTGCCAGATGCTAAAATATAACTTGGTTCTATTTGTGATGCTTGACACTCTGCAAGTTCCGCCTCTCCCATCACCTCATTGTTATTTTAGGAGCATATACCCACGTGCCATCTCCTCATTGGTTTTTAGGAGCACATTCCCACGTGGGTGATTGAACGAGGAACTGAGGTCCACTGTAACATCTGCTTCCAACTCACACTCTCAAACACATAGATCCCCTGAACGCAGCTCACTTTCCAGATCTCAATCACCTGAATTCTGTTCACCTGTTCACACACCTGTATGTCATTATCACACACTATTTAGTTCTGTTCCTTGCACCCCATCATTGCCTGTACTGTTACCTGTTTGGACTCCCTGTGCATGACTTTCTGCCTGTCCCTGGACCCAGCTACCTTCCTCCTCCTGTGGTCCTTTCCTAATAAAAACCCGCTGCGCCCTGCGCTTGAAACCAGTGTCTGTCTCTCATCGTATTCATTACATCCACGCTCCAGTCCAGTTGGTAGTGGTAATGCACCTTAAAATGGGTTGCCACCGGCAATATACATTTAGAGGAAGAAGAAGCTTGAAGGAGGAGAGATTACTAGAAACTCATTTGGTTTACCCTTTTATCTGTGGATTAGTTGTCGGAGTAGAGGACCTTGAGCATTTCAGGTCAAATAACAACCAAATGTTTGTATCCCAGGAAAAATAAGCTAGCAACAGCAAGCTAGCTAAATTGCCCTTAATATTAAATGCTTTTTGACCTGTCCTCAAATGAATATCGTTGGTTGAGAGTTTGTTTTTGATATTTCAACCTGCGTGTCCTGATTGCGTCTGGCGCGGGTGGACAAAATCTGTCTGGTCAGCATGTTAGTGTAATTAAAGAGCACGTGAGCTCATTTGAAAGGAGTTATTACGCTGAGGAAATTAGACTTCTGTTTCTATACCACAAGCTCGTAGAAAGACCACAGGGGTTTGTTTTAGGCTATAATTGACTCAAGCCTGAAAGATTTCCTCTCCCTCTCTTCCCTACATCAATTAATAAACGGGCCCCTCTCTGCCAAACACACGCGCACACACACACGCACGCAAGTGTGCTCTTGAAAAGAGACAGACACAGACTCAACCACGTATACACACACACACACATTCCTGGGCTGATATGAATGGTCGGACATTGATTTTTCTCCCTTTGAGGCCTGTTCCCAGTGTGAATGTTGTATTGCGCAGGTAAGTGGTAGTAGGTAAGCTGATCTGCCCCCTGGGCTCTCTCCCCTCTCCTACAAAACACACCGCTGCTATTGTTCCCACTCCATGTTTTCCCATGTCTCCCTGCTTCCTGGGCCCCTCTGCTACCTGCCGGCACATTCCAGCCTGTCCTTTTCAGCCCTTTGTGTGTTCTCTCTCTCTCTCTCTCTCTCTCTCTCTCTCTCTCTCTCTCTCTCTCTCTCTCTCTCTCTCTCTCTCTCCCTCTCTGTATCCATCTCTCCCCCATCACACATCACAAACGCTTGGATTTCAAACGCCGCATCGGACAGCTTCCCGCCAGCGCACACGGTCATTAAGACCTGTAGTCAGACAAAAAAAAGGCCACTTTCTCTGGGTGTTTCTTCAAATTATATCAAAGTATAAACAGATTCAGAATGATTTGTGCAGCAGTGATATGAGACATCCGGGAGAGGGGGTTGAATCTGAGAGTCTGTAACCAGTCGTTATGGTTTTGCCCTGCAGGGTTGGATGAAGTGGCTTTACTGCCTGATGATGTGTTGGGGGAAATCTGGCAGCTTTATTGCGGCTCTATACAGCCTGTAAGAAGGCCCTGGGAGCATTAATGGGCAGGTGAAGAGAGAGATTTATAGCCTGGGATAGAGACACCTCTGTCTATCTCACTCTATCCATACCACCTCATCACCCCCTCCCCTCCATAACCCACATAACTCCATCCCACTTCAATAGACCCACAACAACCTCTCCCAAATGACCTTACCCTGATGAAATTCCATAACTTTAGCTTGTGGAAAATGTTGATAAATATCAGCTCGTGAATTTAGCGTGACACCAAAGGAAGTTGACATTAAAAAGTCAAACCACTTTGAAGGTACTTACTTCCACCATCTTTACAATTTGCTTTAATTCCTGATCTTTACTCTGAGAGACAGATCGTAAGAGAGGTGGGGGAGGGGAGTAGGACAGATATAGAGAAAGACAAAGTGAGGAGGCGATTTGGAAAGAAAGAAAGAAGGAAAAACGGAAAGAAAGAAAGAAGGAAAGAAGAAAGAAATAAATAAAAAGAAAGAAAGAAAGAAAGAAAGGAGAGAGGGGAACTGGGACAGATGTCAGTATTTAGGATCTGCCTGCCTTTCCTGTAGTCGTTAATGAAGTACTTAGTGACCCCCCACTCAATAGTTTGAAAGTTTAAAGCCCTTTTCACCCCTACCCCAATAACCCTCCACCCATCCACCCTGAGGCTCTTCCCCCCTCCTAGTACCCCCTGCTCTAATCTCCTTTCCCCTGCCCCAGTGCCGGTGATGGGACTCCCCCACTCTAGGATGGGACTGTCCCCTGACGTCTCTCACCCTCCCTTCTCATCCCCCTGGGGGCCCCTCTAAGAGCCTGGATGGGTGGTCCTCTTTAAGGGTCAGGGGTTAGAGGTGAGCCCCAGTGGTGTGTGGGAAATGTGCTGCGGTGCTATGAGGAAGGGATGCAGGCAGCCCGATTTCCTCCCTGAACCTTCAGAGTTTGTTTAATTGGGCTCTCAGGGTCAGTAGAACACGGGCAGGGCGGCTGGTGTCTGTTACAGTTGTGATTTATGGGGGGGGGGGGGGGGGGGGGGGGGGGGGGGTAACTAAAAGATCCCATGCTGTGTGCTAACTCAAAGCATTTATTAGGACTGTCTAGCCAGTGTTGTGTCAAGGGGATCTTTAGTGTGATTTATTTGAATGACAAGTAGCTAGTTATTTCCCTGGCAAATTGCTGTGTGTTTTATAAACTACGGACTCAGTTCATTCTACTGGGGAATAAAAGTGACAGGGAGGGAATAACAGGGGGACGCTGAACAAGCTGTGATAGTAGGTAATGACTGACAGGTGGGCTGACATGCGTACACACACACACAGAGAGAGAGAGAGAGAGAGAGAGAGAGAGAGAGAGAGAGAGAGAGAGAGAGAGAGAGAGACACACACAGAGAGAGAGAGAGAGAGAGAGACACACACAGAGAGAGAGAGAGAGAGAGAGAGAGAGAGAGAGAGAGAGAGAGAGAGAGAGAGAGAGAGAGAGACAGACAGACAGACAGACAGACAGACAGACAGACACACACCTTTTACCTTTTTCCATTGCCTAACACAAGCCACTGTCTCCTATGAATGCCCATTCTTCTTAGGCCTGGTGTTGAAAGATGCATCGATGCACAGATGGCACACACGCATTGAGGAGCGTTTATTACAGTACACTTGGATTTGATGACATTTTCTTTTTGGAAGAGTGTATAAGACTCAACATGTAGTGGGATGCATAATCAGACACTAGAGTGATGACTTGGTTCATACCGGCCTCTAGTCAATGTATGGCTCTTCACCTCTTCCGTTGGTAAACACATAATGAGCATATCTGTGTTATGTGTGTTCCTCTACACGTCAGTTTTCCATTGGAAACATGAGATGGAATGTTGGTTGTGCATTTACGCTTTGTTTTGTTTCAGACCTGCGAGGCATAAATGGAAAATGTACCAATGGAAAACTTTGTGGGGCCCCCCCTTTCCAAAGCAAGCGGTCTGATAACATATGTCAAATAGGATGTACTTATATGTGTCCTGTTTCACTGCATGTATAAGTGGGTAACCTTTACGCGTGTGAGACTCCGTCTGAGAGTGGGGCCACAGTGGCTGATCAGCCATTATTGACTGCGACCCTGAAGTAATTAGGGTTAAGTGCCTTGTGCAGGGGCAGATCGACATATTTTTCACCTTGTCAGTTCGGGGATTCAAACTAGCAACCTTTTGGTTACTGGCCCAACGCTCTAAACACTGAGGTACCTGCCGCCCATATGTAGGGTTCTTAATGTTCTTACATTTTTATACTGAACATAGATAAGAATGAGGAGAATGACGAACACAATTATACATAGATGATCATAGAGTTGGGCACTGAGTTCTGTAGTCACACATAAAGAAATGGGGCCTTATAGGCCGAATATTAGCTGCTCAAAGCTGTCA